>NC_042615.1:684119925-684739089 GCF_901001135.1 Rhinatrema bivittatum | reverse complement strand
GGTGCTGCATATAGGGGAAAATAACCCTTGCTGTAGTTACACATGTTAAGATTCCATATTAGGAGCTACCACCCAGAAGATCTAGGCATCATAGTGGATAATACTTTGAAACAGTCAGCTCAGTGTGCTGCAGCAGTCAAAAAGCAAACAGAATGTTAGGAATTATTATGAAGGGAATGGTTAATAAAACAGAACATGTCATAATGCCTCTGTATTGCTCCATGGTGAGACCGCACCTTGAATACTGTGTACAATTCTGGTCGCCACATCTCAAAAAAGATATAGTTGTGATGGAGAAGGTACCAAAATGATGAAGGGGATGGAACAGCTCCCCTATGAGGAAAGGCTGAAGAGGTTAGCGCTGTTCAGCTTGGAAGAGAGACAGCTGAGGGGGGATATGATAGAGGTCTTTAAGATCATGAGAGGTCTTGAACGAGTAGATGTGAATCGGTTATTTACACTTTTGGATAATAGAAGGACTAGAGGGCATTCCATGAAGTTAGCAAGTAGCACGTTTAAGACTAATTGGAGAACATTCTTTTTCACTGACCAGACAATTAAGCTCTGGAATTTGTTGCCAGAGGATGTGGTTAGTGCAGTTAGTGTAGCTGGGTTCAAAAAAGGTTTGGATAAGTTCTTGGAGGAGAAGTCCATTAACTGCTATTAATCAAGTTTACTTAGGGAATAGCCACTGCTATTAATTGCAACAGTAGTATGGGATCTTCTTGGTGTTTGGGTACTTGCCAGGTTCTTGTGGCCTGGTTTGGCCTCTGTTGGAAACAGGATGCTGGGCTTGATAGACCCTTGGTCTGACCCAGCATGGCAATTTCATTTATTTATGACTTTCCGATGGTCAAACCCATATCTAACACACATTACAAAAAATCTAATTCCATAGAAGTTTTAAGTGTCTTTTTTGCACTGTTTTCTGGTTGGCTCTTGTTTTCTGGTTGGCTCCACAGCAGTGCAAGTAAATAACATGCATGTTGAAAGTGATATTTCTGGCCTAAGAAGACAATTTGAGTTTTTTTCTTCATGTAAATCTGTTATAAATGCATTATTTGAGATGTGATTCAGACGAATCTTTTGGTTCGGCCTTCATTATCGGCTCGAATGGGGAAATTTAGTTTTCCCATGGTTCAGGCCGATTTTTTTCGGCTGCCCCGAAAAAAAACAAACCCCTCCAAACCCAACCCTTCAAATTTAATTAATTGCAAACCCCTAGCATCCTGCCCCCCCCCCCCCCCAAGACTTGCTGAAAGTCCCTGGTGGTCCAGCAGGGTCCCAGGAGCAATTTCCCCCTATCAGGCCATCGGCTGCCAGTAAACAAAATGGCGCTGGTGGCTCTTTGCCCTTACCATGTGACAGGGGCTACCGGTGCCATTGGTCGGAGCAATGGATGGCCCTGGCCAAAAATGGTAAGGCAAAGAGCCACCGGCGCCATTTTGATTACTGGCAGCCGATGGCCCAAGAGGGGGAGATCGCTCCCAGGCCCCCTGCTGGCCCCACCAGGGACTTTTGGCAAGTTTTTTTTTTTGGGGGCGGGGGGTGTCAGGATGGTGGGGGTTTGCAATTAATTAAATTTGAAGGGTTGGGGGGAGTTAATGTGCCTTTCTCCGCCCCCCAAAAAAAGATAGGAAAACCACACAAAATTTTGTGGGTTTTCCTTTTGTTTCGTCAGCCCCCGGAAATGCAATGAAATAGAAAATATCGTCTATTTCCTATTTCATTGCAAACAAATGGACATCCCTATTATTTATGTCTTTTTGTAGAGGGTGTGGGAGTGTGTAGGGGGGGGGGGCATGTGTGTAAGGTTGTAAGGTTTGCCTGGGGTTCAAATACCCTTCATCTTGACCTTGCGTTCCGTTCATGGGGAGAGGGGGGGGAATCCATTTTTCAAAATAAAGATTATGGGAGGGAGATTTTTTTGTCAGGCCCAGGACAGAGACAATGAATTGGGGGAGGGGGTGGCATAGTTATTGTTTGTACAGAGCAGCAAAAAAGCTAGCAACGGTCTTGCTTACTACTATGGTGTGTATATCTGAGTTTGGTGTGCTTTGGTCTGTGTGAGATGTGATCTGTCTGCATCTATGCCTATCTGCAGTCTGTATCTTCTGTCTGTTTTTCTGTCTAGAGTTGGTATGTCTGAGTACGTTTCACACTCTGTTGGTCTCGGTATCAGGTATCTATTTCTCTCTGGGTGCCCGCATGCATGTGAATTTATTCCTTTCAGCAACCTGAAGAGAAATATAAGAACTGGGTCAGACCGAGGGTCCATCAAGCCCAATATCCTGTTTCAAACAGTGGCCAAGCAAGGTCAAACTACCTGGCAAGATCCCAGTGATAAATAGTGACTATTTCTTAAGTCTACTTGGTTAATAGTTTGACTTCTCCTCCATGAATTTTGTCCCAACTTTTTTAAACCCACCTACACTTACTACCTTAACCACATTATCCAGTAATGAATTTAAGAGCTTAACTGTGCACAGAGTGAAAAAACATTTTCTCCAATTTGTTTTGAATGTCCTACTTACTAACATTATGAAGTTCCCCCTAGTCTTTGAAGATGTTTTAAAGAGTAAATAATCAATTTACATTTATTTTTTTATTTATTTTTGATTTTTATATACCGATGTTCCTGTATAATATACATATCACACCGGTTTACAAAGAACTAAAACTGTCGCCTCGGGGGCGAAGTACATTGAAACATAATAACAGTAAATAACTTAAAGATACATAGAAAGGCGAAAAATAACAGAGAAATAGTACTACTCAGAACGTATGTACAGGGGAGATAGGGGATAGAATGACTAAATTTACATTTACTCAAAATAAT
Organism: Rhinatrema bivittatum; assembly: GCF_901001135.1. Lineage (NCBI taxonomy): Eukaryota > Metazoa > Chordata > Amphibia > Gymnophiona > Rhinatrematidae > Rhinatrema > Rhinatrema bivittatum. Next base: position 684,736,250 of record NC_042615.1, on the reverse strand, counting down.
AAATCCAGATGATGCCAGACACTCATGTGATCAATACTAAATTATAAAAAAGTCTGGCTAGAGAATGAAATGATTACACTGGACTGCTGGGGTTTTCCAATGATTATAAACCTTTCTCCAACAACCACTATATTGGAGTTGGATTAAGTAGCCATAGAGGCATTTTCATATAGCCCATTATTGGCACTGTATGAGGTTTCCCCAGTTCAAAACACATACAATCATTTCATTCTCTAGCCAGACTTTTTTAAATTTACATTTAGTCATTCTATTCCACTCATGATTTTATAGACCTCTATCATATCCCCCGTCTCAGCCATCTCTTCTCTAAGCTGAACAGACCCAACCTCTTTAGCTTTTCCTCTTAGGGAAGCCATTCTATCCCCTTTATCATTTTGGTCACCCTTCTCTGTACCTTTTCCGATGCAACAAAATCTTTTTGAGATGAGGCGACCAGAACTGCACACAGTACTCTAAGTGCAGCCTCTTAGTGGTACCGAGGCATTATGACATTTACTGTTATTCTCCACGCTGTTCCTAATAACCCCCGCCCCCCCCCCTTTTTTTTTTTTTTTTTACTTCCACTGCATACTGAACCAAGGATTTCAAGATATTGTCCATGACACCCAGGTCCTATTCCTCGGTGGTAGCTTCCTAATATGGAATCTACCATTGTGTAACTACAGTGTGGGTTACTTTTCTCCATGTATAATCACAATTTGTACTTGTCCACATTCAATTTCATCTGCCATTTAAATGCCTAGTCTTCCAGCCTCGCAAGATCCTCCTGCAATTTTTCACAATTTGTGAAATCACAGTTTGTGATTTAACACCATGGAATAATTTTATGTTGTCTGCAAATTTGATCAGTTCACTTATTCCTTTTTCCAGATCATTTAGAAATATATTAAAAAGCACCAGTCTCAGTACAGATCCCTGAGGGGGGCTTTGAGTCACAGGTTGGCTGCCTGTTGAATACCCTTCATGTACGTCTCTCCATCTATAATCTATCTATAGCAGCAAATGTACAGTGAATAGTCCCAAAGTAATATATACAGAAATAATAAGAGTGGAGACACCTTTCAATTGTTTATTTTTATTTTATATAAATTTCTCATTTGTATTAAAAACATGCATCGATTAACCTAACATTTGAGAATGAAAGATCAGATGATTTGCCATTCCAAACCGTAAATCAAAGTTTTTAGGCACAGCATTTTATAACTGGTCATGCATTCATATGGAACTATCTTGAACTGCAGAAGGTCCCTAGATCCCAGAGACATTATTGGTTTTGTTGTTACAAACACTGGACAGAGATCCATGTCAATACATGACCAGCTATGATTATAAAATGTGGGGTCTAAAACCTTTCATTTAAGGTTTGGCAAACCAGAATGGAAAGTCCATCAGAAGATTTAAGAGCTGGTCTTTCATTCTCAAGTTAGGTTGTTGAACACACAATATACATTTTTGAGAAATTATTTACATAAAATAAGGAAAAAAATCAGAATGGTGTCTCCACTTTGTTTATTTGAGTGTGCTTTGGGATCATCACCATATGGCCCTAGTCTTGAACCCATTTTTGAGCTAAGATAGGAGAAGTAAAAGGAAGGGTGCCCCATTTGAACAGCTCCTCCACTGAGGTTGCTGGAATGGCCAGCCCCCAGCTGTATATTAAAGGGCAGATTTTAAAAGCCCTACACACATAAATTCCGGCGTTTAAGTGTGTGGCCGAGCCTTGCGCCCTCTGGGCGAATCTTCAAAGGGGATCGGCCATGCGCGTGAACACCGGTATGCGCATAAGTGCCAGACCTCTTCGAAGGGGCAGGCTGGGACAGCATCATTGATCACTGTCCTGAAGATGCATACAACTTACTTCTGGTCAGGCCCTAAAGTAAGCAACAAAACAAAACAAAAGGTAGGGTTTAGGGGATGGAGAGGAGAGGGGATGGGGAAGGAAAATTAGGTAGGGGGCTATGGAAGTTCCCTCCCAGTCCGCTCCTTAATTGGAGCAGACTGGGAGGGAACCAGGAAAGGCCGGAATGAGTCACTGTACAGAAATTGCAAAACGTTCCCTCCACTTGCGCACACCGCCCATACATACGCACGCAGATTATAAAATCCGGTGTGCGGCGCATGTTAGAAAATAGTCATGTCCATATGGCGTGCACATGGACGCACGAGCACATTTGAAAATCTACCCCTATAGCAGTATGTAGCATTGTTAAATGTGGCATTTTGGTAAGGAGTTAGAGAGAGAGTTGTTCTTCTGTTTGGGAACTGAGTTTCACAGCCTGGGCCAATATTTTAGTGAGAAGATTGCCATAGACTACTTGGTGCTAGTTCATATTTTGATTGAAACTTTTGGATGTTTTTTTGCTTTTTTGAGAATTGCTTTTGTGAGAGCCCTGGTACCCCTGGCTGGAAGAATTTGGGGTATCCATCAGTTAGGTTAGATCCGGAAATAGGGAAGATTGCAATTGGTGACCTGCTGAAGAGGAGTTCTACTTCTTTACCCTTTTTGTGAAAATTCTTTTCTGCATTCCCAGTAGGAAGCTTGTAGCCAACACTCCTGCCTGTAGAGTGCTGTTGTGTTCCCTGCTACTGGACTTTTCCTAAGAAAAATCCCATTGAGACCACTGAAGAGAACTCAGTAAGACAAAACTCTATTCTGAAGACATCCAACTGGAATCTTCACCCTTGGAAAGAGACACTTTGGGGCGACTGTGCAGATACTATTCCTTTTTGCCATCAGTATTTTTTGGAAGGGGTTTTCTGTCTCAGCTAAGAGTACCCTGCTTAACTGGTAACCCTGCTCGTCTAAACCATGGACAGTGAGTTACCCTGCCCAGTACCAATACACACTTGCCCAGATAAAACAGAGAACTGTAAATTTGACCTCTCAAGCCAAGAACTGATGTGAACAGTGCCAATTTGCTATTTATTACCTCTTGATAGTAAAGGTTTATTTTTGGGCACTCAACCTGAGCCTCCAGTCTTTTGTGGCACTCATATCCTTTAACTGTTGGTAGAGATTTGTTACCCCCCTCCCCCATCCAGGAGGAAGGGGTAACAAGTCTTGGGGCCTTTGGACTGCTATAGAGACAGAAAGACAGACACACACATGTGAAGGATATTCATCTGGCAGCTAAACTTCCAACCAGTGACAAAGCCCCCATTTTGTTTCTCCAAGTTGCTGAAAGGAGTAACCCATCTTGGAGGGGAGATACAGATCAAAGTGTTTGCTCACCCCTGCTCCAGGCCCTAGCCTTGTGTCAAGGTGAAATCCCACTTCTGCTCCTTGTGACCTTTGGCAAGTAACTTCACCCTCCATTGCCTCTGGTACAAACACATTGAGAGTTCTCTAGTGCAGTGGTTCTCAACCTGTGTGTCGCGGCACACTAGTGTATTGCGAAGCACTGGCAGGTGTGTCGTGCACTCGCTGCTCTTCCTCCCCCTTTCACCCTAGCGAGACACACTGCTGCTGTTCCTGCTCGCACTATCAGCACATGCAAGCCCCGAAGGGGGAAAGGCAGCAGTGTTGGTGAAAGCCAGCAACAGAAACATGACCTTTTCTTCTTCCCGCTCCTGTGAACTGGAAGAGGAAGTGATGCTTACCAGGCACGCGGGAAGAAGAAAAGGCCATGCAGAAGCAATCACATCCCAAGGCTCTCCTCGGCCCCGCTACACTCAGCAGTTTGCCTGTGCTGCAATCATCACGGCACAGAGCAGTCAGCTGAGAATGTGGCCGCCAGGATTTCCTGCCGCACGGCTGTTTGGGAAAGTCGTCCATCAGCTGCCAGGTCCCGGAGCTGAAGATCGGTGTTGGCTGGCCACTTTGCTAGGGGCTGCAGGAGAACGGTCCTGCTGCCCCCCCCCACCCCCCCCCAAGGCTCTGACCTCCCTTTCTCTCGCCAGTGCGACATCAGCAAGAAAAAAAAATAATCAAACTGCAAAAAAAAAAAATTAAATAAATAAAAGGCTGGGGTGGGGAGAAGAAAAAACAAAATTGCATTCTAGGGTGACTGCTTATTCTGCTATCATGGCACAGAGCAATTAGCTGGTTGCTGCCTTCTTACCACTGTGGGGCGGGGAGGTCATTCCTGCTGCAGTTTCTAGCCTGTCAGGACTCTACTTTTAATAGCAGCATCCTGGCTACCTTGTGCTGTAGCTGCCATGTATGGTGGGGGTGAGTGAGACAGAAAACGTGTAAGCAAGATACTGCTCAGGAAAGTCACTGGTGTGAGAGAGAGACATTGGTCAGGGAGGTGACTGGTGTGTGTGAGAGAGAAAGATTGGTCAGGGAGATTACTGGTGTGAGAGAGAAAGCGTGTGTGTGCGTGTGTATGAAATAGACTAGTCATGGGCCCTAAGGAAGAAGAGCGTGAAGACAGAGCTTCAGCAGCCCTTCCTGCTTCTGATATGTGCTATTGGCCTACAAGGGAAAGGAGTAGGAGAGTTACTGGAAAAGGTAAGTAAAGGTGGCTTTTTAAGTTTATCTTTCTTGATTGACTGCCATTTTAATTATTGGGTATTATGTGATGTGTCTACTAGGGATGTGAATCGTTTTAGGACGATTAAAATTATCGTCCGATAATTTTAATATCGTCTTAAACCGTTATGGAACACAATACAATACAGATTCTAACGATTTATCGTTATAAATCGTTAGAATCGTGAGCCGGCACACTAAAACCCCCTAAAACCCACCCCCGACCCTTTAAATTAAATCCCCCACCCTCCCGAACCCCCCCCAAATAACTTAAATAACCTGCGGGTCCAGCGGCGGTCCGGAACGGCAGCGGTCCGGAACGGGCTCCTGCATCTTGTCGTCTTCGGCCGGCGCCATTTTCCAAAATGGCGCCGAAAAATGGCGGCGGCCATAGACGAAAAAGATTGGACGGCAGGAGGTCCTTCCGGACCCCCGCTGGACTTTTGGCAAGTCTCGTGGGGGTCAGGAGGCCCCCACAAGCTGGCCAAAAGTTCCTGGAGGTCCAGCGGGGGTCAGGGAGCGATTTCCCGCCGCGAATCGTTTTCGTACGGAAAATGGCGCCGGCCATACGCGTATGGCCGGCGCCATTTTCTGTACGGAAAATGGCGCCGGCAGGAGATCGACTGCAGGAGGTCGTTCAGCGAGGCGCCGGAACCCTCGCTGAACGACCTCCTGCAGTCGATCTCCTGCCGGCGCCATTTTCCGTACGGAAAATGGCGCCGGCCATACGTGTATGGCCGGCGCCATTTTCCGTACGAAAACGATTCGCGGCGGGAAATCGCTCCCTGACCCCCGCTGGACCTCCAGGAACTTTTGGCCAGCTTGTGGGGGGCCTCCTGACCCCCACGAGACTTGCCAAAAGTCCAGCGGGGGTCCGGAAGGACCTCCTGCCGTCCAATCTTTTTCGTCTATGGCCGCCGCCATTTTTCGGCGCCATTTTGGAAATTGGCGCCGGCCGAAGACGACAAGATGCAGGAGCAGGAGCCCGTTCCGGACCGCTGCCGTTCCGGACCGCCGCTGGACCCGCAGGTTATTTAAGTTATTTGGGGGTGGGGGATTTAATTTAAAGGGTCGGGGGTGGGTTTTAGGGGGTTTTAATGTGCCGGTTTTTCGATTTTTCGATTTTTTAACGATTTTTCACGATTTTTCACGATATTTTACCCCCCCAAACGGCAACAATATGATTCCCTCCCCCTCCCAGCCGAAATCGATCGTTAAGACGATCGAGGACACGATTCACATCCCTAGTGTCTACTGTTGGAAATATTTTATTGGTGTTTGGAGAATTTGTAATAATTTTGAAAATTTGTAATGATTGGATATTATTCCATTTATCAGTTTTGAAACATTTATTATATTCTAGTTTTAGAATTATTTTATATTTCTTGGGGAATGTGTAAATAGAAATGTGGAGACAAAAATTGAACTGGAAACAGCAAGAAGCCAAACTCTTTATGCAGTGCAACAAGGCAAAAACAAAAAACATTAGCTTTATGGTCACTTTCAGGCCGATACAGTAAGGACGCGTTAAAGAGTGCGGCAGTGCCGGGTGCACTCTCGTTTGCCGTACGCAGTTTGGATCACATACTGCTCGATACTCTATTTAAATTGCTTGCAAATGCAAGCTGCGTCCAACCCGCGTCCAACATGCGTCCATGAAGCACAATCCATTTTACTGTATAGGCGCTTTATACAGCGCCTATACAGTATCCTGGGTGCGCTGGTACCTGTCAGGTACCAGGAAGTGGATCCCAACTTTAACCAAAAGAAAACCTAAACCGCTCTCTCCCCCCCCCCCCACTTCCTAACTCCCTTCCCTAATTTTTATTGTAAATAATTCACCTGTATATAATGTTTCATTGCGTATATCTAACCATTTTATTACGCTTTTCAATTTGTACAGTATTACCTTTGTTTTCCCCCCTCTTCCCCTCTACCCAGTTCTCCCATCAGTTTCATTGTAAAGCCCCGTTGGCCACGTTATGTCACATGGAAACCGATGTGATGTTTTCCTAACGAATGTCGGTATACAAAAATTTTAAATAAATAAAAATAAATAAAATCCCCTCCTCCCGAAACGACTCGACATGTAAAGTATTGTGAATAAGTGTAACCAAAGTTAACTTAGGGCTGAAAGAAAGAAAAAGTAAGTTAACTTTGGTTTCACTTATTCACAATACTTTACATGTCGAGTCGGTTCGGGAGGAGGGGATTTTAGGTTTTCTTTTGGTTAAAGTTGCTTCGGGAGGAGGGGAGAGAGGACTGGGGCTGCCCCGGAGACTGGCACTCATGGATGCAGCCAGGGCAGGTGAGCGGGGGCTGGGGGAAGTTTGCTGTCTACCCTTACCCCTGCCTCTAACGCAGGGATAGGCGGTAAATTAGCAGGTTAAACGCGCGGCTAAACTGCAGGTTAAAAAGGCGATAGTCGGGATGCACGTTACTGAATGGGGGGGAATAGCTAATCCGATCGTTTACATCTCATATACATGCCGCGGGCGGAAAGGGTTACCCGTTGATTTAAAGAAGCGGTAAGGATGGGTTAAAAGGGATAGTGAATCGCGGGTTGGACTAACGTGGCCAAATTGTGAGTAGAAAGCGGGTTAGAAGCAGGGTAACCGCGGGGAGTGAGAGGAGAAGGAGTGGGCTGTTGGCCATCCCTCCCCGAGGTTACCTGCTGGGAGAGACTTGATCCTGTTACCAACTGCGGCAAAATTCTTGAAAATCGCTGCTCAGAGAGAGTCCTGATACCATTATACAGCTGGGCTGAGAGACGCAATTGCTGACGTCAGGAGGGGGCGTGGCCACGGATTTTAAATCTCTCCATGGCGTGGCACTCCGACGCCACGACGCCTAAGCCGCACGCGCCGAAGGGGCGTGCAGCTTGGTCTGGCTTAGTCCGGGTGAGTTCGGGAGTTTGGCCAGGAACTTTTGTCTTCGTTAATCTTCTCCTTGTGGATGGGGAAGAAGAGAAAGGCAAAGACATTATCATCTCCAGTGCCACAACAGCGCACCGGCCCTATGGATCAACATGTCACTTGACAGAGAGTTGATCAAGTAGAGGACATATTGGGAAACTCGTCGTTGGTTTCCCTAAGTCCCGGAGAAGGACCTGCTTTACCATCGCAGCCAAGAAAGAGTCCACATCTTGAAATGGCGAGTGAACTGGTAGGACTAAATCCCTTGGAAGTAAGCTTGATAACCCGAGCAGAAAACCAAGGGATAGAAAAACCTTTGCTTAATGTGTTAAATGTTGAATCTTCACCAGTTCCTATTGGTAGCACTATCTCTAATATTTCTCCAGATAATGTCACCTTATCTGATATATGGAGAATAATTTCAAAATTAGATAATAATGTTGCAGTAATGAATAGATCTTTGTCTGCTGTGATTAATGTGAATACTGAAGTAATTAAGGAACAAGGGATGAAAGTTTCTAAATGTGAAAAAGATATCTGATTTAAAAGAAAAAATTCAACTGGTACAATCAGAGAATACTTTTATGCGAGAGTTTAAATATGCATAAAGAGGGAGACCACGTGATGCCTTGAGGAGTGCGGACGTGTTTCCCTCCCTCTCCGCTCTTCAGCTCCCCAACTGCAGTAAATTGCTTCGCTTACCTGCCACTGCCGATTCTTTTTTGTGGAGCCTTAATCTTCCTTGTGCCCTCCTGAACCTATATCATCTCGTGGGGGCTAACCATGGCGGCTCGGGGGACGAAACGAGACAAGGAGAAGGACAGAGCCCGGCCGCCGGGGGGGGGGGGGGGGGGGGGGGGGGAGAGGAGGAAGCGGGACCTGCAGAGCTGCAGTCTGTGGCAGCTCTTGCCGACATTAAATTAGCGGTCCGAGAGGCTCTGCAGCCTGATTTACAGGCCATCTCTGCCCAAATCGCCGACCTCTCCTCCACCATCGCTGGGTTCGAGCCGTGTTTGCAGGCGCTGGAACAGCGCGTTTCTGATAATCAAGATGGCTGCCGAGACCACGAGGAGAAGCTGGCTCAGTTGAAAAAACGCCTTGAAAAGCAGGAAGAACGCATCGAGGACCTTGAGAACAGATCTAGGAGATCCAATCTTCGTTTTCTTGGTCTCCCGGAGTCCATTGCTGATAGGGAGCTGGCCTCTTTTTTGGAACAGTGGCTGGTAAAGGAACTGTCGCTCCCTCCTGCTTTGGGGCCCCTGAGGATCGAACGGGCCCCACCGTCTCGGTCCCCGGCGAGAAGACAGCAGCAGACAGCGAGTGGTCATCGCAAAACTTCTTAACTATGCCCACAAGAGTGAGATCCTTCGCATACTGCGTGCAGGCAAGTCTCTTAACCATGAAAATAAAAAAATTCTGGTTTTCCAGGACTTTTCTACGGATCTATCTGCGAAGCGCAGGGCGTTTGCGCCTATTTGCTCCAAGCTGTACTCTATGGGCCTTAAACCGGCGCTACTGTACCCGGCCCGTTTACGGGTCACTACGGAGAGTGGCACTCAGTGGCTAGCCACAGTGGAGGCTGCAAAACACTTCCTGCAACAGCAAGAGACCCAGCTTACAAGTGCTTCATAGGATGTTGGTGGCTGCCTGATCTGTGTGTCTCGGAGGGATGGTGGGCACAGTCTTTCCTATTTTTCCATCTAGTTCATGTTATCATTGTTTGCTGTTGCGGCCCCAACGGTTCCGGCTGTATCCCATGGTCACTGTTGACCCATCCCTTATTGTTGGGCTGCCGTGCTTTGAGGCATGTTTTTGGCTAAATATACAGTGGATGTTGGTTATTCTTGCCTCCTTATTACTCCAGCGCTGGCGGCAGAGATGTACTTCTTTTGTTTTTTTTTCCCCGAACGTCAGATTTGTGGCGCCTCTATGGGCCTTTTCTCCCGCCTGACCACCTGCACAATGTTTGCCCCTATGACTCTGCTTATGGCTGACGTATGGAGCCATGTTCGGAACCATCACTGTTTGCCTTTTGGGCTTGCTTGTGTTTGCAGTTTCTTTTTTTTTCTTTTTTCCAAACTCTATATGATTACAGCACTCTACATGACTCATCTTGAGAGGAGTCGGGGGGGGGGGGGTAGGGGGGGGAAACGAGTTGGATCACGTGCTCTCCATCATTGGGGTTGTGCTATTTTGCGGGGTTGGGGTAGGGTGTTGCGGGAAAAGGCAGGGGGAGGGGGGTGGGTACCATGTTCCGAGCTGTATATTTGCTTTTCTGTACTTTACTGTTGGCTCTGATGTTGTGGATTTGCTCCTCTTTACTTTTCCTCTGCAGAGGTGGGTGTTGGAGCTGGTTGGGGGCCCTAGCTGGGAGGGGGCCTTCACCACGGATTGGTATTCTCTTCTTTCTGTAATTCTCCTTCCCTGGGCTGAATAAATGGCAAATGCTGGATTAAAATTACACTCCTGGAATGTGTGTGGGCTAAACTCACCTATCAAACGGTCTAAAGTACTGTCCTCCCTACAGCGGAAATCTGTGCAGGTTGCGTTTCTTCAGGAAACACATCTCACTGATGAGGAACATGTAAAATTGCGTAGGAGTTGGGTGGGTGAAGTGCACTATGCCTCTGCTACCACCAAGTCAGCGGGTGTGGCTATACTCATTGGGAAACAAGTGTCTGTTAAGGTTACACAATCTATCAAGGATCCTGAGGGACGGTATCTCATCCTTTTCACAGAAATTTCTCAAAAGCCATATATTTTTTGCAATTTATATGCCCCTAATACTCCTAGCTTGCAATTCTTTCGTGGGATATATCGCCTTTTGGCTGCTCATACAGACCAAGTGATTGTCATTGGGGGGGGATTTCAATACCATTCGTGACCCCTGCCTAGACAGAGATCAACTCCCGGGGGGGGGTGGCTCCCCGCCGATAATGGAATCCTGTTTTTGAAACGGTCCTTGCAAGTGATTGATGCCTGGCGTACTCTTCATCCGCAGGCCCGAGAATATACTCATATCTCCCGAGCCCATCAAACCCAAACAAGACTGGATTATCTGCTAATTAGCGGACACCATTTTTCTGCTGTCAGTGCAGCCCACATTGATGATCTTATTATCTCGGACCACGCTCCTGTGGGGATCACTTTATCGAGTCTCCGTATCCCCTGTGGTGGCGCTAATTGGCGATTTCCCCATTATTTATCCAAGGATAGACAGTTTACCGCTTATTTATTTATTTAACTAACAGTTTTTTATACCGACCTTCATAGTAAATAACCATATCGGATCGGTTTACATTTAACAAGGGTATAACTAGAGTAACAATTCAAGTGAACGAAAGATAACAATAGGTAGGAATAGGTCAAAGTTACAATCAACAGGGAAAGAGAACTTGGAAGCTTGCAACAAGCTGGAAGGAAGATAAGGCAGGAAATAAATATAAAGTGTTACCAAAGAGCGTACGGGTTAAAAGCTTAAAAGGTGCTTTAACCTGGCTCGGTTATTTGCGGGCTCGGTGGGCTGACTACGCTACCCTAAATAAAGAGCATGTGGACGATCCCGTATTGTTTTGGTACACCGCTAAGGCTGTACTCCGCGGGGACGTTATCTCTTACATGGCTAGACGGAACAAAATGAGGGATCGACAAATCTTAACGTTGACCTCCCGGCTTCGTAGGGCGAGGGTTGCGGTGGCCAATCATAACTCCCAGGCTAATAGAGATGCGTTTCAAACTATACAAGGGGCTCTTAATACTTTGCTCCACCAAAGAGCCGCCAAGAGTGTGCTCTACTATCAACATAAGCTGTTTCAATACGGTAATAAGCCAGGCAAACTTATGGCTAATCTTATACGGATCCACCGGGGCTCCCGTGTTGTCCCAGCGGTGCGGTCTCGAACAGGTCGTATCACATCGGACGCGGCTGACATATTAACCATTTTTCGTAACTTTTACACTGACTTATACACGCCTGAACCGAGGAATTCTGGGAATTCTGCTAAATTCCTCTCTACCCTTAGCTTGCCTCAACTGACTACTGACCAGCTCACGGCCCTCAAGCATCCTATTACTGAAGGGGAGGTACAACAAGTCATCCGGACGGCCAAACCGTATAAAGCCCCCGGCCCTGATGGGTACCCTGCTGAATTTTATCAAGCGCTGATGGACTCCATTGTCCCCTCCTTAACTAAGACGTTCAATTCCCTGGTTTTACAGGGTTCTTTTCCCCCGCACACTAATCTCGCTCACATCACTCTGATTCCCAAGTCAGGGAAGGATCCACTAGACGCTGCATCCTACAGACCTATTTCCTTATTGAATCAAGACCAAAAGCTGTTGGCTAAAATATTAGCAGGCCGGCTGGCACCTATCCTTCCTGCTTTGATACAACCCGGGCAGGTGGGCTTTGTGCGGCGCCGGTATGCTCTCACCAATATCTGGAAGGTCCTAATAGCGATGACCTTGTGTCAACAGGCGAATGTCCCCTATTTGGCCATCAGCTTTGACGCCGAAAAGGCCTTTGACAGGGTGGACTGGGAGTACATGTCTACTGTCATGGACATAATGGGCTTTCAGGGCTTCTTTCAGGCAGCCATTAAGTTATTCTATACTGATCCAGTAGCTCAGATAATGGTTAATGGGAATCTGTCGGAGGTATTTAACATACGGAGAGGTACTAGGCAGGGCTGTCCACTCTCCCCCTTATTGTTTTTGCTGCAATTAGAGCCTCTTCTCCTAGCCCTTCAGGGTCACCGGGGGGGTGAAGGGAATGCGGTTTCATACTAATACTTTTAAATATGCCGCATTTGCGGACGACATTTTGGTGTTCCTCACGGATCCCGCCCGATCATTACCCCCACTTCTCACTCTTTTTGAGACCTTTGGCAGCTTTTCAGGACTCAGGTTGAATATGGATAAGTCGGAGGCACTGGCATTCCCTACCACGCTTCGAGAAGGTTGGGACGGCCCGTTTCCCCTTCGTTGGGCTGAGGATAGCATTAAATATTTAGGTGTTATTATCCCGTCCCAGGCTACTCAGTTTTATCAATTTAATGTTCCTGGTCTCCTCTCTTATACACGAGATAAGTTGAATCTTTGGATGAATCTTTGGATGAATTGTTTAAAATGGCCATTTTACCTAAGTGGCTTTACTTATTTCAAAATATGCCTTTAGTCTTTAGACGGGGAGACCTCGCCCTGCTGGAGCGATCCCTACGTTGCTCTTTATGGAGAGGAAAGAAGGCATGGGTCCCTCTTTCACACCTTAAAGTGGCTTGGGGGAAGGGAGGTCTGGGGGTCCCGGATCTAGGGCTCTATAATGTGGCCAGCAATCTTCGTCTTTTACGGGACTGGATTTTAGATAATTCTACCTGGGTGGATTTAGCTGCGGAACAGACTCTTATTGCACCGTATGACCTACACTTTATAATGCAAGTAGATTCTCTGCATTTACCGATCTCTGGGGCTATAGGACTCTTGGTGGCCCCTGTCCGTCATGCTTGGTCCTACCTCACTAGGAATCTTGGTATTCCCCAGCTCTGTGCCTATTTGCTCCCCATCGGAGGGAACCCGGAGTTCACCCCTGGGTCTCACACGGCAGGGTTTAGACACTGGGCTTCCAAAGGGGTGACACTGCTGGGCCATGTACTGGACGCTCAAGGCAAGATGCTCCCTTGGGCGGAACTACGGGAACTATATGGGTTGTCTGTGGGCCAAGTTTTTTTCCTATATGCAACTGCAACATTACGTTGTCTCTTTGTCAGCTGAGTGTGCAGGCCGCTCCTTTCTCTAAGATAGAGCGGTTTTTGTCTCTGGGTCATGCTTTATCCCCCTCCCTCTCTCATTATTACAAGCATTTTGAGGTGGCCGCGTTTCAGGGGCTGTGGCGGTTATTGCGGGACCGTTGGGAAAATGAACGTCTTTTCCACTTGACTGACAATATGATTAGAACGGGATTTCACTCTATTGCAGCGGTGACTTCTAATCAATATTATAGGGAAATGCAGTATAAATTTTTGTGGAGAGCTTATGTTTCTCCTTTGACGGCCTGCCGCTCTCAATTAACGCCCTCGGCATTGTGTGGGAAATGTAACCTTCATGTGGGATCTTTGACTCATATGTTTTGGGACTGTAAATGTATCAGGAAATTTTGGATGCAAGTATTACGCTATTTAAATGGCCTGTTGCAGTTATCTGTTTCCCTATCCCCACGCGCTCTATTATTTGACTACCTCCCCTTGCGGACAATACGTACTGTTTTTATACGTATTCTTTTCCAGAAGGCGTGTTACGTGGGGAAACAACAGATCTTACTGCAATGGCGAGAATCTACTTCACCGTCCTTCTGGCAGTGGCGAAACTCCTTCCACCGTCTGATGCATATGGAATCTCTTTCGCTTCATCTTTCTCCCACTTATAAGAGGAAATTTTTGAAGATTTGGGAACCCTATCTGCAGACGCTGCCTCAGAGCTCGCAGCTTAATTCTCAACACTCTTTAGGGTAGCCCATTCTCTTTTTTTTTTTTGGGATACTATTGGATGGGCCTCATGTCCTGCGGATCCACACATCTGTTTCTCTTTTTTTCCACGACTACTGGAACATTCAATGTCTCGGACTCATGGTTGGGGTGGGTGGGGGGTATTTCCGGAACTGTTTATCCTTTTCTTGTTCATGGTTATGGTGAGGTCTGAAGAGACCCATTCCTCACTGTACTGGTTCTCTCTGTTCATCTGAAACTAATAAAAAATGTTTTTCCGTAAATATGCATAAAGAATTAGAACGTATGGAAAATTTATTCAGATTAAATAATTTAAGGATTGTGAATTTTCCTATAACTCGTCTCTTATCTCCGTTGGAAATATTTAAAAAATTCCTAAGAGAAGTATTAATGTACAAAGAGGAAGAATTTCCTATTTTGTCTAAAATATATTATTTTAGGAAGAGAAAAGAGAATATTCAAAATGATGTGACAGGGGAGCACCCAAGTTTGGGAATTTCAACCTTCTTGGAAGAATCCCTGGACATAATTGAGAATAGGGCAACTCTCTTTATTGCCTTTGTATCAGAGCAGGACAAGGGTAAACTGTTCAGAAACATTTTCATTAACAGGGATGTCTCTTTTTGTGGTTCCAAGATCCAAATCTTCCCCGACGTAGCCAGAGCCACACAAGCGAGGAGGAAAACTTTCCTCTCGCTGAAACATCGAGTTGTGGCTATTGGGGCTACTTTCTTTCTAAAATTTCCTTGTTTTTGTTATGTAACTTATAAGGGGAAAAAATTTGGGTTTACGGACCCAGCTCACTTAGAGACTTTTTTGTTAGATAAATCTGAATTAGTATCTGAAATTGAAACTTAGAGGTAAAGGGTCCTTGAGAAATAAATAGAACTCCTGTCTCCTATTATGGTATCCTATATCTAAAGGTATCCCAAGATAGGTAAATTGGGATTATATTAGATATTGAATTTTCTTTAAGCATTGATTATATAATCTCCCGCAATTATGTTTTATGTATAACAATAATATTATAGTTGTGTTTATGAAAAGTTGCCTTAAAAATATTGGGATACATATTTGTAAATGTTTTCATGATGTTATCATTGAAAAAACTAATAAAGAATAAAATAAAAAAAAGAAGCAGGGTAACAGCGGCTGCACTTTACTGTATCGGCCTGTTTATTCTGTATTTGGTGAGGGTCTGTCTGTGTGTTCTGCATGTGTGACCCAGCTAAGGGTGTTCTGCAAGCTTGTAGTTTCTTGGTGTATTGGTGTTTAGGGCCTGGCGTAATTTTTATTTATTTAAAGGCTTTTCTATACCGATGTTCATGTAATAGTACATATCGCGTCGGTTTACAGAGAACTAAAGTTAGAAATTACGTCAAACATGAGGGATACATATAACAAGGCATGCCTAATAAGCATTATAGATAAACCAAAAAACTTAGTATTACATCTAACGTAGTAAGCATGAGAGATACATGTAACAAGGTGAACATAATAGGAATAAAAAGAGTTATACAAACAAAATTTTTGCATTACATCTAACGTAATTTTTGCAGTGCTACCTTTTCATTGGTAGGGTTGTTACTGTTTGAGTTCCATAATGGAGGTTAACTTTGTGCACATTAGTTTGTGTACATTATGCAGATCCGGGAAGTCTGTTAGGTGCTATATTTCTGTTTTGCACAGAATGCAGAGTGGCTTTTTGAGGTTTCCATTCCAGTTTCTGTTTCCCTATTTGTAATTTGTGGTCTTTCTGTACTTGAAAGTCGATTATATGTGTGTGACCAAGGTAAAGTATTTTACTAGCATGTAGGCATTTGTATCAATATTATTTGTTGTGTTTTCTCAATAGAACATACATTGGTGGTAAAAATACTGTTTTTTCATAAGGAGGGCTATTACACCTGGTAGAAGAGAGGGTGTTTATGTTGCTGTTACTGAGATGACACCAGAAATATCTCTTTTGTATGGTAAATTGAACGGGGAATGTCCTAGTTCTGTTCTGTAGCCATTGTTGGGGGGGTCAGGGTGGATCCTGTAGATACAGAGTATATGTTTACATTTAGCCCCGTGACAGTCATATGTTCAGTGTGTCCACCATGTGAGAACCACTGTTAGGTGTGTCCAGACAGAAAAAAGGTTGAGAACCACTGATCTAGTGATACAGAAATACCTCCAGTACCTGAAAGTGAAACTGCTTTGAAGTTGCTAAAAAGCAGAAAATACATTAAACAAAAAAAGCAGTTGAGGAATGCTTGACAGGACCAAGTCACAGCAGAACTCAGCAAAGTTCTGAGTCTTTTCCTAGAATTTTTAGGCCAGCTCTGAATTACTACTCCTTTTTGAATAAAAGCCTTTGTGAGGCTCAAACCATTCAAGGCACACATCCTGGAAAGGCTACTTCATCCAGAGATGTTCCGGCCTTTCCTTAAACAGAGCAATTTTTACAATGATTTATCTTGGATATCTTATACCCAAGCTGAGTATACTTCTTGAAACTGCTTGTCCACTTTGACGACAGTTTGAAAAATAATGGAATAGACATCTCAGAGAAAGACAACTAATTTGACATGGATCAGTAAAATACGCAGTAAATCAAATTCTTTAATAAATTAAACTGCTGCAATCATCTAGCATGGCTGACAATGAAATACCTAATTAGAGGACAAACAGGAAAAGCTAATACAAAAAAAAACCAGATATTTATCTTTATATGCAGTCAGTCCAGTAGATATGCAGGCTACCTACTGCACGTGCTCAATTACATTTTGGAAAGCTCTGAATAATTCTCCAATAATGAAGATGTGTGTTAGTGAATGAAGATCTACAGCATAATCTTGAAAACCCAAAGCTCTATGTCTGGTAATGGGGCCGGCGCGTCCTATTAGGCGAACTAGGCGGTCGCCTAGGGCACTGACCCTTAGGGAGCGCCGAAGAACAGCCATGTGGGGCTGCCAGCAGAGCCTATCCAGCTCACAGCAGAGGAGTAGAGATTTGGCAGGCCGCGAACAGTGCCTCTCCTGCTCGCAGTCCAAAGAAACATACACTCTGTGGGTGCAAATGTAGTAGGAACCAGGGCAGAAGGCTCGCCTAGGGTGCCTAATATCCTTGCACCGGCCCTATCTGGTAATCTTTGGTTTGCAACAAATTCCCTGCTGCCAGTAGTGATGAGTTCCTCTTGCTTATACTCGATGCAGAAATTGATGCTAGCATCAAGGAACCTTTGCCACAATCCAAAGACTGCTTAATACCTCCTGAAAAACCTAAATCTTAAGCATAACGAGAAAGAGAATGAGAGAATGTAGAGATACTGAGCAAACTAAGATATGAATCTCAGTTATACTAATTGACAAAACAGGTACAACTAGCAAACTGCAATGCCAGAGAGAGCACAAATACTTATCTAACTGCTAACCTGCAAATCATCATAAATGAATAAAAACTGTTTACTCCAGCTTTTTATAACCTTGTTACCCAAGACCTTTTCTGGTTCTAATTGGGTCTTACTTGCTTAATTATCACTTTGTTTTTGTATATTTATTGCCTGTATTTTATTTCTATGTTGTACTATGCTGAATATTTGTTTACGAATTAGTGGAATATAAAGTTTTTTAAATATATAAATTTGCAGGGAAAAGGCGTATTCCTTCCGCTGCTCCCTCTTCCTTTCTCTACCTCTTCTTCTCTCATGCCACTTGCTCCCTCCTAACTCCAGGAAGTCACCAGTAGTCTGTGCTGCTGCCAATGAGTCTGGTCACGGTGGAGCAAGTTTTCAGCCATTTTTTCTGTCCATGGGATTTTGCTCTGTCAGGACCGTGCATACTTCCCCGTCCCTGTCCAGAACAGCACTTGTGCTGAAGTTTGACTGGGAACTGGTGCCAAGACAAATACATAGATTTTTGATGCATGCCACTAGGGTCCAATATTACTTCTCTAAGTTTCAACAACCAAGAAAATATTTACTCCTGAAAATATTGTAACTGGTAACTATACGTTACCAGTTACAATATTTCTGACAAGCTGTAAAATACCTTAAGACTGTTTCAAACCTTTGTTAATATTTCATTAACCATACCATTGTATTAACTGTACTGCATTCTATTCATACAAGATTAGATCAGACAATTGTCATAAGACTTTCACATTTCCCCTTAATTTTCCATTATATCAAATGTCTCTGGCAATACAATGCAAACTAAATTACTTCTACCACATCACCATTCATTTCAAGCAAGCCTGTAAATCTGTTTTAGATTAATTTACAAAGAGACCTTATGATTTGCCTGTCTAGCTGCTTCTACCAAGGCCTTGTGACAACAGAGTAAAAAGAAGAATAAGAGTAACCTAGCAAAAGTGGGATCCTCCTACTAGTTCAGCTAGTAGCAGCTCCTTTAGCTCAGTAATAGACTCTCTGGTTTGAAACCACAAGGTTGCACCTTCTAATACTGAGATTCCTACAGGGTACACAAGATTATATACAGAATCCATTGCCTGACCAGAATTTGCAATATTTTCCAACTGCTTACCCATATTCATTGCAAAGTGGAATTTTGTTTCCAGATTGTAATCTTAAAATAGTATACTGATATAGCAATATTTCTCCAAATTGGTTTTCTATTCTTGTTTCTTTGGGTCTTGTTCCCATTCAAATTCTATACTAAGTCTGATGCATGATCTACCATAGTTTCAGAATTCCTATCTGTAATTTAAACTACTGTTAATCTGGAGAAATTTCATATGATCACTGCAGCAGATACTTTATTACATCTTTACTCACTCACTGACCAAGTATCCCATAATTTTTCTTACATAAAATATTGACCATATTGGGTCAGTGAGGTTAATATCGGCTGTGTACCTAAACCAACCAGGTCATATAAATACCACATTGAGATCAAGAAGAGTCTTTGGATGGTTTTACTATATCATAAGTTTAGCTAAAACTATGAATAAAAGCAATTCAAAGCTAAGAATTTAATATCCTAGGTTCAACTATATCTGATATTTTGCAGATAGGAAGCTAAATTTTGGTCTTCATATATGAACTGATTCAACCATTTATCTAGTTTAGGTGAGACTGCAATTTGGATTTCCAATGATCAAAGAACCAAGATAACAGACTAAATATATCTTCACTTTCAGTAATTTATCTACCTCACAAAATTCTAAAACCCTCTATTTGTTGTTTAACATTTTTAAAAGGGTAATGAAATGTACTAGAAAGCTGCAATAAAACTTTTTAAACAGACAAAATCTTACTCATCTGAATGGAGATCTCTCCAATTGCCCACGTAGCATTGTGCACACAGAAATGAATTCCGGGTTTAGGTTGGTTCCCAAAATTGGCATGAAATCAGCTAGGAAGAATAAAACATTATTAAAAACATCTTGCATACTGAAAATGTTTTCTGTCATACAAAAACCTTTCTGCTTGTCAAAATGGCATACTTCCAAAATTCATCTAACACAATTTAGCCAAATGAAGAACAACAGTATTGGGGAACTTGCAAGTCTTAGGATACAGATCACTGAAACTAGAGCGAAAAATAGCAACTATTTAATACAGTAATGTAAATGACTAAAGAATTAGCTAAAATACATCCTAGTGTTAGTTTAATAATCTATTATTGCTGGGGCTATTTAATTTCATGCAATCAAGTTGAAGTCCCCAGTAGAAAAGATCAAAAGCAATCATATTGTCAATCCACTTTTAAAAGAAATATTTTTAAATAAATGCTAACAGGAGTAAGGCCAATAATTTCCTTTCAAAATGTTGCAATCCTCATTTTACATAAAAGCAAGTTTGCTTACTGTGAACTGTATTTTCTGTAGATAGGACAAATTAGTCATGACCTGCAGTTGACATCCAGCAGCACTGAATGGCACTGTCTCTCCAAGCTAGTAACATTGCCCAAGAGCTCCTCAGTCTGTGTTCAAAGCTAATAGAATAGGAAGTCTGCTATCCAGGGAGGATGGCGGGTATCTCATGGCTATTTATAGAAAACAATTTATGCTAAGCAAACTTGCTTTTTTTTCTATCTATAAGCAAGAGTAAATTAGCCATGATATGTGGGGAGGCCCAAGCTGAGGGATGCAGCGCAGCATATCAGAATAAGCAACCTGGCTTCCACCGTGGCAACCAGACTATTTTGAAACTGCGTGATGCAAGACTGCCTGTCCCACTGTGCTGTCTATGGAGGCCAAAGTGTCTAGACAGCAGGGGGGAAGTGAAGGTGTGAATAGCGACCAGGGTCACTGCTTTGCATATATCCTCTATATGTGCAATGGATGATGCCGAAGCACGGACCTGATGAACTCTGACTGGATTGGCGGGATCTAGTTCAGCCACTGTTTAACACTGTTATATGCAACTAGTTATCCAGTTCGGATATGGTCCTTTTTAGCAAAAAGAATGCCCAGCTTATTGGGGATCTTATGAGATAATGAGATGATTTCCTGTGGGACTGTGTTTGGCGTTCATAGTACACTAGGCTCCTTTGCAGTCCCATATATGTAACAACTTTTTGTCCTCACTGGCGTGAGGTTTTGGACAGAAAGTCAGGAAAAGTATTGATTGGTTTCAAGTGAAAATCAGGAACCATTTTCGGTAGAAACTTTGGATGTTATCTTAGTACAGCAAATCCTAGAAGAATTGTAGATTAGGGAGTAATGAACCATAGTCTGAAGTTCACTCACTCTTCATAGAAGTGGCTTCCAACACAAAGAGAATTTTTCAGGTTAAGTATTTTAAAGATGCAGTTTCTAGAGGTTCAAATGCAGCTTTTCTTAGCATGAGGAGGATAATGTTGATATGCCACTGCACACTGGAGTTTTTCTAATTGGTGGATGCAGGTGAGGAAGCCCATTCATGAATTTGGAGACCAGGTGTATCATTTTCAGGCGATTAAGCTGCAATGAGCGAATAAGCCGCACAGAGATGCATCTGCACCAATGTAGTCGCTAGACTACACTACGAGAGGTGATGTAGGTAGGAAAGTAACTGATGAGGTTCGCAAATGAATAGATTCAAGTCATGTAAAGTAAAGAAAGTAATTCTGCCATTTGAAAAAGAGTAAATGTGTCTTATGGATGGCTTGGTAATTCCTTAGGTGTTATCCATCAAATTTACCAAAATGAGGACTCTCCAATGTAACTATTGTGGAGCCTTATTCTGAGGGAAATCTGGAAACTTAGGGCTTGCCCCATTTGTTCAGAATTCTCTTCCTTGAAAAAGGAGCCGGCTGAAGGTAAAGCTGAATTAGCTGTAACAAAACGTTTCACCCACTTTACAGTATTCAGGAATTAATTCCCTATTACTACAGACAAACCAAGAGTCAAGGAAAAAAGGGTTTACAGTGGGCTCAGGTAGGATAAGACCCGTGACCCACAGACACCCATTCTTCACAAAACTGTCCAGCCCACATGTCTACCCCCCACTCACACAGTGCATTAAGGAACCCAAAAAACAACGGGATTACAGTGGGCTCTGGTAGAATTAGACCTGTGATGCGGAGACAAGTGACACAGGTACAAAACGCCTTCTCTGTATTAGGTAATGAAGAAGCTCTTGTGAAAGAGATTGAAGTGTTATCTGAAAAGAAAGAAGAAACCCAATGCATACAGAAATTCCATAATACAATCAGTAACCAAAGTAAAAAGCTCATTGTGCTGGGGGGGACTAATCAGAGGCACTAATCTGGGAACTCTTTTCGAGGTAAACACTACAGTTAAAAGCCTCCCAGGATCATCAGCCAGCAGAAATGCTATTCAAATAGTCAAAGTGATCAAGAAGAAGAAAGCAAAGACTCTAAAGTTGATGATATCCATCTGGGAACCAACGATCTTGCTAGAAACAGCATCCAAGCGTTACAGAGAGATTTCCAGTCTCTAGCGAAGCAGATAAGTCACATGGCGACAACCATTGTCTTTTCAGAAGTGTTACTGTTCATGGAAAGGGGAAGGAGAGGCTAAGCTATATTAATAAATTCAATGTATGGCTCAAATCCTGGTGTAAGGAACAAAGTTTTGGATATATTGGAGGCTGGGGCCATGTATGGAACAGTAAAAAGCTCTTTGTCAAAGATGGCTTACATCTATCTGTAAATTTTCACAATGAACCACAAACGATTATGTAAGGCTTCAAAATCCAGTTGTGCATGTCACTGCGCGCACAACCCAGATGTGCATGCCGTTGGGCGTCAGCCTGTAGGTAAACGTTTAAGTTAGGCACTTCGGGCCTCCGGCCTGCCCCATGTGTACCGCCCGTCAAAGGGGGGAAATGGCGCAGACGACCCCGAAGGTAAGATGGCTACCCCCCCCCCCTAAGAGGGTCTCCACGTGTGTGGACCCTCGCACTGAATCGGGGCCTGCTCAACCAGATTTTAAAGCCTCGGAGGAAGGACGGTACGGCCATTCAAGCCTTGGAGACCAGAGACTTAGAAGTAAAGGTTTCTAACTTACCTGGTCTTGGTGCTTACTGGTCGCATGCTGGACGGTCTCCAGCTGCAGGGGTAAAGGGGAATACCTTTACCTCCGCTGCCTTTCAGCCACCCTGGGGGCTAAGTCCATGCCGGATCGGCCGTCGGACCAAGGCTCACCTCTGAGGGATATCGAAAATCACCTCAGGGAAGTCTTGACTGGGGGAGGGACAGTTAGGTTTTACCGCAGGAGAAGCGGGGCTCTCTTAAGGTAAATTTTCTCTCTTGCTGTAAATGTTACACTATTCTGTTTGGGATAGTGTCCGCATCTGCTATGGAGACAGAGAAATACTGAAGAGCTAAGCATGCTGCACAAGTATATGTAGGCTGTCAGCTTTGAAATCTGACTGAGTCTCCCATCTGCTATCAGGAGAGCACAATATCATTGGTCCTGAGTCCATCTGGCTACACGCTAAGAAATAAGAAAATGGTCCTGTTCAAAAGTTCAATCACAAACATACTGAGCTCCACAGTCCTCTTAATAACAAAAGAAATCACATAACCTAAAAAAGGACTGCCACAACTAAAATTAAAAAAGAAAATTTTCAGATTAAATAATGCTCACAGAATGTAATCCAAGGCTCTTGCCCAACAATGGGATTCAACCAGCATCATTCGTTTGAGCACAAAATTTACCTCATACTCTAACAATAAAACCTGTTACCTATTACCTCTTTATTGCAAAAATGCTAACTTTAAAATATTCACTACACAATCTTGTTACCCAACTATATCTATTTTGTCAATGTTTTAAATAAGTAACTCAACTTCTCTCTTTAAATGCTGCTCATGTAACCTCAGAGGTTTCTTCAAATATCAAAGTGCTCAAAGAAATCCCATACTGCCTGACATTGACAATGTTTCGGCACTCATGCCTGCCTTCAGGGGAACAGAAATTATCAGTGGTTATCATCTGCTGCACTCAGCTCAACAAACTGCTATAAAAATGGCTGTTCAGGGGGCGCTATGCTGCTGGCGACGGGATCAGACATGTAATCGCTGAGCTCCTGACCTTGGGAACGCTTCCTCCCGCCCAGCTTGATTAAAACCCAGCGATACCAACCATAAAACAGGTACCTTTGTGCGAGTACTACCCAGGATGGCCACGAAACGCAAAACAGCCGATTTAAAAACATTTCGGCTTTAGCAAACAGCTGCCCGAATTCGCGCACCCAGAGAGCGTGCAGGACCCCGGCACCAGAAGATACGCTGACTGAAGGGGAGGAGGTCTCACCCAGAGCGGCGGAGCTTCAAATTAGCAATCTTCCGAGTAGGGAAGAATTGCGAAGTTGGTTTATTGATCTCAGGGCAGACATGAAGCAGCAGAATTCGGATTTAATGGCTTCGATAGCCGAAATAAAGGAAGATTTGGCAGTGTTGGGAAATAGAGTAGATGATCTCGATGTGCAGATGGACGGCCACGCGGCCAATATGGCGGACATAACCGCGCAATACCAACAACTTGAGAGACAACCAAATGTTCGCAGAGAAATTGGAGGACCTTGAAAATAGGTCCAGATGCAAAAATTTGCGTAACTGGAAGTCCCGGAGACTGATGAATATAAAGATACGCCGGCAGTAGCGAAAAAAAATCTGCAAGTATTTTTTGGCACAGGCTTCACATGACGATACTCCACCGCTAGATGATCAAGACAACTCAGTACATCTCGAGCGAGCTCATCGAGCGCTTGGTCCACGTCCCGATAATAAGCCCAGGGACATTGTTCTCTGTCTGAGTCGCTTTTCCATAAAATCTAAGATCTATGAAGCTACCCGGAGTCAAACGGAATGGTCATGGGAGACCCTAAAAATCTCCATTTTCCAAGATTTGGCACCTTCCACCTTGCGTAAGAGATTCGAGCTGAAGGAAGCCACGAAAGTACTTCGAGAAGCCCACATCAAATACAGGTGGACCTTCCCTTTTGGCCTATTTTTCATGCACCAGGGAGCATCATATCGGGTGAAAACACTGTCTGAAGTGGCTTCAGCCCTAAAAACAGTAGGGCTGCCTGTAGATTTTACTATCACCCACACGCAGGCTTCACTACCAAAACGAGATCAGTTTCCGAGATAGCAACGGGTAACTAATGGTCGACGATGTCTACAGCGTCAATCAGGAGGGCCGCAATCTTGACTCTTTGGACAAGGCTGAAAGGTTTACCCTAAGTTCTGCCAGTATGATGTCTATTTACTGATAGTGGGCATGTCTGGCAGTCATATAGTTTGCTCAATGCATAACTTCATTGTATTATTGGATATGTTACTCAGTTGTTGGGTTCAGAATATTGACACATGTTTGGGTTGGTTTAACTTAAAAAAAATCCAAAAGGAAACGGAAGGGCTTTCAACATCAGAGTATTTGGTTATTGACAGTAGCTGGGTGTTAGAGATCACATAGAAAGGGTAGGGGGGGGGGATAACTTGGGGTTTTTTATACAAGCTCAGGGTCTGATCTTCTTGCAAGTAGATTCCCCCAAGATGGGAGAGATCTGCTATGGGGTGGGGGAATTCATCGGGCCCCAAAACAGTGGCTTTTGATGCATTTATTCATAAATTTGAGCCATCGCCCAGAATGTTGTTAGCACACCTTTATACAGCTTTAGAATATACATGATATTCTCTCTCACTTTAAATGTAAAGGGTCTTAATTCCTACCGCAAGCGACAGCTTTTGTTTCAAGAATTACATCATAATAAGGTTACAATAGCCTTTATTCAAGAAACTCATTTAAAGGCCAGATACGAGATGCTACTATCACATAAAAACTATCCGGCGCATACTTCGCTGCCAGCACTACTGGGTCTAAATACACGGGAGTTGCTATCCTGATCTCTGCCCACTGTGTCCACAAAGTGTTATTTAAATATGCTGAGCCTTCTGGACATCTATTTATTTTATTTAAGAGTTTTTTTATACCGAGGTATAGCTAGCAGCCTTCACTGAAACCAGAAAACTACATATTGCAAGCAACATAAACGTTTATAACAGGGTATGTCCGTGATTAAACCATGTATTTTCTAGCTTAAAACATTCAGTGTCAGTCTTAGAACTGAGATTGCATATCCGAAAAAGGTTATGCATGAGATGTGTTATATGATATTAACCTATACCATCTTTGAATGTTTGACTGAATATCCATGTTTTGAGCTCTTTTTTAAATGATTTAGTGTTGCTTTGTGAGCTCAAGTGATCTGGTAGTGAGTTCCATAATTTCGGACCAGCGATGGATATAGCTCTGTTCCTTGTGGTGGATAGCTTGGCTAATGGGAGTGATGGTATTTCTAGCTGTAGTTTATTTGCTGTTCTGGTCGTTGTCTGTTCTGGACATTATCAAGGGCCCTGTTACCTGCTTTGTATATTGCGTTGTGTAAGATTGTTAGTACATAAGAACATAAGAACATAAGAAATTGCCATGCTGGGTCAGACCAAGGGTCCATCAAGCCCAGCATCCTGTTTCCAACAGAGGCCAAACCAGGCCACAAGAACCTGGCTACCGGTAGCCAGTGTAGACTGCTGAGTACAGGTGTGATGTGGTCTGATTTCTTTTTGCCAGATAGGACTCTAGCTGCGGCATTCTCTAGTAGTTGAAGTGGTTTTAAGGCCACTTTAGGTAGGCCTATCAAGAGTGAATTGCAGTAGTCAAGGCTGGTGAAAATAAGGGATTGTAAGACAGTTCTGAAGTCTTGGTGGTGAAGCAACGGTTTTAGATGTTTAAGTATTTGGAGTTTATGGAAACCCTCTGGTTTTTGTTGTGATGTGCTTTTTGTAGTTTAGTTCATTGTCAATCCAAATACAGAGGTCTTTTACGTTGTCTTTAAGTTGTATGTAGACGTTGTCTATTTGGAAGGATTTGGTGGTTTTTGATCCTGATTTTTTTCTTTCGATTAGAATGCATTCGGTTTTGCTCATGTTTAAACAATTTTAGGTGATTTAGCATATTTTTGATTGAGTCTAGGTGAGAGGTAGCTAGTTTCAGTGCATCTTCGATGGTGGATGTAATTGGAATGAGGAGTTGTATGTCATCAGCATACATATAGTAAGTTACGCCTAGGCTTGCTAGGAGTTGGCAAAGAGGGAGTAGATAAATATTAAAGAGTGTGGCCGACAGAGCGGACCCTTGTGGCACTCCTGTTTCCAGGGGGATGGCTTCTGATGTGTTGTTGTTGATGGAGACTTTGAAAAAGCTGTCTTTTAGGAAAGAAGTGAACCAATCAAGAGGTTTGCCTGAGAGCCCTATGTTTGCTAGTCTTGATAAGAGCCTTTTGTGGTCAACTGTGTCAAATGCAGCAGATAGGTCGAGGAGGATTAGTACGTGGCTGATTTTGTTATCAAAGCCTCTTATATTGTTAGATAGGTTGAGCAGTAGAGTTTCCGTGCTGATGTTTTTCCTAAAGCCGTGTTGGGTGGGATGTAGTACCACTTAGAATTTCCCCTCTAGAGAATTCCTCTATAATATATACTCTTCGAGCTATGACTATGAATGCCTTCGATTTAAGACTAAGAATTTGCCTGCTGTTTTTTGTACTTTGAACTCTCCTATCTGTGTATATAGTTGGTTTACTCATATTGATTTATATTTATATCTAGTTTTCACCCCCCTGTTTAATGTACTCTATTGGTTATATGTAAGGGCCCCGCCCAAAAGTTAATCTTGTTCCGCTGTTATATGTAAGGGCTCTGCCCAAATGTTTTTGTTTTTTGTAAACCGATGCGATGTGTCAACGGATGTCGGTATAAAAGAGACCTTAAATAAATAAATAAATAATAAATAAATAATATTGTTCTCAAGGTTTTCATTGAGTTGTTTCAGGACCGCTTTTCTCCGTCATTTTTGCAAGGAGGGGCAGGTTTGATATTGGACGGTAGTTGTTCAAGTCGTCCGGGTTCAAGTTTTTCCTCTTTAGTATTGGTCTGATTGTTGCGATTTTTAACTTAACTGGAAGTTTACCTTCTTCGAGGGATTTATTGATAATTGCTGCTACTGTTGGTGCTATGGAAGGAGCAATTTCCTTTAGCTCTCGAGTGGGGATGGTGTCTAGGTCATGGTGAGCTGGGTTTATTTTTCTTAGCATTTTTTCTGTTTCCGTGGAGGAGATAGGTTCAAAATTAGACCATGTAGTTATATTTGATGTGGATATTTGGTTTTTTTTGATCGAAGAGTTGTTGAAGGCATCAGTTATTTTGTTCTTGAAGAGTGTAGCTAAGTCTTGGCTTAAATTTTTGGTTTCGGTTGGGTTGGAGTTGGTGTTTTCAGAGGTGAGGTTGTTTTACTATGTTGTAAAGGGATTTGGAGTTATTGGAGGAGTTTTTGATCTTCTGACTGTAGTAGTCTCGTTTAGTATTCAGAATCAATTTTTTATAAGCGGCTAGTTGCATGTGATATCTCTGCTGTGTCATGGGGCACTTTGTCTTTTTGCCATTCTTTTTCACATTTCCTAAGGTTGGATTTCATGTTTCTTAGTTGAGAGTTGAACCATGGGCTCTGTTGTTCTCTGATTCTTTAGATGTTTGAATTTCTCAGGGTTTATATTATTTGCAGTGTCTTCTGTAATTTGGAACCAGGATTTGATAGCGTTATTTATGTTTGAGAGGTCCAGATTTGCTCATTTTCCCAAGTTCTTGTTGGAGAAGGTTGGTTTGGAAAGGTGGTCGGTATTTGAAGGGTCAATTTGGTTAGTTTGTTTTTGTTGTGTTAAATTTTGCTTGTGTCTTGCATTGTAAGAGGTAGTGATTGGACCAGGGGACTGGTGTGTATGTGATGGATGTGTCTGAGAAATAGTTATTAGTGAAAATCAGGCCCAGTGCGTGTCCCGCTTTATGAGTGGGGTTGTTAACTTGTAGGTTGCAATTTAGACTTGATAGAATATCTAATAGAGTTTGGCAATTTTGTGATCTGGGACTAGTATCTGTGTGTAGATTGAAATCACCAAGGATGATAGTAGGTTTTTCATACTGATGTTTATTAGGAATTCCAGAAGTGGAGAGATATCGTTGTCTAGGAGTTTGGGTGGGCAGTATACTAGGCATATTTGTAGGTTTTGTGGGTCAAAGAGGGATATTTCATATTGTTTTGGGTGATTGTGTGGAATCACTTTCATTGAGAAATGTTTTTTTTTTTTATAATAAGGAGTAGTCGTCCTCCTCTTTGGGATTTGCGAGGGATTGAAAATGTGTCATATGCACTTTTGTCTATTTGGTTCATTAAGACTTGATCGGTATTTTTGAACCAGGTTTCTGTTATGGCAATGAAATCTGGTTTTTCTTTCTTGTAGTATGTCAGATATTAAATGTATTTTTGGGTTAGGGATTGAGCATTTATGAGAAGGAAGATGAGACATAGTATGTTTTTGATGTTTTTCATTAGTCGTATGTTTATTAGGTATCTGTGTCTAATCTGATGAAGCGTGTTGGTCAATGTCGCCATCTTTGGTGTGTCTGACGATCTTCGTTGATGGTTTAAGGTTTCGCAGGCGGAAGCTAGTTGACAGCAGTAAGTGCGCTGGGGGATTTGCGAGAGATGTAAGTTGTAAGAGATCAGTCTGATGGCTGTGTTAGATTAGGATGTTTGCTGGATGTTTGATGAGGTCCGGATGAGTGCTTGAGTCTGCATGAGATCAGGAAGAGTGCTGTAGGATGAGGTTTGCTGCGATCCAAGAGCTTGCTGTAGTGTGCTTGATGTGATTCGGATGCGTGCTGGATGGTGTGCTGGTGGGTGTTTGATGAGATCTGTATGTGTACTGGAGTAAGTTTGATGAGATGAGATTGAGGAATGAGTGCTGGAGGATGCTTAAAGAGATCAGGATGAGTGCTGTATGATGACGTTCGATGAGGTTTGAAGAGATGCGATCCGAAAGCGTGCTTGAGGGTGTTTGGTGATATCAGGATGAGTGCCGGTGGATGCTTGATGAGTGCTATAGGAGACTGGTGGAAGCTGGGCGGATGTTCGAGGGGTTGGGTGATTGCTGGCTGAAGTTGATAAAGTTTGAAGAGGTTGGAAGAGGTGGAGAGGAAGGTTTTGTGAATGCTGGAGATTGGGCGTTTGAGGCGGTGTTGGAAATGCCGTCTGAGGATGCCGTCTACTAATGCTTATCATCCAAATTGGGTCGGAAGTCCTGACGTTGCTCAATGTTTATCTCCCCAACACGCAACAACAGGGGTTTATTCAAGTCATGGAGAGAGTTTTATCCCAGTCTGCTAAAGGATCTATTATTGTGGGAGGAGATTTTAATCTTACGCTAAAGTCAACCATAGATAATTCGGGGCCTGCCAACCAACTCTCAGGGGAACCCAGGAGGAAATTAATTGCATTACTAAATAACTGGAATTTAGTTGATATGTGGCGTCAAAGGCACCCACAATCAAGGCAGTACACTTTCTATTCACATGCCCATAACACCTACTCCCGCATTGATTTCTTCTTAGTTGATAAGTTAATACAAAACAAATTATGTAAAACTGAACTAGAGCAGCTGACGTGGTCGGATCACGCTCCCATTTTGCTAGATCTGGCTATGACAGATTTAGATGGAGGCATGAAGTACTGGCGTTTAAATGACAGCTTGTTTGATGATCTTAGTTTTGCTGACCGATTGGCCAAGCAGATGCTGGAATACTTCAAACTCCAGAATGTTAACTCTCCCGACCCAACCCTTATATGGGAATGCTCTAAAGCATACGCTAGAGGCCATTTTATATCACAGGCAACTTACTGTAAGAAATGGCATAATGCGACAAGAATGCGGCTTTTAGATGAGCTGACTAATCTAACTCATCGACATATGCTTAACCCAGACACAGGGCTATTTACACAATTAAACAATATCAAGAGGGAATTACAAGTGCTAGATAACAGTCAGATTGCTCATCACCTCAATATAGTTAAACAGCAGCACTTTGAAGGGGGAAATAAAGTGGGCCGCCTCCTAGCCAGACGATTAAAAGCTGTACAACTACAGAATGCTACAGCTAAGATTAAGGACACCTCTCACATGATGTTAATTCAGTCTGTAGACGTCCGTAGAAGCTTTACTACTTTTTACATCACATTATATAGTGCCCACATGGATATCAATGATGCGGAGATAGAAGATTATTTGTCAGAGGTGTCTTTACCCATGCTCACAGAGGATCAACAACAGTTTCCGGATAGCACCAGAAACCCTCCAAGCTATCCAACAACTAAAGGGCGGTAAAGCCCCAGGTTTAGACGGCTTAACTTCCAAATATAACTCTCTCCCATGTACTGGTTGCCCCATTAATGGAAGTTTTTTAATTTTCAGCAAATGGGTGGTACCTTGGGACCCCATTCCAATACGGCAGGGATCACAGTCATTGCTAAGCCAGGAAAGGATCCAACAAAATGTAGTTCATACCGCCCGATATTGCTAATTAACTTAGATTTGAAAATTATGGTGAGGATTCTAGCGGAACGCCTTAATCATTTATTACCTACATTGGTTCACCATGATCAGGCAGGTTTCATTCCGGGCAGGGCTGCCTCTGACAATGTGCGGATTATCGATCTTATTTGGTGGGTGACCAAGGAATCTATCCCCAGTGTTCTATTTTCAGTCGATGCCGAAAAGGCGTTTGATATGGTGCACTGGCCATTCTTGTTTCGCACATTACTCAAAATGGGATTTGGTCAGTCTTTTTTAAATTGGATACAAAAACTGTATGAGGGACAGAGTGCAGGTCAAGGTGAATGGAGGCTACAGTGAACGTTTTCCAATAGCACGAGGCACCAGGCCTGGCTACCCTCTATCACCGTTACTATTTGCCCTCTTTTTAGAACCATTTACTTCTAAAATGGCTTTTCAGTAATGCTTTCCCCGGAAACCCAAGATCTCTCTGACGCCACTCTTAGAACATGGACTAAGGACTAAGACTAGTGGTTAAATGGGCACGCCATATTCTCCACATAGCCCTCCCAGGCCTCATCTGTGTTTCTTCCTCCTCTGCTTTCTGCCGTATGCTCTGCCCCTCGCTCCTTCTTGCCCCTTACCCTTCCTCCCACCCCTCTCTTGCCATTCTTTCCCTCCTCTCTTACCCCCTAATCCAAGCATCTTAACCAATTGTTTTATTTCTATACTATATTGATGTATTTTATTCACACTACGTTGAAGCTTCTTTCAGCTCGCAAATGTTCCTTGTTCTTCGAAATGTTTTTGAATGTTATAATGCTCTAATGTTTTATGTATCGCCTCCCAGCGAAGGTTCTGTTTTACTGTAAACCGGTGTGATCTGTATTCTTTACAGGAATGTCGGTATATAAGAAATCAAAATAAATAAATAAAATTCGATCTACAAATGAGATTCGGGGGTAACAATAGGTTCTCGTCAGTACAAAATGTCATTCTTTGCAGGCAACATTTTGTTCACCCTGACTGAGGCTTCATCCACCTTACCAATGGTTATGACAGCATTACAACAGTTTAGCGCTGTATCAGGGTTTAAGGACAACTTTGATAAATCGGAGGTACTAAATATTAATACCCCGCCCCAGTTGCTAGTGTGTTACAGTCATCTTTACCATTCAGATGGACAAAGAAACCCCTTAAATATTTGGGCATACACCTAGGCCCCGATATCACCAAGTTGTATACGCTTAATTACGAACCCCTACTGAAACTCATTGATTGTGACCTTTCCCATTGGCATGGTGATACATTTTCATGGTTGGGACGTATAGCCATTAAAATGAATATTTTACCACGATTCCTTTACCTCTTTATAACACTTCCGATTTATCTATCCCCATGCTTACTACGAAAAATGCAGAAAAGAATCTTTGATTTTGTGTGGCGAAAAAGACCACCAAGGGTAGCGAGATCGGTTCTCTACTGTTCTAAAGAGGACGGTGGTACTGGTTTCCCAAACTTATGTTGGTATTACGCATCTGCGCAGCTGAAAGCTATCTTGGACATACATAGGGCCACAACCCTATGCCCGT
Organism: Rhinatrema bivittatum; assembly: GCF_901001135.1. NCBI lineage: Eukaryota > Metazoa > Chordata > Amphibia > Gymnophiona > Rhinatrematidae > Rhinatrema > Rhinatrema bivittatum. The sequence goes on along the minus strand of NC_042615.1, from coordinate 684,703,908 downwards.
GGCAGATCATTGAACAATTTTTGGTGAGAGATATGCCTCTTGCCACTATGCTGTGGCAACCAAAACAATCATCTCGACCTATCTCTGACATACCTCCTTCATTTCTTTTTTTTTTTCAATTTAATCTTTATTAAATTTCTTAAACATTTTACAATGAAAAAAGAAATAAGAATATTTGGTTTACATTTACCACAAAAAAACCATCCCAGGAAAATTCTTATAAAGAAAACAAATTATTTATAAACTCAAATACAGTCCACATTACTGGGAGGACTTACTGTAATAAAAAAAATCATAAGGAAAAATTACCAATAAACATGGTAACTGCGGAATTTAATATCTTTGACCAATATTTCCAATAGAGTTATTATAAACTCTCTCATCCTTCTTTATCACCAAGAAAAGTTTCTAAATGAGTTGGCTCAAGGGAAACAAACTTATTTTTATTATACATGATCAAACATCTGCAAGGAAATTTGAGAAAGAATGTAGCTCCAATGGCTAACACTCTCTCTCTCAACGCAAGAAATTGTTTTCTTCTTACTTGGGTATTTTTTGAGACGTCAGGGAACACCTGTATTGGTTGTCCACAAAATTTAAATTCTTTATTTCTAAAGTATTTTTGCATAACAAGATTTTTGTCCTGCTCTAAACTAAAAGCAACAATTAACGTTGCTCGAGTTTGTATATCGTCTACTGACGCCTCTAAAAAGGCTGTTAAATTAGGGCTTTGATTTGACATAACATCAATACCTCCCTCATGGGCTAGTTCAGCTCTTTTCTGTCTTGATAAATAATACATTTTAGAAATCAATAATTCTTTAGATATCCCAAGAATCTCTTTCACGTATTTCCTGAACAATTCATGTTCAGACAAAAGTCTTGTACTTGGAAAGTTCAGGAAGCATACATTTTTATTTCTCATATTATTCTCTAGATTTTCCAATTGCCTATAAAGAATCAAAGAGTCCTTAATAAAAGCAGTCCCAGAAGCTTGCAAAGAAGAAATTTGTGAATTAGAAAAAGTGTTCACTGTTTCTAATAAATCTATTCTTTTTCCTTGATCTTCCAACTTCTTTTTAATTTCCACAACTGTTACAGAAGATTGAGAAATGGAGTGGGACAATTTCCTCTCCATGTTTTTAACGACTCTCCAAACATCTACCAGAGTGATGTTTTCTGGTTCAGGTGTGTCTAATAATTCCTGCTCTTTTCCCAAGGCAGGTTCTACTTCACTCCTCCCAGGAGCTACTTTCTTCACTTCACTTCCTCCTGAACTCAAGTCTGGTATTTTAGTTGTTAATTCGGTCGTATTCGGGACAGTTTTACATATACTGTCCCTAATACTTCCATTGGATAACATGGAAGTTTGGTCCTGAGCAGGACTAGCGGAGGCCCCCGAAATTGTAGATGTATCAAATAAAACCTCACATGAGGCTTGACTCACCCTTCTAATATGGGAGTCCATTGGGCCCTTCACTTCCTTGGCTATGGGAGTTGATGCGGCGATTTTCATCTCTCTCTTTTTCCCCATCTGTTAGGCCTGGGTCTGGTCGGCAAGAATTCTCTACCAGGGGCGCGCCCCTTTGGCGTGCGGCTTTGGCTGCGCGCCGCTGCTCCTGAACTTAGAGCAGCTTCCTCTTCCGGCTCACCATAGAAGGTAGGGACTCAGGCGTTCTCGCCCACCGCAATCAGTCCTCCTTGCCCCAAATGCTCACCGGCGCCATGTCTCCGCAGGGGGAATGCCTCCCATACCTCCTTCATTTCAAACAACTCTGAAGGTTTGGGCAAGCTGGCGATCCCATCTGGTAGGAGAGTGGCCTTATTATCATATATCTCAAATGTATCATAACACCACATTCCGGGCCGGACTACCCAGGGGAGTCTTCTTGGACTGGAAAAAGCAAGGATTAACGCAAATCGGACATTTCCTCCAGCAAGGGAAGATATCTCTAGCTTCCTTACTACCACAGACTCCATACACTTCACAACATGTATTGGAGTACGCACAAATATCCCATTTTCTTCGTCGCCTCATCACGTCTCATTTATCAGACAACTGTTTGAAACCTATTGCACTCAATAGCGGGTTCTCAAGGGAGCGGTATCTAAGATATACAAACTGCTGTTAGGTTTGCCGAACTCTACACCATCTTTCATGGGTGCATGGGAGACTGATCTTGGGATAACCATAACTACTGATGATTGGGAAAGTCGTTTTTTTACAGAGCGAGACGTTGCTCTCTCTCAGCCAATCTTCAGGAACACTGCTTAAAAATATTATATAGATGGCATTATTCACAGGAGAGACTACATCGTATATATCCACAGATCTCTGCTAATTGCTGGCGAAACTGTGGGCAATTGGGAAGTTATCTTCATGTATGGTGGACATGCCCACGAATTTTATCATTCTGGCAACAGATTGGTGATTGGCTTAATCAAATGTTTGCAGCCACGATCACTTCCACGCCATACTCAATGCTGCTAGATAACCCAATCTCAGAATTGTCTGATACCCAACGACGACTGTCAGCAGATATGTATAGCTGCCAGATTAGAATTGGCTTGCCTCTGGAAGAGTCAAGACATCCCTCACATGCCGAAACTTCTCAAACAAATACAGAATCAGCAATTATTGGAACACGCAACTGCCATATGCCATAATAGATTAGGTGCTTATCATAAGGTTTGGGATCTCTGTCACCTGGAGCAACACACACTCCTGGAAGCCCAGCTTCGACTTCTCATGGACTCTTTGCATTTTATTACTTGCGGGACCGCATTTGCTTATTTTAAGACGAAATCCATGACTTGTGATTTCTAGTATGACATCTTTATCTATGTATAATATAGGTGGTGCATCTATACATAAGCTAATGGCTCTACTTGGGGATGTTATGTATTGACTTCTCTGAGGCCTGATGGGGTGGGGGCGGGGGGATAATAAAAAATCTACCTGTTTCATGTTTCTTCCTTCAATGTGCAACGAGGCACCTATGTCAATTGCATGTTTATCTTGTTTTGTTATTTCTTGCCAATAAAATATTTAAATACAAAAAAAAATGGCTGTTAAAGTTTTCATACCTTTAGTTCTTAATTTCATGCATTGCCCCCTTTTACATCAGTGACTGCTTACAGTCTTTTGTGATAGTTGTGAATGAGGCTCTTTATTTTCTCATGTGGTAAAGCTGTCCATTCCTCTTGGCAAAAAAGCCTTCAGATCCTATAAATTCTTAGGCTGTTTAGCATGAACTGTATGTTTGAGTTCTCTCCAAAGTGGCTCAATGATGCTGAGGTCAAGAGACTGTGTTTAATATTCCAGAACCTGCACTTTCATGTGCTGCAGCCACTGGTGGGCTGACTTGGTCTTATGTTTCAGATCATTGTCATGTTGGAAAATCCAAATGCACCCCAGGTATAACTTCCTGGCTGATGAATGCAAATTCTCCAATATTTTCTCATAAGATGCTGCATTCATCCTGACATCAATTTTGACTAAATTCCCTGTGTTGCTGTAGCTTATACCCCTCCAAAATAACAGAATCCACCTCCATGCTGTACAGTAGGGATGGTGAGCTTCTCTTCATAGCACTTATGGTTGTGACCATAAAGTTCAGTTTTGGTCTCATTCCAAATTATTTTGTTCCAGATGTTTTGAAGCTTCTCTAGGTGCTGTTTGGCATATTGTAAATGGGCTATTTTGTGGCATTGGTGCAGCAATGGATTTTTTCTGGCAACTCAACTATGCAGCCCATTTTTGTTCAAGTATCTCCTTGAAACACCCATACCACTGTTTCAAAGACACCTTTATTTCAGTAGAAGTTGCTTGTGGGCTTTTCTTTGCATCCTAACAAATTTTCCTGGCAGTCGTATCTGAAATCTTCCTTGGTCTACACCTTGGTATTAAAAGAATCCATAATTTTCCACTTCTTAATCAGAATTTGAACAGTACTGATTGGCATTTTCAAATCTTTGGATATCTTTTTATATCCTTTTCCTGATATATAAAGTTGCTTTCCCCATGCTTCCAGTAATCACCAAGGTTAGTGCTCCCTGGATGAAATGCACAAGGATTTCTTAAGAGCTAAGAAACTCATTGACTATTTATATACAGACACCAATTACAATCAAACAAGGAACAGGTGGGGATACTTACCCTTCATTGCTATCTCAAACTGTATCAGCCCAAACATTCAAGGGTATGTCAACTTCTCAACAGGACCATTTTATTATTTCTCTTATTGCTATAGTTTAATGACTGTGCTATTCAGTGATTTATAAGGAGAAATTACTACTTACCTGATAATTTCCTTTCCTCTAAGGAAGCCAGGCCAATCCACACAAGTGGGTTATGCACCTCTACCAGCAGATGGATTCTGAGTAAAGCTGACGTAACTGACATATAGCCCCGCCATCAGCCCGCCAGTATTCTCTGGAAAAGTGATATATGGGCAGCCTAATATGGAGACTATTGACTATTGCTCACTCCCAGAATCCTTCATTGCCTGTGGCCTGCTTGCAACTTTGGCCATAGGAACAAACCTGTAACTGACCTTAGATTCAAGACTTCGGAACATCTGGATACATTTAGGCTCTGCAAAGCCTATGCTAGAAGGTCATGAGGTTACAGATGGCAAATGACTGAGGCCATATTCTCGGACTACCCGTCTCTAATGGAGAGGCCCAATGCCCCATGAGAATAGAAGGCAAATTGAAGAGACTGACATATTGACAGGACAAAAGAACCTCAGAAGAAGCGGCACATCTGGCAAAAGCAAGGCTAGTCACAAAGGGGCCTTCACGTGGGTGGAGAGTTTCAGGTTAAAGTAGTTTCAGTCTATCCTATTTCATTTATGTCATTCTGCGTAAGTGATTATCATCATAGGCTCACAGGCATTTCTCTATGGTTTAAACCTATAAAATGCAGCTCTCACGATATACTAAGAGACAGACTGTAGTGCTTGACCTGTGTTATAGGTCTGGCTGTCTGTGTCTCCCAAGGATATTCAATAATAAATTTATATTTGCTTTAACTAAATTCTGTGTAATATCTTTGTGTACAATACTTGCAGAAGCGTGCCTTTTACAAAGAGAGGTAACACTGGGCAACAAATTTTCACAAAAGTCATGTTACGGAAATGAAATTAGTCAATTCTTATACATTTCCATGTGCTAAACATGAATGTGACTGAAATTGCAAAATTGGCTCTAGGTTTTTTGTAATATGCAATAATATAATTACATCTTGAATTGTATGCCAATAGTAGGAGACCTATGGTTAATACCGTTTGAAAAATGAATTCATAGACTACGTCTTAGATTTCTTTGCTTGTCTCTTGTACACCTGTTCGGAAGCATCTCTGCGGAGTGTCCAGCAGTAGTCAGCCAGCATGAATATTTCAAATGCTCACCCTTTCTGACTGGGCTTCATATAGAACACTGCTGACGTCAGCTTACTCAGCAGCAGCATGGCAGAAGAACTGCATTGCATCATAAAATGATGTAAAACTCTGGATGATGTGTGCATGATGGTATGATGCAATATGATGCAATATTTATTTATTTATTTTATTTAACAGTTTTTTATACCGACCTTCATAGTGAATAACCATATCGGATCGGTTTACATTTAACAAGGGTATAAAAAAGGAGTAACAAATTCAAGTGAGCGAAAGATAAACAATAGGTAGGAATAAGTCAAAGTTACAATCAACAGGGAGAGAGAACTTGGAAGCTTGCAAGCAAGCTGGAAGGAAGGTAAGGCCGGAGATAAACCAGTGATACCATAAGCGTACATATTACATCATAATATGTGATGTAATATGTAATACTATCTAATTCAAAAAGAGGATAGCTTGAAATTTTTAATCATTTATTAATACAAATCTTTATTATCAAAATGTGTCCACTTAAAATAACACACATCCATCCATACACACTCATACCTTAAAAATATGCATCCTCAAGGAAGGTACATCTAAACACCTACAAAATACATGTAAACCTAATCTAATAATTGTTGATCCCTGTGGACAAATACCACTTACAATCTATCAATACACTTATAAAAATAGGTATCCTCGGTAGTCTGACTTCTCCAAAGTATCCTCCCTTCTTAATGCATTTCTTAGATGTACATGTGGTTTATCTCGGTGTAGTCAACCCCAACAAGTGGCCCCTGTTTCGCACTCGTTTGCTTCCTCAGGGGGATGAAAAACCTCTGAGAAAACCAAACGAAACATAAAATGAATAACAAAACCTTGGACACACCCCTATATTTCAAATAATCTAAATGTTACTTCAAAACATCAATAAACCCCAAACTATTACCAACCGAAAACTCACCAAACCAGTACTCCTCTATGCTCAATTATAACTTCAGTTCCAAAACCTCTCCGACATGGGTTATACTTTCAAAACCTCTCCAACGTGAGCTTCTTCATGTTAACCAAGAAGTTGTAACACGAACGTTCCATCTACAATATATACGTACATGGCACAATAAAACTACTCTTATTTCTACCCCCATATACCAGTTAATTACACCCATATTAAAACTTGCGTACCTGGCAAATGCTTTTTTCAATCGCTTTTAAATCTCAAAAGACGCCCGAAGGTGAACCACCGTCTTACACCAAGTCCATGTTAATTAACCCTGTACCAACGTCTTCAAACTTTATTGTCCCACGTCGGCAACCACTCCCAACGACGTTCTAACAAATAAAGTCACGTTCAGTGTCCTTATACAAACAACTTCAAACTTTATTGTCCCACGTCTACAACCACTCTCAACCACGTCCCAAATTTCACAACCACGTAAAAGCGTAACCACGCACCCCAGCTGTCAAATGGCCCCTCAGTCGAATAACACACTCCCACCGTATCCTACCTGCTAAAGCCACTTTGAAAAAAAAAAGAGCAACACACCCAATATCACCAACGGAGTTATAATGAGCCTCGATATATTTCCCAGAAATAATGTAAATAACTCAACAACTCACCATACTCACCCCAATCACTGCTAAAGAGTGATTTAGCCGAATCAATCCTGCTCACGAATACCCTAACTCTACCGATAAGTACATAGCTATAATGGTTTAACTGAATCAATCCTACTCCCAAATTCCCTGACTCCACCAATCACTACATAGTTATAAATCAATGTCTCCAGATCTCATATAATACCACAAGGAGGGAAAAATCCTAAAAACAAGACTGCCATTCGATTTCAGCGTTCAAACCAACCGGCATTAAAGTCTGCCACTTGAATATACATTGTTGCTCCCATTTTATTAGCAGTCGACGAACATCACCCTCTTTGTTGATACATTGTCTTATGACAAAATACTTAACGTCCTCCACAGCATGTTCCCTCTGTAACCAATGTGTGACCAAAGGGGCAAATTCCTTTTTTGTCCTAATACAACTTTTGTGCTCTATTATCCTTTGTCTAATAGCTCTGGTCGTATGACCAATGTATACCATGTCACAAGGGCAAATAATAGCATAAACCACTCGCTCCGAAGAGCATGTGTAATGACCTCTCAACTCATATGGGACAGGCAACATTTTACAACGATACTGTTTAACTTGTAATGCATTGTTGCATACAGAACAGTGCCCACATTGAAACTGACCCATAGTGGCAACATCCACGTCAGCTATTTTTCTATGTTTTAGCCTTTGTCTTAGATTTCTACCCTTCTTGGTAGCAAATATAGGTAACTCAGAGAAACCCGGTAATGATGATATAATTCTCCATTGTCTTTTAATGCTCTGTTTGATGGCTGTAGTTTTTGTAGAGTATGGGAGGGTACAAATCACTCTAGAGATCTTATCCTTGACCTGAACTGATAGCAAATTGTCACGGTTAGCAAACAGACCCCTTTTGTATGCTCTCTTGACAATCCTTTTACTGTAACCCTCTCTCCATAAAGCAATTTGATAATTCCTGAGCCTTAACTTTGTACTCTTCCACTGAAGAGCACAACCTTCTATATCTGAGGAATTGACCAACTGGAATGTTCTCTTTTAACCTACGTGGGTGAAAACTTGTGGCGTGAAGTAAAGTATTCCTGTCTGTAGGTTTCTTGAAAACTGATGTCTGAAAATAACTCCCATGTCGGGTTATGGCTACATCCAAAAATGCTATCTTTGTTTTATCCTTCACAAATGTAAACTGTAAGTTAGAATCGCATGTGTTCATATACTGGTGAAATTCAACTAATGTCTCATCATCCCCAGTCCATATAAAAAACAGGTCATCAATGTACCTCTTCCAAATAGTAATCTGTGTAAAAAATTCAGAAGAGTAAATATGGAGATCTTCATACCGGGCTACATAAAGACCCGCTACAGTGGGTGCCAAGGGGGATCCCATAGGGATACCCCTTACCTGTTTATAATACACCCCCTCAAAACGAAAGTAACTTTCAGTCAACACAAGTTTAACTAATTGCATAAGCAATTTGTTCTTCCGATGGGAAAAATCCATGTCCTCCAATATAGTACGTACAATCAATACCGCCTCTGATTGAGGTATATTGGTGTAAAGAGATGAAATATCGGCTGTAACCAACCACTGTGCTGAAATTGCCAACGTGTCAGTAAGATTGGATAAAAAATCCATAGAGTCCCTTACATAAGACTGGACCTGCACAATTCTTCCTTGAAGTAAACAATCAATATATTTAGCAATGGGCTCAAAAATGGACCCAATGCCTGACACTATGGGCCTACCCGGAGGCCTCTCCAAAGATTTATGAATCTTGGGAACCATATAAAAATATGGAACAGAAGGGTGTGTTTGGAGTAACCATTTAAATTCCTGTTTGGAAATAACACGCTCTTTAACAGCCTGCTCTAACAGGTCCTTTATTCTAATACTTAACATATCAGTAGGATCCTGTCTCAAAACAATATACGTAGTTGTGTCCTGTAACTGGTGTGCGGCTTCCTCATGATACATAAGGGTATCTAAGACAACAACGGCTCCCCCCTTATCTGCTGCTGATATTACTATGGAGGTATCAGATTGTAATTCCCCAATAGCTTCATACTCCCCTCTGCTCAAATTATATTTCAAGCTCTCTTGTTCCGATTCAATCTGAACTAAATCGTCTAACACTAAATGTTCAAAAGCGACAATAAGCGGATGAGGAGGAACCGGAGGCATCCAAGTGGAAGTACGATATAATTTCTTATCAGAATCATAATTAATGTCTGTAGGGCCAAAAAAATCCCTTAATCTGATTCGTCTAAAAAATTTCTGCAATTCGACTCTAGTGTCGAAAGGGGCATGTCTTTCCGATGGGACAAAGGTCATACCTTTGCTTAAAACAGATAACATCTCATCAGATAATATTTTGTTAGAGATGTTAATAACTGCATTTCCACCAGTATGTGTAACCCTTAATAACGGCGATATCGGTTGGGTCCCCCTTTGTGTAAATTTCTTTGCCCTGTGTCTCCTTGTGTCTGTTTCATCTGAGAGCGTAAAAAAGGTATACGTTGATTGACATCCCCAGGCACAACCCTATCCCCAGCTCCAGCTCCTGCTTGAAATGTTACCCTCCTAGGTGGAATATCCTCTCCCGATTTATCGTCCTCGGAAGATCCATCCGAAGACGAAAAACCAGCTCGGGGTCTAGTGTTGTACTTCCTGCCCTTTTGCATCCAAGCATATACGTATCCCTGAGTATAGTCTCTCTCATCCCTGTAATATTTACTCAGTTTAACCTTTTTAATCTCCTCCCTGAAGGATTCCAATTGTTTTTGGAAATCTTCTAACTGTTCATCATAACCCTCAATGGGACATGAAGTAGATATGTTCTGTAATTCCTTGGAGACTGATTCATTAATTTCAACTACTTCTTCCTTGATGTATGAGATAGTGAGGAGCATAAGGTCGTATGAACACTTGCTTAGTATGGCATTCCATTTGGTAACGAAATTATCATTGTTAGAATAGAATGAGGGAGCTTTGTTCATTCTCAATCCACGTGGTATACGTTTCACGTGGCAGTATTCTGAGAGGGTCTTTGCATGCAGCTCCATGCGTATCAATTTCTTACTTAGCTTCATGTAAGATTCCCAATTCGCCTCCACTGCGGGCTCAACTGTCTCTGAGTCTAATAACCGTAATCCAGACAAAATGTCCTGAGCTGCCTGGTCTGTGAAACTCCACATGGAGTCCTCCATATTATATTTTAACCCACCCAAAACAAGTAGGTAACCGTACAAGGTATAAACACTGGGTGAATAGACCTAATTCCTCTATAAGTGCAATACTATCTAATTCAAAAAGAGGATAGCTTGAAATTTTTAATCATTTATTAATACAAATCTTTATTATCAAAATGTGTCCACTTAAAATAACACACATCCATCCATACACACTCATACCTTAAAAATATGCATCCTCAAGGAAGGTACATCTAAACACCTACAAAATACATGTAAACCTAATCTAATAATTGTTGATCCCTGTGGACAAATACCACTTACAATCTATCAATACACTTATAAAAATAGGTATCCTCGGTAGTCTGACTTCTCCAAAGTATCCTCCCTTCTTAATGCATTTCTTAGATGTACATGTGGTTTATCTCGGTGTAGTCAACCCCAACAAGTGGCCCCTGTTTCGCACTCGTTTGCTTCCTCAGGGGGATGAAAAACCTCTGAGAAAACCAAACGAAACATAAAATGAATAACAAAACCTTGGACACACCCCTATATTTCAAATAATCTAAATGTTACTTCAAAACATCAATAAACCCCAAACTATTACCAACCGAAAACTCACCAAACCAGTACTCCTCTATGCTCAATTATAACTTCAGTTCCAAAACCTCTCCGACATGGGTTATACTTTCAAAACCTCTCCAACGTGAGCTTCTTCATGTTAACCAAGAAGTTGTAACACGAACGTTCCATCTACAATATATACGTACATGGCACAATAAAACTACTCTTATTTCTACCCCCATATACCAGTTAATTACACCCATATTAAAACTTGCGTACCTGGCAAATGCTTTTTTCAATCGCTTTTAAATCTCAAAAGACGCCCGAAGGTGAACCACCGTCTTACACCAAGTCCATGTTAATTAACCCTGTACCAACGTCTTCAAACTTTATTGTCCCACGTCGGCAACCACTCCCAACGACGTTCTAACAAATAAAGTCACGTTCAGTGTCCTTACACAAACAACTTCAAACTTTATTGTCCCACGTCTACAACCACTCTCAACCACGTCCCAAATTTCACAACCACGTAAAAGCGTAACCACGCACCCCAGCTGTCAAATGGCCCCTCAGTCGAATAACACACTCCCACCGTATCCTACCTGCTAAAGCCACTTTGAAAAAAAAAGAGCAACACACCCAATATCACCAACGGAGTTATAATGAGCCTCGATATATTTCCCAGAAATAATGTAAATAACTCAACAACTCACCATACTCACCCCAATCACTGCTAAAGAGTGATTTAGCCGAATCAATCCTGCTCACGAATACCCTAACTCTACCGATAAGTACATAGCTATAATGGTTTAACTGAATCAATCCTACTCCCAAATTCCCTGACTCCACCAATCACTACATAGTTATAAATCAATGTCTCCAGATCTCATATAATACCACAAGGAGGGAAAAATCCTAAAAACAAGACTGCCATTCGATTTCAGCGTTCAAACCAACCGGCATTAAAGTCTGCCACTTGAATATACATTGTTGCTCCCATTTTATTAGCAGAGGGGAGTATGAAGCTATTGGGGAATTACAATCTGATACCTCCATAGTAATATCAGCAGCAGATAAGGGGGGAGCCGTTGTTGTCTTAGATACCCTTATGTATCATGAGGAAGCCGCACACCAGTTACAGGACACAACTACGTATATTGTTTTGAGACAGGATCCTACTGATATGTTAAGTATTAGAATAAAGGACCTGTTAGAGCAGGCTGTTAAAGAGCGTGTTATTTCCAAACAGGAATTTAAATGGTTACTCCAAACACACCCTTCTGTTCCATATTTTTATATGGTTCCCAAGATTCATAAATCTTTGGAGAGGCCTCCGGGTAGGCCCATAGTGTCGGGCATTGGGTCCATTTTTGAGCCCATTGCTAAATATATTGATTGTTTACTTCAAGGAAGAATTGTGCAGGTCCAGTCTTATGTAAGGGACTCTATGGATTTTTTATCCAATCTTACTGACACGTTGGCAATTTCAGCACAGTGGTTGGTTACAGCCGATATTTCATCTCTTTACACCAATATACCTCAATCAGAGGCGGTATTGATTGTACGTACTATATTGGAGGACATGGATTTTTCCCATCGGAAGAACAAATTGCTTATGCAATTAGTTAAACTTGTGTTGACTGAAAGTTACTTTCGTTTTGAGGGGGTGTATTATAAACAGGTAAGGGGTATCCCTATGGGATCCCCCTTGGCACCCACTGTAGCGGGTCTTTATGTAGCCCGGTATGAAGATCTCCATATTTACTCTTCTGAATTTTTTACACAGATTACTATTTGGAAGAGGTACATTGATGACCTGTTTTTTATATGGACTGGGGATGATGAGACATTAGTTGAATTTCACCAGTATATGAACACATGCGATTCTAACTTACAGTTTACATTTGTGAAGGATAAAACAAAGATAGCATTTTTGGATGTAGCCATAACCCGACATGGGAGTTATTTTCAGACATCAGTTTTCAAGAAACCTACAGACAGGAATACTTTACTTCACGCCACAAGTTTTCACCCACGTAGGTTAAAAGAGAACATTCCAGTTGGTCAATTCCTCAGATATAGAAGGTTGTGCTCTTCAGTGGAAGAGTACAAAGTTAAGGCTCAGGAATTATCAAATTGCTTTATGGAGAGAGGTTACAGTAAAAGGATTGTCAAGAGAGCATACAAAAGGGGTCTGTTTGCTAACCGTGACAATTTGCTATCAGTTCAGGTCAAGGATAAGATCTCTAGAGTGATTTGTACCCTCCCATACTCTACAAAAACTACAGCCATCAAACAGAGCATTAAAAGACAATGGAGAATTATATCATCATTACCGGGTTTCTCTGAGTTACCTATATTTGCTACCAAGAAGGGTAGAAATCTAAGACAAAGGCTAAAACATAGAAAAATAGCTGACGTGGATGTTGCCACTATGGGTCAGTTTCAATGTGGGCACTGTTCTGTATGCAACAATGCATTACAAGTTAAACAGTATCGTTGTAAAATGTTGCCTGTCCCATATGAGTTGAGAGGTCATTACACATGCTCTTCGGAGCGAGTGGTTTATGCTATTATTTGCCCTTGTGACATGGTATACATTGGTCATACGACCAGAGCTATTAGACAAAGGATAATAGAGCACAAAAGTTGTATTAGGACAAAAAGGAATTTGCCCCTTTGGTCACACATTGGTTACAGAGGGAACATGCTGTGGAGGACGTTAAGTATTTTGTCATAAGACAATGTATCAACAAAGAGGGTGATGTTCGTCGACTGCTAATAAAATGGGAGCAACAATGTATATTCAAGTGGCAGACTTTAATGCCGGTTGGTTTGAACGCTGAAATCGAATGGCAGTCTTGTTTTTAGGATTTTTCCCTCCTTGTGGTATTATATGAGATCTGGAGACATTGATTTATAACTATGTAGTGATTGGTGGAGTCAGGGAATTTGGGAGTAGGATTGATTCAGTTAAACCATTATAGCTATGTACTTATCGGTAGAGTTAGGGTATTCGTGAGCAGGATTGATTCGGCTAAATCACTCTTTAGCAGTGATTGGGGTGAGTATGGTGAGTTGTTGAGTTATTTACATTATTTCTGGGAAATATATCGAGGCTCATTATAACTCCGTTGGTGATATTGGGTGTGTTGCTCTTTTTTTTTCAAAGTGGCTTTAGCAGGTAGGATACGGTGGGAGTGTGTTATTCGACTGAGGGGCCATTTGACAGCTGGGGTGCGTGGTTACGCTTTTACGTGGTTGTGAAATTTGGGACGTGGTTGAGAGTGGTTGTAGACGTGGGACAATAAAGTTTGAAGTTGTTTGTATAAGGACACTGAACGTGACTTTATTTGTTAGAACGTCGTTGGGAGTGGTTGCCGACGTGGGACAATAAAGTTTGAAGACGTTGGTACAGGGTTAATTAACATGGACTTGGTGTAAGACGGTGGTTCACCTTCGGGCGTCTTTTGAGATTTAAAAGCGATTGAAAAAGCATTTGCCAGGTACGCAAGTTTTAATATGGGTGTAATTAACTGGTATATGGGGGTAGAAATAAGAGTAGTTTTATTGTGCCATGTACGTATATATTGTAGATGGAACGTTCGTGTTACAACTTCTTGGTTAACATGAAGAAGCTCACGTTGGAGAGGTTTTGAAAGTATAACCCATGTCGGAGAGGTTTTGGAACTGAAGTTATAATTGAGCATAGAGGAGTACTGGTTTGGTGAGTTTTCGGTTGGTAATAGTTTGGGGTTTATTGATGTTTTGAAGTAACATTTAGATTATTTGAAATATAGGGGTGTGTCCAAGGTTTTGTTATTCATTTTATGTTTCGTTTGGTTTTCTCAGAGGTTTTTCATCCCCCTGAGGAAGCAAACGAGTGCGAAACAGGGGCCACTTGTTGGGGTTGACTACACCGAGATAAACCACATGTACATCTAAGAAATGCATTAAGAAGGGAGGATACTTTGGAGAAGTCAGACTACCGAGGATACCTATTTTTATAAGTGTATTGATAGATTGTAAGTGGTATTTGTCCACAGGGATCAACAATTATTAGATTAGGTTTACATGTATTTTGTAGGTGTTTAGATGTACCTTCCTTGAGGATGCATATTTTTAAGGTATGAGTGTGTATGGATGGATGTGTGTTATTTTAAGTGGACACATTTTGATAATAAAGATTTGTATTAATAAATGATTAAAAATTTCAAGCTATCCTCTTTTTGAATTAGATAGTATTGCACTTATAGAGGAATTAGGTCTATTCACCCAGTGTTTATACCATGTAATATGTAATACCATAAGCGTAAATATTACATCATTCTAGGATTATTTACAGTCCTACTGGATAAATTTACATGACTAAACATAGAAAGTGAACTATATTAAATATCTTGAAAACAAGAGCCAATAAAAACTTTTCATGGTCATATTCGTGTTCAGCACATCAAGATACTACAGAGTAGGACCTTTTTAGGTCAGTAACACTTTCATTGTTGCCCAGTGTAATTTATACAAAAGCCAAACCGTGGATAAACTGATTATACGTGAACAGGATTATTGACAAGCACTCATGCTTCCACCTAATTGGGAACAGAGCTCAGCCAAAAGAATTAATATGCACTAATCTCATGGGCTGGTTATGTCACTTACCAGTCCTTCAATGAAGGAAACAGTCTTCATCGTCCGCAAAGAACGAACTAAAAGCAAGTAGGCAGTCAAAAGCAGGTTGTGAATTGGCCTGCTTTCCTTAGAGGAAAGGAAATTATCAGGTAGATAGTTACATTTCTCCTTCCTCTGCACTCAGGCAGGCCAAAACACCACAAGTGGGATATACCAAAGCTACTCCCAAACAAGGTGGGTGACTGCCCAAGGTCCAGTTAACACAACACGTGCAAAGGCTGCATCCTTTGGAGCCTGAACGTCCAAGCAGTAATGCTTGGGAAGATATGCAAAGATGACCACATTGCTGCTCGGGAAAAGTCAGCTAGAGATAATAACCAAGGTTCCACCCACGATGCCACCTGAGCTCTAGTGGAATGCATTCTAACTCACTTAGAGAAAGGAATCTTGGCATCCACACAGACGGCCATGATGATGTTCTTTTTCCAACAGGCTACAGTTGCCCGTGTCACCAGTTCCCCTTGTTTATATCCACCATGGAGCACAAACAGGTGATTCTACTTTCTGAAAGATTTAGAAATCATTAAGTGCCTCATGAGATGCTGCTTGACATTCAAGGCCCACAAAAGATACTTATGCACAGCACTAACCCTTACAGCCTGAGCAGGGAAAAGGAGGGTCCAACTGAACCCTCCAAGACCACTATCAGCAAAAAAGGAGGAAGTGACACACAGCAAGATCATGCAGCTCAGAAATCCGAAGTGCTGAATAGATTGCCATGTCAAAAAACTGCCTTCAAGATAAGTAGCCACAAAGAAAAACAAGTTTACTTACCGTAAACGGTATTTTCCATGGACAGCAGGATGAATTAGCCATGTCGTCTGGGGATCGCCCTGGCTGAGCTCCTCAAAGCATGTGGGTGTTATATACCATGTGACTCCCAGCCTGCCTCAGTCTGTTATCCAAGCTTTAGATGGCATTGGAGTGGAGACTGTCTGGGGAGGCATGCAGGATAACATGGCTAATTCATCCTATCCATGGAAAAATACTGTTTACAGTTAGCAAGCTTGTTTCCCCCCCCCACAGATAAGCAGTCTGAATTAGCCATGATGTCTGGGGAGTTCCCAGCTGGAAGGTTGAGCGCTGCCTAAGGGTGCCTGGAAGTGGTGCACAATCCCTTACAGCTTCAGAGAGGCATGCAATCTGGTACTTGGTTGCAGACAGTCTCTTTACTTGATAGTGACAGGGAGATGGATTGGCCCACCCCCGCATCCGCTTGCTGGTCGAGGCCATAATGTGAAGTGCAGGTATGCAGAGATGACCTTGTGGTGGCTTTGAATGTGTCTTAGGATAGGTACTTCGCCTAGTAGATGATGAATGTCGCCTTGCTCTGACTTGATGGCTTTCAGCACAGTGTTCAGGGCTTCTAATCTTTATCGGAACAGAACATGTTGAGAGATCAGAGGCAAAGAGCTGTCTTGGAGACCGGAAGCCCAGGCACTTGGGTTGAAGGAACAGAAGACTTGGAAAGCCCTGGCTATCGAATGTGTGCAGTGCTTGCAACCAGCTGGGCATGTCTGCAATCTGTGTGAAGCTGCTTCAGAAAGGAGGATGGTATGGTGATAGTCTGGTTGAGCTTGAGAAGGAAGGAGGGATATACTCGTGGTGTCACCCTTACATGGTGAGACTCCCGGTGCGATGGATAGTGGGACCTATGCATGAGGTTCGCTGACCCTCCACTGAGGTGAGGGTGACTAAGAAGAGAACTTTCCAGGAGATCTCTCAGATGACTGCTGTACAAGATTTGACAGTGGGAGCATCCTTCTGAAATGGTGGGCGCAGCCTAAAGATGCCTTTCATGAACCTGGAAACCAGCACGTGGCTCGACACCAGGACTTCATATGAGGGTAGAGGTAGGCTGCGACGGCGCTGACATGAATTCTGACAGATGCCATTGTCAATCCTACTCGGTATAGCAAGTGAAAGTATTCTAACAGGCATTCCTGGGAGAGGGAGAAGGGGACCACCCCGCGTACTTTGCACCACTATCTGGATCCATTATCCTGCTAGTTCTTTCTGGTGGAATGTCCTGGAAGACCAACCCCCCTCGGATCTGCAGCAATAAGTTAAGATGTGTCAATACGGTTCTTTCAATCTCCACACTTGTGGATGCAGGGAGTGATGTTTGAGGTGGAGAAAACCTCTCCTCTTGACACAGTGGGTCCTTTGCATGCCTGAGCGCGCTAGCTGCCTGATGGAATGGATGGATTCAATGGCATATCACGGTTGTCGGGCCACGCCGGAGCTATGAGGATGAGATTCTGCTTTATCCATGATGCATATCTGGGATGGTTCTCGATGAGTGGGAAAGAGGGCACACAACAGCCCCCTCCCTCCCCCCATGGAATGAAGGTAGCGTTCCGTGTCTAGCATTGGGTTGTCTGTGTGGGCTATGATTGCCTTCACATGAAGGGAGTTTTCGAACATATGCCAGGCGTCCCTGCTATTCGCAGCTTCAGAAGGTTGATCCGCTAGGTCTTCTCCCAATCTGACTGTCAGTCTTGGGTTTACCTCTGCCCCCCTGTGGGCACCCTACTCCTCATCTGAGGCATGCGTGGTCAGACTGATCTGGCACGCCGGGTGCAATCTCCACTGGAGGCCTTTTCTCATGCTTGTCATGATGTTGACCTGACATGACCAGGGGTACAGGTGTTGCCTCCACCGCAAATACAGGCCTCACTGTAGGCAGCACATGTGTAGGCAGGCCAGTAGAGATGTTTTGTCCAGCATAGAGTTGATTGCGGCCCCAATGGTTGAGGGGTCTGCATCAATTGCAGGTTGGACTCCCTGTGGTTGATGAGTAAAATCAACACTTCCCAGCACTCGACGGAGACCCGCAAGTTGTGGTGTAGGATGGATGGATCAAGGGCCACCAGCAGCCAATTGTTTGAGGTAAGGAAACATCTGTATCTTCTGTTTCCTGAAGGGGTCACTACCACCGCTAGGCTATTTGGTAAAGGCCCTCAGGGCTGAGCAAAATCCCAATGAGGGTACCTTGTGCTGGAGGTGTTGTCCACTGATCTGGAAACAGAGGTACTGCCCACAGGTACGGCAGATAGAAATGTGAGAGTACGGATCCCTGAGAACTAGCGCATACCACCAGTCACTGAGTAGTAACTAGGCAGAATGGGCTGGAGGGAAGTCATCTTAAACCTCTCGCTGGTGATGGGCCTATTTAGAGCCAAAGGTCCCAGATTAGGCGAAGGCCTTCCGATCTCTCGGGAATGAGGAAGTGAGGGGAATAGAACCCCCCGGCTCCATTGGGAAACAGGGTCTCTACAGATGCAGCACTGTTGGAGTATTCTGGAGGTCTTGAGGTAGAGGCTGCTACCAGCATCGTCCCTGTGCGGCCGTATAGGAGGAGGGAGATTTGGCTCTAATTTTTAGAGCGTAGCCCTCCCTGATGATCTGGAGTACCCCACAGCATCCGAGGGCCCCCACTGGGGTGTGCATTGTGCTGTCTGCCGCAGCAGGCTCTAGATTGTTGATATAATCGCGTACCTGCACATTCTGCTCCTGCAACTAGTTTATCTCCAAAGTTATCCAGCGAACACTGGTTCGGAGCCATGCCGCACGACTGGCCGTATCTGCTCCTGGTGATGCTGGCCGACGTGTCCAGTGCCTCAAGAACAGCACAGGTCTTTTCCCATAGCATGTTGCTGTTCTGGGGTGTTGTCTGGGCAGCAATGTTGACCTGGCTTCGAGGGCTGAAGGCACTCATGCAAGCACTGCATTTGCATTTAGCATTCCCACCTGAAATGTACGCTTTCCAAGGTCGCTTAGATACTTATTATGGCTCAATGCTCTTAGTATGTTAAGGACCTCCGCATGGGGTCTGGCACCTCCCTGGCCTCCATGCTGAAAGGATTTCCCATCTCCTCCATAAAACTTTTAAGTGGAAGAGATTTTCCAGCACAGGGACAGGCGAGGCTGTTCTTCAGGGGGTAACTTGTCAAAGAGCCCGGGAATGTGAAATAAATTTAAGGATGACCTCCCTGGCTAGCACCTTCTTCCCCAGATGAAGATCCTTTCATGAGTGGGAAATCTGGGATATCACCTGGGAGGCTCTTGGGGGGGGGGGCGCTCCCTTGGAGGGCATCTAGGAGGTAGTGCCATGTTGGGAGCCCACCTGTGTTGTTTCTCCAAGGGTTCCTGAAGGCGAGACCCCGACTGCTTAGGTCTGTGCACAAAGGATAGATCAGGAAGACATGAGATCCAACTGACCCGAAACTGGCTCTGCATCTGGATGCCTCTCACACCGGGGTGGACGCTCCTTGTGGCTGGAGGCAGTAAGCCCCCTGACTACCAGGGAAGCAGAGGCAGGCAGGACCTGATCTGAGGGTCTGTTGTGCGTAGAGCCATGCTCTGACGCACTCCGACGATGTGTGGTGAGTGGATGCCCATGCTCCTGTCAGCATTGTGCACCGATGCTTCGTGCGTCGATGCATGCCCTGAGTCTTAAGACAGTGCGTCTCCTGGCAATGCGGCGGCACTTGAGCAGGCCCCCCCACTGGTTGCCAAAGGGCTCTCAAGGAGGCCCTTTCAGTCTCTGCTCTCAGGGTGTCCCAGCTGGGGCCTGGAGGACTACCCTGGCTGGCTAACTGGAGGGTGCAGGCTCTGTTTCTTACTCAGTTCCTCGGGCTTCATCTTCATTCCAAGAGTAAATCCCTTGTAGTAATGGCTAGGGCCAGACCTTTAAGCAAACCTTCTGGCAGAAATTCCAAAATTAAAGAAATTCCCTCTTGAGAGGCTGAGAATCTCGCTCCTCACACCAGGCCTCTCAATCCTCTGACTAAACTAAAGCCAGAAACATTGAAAACTTTCTCGCCTGGAACAAAGTAGAAATCACTGCAGAAGGATAACCATGCTTCAACAACCAACCCCTTTTGAGGGACAAACCATAAGACAAAATCAACCTGGATCATCATGTGGAAGGGTTGCCTAATGCATCGATTCATCCTAAGCTGCAGCCTGAGGGGGCTGCCCATCTGGAGATTCTGCAGAATGCCCTGTTACGGCCACTGGAGACAATAAGAAGCCACCAGAAGCATGGTTTTGGTCTGGCTAGCAATCCTCTGAATGATCCTACCTTTCAGTAGCCATGGCGGGAAGGCATATACTATCCTGTCCCGTGGCCACATCTGAATTGAGAGCATTGATAATCTGCACTCTTGGATCTCTATTACTGAAGAACCATGGTACCTCTGAGTTGTCATAGGAAGTCTGCAAAATCCAAAACAGACAACCCCAGCGCACTACCATAAATTGAAAGGCTTCTGAATCCACCTTGATGATTGATGTAAGCCACTGTTAATGCATTGTCTGGCAGTACCATCACCGCACGAGCTTCCAAATGCTTGGCAAATCAACATGTCAGTGGAACTGTACGCGCTTCCAACTTCTGACAGTGAGCCCCCTCAACTCAGAAGGTTCACAGTAAAATCTTTTTAAAATATATCCGAAGCAGAAAGCCTGTGAGGGAGTCAGTAGGACCGTTAGATGATTGAGGGGTTAAAGGGGCATTTAGAGAAGATAAGGCCATCGCGGAAAGATTAAATGATTTCTTTGCTTCGGTGTTTACTGAAGAGGATGTTGGGGAGGTACCCGTAATGGAGAAGGTTTTCATGGGTAATGATTCAGATGGACTGAATCAAATCACGGTGAACCTAGAAGATGTGTAGGCCTGATTGACAAACTGAAGAGTACTAAATCACCTGGACCGGATGGTATACACCCCAGAGTTCTGAAGGAACTAAAAAATGAAATTTCAGACCTATTAGTAAAAATTTGTAACCTATCATTAAAATCATCCATTGTACCTGAAGACTGGAGGATAGCAAATGTAACCCCAATATTTAAAAAGGGCTTCAGGGGCGATCCGGGAAACTACAGACCGGTTAGCCTGACTTCAGTGCCAGGAAAAATAGTGGAAAGTGTTCTGAACATCAAAATCACAGAACATATAGAAAGACATGGTTTAATGGAACAAAGTCAGCATGGCTTTACCCAAGGCAAGTCTTGCCTCACAAATCTGCTTCACTTTTTTGAAGGAGTTAATAAACATGTGGATAAAGGTGAACCGGTAGATGTAGTATACTTGGATTTTCAGAAGGTGTTTGACAAAGTTCCTCATGAGAGGCTTCTAGGAAAAGTAAAAAGTCATGGGATAGGTGGCGATGTCCTTTCGTGGATTGCAAACTGGCTAAAAGACAGGAAACAGAGTAGGATTAAATGGACAATTTTCTCAGTGGAAGGGAGTGGACAGTGGAGTGCCTCAGGGATCTGTATTGGGACCCTTACTTTTCAATATATTTATAAATGATCTGGAAAGAAATACGATCTGGAAAGAAATGCGTGAGATAATCAAATTTGCAGAAGACACAAAATTGTTCAGAGTAGTTAAATCACAAGCAGATTGTGATAAATTGCAGGAAGACCTTGTGAGACTGGAAAATTGGGCATCCAAATGGCAGATGAAATTTAATGTGGATAAGTGCAAGGTGATGCATATAGGGAAAAATAACCCATGCTATAATTACACAATGTTGGGTTCCATATTAGGTGCTTACAACCCAAGAAAGAGATCTAGGCGTCATAGTGGATATCACATTGAAATCGTCGGTTCACTGTGCTGCGGCAGTCAAAAAAGCAAACAGAATGTTGGGAATTATTAGAAAGGGAATGGTCAATAAAACGGAAAATGTCATAATGCCTCTGTATCGCTCCATGGTGAGACCGCACCTTGAATACTGTGTACAATTCTGGTCGCCGCATCTCAAAAAAGATATAATTGTGATGGAGAAGGTACAGAGAAGGGCTATCAAAATGATAAGGGGAATGGAACAGCTCCCCTATGAGGAAAGACTAAAGAGGTTAGGACTTTTCAGCTTGGAGAAGAGACGGCTGAGGGGGGATATGATAGAGATGTTTAAAATCATGAGAGGTCTAGAACAGGTAGATGTGAATCGGTTATTTACTCTTTCGGATAATAGAAAGACTAGGGGGCACTCCATGAAGTTAGCATGGGGCACATTTAAAACAAATCGGAGAAAGTTCTTTTTTACTCAACGCACAATTAAACTCTGGAATTTGTTGCCAGAGGATGTGGTTAGTGCAGTTAGTATAGCTGTGTTTAAAAAAGGATTGGATAAGTTCTTGGAGGAGAAGTCCATTGCCTGCTATTAAGTTGACTTAGAAAATAACCACTGCTATTACTAGCAACGGTAACATGGAATAGGCTTAGTTTTTGGATACTTGCCAGGTTCTTATGGCCTGGATTGGTCACTTTGGAAACAGGATGCTGGGCTTGATGGACCCTTGGTCTGACCCAGTATGGCATGTTCTTCTGTTCTTAAAACAGCGGCCCTACATATCTCCTGAGGAGACACCAGCTGACATTCGGCCCTCGCTGCCGCCTGAGCGTGAGTAGAATGAGCTTTACGACCCACTGGAATCGCATGGCCCTTAGCAACATAAGCCAGGATAATAGTCTCCTTCAACCAGCAAAGCTTTGAATGCTTTTTTCTCCCTTTTTAGCTCCTCCGAACAAAAACAAACAGATGATCAGATCACCTGAAAGAATTGGTGACCTTCAAATAGCACAACAGGGCATGCCAGACATCCAAGAGATGGAGATCCCTACCCAAAGAGCGATCACAAGACCAGTCCAGAAACCCCAGCAACTCCGTCTGATTCACATGAAAAGCAGAGACCACCTTGTCAGTAGAAATCCGAAGAAACAAATAATGGCAAGAAAGGGCCTGTAATTCAGAGATTCACCTGGCTGAACAAATGGCAACCAAAGAGACAGTCTTCAAGGTAAGGACCTTTAAAGATGCGCAACAAAGGTTCAAAGGTAGCCTCACAGAGAACGCGCAACACCAAACAGATTCCATTCTGGACACGTTCTGTAGAGGGGGACGCAGATGCTAGATTCCCTTCAGGAAATGCACAATGTCAGGATGGAAGGCCAAAGGTCTGCCCTGCACCTTCCCTCAGACAGGCCAGGGCAGAGACCTGGACTTTAAGTGAGCTATAAGCCAACCCTTTGGATAAGCCCTGCTATGTGCAGAACAGAAACCAGCAGCAGATCCACACTCTGCTGACTACACCAGGTCTCAAAAACCTTCCACACCCTAGAATAAGCAATGGAAGTAGCCGGGCATCGAGCCTGAAGGAAGGAAGCAATAACTTGCTCCAAATATCCCTTCAGATGCAACTACTGCCTCTCAAAAGCCAAGCCGCAAGACAGAAGCGATCCTCCCGATCTGAAAATATGGGACCTTGACACAGTAGTCCCTGCAAATGAGCCAGCCGCAATTGCTCATCCACTGCCAGATGTACCAGATTGGCAAACCATGGCTGTTGCGGCCACTCCGGCGCTACTAGAACCACTGAACCTGGGTGCGCTTCTATCTGTCTGAGCACTTGCACTATGAGAGGCCACAGAGAGAAAAGAGGAGAAGCCCTGTCGACCATGGGCATACTGGTGCATTGAGGCCCACCGCTCCAGTCTCTCGCATGCGACTGAAAAACCTGTCTTGGCATTGGCCCACAATGCCATGAGGTCCAGCCGAGGAGTCCCCCAACGGGCACAAATGTGATTTCAGGCTTCCGCAGAGAATTCCCACTCCCCCGGATCCAACTGTTGTCGGCTGAGATAATCCGCTTGAATGTTGTCCACTCCTGCCACGTGAAGCTGGAATGTCCTTAAGATGAAGCTCCGCCCACACAAACAAAAGCTGAGCCTTGCAAACCACAGCGGGACTCTTGGTTCCTCACTGGCGATTGATGTATGCCACTGTTGTCGCATTGTCCGAAAACATTCTCACCATTCGCTCGCAGACCAAGGGAAGAAACATCTGAAGGATCCTGCACACTGCCCGCGTCTCCAACTGATTGATGGACCAGGCCTGTTCCGATACTGACCAAAGGCCCTGGGCCAACCGGCCCAGACATACTGTACCCCAGCCCCTGAGACTGGCATCTGTTGTGACCACCACCCATTCCGGGACTTCAAGGGGCATTCCTTTCTCCAAATTGTTCCTTGACATCCACCACGCTAGACTGGACCTGGCCTCCGTCAGAGGCAGGGGGAGAAAATACTGCTCAGACATGGGGTTCCAACGGGACAGCAATGCCTTCTGCAGCAGGCGCATATGAGCAAACGCCCAAGGTACCAGCTCCAACGTGAAGCCACTGAGCCCAGGACCTGCTAGTAATCCCAGACCTTCGGAACAGAGGGGCTGTGCAAGCGAGCTATCTGCTCCTGGACCTTGACCACTCTGTCGGCCATGAGAAACACTGCCCCCCAAGTACTCCAAGGACAGAGAAGACACCAGGTGACTTCATCAGGTTGATGACCCAGCTCAGCGATTCCAGTAGAGCTCGCATTCTGAGTACTGAGCGTGAGAACTCCTCCTGTGATTTTGCCCAGATAAGCTAGTTGTCCAGACAGAGGTTCACCAACACCCCATCCTCTCTCAGGGCTGCCGCAACCACCACCTTCATGAATGTTTGAGGAGCTGTGGCTAGACCAGAGGGAAGGGCTCGAAACTGAAAATGCTGATTCAGCACCTTGAACCGCAGAAACTTCTAATGGTCCTGCCGAATAAGGATGTGAAGGTAGGCCTCGATGAGATCCAGAGATGCCAAAAATTCTCCCTTTCGGACCACCAAAATTACGGTATGCAAGATCTCCATCTAGAAACGCGGCAACTTCAAACTCAGATTCACCTTTTGCAGATCCAAAATGTGCCCTTCTTTGGAACCACAAAATAAATGTATCTTCCCTGTCCTTGCTCTGACAACAGAACAGGGACTATAGCCAATAGGTTTATCAATCTTTGCAGTCTCTCCTATGGCCGTATGCTTGCTGTGGGAAAGACAACGTGACTCCAGAAAAAATGGTCTGGACGGATGAGAAAACTAAAGCATAACTGTCCCTGACAACCTCCAGAACCCACTGATCGGAGGTGATCTTGGTCCACTCCTCGTAAAAGTAAGACACCCTGCCTCTGATTGCTGCCTGCAAGGAGTGGACTGGTCTGATTAAATTGGGAAAGTTTAATTCTGCCTGCTCCCTGAGCACAGCCTCCTCGAGAAGGCTTCCTGAGCCTTGAAAGGACTGCTGTCTACCTGGGGATTGCCTCTGCCCTTAGGAACAGAGACCCCTCCCGGAGCGAAACCTCGACGAAAGGGGCTTCTTAGACGTTTTCTTGTCCTCCAGTAGCCTGTTACCTTTGCTCTCTTCTAAGGCCTTCATAAGCAGACTGAGGTCCTCTCTGAACAGAAGCTTGCCTTTAAAAGGAAGATTACATAATGGAGACTTAGACGAGAGATCCGCAGACCAATTACGCAGCCACAACAGCAGACTTGCCGCCACCATGGAAACCATACTCCGCGCCGTAGTACGCATGAGATCATACAAGATTCCGCCACATAGGCGACCCCCCACTTACAGACTGGCGGCTTGGGCAGGTGACAGCATTCTTGAGGCAGACTACTCCTGTGGCTTCTGGATCCAGCATAAACAAGGCCCTCTGCCTGAGGCTGCAGAGACCGCAGCATGGAGACCCAGTGCTGACACCTCAAAGGTCCACTTAAGCTGAATCTCCAACTTGTGGTCCTGAACATCCTTCAGGGTGGCTGCACCGGCTACCAGGATGGTCGTCTTTGTGATTGCCATCACAGCAGTGTCCAACCTCGGTGTCTTAAGTCGGTCCAAACATTCCTGCAGCAAAGGATAAAGCTTTGCCTTCACTCTCCCCACCTGATTAGCCAGGAGTCCCACTCCTGGCTAATCAGCTTCTGGATCTTCTTTGGAATGGGGAAGAGCTGGGGGTGGGGGGTGTCCATGCAGGCCATCCAGCACCGGATTGACGCCCTCACTATCCGATTCCTTCAAGGAGAGCTTGACCCCCAACTTTTCCAACAACTGGGGGTTAAGAGGTCTCAAATCCTCCCTCTTAAAAAGGCGGACCACTCTAGGATCATCGCTCTCAATTTCAGGCCCCTCCATCAAGACCTGATTGTCCCTAGGCCCATCCAGATCCTGGTGGTGCGTCTCGTCCGGGTCTGCATCCAGATCCGCCGCTGAAGAGAGGCCACCCTCATCCTGAGGGTCATTGGAGTCCCCCAGGTTCCTTTGATCCGACTCCATCTTTGTAGGACGGGGACCCCGAGGTCGCTCTCAGGGGCCCACAGACCCGGGCCGGGACTCCCACTGCCTTCTGGTGGGATCCAAAGGACTGTCCTTAAACCTCTGCTTTCCTGCCTCGTGGGCCAGGAAAGCCTCATGTAGAAGGAGAACAATTGGGTGAAAACCCCCTCGGGTCCCTCCAGGCTACTGGGTCCCAACCTGGAACCCTCCTCCTCGCATTGCAGAATCGCGGGAGAGAGAAAGGAGGGGTAAGGTCCCCAGATAACCGGGAAGACTGTGCCCCCTTATTCAAGTCCCTATCGAGTGGCAAAGAACCGCGCCCATGGGGGGCCCCCCGCGGCCCCTGATGATCGTGCAAACCTCCGAAGCTTAGAGCCTTTAGAGGAAGTCCCTTCCCCCCCCCCCCCCCCCCCAAGCACACAAGAAGTACAGAGGGAGAGTGAATTGAGGAAGGCTGACCAGACACCGCAGGCCCAGCAGACCTCCATATGCGGTTTGTCTGCCATCAGACCAAAAATGGAACACCCGCAAGAAGAAGCTCCGTAAACACGGGGAGGGGCTTACCACGCGGCGGCTACTGCCAGGCCTCAGAGAAGTGTGCGCTGCGTAAAGTTCCTGCTGGCGCGGGAAACATACGCAGTCCCTCGTACTCAAAAAACAAGCACCCCAGAAAAAGTCGGCCCCCCCCCCCCCCCCGGGGGACACTGGGGCTGCAGCTAACCTCGTCAGTCCTGCTGCACTGGCCGTTTGTTTGGCTGGTGAGCACTCTCCCTGTGCTCTCGTGACAAAAACTCTTCCCCCCCCCCCCCCCGCTTTTTTTTTTGGCTTAAATAAATTTTTACAGCAAAAAGGCACAAAGGGCAAAAAGAAAAAAGCCCCAGAAACGGGGTACTTCCCTGACACAAGCTAAGCGGACAAGCGGGGACTTCGAGCCCCACTGAAGGAACCAGCACCCTGGCTATCAATGGTCTCGGGTTGAAACCACCTGGCTCGACCCAAGCGGTAGCCCTCGACAGGAACCTGGCACCTCAGGGAGCACTAATCTGAAGATCACTCAGGACTGCAAATTTACACCTCTACCATCTGCTGGAGGCAGAGAAATATTGAGGGACTGCAAGTGGCACTCTCAGATAAGTAGCAGTGCCCAAAGTTTTGTCCTCTGCCTCCATCTGCTTGTAGGGATGAATAAACCCACTTGTCTGGACTGATCTGGGTATGTTCAGGAATCTGGTATGGTTACATCCTAATCATAGCTCGCATCATACCATGACTCTCAGAGAGTCTTAACATTAAGGCCAACCTCTGCCATTAGGCTTCTAAAGCCTGGGACTTTATTTTACAAATGTCAATTATTTTAAAGATCTATTTCAGGAACAAGCAGGCAGTAAGTTCATATCTTGCCAGCAATATTTTACAAGACATTGGTTAATTCAATGCACAATTAAGCTTTGGAATTCACTACAGAGGATCTGGTATAGGCATTTAGCCTAGACGTTTAACAAAAGGTTTGGATAAGTTCTTTGAGAAGTCAATCAACTTATTAACCAGACAGATTTGGGGAAAGCCACTACTTAGATCCCTGGCTGTTAGCAACATGGGATTTATTTGGAATCTGCCAGGTACTTGCAACTTGGATTGGTCACTGTTGGAAACAGGATACTGGGCTTCATGCACCCTCAATCTGACTCAGTAACAATTCTTATGTTCTTAGGTATCAAGACATACTTTTAAAAAAATGTATATTCACCTTTTGTGACTGGTCAGCCAATTCAAAGCAGATTACATTCAATTCTGTGCTTTCTTAGAGCAGCAGCAAGTGAGGTTTTTGGTCCTCAGATAACTTGTATTTATACAGTGTCTTTTCAAATATGACAAACGTGTTTAAAATTTTTGAAACCCAGAAACTGACATGAAAGCTTCGACAGCTTTCAAAAAAAAAAAAAAAAAAGGGAGAAAAATACCCATCTGTACAACTGACAAATGGTTTGTGCAAGTATATTTTACTGTATCCAAAAACAGGTTTGAAATTGGAAGAATTTCTCAACCCAAATTCTTCCAATTCCACAAGACCTGCTCCTTAGATGCCCTCACTACAGCTTGCTCAGACATTCCCAATCGTCTTGACTTAAATTCAGCTGACAACGCTGTCTCCTCCTGGTCAGATATTATCCTCAACATTGCAAACCAACTGTGCCCTATCTCTCAAAAAACTATTACACCAACCCATTCAAACAAAAAACCCTGGTACTCCACTGAACTCAAGAAACAAAAAATCCACCTCAGATCAGCTGAAAGACAATGGCGAAAACACCCCTCCCCTGCCACTAAAACCATCTATTACCAACTCATGCATGAATACAGGAAAGCTATTCAAAAAACAAAAAAAAATATTAGGCCAAGAAAATTCACCACTTACAATATAACGCCAAGGCCCTTTTCACCTTAATTTCCAATCTCACCAGACCCAATTCGACACTACCACATGAACCCTCCTCACAAAAATGATGCAACGAAATAGCTCATTTCTTTAAGAATAAAGTGTCCTCCATTACTGCTAAATTCTCTCCTATCACCAACAATATAACACTTCCCTTATCTAACATATCCGCCTCAGTCATCTTTCGAACTCTCCTCCTCCCTTGAAATCGAAAATATCCTAAAAAAGATGAGACCATCTTCCCATCCCCTTGAAACCATTCCCACCAAACTCTTACTCTCTATTCCTAAAAACATTGCCACACCACTTTCCAAAATCGCGAACCGTTCCTTAGAACAAGGCACTGTCCCAAACCCTCTAAAACAGTCTGTTGTCAAGCCTATCCTAAAAAAAACCTTCCCTTGATCCCACCAACCTATCGAATCTACGACCCATCTCCAATCTCCCTTTCCTCTCCAAAGTCCTGGAGAAACTGGTAAACTCTCGACTTTCTATCTAGAACAAAATAACATTCTACCACCCACACAATATGGATTTTGGAAACACCTCAGCACGGAAACCTTACTCCTCTCGCTTACAGACTCTTTAATCAAAGGAATGGACGCTGGCAACTCTTACCTCATTGCTATGCTTGATATTTCTGCCACTTTCGACACCGTTAACCACAACATCCTTTTCAACATCTTTACCAGCATAGGGATCTCTGGAACTGCCCTATCCTAGATAAAATCATACCTCCAAAATCGACGTTACACAGTTATCGCTGATAACGAATCCAACCCTGTAATCCTTGATTGTGGTGTCCCACAAGGCTCTTCTCTCTCCTCTACCCTGTTTAATATTTACATGCTCCCTCTTACCACCCTTCTTTCTAATCTCGGTTTCACACACTTCATCTATGCAGATGACGTGCAAATCCTCATCCCTTTCACAAATTCCTCTCTCACCGCCCTCCAAAACAGGGAAACTTGTCTTGCCTCCATTAATCAGCTCCTCACTAATATGTACTTGTCTCTCAACCCCCAAAAAACTGAACTCTTTTAATCTCCTCTAAACACTCATCAATCCCTATACCTCCTGCCTTCTCCCCATCCTCCTTCCCTACCCATACACGAAACCTTGGCGTAATTCTTGACAACCAACTCGCCTTCGAACCCTACATTAAATCTATCCTCAGCAACTATTTCAAACTTCAAACCCTTAAAAAACTTAAACCTCTCCTATACTTCTCTGACTTCCGTACGGTACTCCAGTCCATTATTTTTGCCAAATTAGACTACTGCAATGCTCTCCTCCTTGGCCTCCCAGCCGCCCACCTCAAACCTTTGCAGCTTCTCCAAAATGCCACTGCTCGCATCCTCACAAACTCTAAAAAGGACCATATCACTCCCACTCTGATTGATCTTCACTGGCTATCGATACAATCACGTATACGCTACAAAACTATTATCCTCATTCACAAAAGCATTATCAATGAGCATTACCACTGGATAAATCCCCCACTCATCCCTCGAACTTCCACAAGACCAACACGCTACTCTTTCCAAGGAACCCTCTTCACTCCCTCTATAAAATCCACTAGACTCATCTCTACAACAAACAGAGCCTTCACGCTTGCTGGCCCAACTCTTTGGAACTCCTTACCCCCCCCGACCTATGCACTGAAACTTCCACACCCAAATTTAAAAAAAAAACTTAAAACGTGGCTCTTCCTACAAGCCTACCCCTCTTTATCCACCCATGCTAACTCCACTCCCTCACTGACCGCCCGCTAAAAATCTCTTTTGCATTATGTCTTATTTGAAAAAACAAAAAGCACTCCAGAAACTCTACAATCTCTCCAAATGTTTAATCTTTGTTGATAGTCTATTCCTTTTGACATCCCCCCAAATCTAAGCAGTGCCCTTATTAGGCCTTTTAATTTCATCGAATGTATTTGTGAATCTTTGTACATAGCCTTCCTCTTATCACCTTGTTGTATATAGTTGAATGTATTAACTAAATTCGTAGGTTTCCTGTTATACATTTGTTGTTCTTTGTTTTTTGTTCCTTGTAAAGGCCATGCCTATTCGATATTTATTGTTCTAAGTTATCTGTAAACCGATACGATGTGCAAACGGTTGTCTGTATATAAAATCTTTAAATAAAAATAAATAAATAAATGTTTAATAGCAAAACTATATTCCAGCAGTATAGGCTACTGCCTCAGGAGGTAAAGTCTAGAAGAAACCCTGGACAAGACTCATCGACTACTGTCTTGTATCTCACATTTCTCAAGTAACTAGGTAACATTTGCCCTTCCTCTTAGCCCTCCGGGACTCTTACAAAGTTTCAGCATTAGATACATATAACCAGATTATCTTCAGAAACCAGATTATACTTCAGTTTCTGAAGTATATACAGTAACGTGATCAACTGACCCATTCAGTTTGCCAATTATTGCTGTCCACATTGAGCAAAGTTGCTTACCTGTAAAATGTGTTCTCCGTAGACAGCAGCCACATAAAAGGGTAATGTCATCGGACAAGAATCAGCAAGGAATCTGTTTTCTGAGTTCAGAAAGACCAAGAGGTCTTTGAGGATGAGTTTCAGCACCATGTGAGGCTCCTCAGTGATTATACTAAGTTTCAAAATGTCCATGAGGAGAGAAGGATTATGTAGCTGAACTATCTTACTGTCTACAGAGAACAACTGTTACAGGTAAGCAACTCTGTTTTCTCTGTGGACAAGCAGGACTAAACTGAGCCACACAAGTGGGGATTCCGAAGTTGGGGACTGCAACATTTTTGCTCTTTGCTTAGAAATAGAGGCATTGCAACCTCTGTTGAGAAGATGGTGAGAAAGCTGAAGCATCTAGTTAAAAAAGCTCTTAAGTACTGCCTAGCCCAAGATACTCCACAAGACAATAATGTTTAACAAAAGTGTGGATAGAGGACCATGCAGCTGCTAGACAGTTATCCTGAACTGAACATAAGAACATAAGAAAATGCCATACTGGGTCAGACCAAGGGTCCATCAAGCCCAGCATCCTGTTTCCAACAGTGGCCAATCCAGGCCATAAGAACCTGGCAAGTACCCAAAAACTAAGTCTATTCCATGTTACCATTGCTAATGGCAGTGGCTATTCTCTAAGTGAACTTAATAGCAGGTAATGGACTTCTCCAAGAACTTATCCAATCCTTTTTTAAACACAGCTATACTAACTGCACTTAACCACATCCTCTGGCAACAAATTCCAGAGTTTAATTGTGCGTTGAGTAAAAAAGAACTTTCTCCGATTAGTTTTAAATGTGCCCAATGCTAAATTCATGGAGTGCCCCCTAGTCTTTCTACTATCCGAAAGAGTAAATAACCGATTCACATCTACCTGTTCTAGACCTCTCATGATTTTAAACACCTCTATCATATCCCACCTCAGCCGTCTCTTCTCCAAGCTGAAAAGTCCTAACCTCTTTAGTCTTTCCTCATAAGGGAGCTGTTCCATTCCCCTTATTTTGGTAGCCCTTCTCTGTACTTCTCCATCGCAATTATATCTTTTTTGAGATGCGGCGACCAGAATTGTACACAGTATTCAAGGTGCGGTCTCACCATGGAGTGATACAGAGGCATTATGACATTTTCCGTTTTATTCACCATTCCCTTTCTAATAATTCCCAACATTGTTTGCTTTTTTGACTGCCGCAGCACACTGAACTAACGATTTCAATGTGTTATCCACTATGACACCTAGATCTCTTTCTTGGGTAGTAGCACCTAATATGAAGCCAAATGAAGCTATATTAAGGAATTTGAAATTGCTCAGTTTTCACCTTGCCATGAAGTTGTGGTTCAGATTTAACAGCAATAATTGTAATCTGACATCCAGGAGAGCGCAGACCTCACTAAATCAGCCCCCCCCTCCCAATCACCAACGAAGAAGCCAAAAGCAAATGTGAAGAACTGGCTTACTTCTTCAACCATAAAATAGCAAATATCCTGCTCCATTTCCCCACCACTCCATCACCTGCGAACCCAATCCCTAAACACACTAATGCCATCCTAGACTCACTCGACCTTACCACATCTAAGGAAATCGAATCTATACTGAAGAAAAGCAAAACCTGCTACCCACCCCTATTAAAGCCCTGCTATTGATCCCAAATATAATCGCTAAACCCCTAGCTGACATAATTGCTCTCTCTCCATTGGTACAGTCCATGACACAATAAAGCACGCCACTGTCAAACCCCTCCTCAAAAAAACCACTCTCGACCCCACTGATCCATCCAACTACTGTCCTATCTCCAACCTTCCTTTTCTAGCTAAAATTATGGAAAAGGTGGTTAACTCCCAACTCTCTAATTACCTTGAAGATCACAATATTCTCCAGCCATCCCAATCCGGTTTCCGTAAGCATCTCAATTTGGAAACCCTCTTACTTTCTCTCACAGACTCCCTCCACAAAGGCCTAGACCACGGGCAATGCTATCTCCTCGCCCTCCGATATCTTGTCGGCCTTTGACACTATAAACCATAAAATCCTCCTCTCTCATCTATCTGAATAGGCATCTCAGGCACAGCTCATCTCTGGTTTAAATCCTACCTGGCCAACAGAGGTTACTCCGTTAAAATTGGAAATTCTGAATCCTCACTTATCCATCTTATAGAAACATAGAAATGACGGCAGAAGAAGACCGAATGGCCCATCCAGTCTGCCCAGCAAGCTTCACACATTTTTTCTCTCATACTTATCTGTTTCTCTTAGCTCTTTGTTCTATTCCCCTTCCACCCCCACCATCAATGTAGAGAGCAGTGATGGAGCTGCATCCAAGTGAAATATCTAGCTTGATTAGTTAGGGGTAGTAGGGGTAGTAACCGCCGCGATAAGCAAGCTACACCCATGCTTATTTGTTTTACCTAGACTATGTTGGTACAGCCCTTGTTGGTTGTTTTTTCTTCTCCCCTGCCGTTGAAGCAGGGAGTTATGCTGGATATGTGTGAAGTATCAGTTTTTTTCTCCCCTGTCGTTGAAACAGAGAGCCATGCTGGATATGCATTGAAAGTGAAGTGAAGTATCAGGCACATTTGGTTTGGGGTAGTAACCGCCGTAACAAGCCAGCTACTCCTCGCTTTGTGATTGCGAATCCTTTTTTTCTTCACCCCTGTCGTTGAAGCTATGCAGGATATGCGTGAAGCATCAGTTTTTTTTTTGTTTTTTGTTTTTTTTCCCCTGCTGTTGAAGCAGAGAGCTATGCTGGAAATGCGTGATGTATCAGTCATTCTCCCATGCAGTTGAAGCAGAGAGCCATGCTGGATATGCATGGAAAGTGAAGTATCAGGCACATTTGGTTTGGGGTAGTAACCGCCGTAACAAGCCAGCTACTCCCCGCTTTGTGAGTGCGAACCCTTTTTCTTCTCCCTTGCCGTTGAAGCAGAGAGCTCTGCTGGATGTGTGAAGTATCAGTTATTCTTCTCCCCTGTCGTTGAAGCAGAGAGCTATGCTGTATATGCATTGAAAGTGAAGTATCAGGCATATTTGGTTTGGGGTAGTAACCGCCGTAACAAGCCAGCTACTCCCCTCTTTGTGAGTGCAAATCCTTTTTTCCATTTCCTCTTGCTGTTGAAGCTTAGAGCGATGTTGGAGTCACAGTAAGCATGTGTATGTTTATTGAATAAGGGTATTGTGTCCAGGCAGTAGCCATCATTCTGGCGAGTCACCCACTCTTCATTGGCGGCCTCTTGACTTTATGGATCCACAGTGTTTATCCCACGCCCCTTTGAAGTCTTTCACAGTTCTGGTCTTCAGCACTTCCTCCGGAAGGGCATTCCAGGCATCCACCACCCTCTCCGTGAAGAAATACTTCCTGACATTGGTTCTGAATATTCCTCCCTGGAGCCTCAAATCGTGACCCCTGGTTCTGCTGATTTTTTTCCTACGGAAAAGGTTTGTCGTTTTTGGATCATTAAAACCTTTCAAGTATCTGAAAGTCTGTATCATATCACCTCTGCTCCTCCTTTCCTCCAGGGTGTACATATTTAGATTCTTCAATCTCTCCTCGTACGTCATCAGATGAAGATCCTCCACCTTCCTGGTCGCCCTTCTCTGTACCGCTTCCATCTTGTCTTTGTCTTTTTGTAGATACGGTCTCCAGAACTGAACACAGTACTCCAGGTGAGGCCTCACCAAGGACCTGTACAAGGGAATAATCACTTCCCTTTTCTTACTCGATATTCCTCTCTCTATGCAGCCCAGCATTCTTCTGGCTTTTGCTATTGCCTTGTCGCATTGTTTCGCTGTCTTCACATCATTAGACACTATCACCCCAAGGTCCCTCTCCTGCTCCGTGCACATCAGCCTTTCCCCCCCCCCCATCGAATACAGTTCATTCAGATTTCCACTCCCCATATGCATGACTTTGCACTTCTTGGCATTGAATCTCAGCTGCCATATCTTCGACCACTCTTCCAGTTTCCTTAGATCCCGTCTCATTCTCTCTACTCCTTCCGGCGTGTCCACTCTGTTGCAGATCTTAGTGTCGTCCGCAAAAAGACAAACCTTACCTTCTATCCCGTCCGCAATGTCGCTCACAAAGATATTGAACAGGACTGGTCCCAACACCGATCCTTGCGGTACACCACTTAAAACCGCTCTCTCTTCAGAGAAGGTTCCATTTACCATCACACATTGTCTTCTGTCCGTCAACCAATTTGCAATCCAGGTCACCACCTCGGCACTCACTCCCAAGCTTCTCGTTTTATTCACCAGTCTCCTGTGCGGAACCGTATCAAAAGCTTTGCTGAAATCCAAGTATATGATATCGAGCGCTCTTCCTTGATCCAATTCCTTGGTTACCCAGTCAAAAAAGTCAATCAGATTAGTCTGACAGGATCTTCCCCTGGTGAATCCATGCTGCCTCTGGTCCATCAATTCTCCAGACTGTAGATAGTTCACTATTCTCTCTTTCAGCAGTGACTCCATTACTTTTCCCACCACCGAAGTGAGGCTAACCGGTCTGTAGTTGCCTGCCTCCTCCCTGTTCCCACTCTTGTGAAGCGGGACCACCACCGCTCTTCTCCAATCACTCGGCACCACTCCCGTTTCTAGGGATCTATTGAACAGGTCACACAGCGGACCCGCCAGAACATCTCTGAGTTCCCTCAATATCCTTGGATGAATCCCATCAGGCCCCATGGCTTTGTCCACTTTCAGGCTTTGTCCACTTACCCAAGGTGTCCCTCAAGGCTCCTCCCTATCCTCCACCCTTTTTAACATATACCTTCTGCCCCTTTGCCAACAGCTCGCCGATCTTGGACTCAAATTTACAGCAAAAAATTTTATTATACTTCACAACAATATCATATCTGATCATTTTTCTACACATCTATATTTTATAATATTATACATATTTATTAATTGATACAGCTGGTTAAAATGCTAATAGTTGTTCTACAATTCCTCCCCTTTCATATCTAAGTTATTTTTCCATGTTTTTTGTAACTGTCTCACATCCAAAATATTGTTATAATATTTGTTAAGTTTCATACTATATTTGTTGTTGTATTGGGAAATGTTCTTTACTTTGTTACTCTCTGCCTTTACTCACATTGTTAATTGTAAACCGGGTTGATGTGATTCCGATCATGAAACTCGGTATAATAAAAATAATAAATAAATATATGCAGACGATGTCCAAGTCCTCATACCAATACAGGAATCCCTCCCCAAATCTCTAAAATTTTGGGAAAACTGCCTCTCCTCCATAAACTCCCTTCTCACCAACCTCCACCTAGCTCTTAACACAACTAAAACTGAACTACTATTCATTTCTAATCACAACAACTTCTTGCCACCCCCTCCCAGACACCCAGCCCTCCACATGATCTCTACCCAGCCTTTGTGCGTGATCTTGGAAACCTGCTTGACCATCAATTAAACTTAAAAAACATATCAACACTATCCAAAAAGAATGTTTAAGCTCCATGTTCTTAAAAAACTCAAACCCTTATTACATGCACACGACTTCCGTACTGTCATACAAATGACCATCTGCTCAAAAGTGGATTACTGCAATGCTCTACTCCTAGGCCTACCGTACTCCACTATCAAACTGCTCCAAAATGTTGCAAAATGCAATGGCTAGAATTCTAACTAATACTGGCAAATCTGACCACATAACCCCTGTCTTGAAAGAACTTCATTGGCTCCCCATCTTCTTTCGCATTCTCTTCAAAACCCTCACCATCACCTACAAAACTCTTTACAATCACAACTCACATTGGCTTGAAGAACCGCTCTGTTTCCTCCCTTCCAACCGCCCCACCAGAACTGCCCTTCAAAGGTACCCTCCACATTCCCTCCCTTAAGAACACATACCTCACCTCCACGAGGGAGCGAGCACTGTCGCAGGCCCTGCCCTCCGCCTTGAGTCTTGCACATTGAAATTCAAGAAAAAACTAAAGACCTGGCTTTTTAAACAGGCATATCCAGGATTGGTCTTAATAATTTATCATTTCTAAGGCGTATCACCCCCATTACCTGGTATTATATTCTCCTGACTTTCACTTGAATTCTTCCCCTTTTGACTCTACCCTGCATTGTTTCTCCCCCTTTACCCTAGTCTCCCCCTTCCTCCATATTTTACCTACTAGACACCATCTTACCCTTTATCCCATTATTAAATTATTTCTCCTGTTATATTGAACTTTTGTTCGCCCCTATTGTTATGATCCCTCTTACTCCATGCTTCTCTCTCGCCCTCCCCTCCACCTCCCCTCCCCCCAGCATTCTCCCTTTAGACCCCCCCGCTCTTTCTTAATTTTCCTATTAGTTACCACAATACCCGCTACCCCTTATTAAGTTATTTGTCTAGTTATATTGAATAATGCAGTTTTTCCTTTCACTATAGTTTTGTTATATACACAAAACCATCCACAATCCGTCCTCACTCCAGCTAAAAATTCCACTCCTCCACGAGACCGATCAGAATGGCCTACAAAGGGACCCTATACGCTCCCCCCTCCAAAACCACCCATCACCCCTCCATTCAGAAACGTGCATTCTCAACAGCCGGACCCTTCTCAGTGGAACGCATTACCTTCGGAACTACGCCAAGAACAATGCCTGATCACCTTTAGAAAAAAATTGAAGACCTGGCTGTTCAAACAAGCCTTTCCCTAATCTACAAAACCGCTAATTCGATGCATCCTCCTTCTCCCTTTGTCAGCCCTAGTCTCCCTCCCGTCATTTTTCCTTGTCTCCATTGCGCTTATATGCCGCTCCACCTCGGATTATTATCCTTCTTCCCTTCCCACCCTCCCATTACCCCCCTCTATCCCCCCCCCCCCCGCTTCCCCCTCCAGATAGCCCCCCTACCCCCAAACCTTTCCTGCCTCACGATTATAGTTAAGACCTTGAGTTAAGTTATGTTTTTTCAATTTTAATTTCTATGCTTTCTTGAAATTATCTGCATACTAAGTTATCCTGTATTCATCTCCCTGTTTTATGTAATTTTCTCATGTCTCGCTATTTCCCCGTGTTCGATGTAAACCGGTGTGATATGACTATTTGTCCTGAACATCGGTATAGTAAAAAGAAGTAAATAAATAAATAGTTAATTTTAGTCACTCCCCTACCCATGCTTCTCCCTATCCCCTCTATTTATTTACCTGGTTATATTGTATAATGCAGTTTACTGTTCGCCTCAATTGTTAATTACTATCCCTTTACTTCTCGCTTCTCCCTCTTTGCATATTCTCTTTCTTCATCTGCTCCCCCTCCCCTGTTTTACGTATTTCATTTAATTCTATGTAAACCAATATGATGTACCCACGAATATCAGTATAAAAAACAGTTGACTAACTAAATAAATAAATAGATTTCCTAACTGGTAATCAGGGGCGGATTGTGGAAAAATAGTGGCCAGGTGGATTTTTCTCCATACTGGCCCATGGGTACCCAATTACATATACAATATAATTTACATATATATGTACACACCCCTATATTTCGGCATGGTCCTCCTGTATCAACACAGTACTATTTGCCAACACTCAAAGAACAACAACTCCACCTATGAAAAAGAATACCACAAATATTACACCACAATCTAAAATATCAATACACCTCCTGTCAGGAAAACAGAACAGGCCAAGCTACTACAGATCCCTACAGAGAAACCACATGCTAAAAGAATGTTTCATCTCAGTCTTTGCATGCAGAACACAAATTCTCACCAAATACAGAATAAAGCCACATAAAGTATAAATAGAAATGTGCAGACAAACTAAACTGTAAAACGTATCATGCCAGACTCTATACAGTGACAACTACGAAAATAAAGATCCTGAGACAAAGTAATGAGTGAATCAGCTCATAGAGACCTCATATTTAGATGCCAACAGGCTAAGCTAATGTAAGCTTTTGATAGCATTCAATTATATTCTAATCATTGGTCTCAGTGGGCTGGATGTAAGGGGCGCTTTACCAAAAAAGCTGCCCTTTTATGCACATTGAGTCTGGAAGTACTTATAAACGGATAGCTCACATGCTTAAATCTGAGGGTGTACTTATCTTGCCTTTGTCCGTCAATGAACCTGATGTTGAAAAAGTGGTCAACTCCGACGTTGCAACGTGGTCTGACTTGCTACAAAAATTGGTCTCTGAAAAGGGCACAGTTGGTACTTTCAAGTGTAAATTTTTTAAGGTTGTGATGGGTATTTTCTATGAGCAGATTGTTGATCATAAAATTTGGACTGTAGAAAAGTGATGTTTTATAAGGTCAAATGTTTCCTTGGATTTGTCCCTGAATAGGTTATCTATCATACATGGGGCATCTGTCAACTTGTCATGTACATTCTCCTATTGACCTGAGGCTCTTAGCCAAGCCAGTCTTCTGGCTTCTACAGCTATGGCAGAATTTGAAGCCATTTTGAAAGCATCATATGATAATCTTTAGGTTTGGTGTATTCAGTTTCGTTCAAATGGGGCATAAACTGACCTTGCATGTCCAAAAGAAGATGAGATGAGTCTTGTTCCTATAGCTTATAAAGCTACAGGAACAATTGGAATTGGTGGGCTGAAATTCAGCTTTGCAACATCACAGATTGGAAGATAATCTTCTCTGTATAGTCCAAACTGACATCCTTACTAGGAGTACTGGAGTGTACCTTTCATCTTTTTACTTTTTTTGGATCCCATAGATTCATAAGACAACTGCACTTTACCATGTCCTGAACAAAGTTGATCTTTGTATTTGAAATCCATATTTCTGGAGACTGGGAGAGTGAAGAGAGGAATCTACCATATCTTAGATTGCACCTTCGAAAGGATATGTGGATTGGGAAAGAAATAGCAATTTATTTTAAAAAGAGAAGGTGATTTCAAATCCTAGGAAGGAATTTAAGTGTATATCCTCTTCTCTCTTAAATAGAATTGCATCTGCCATTTTTTTTGGAAGAAGATTGGGTAAATCAGGTCTTTCGGTGGAGTGGTACTCTTAGTTAACTCTGGTGAGGGATCTGAAGGCAATCCTGTTGACTCCTTACTGGAATGGAAGAAGTCATAAGATGAACGAGAATTTTCTTCAGAGCTGAAAGAAGAAATGGGGTGTTCAAGGCAGAAGGCTTATCTCTTAAGGAGATAGAGCTCTAAGATTTTACTTGATATTCTTGATGGACCTTCTGAAAAGGTGGAATCGATGACTTTGAATCCAGTTGGGTTGACAGCTTCTCCAAACTGGGCTCCATGAATGAAGGGGGTGGATAAAATATTCTTCAGATAGCTATGGAAAAACTACAAACATAGCTTCCAGATGAATGGATAGCATTCAGGCCAGGCCACAGAAGAGGTGCCTTAAATTGCACCAAGATAGGAGAAGAGCTCTTCCAAGAAGGAGATTGAGATTCATAATCTCAGTGCCAAGAACTTGCTGCGTTGGTACAGACATTCAATGTTAATGGGTCTGAGACCTCAGTGCAGTAAATTGACCATGCCAATGGTATGTCAGCAAAGTGGCTCTTTCGAGATGCTTCATAACCTCACTAAACTTATTTTCCTTTGATTGGGGGTGGGGGGGAGGGGAGTACATGTAATTCAGCTTCAGATCTCTGCATACAAGTGCCAAGAAAACATATGTTCACAGGCTGTGCAGTCATTCATTAGGAGAAAGGCACAGGAACCAGAGGCAGAGATCATAGAAATCCAGGCTTGCCATCTTATGCTTGCATTTCAAAGACTAAAGACTAAGAAGAAAAATGTCATACTGGGTCAGACCAAAGGTCCATCAAAGCCAGCATCCTGTCTATTACAGTGGCCAAACCAGATAACCTGGCAGGATCCCAAGGAATATATCCAATCCTTCTTGCTCAATCAGCGGTAAGCAGTGGCTTTCCCAAGTCTACATGGCTAATGGTTTATGGACTTTTCCTCCAGGAATCTGTCTAAACCATCTTAAAACTTAGCTACACTATATCCTCTGCCAACAAATTATATAGTTTAATTGTGCACAAAGTGAAAAATACTCTGGTATGTTTTAAACATACTACCTATTAGCTTAATGGAGTGTCCCCTAGTCCTATTTGAAAGAGTAAATACCATGTCCTATTTTCCATTCCACTCAAGATTTTAAAGACCTCTATCATATGTCCTCTCAGCTGTCTTCTCCAGGCTAAAGAGTCCTAACTTGTTTAGCATTTCCTCATGGGGGAGAAGTTCCATCCCCTTTATCATTTTGGTCACCCTTCTCTGTACCTTTTCTAATTTTTTTTTTTTTTTTTAAAGATGATGTGACCCAGAACTGCACACAGGGCTCAAGTTGTCACATTATGGATCAATACAAAAGCATTATGATCGCTTCCATTTTATTTTCCATTCCTTTCCTTGTAATAGTTAAAATTGTATTTGAATTTTTGACTGGCACTGTAGATTTAGCCAAGTGACTCCAAGATCCTTTTCCTGTCCGATAATGCCCAAAGGGAAAGCCTGTCCGATAATGCCCAAAGGGAAAGCCGAGAGTCACTCAGCAGTGCATGGTTCAGAGAAATGTATCCTTGAAGGATGCTAATGAAACAGGAGAGTTAGGGTATCCCAACAGAGAGGTTGCATTAAAAGCAAACAGTTCATATGCCTATATGTAAAAAAATCACCAAAGCTAATGATTTCCGAATTATCTCAAACAACTGAAAAGCAGGTTGCTAAAACAAGCAAAAACCACACTTTGAAATGTCTGTATGCCAATGCCAGAAGTCTAAGAAGTAAGATGGGAGAGTTGGAGTGTATAGCAGCAAATGATGAGATTGACAGAATTGGCATCACAGAGACTTGGTGGAAGGAGGATAACCAATGGGACAGTGCTATATCAGGGTACAAATTATATCGCAATGATAGGGAGGATCAACCTGGTGGGGGTGTGGCACTTTATGTCCGGGAGGGTATAGAGTCCAACAGGATAAAGATCATACAAGAGTAAATGCTCAGTAGAATCTATATGGGTAGAAATCCCATGTGTGTTGGGTAAGAGTATAGTGATAGGAGTATACTACCGTCCACCTGGACAAAATGGTCAGACAGATGATGAAATGCTAAGAGAAATCAGGGAAGCAAACCAATTTGGCAGTGCAATAATAATGGGAGATTTCAATTACCCCAATATTGACTGGGTAAATGTAACATCAGGACTTGCTAGAGACAAAGTTCCTGGATGTAATAAATGATTGCTTCATGGAGCAATTGGTTTAAGAACCAACAAGAGAGGGAGCTATTTTAGATTTAATTCTTAGTGGAACGCAAGATTTGGTGAGAGAAGTAATGGTGGTGGGGCCACTTGGCAACAGTGATCATAACGATCAAATTTAAACTAATAACTGGAAGGGGGACAATAAGTAAATCTGCAGCTCTAACACTACATTTTAAAAAGGGAAACTTTGATAAAATGAGGAAAATAGTTAGAAAAAAAACTGAAAGGTGCAACTGCAAAGGTTAAAAGTGTTCAACAGGCATGGACTTTGTTTAAAAATACAATCCTAGAGGTGAAGTCCATATGTATTCTGCGCATTAAGAAAGGTGGAAGGAAGGCAAAACGATTACAATCATGGTTAAAAGGTGAGGTGAAAGAGGCTATTTTAGCCAAAAAAAACATCCTTCAAAAACTGGAAGAAGGATCCATCTGAAGAAAATAGGATAAAACATAAGCATTGTCAAGGTAAGTGTAAAACATTGATAGGACAGGCAAAGAGAATTTGAAATGAAATTGGCCAGAGAGGCAAAAACTCATAATAAAAACTTTTTTAAATATATCCAAAGCAAGAAACCTGTGAGGGAGTCGGTTGGACCATTAGATGACAAAGGGGTTAAAGGGGCTCTTAGGGAAGATAAGGCCATTGCAGAAAGATTAAATGAATTCTTTGCCTCCGTGTTTACTAATGAGGATGTTGGGGAGATACCAGTTCCGGAGATGGTTTTCAGGAGTGATGAGTCAGACGAACGGAACGAAATCACTGTGAACCTGGAAGATGTATTAGGCCAGATTGACAAACTAAAGAGTAGCAAATCACCTGGACTAGATGGTATGCATCCTAGCGTTCTGAAGGAACTCAAAAATGAAATTTCTCATCTATTAGTTAAAATTTGTAACCTATCATTAAAATCATCCATTGTACCTGAAGACTGGAGGGTGGCCAATGTAACCCCAATATTTAAAAAAGGATCCAGGGGCGATCCGGGTAACTATAGACCAGTGAGCCTGACTTCAGTGCCCAGAAAATAGTGGAAACTATTCTCAATCAAAATCGTAGAGCATATAGAAAGACATGATTTAATGAGACACAGTCAACATAGATTTATCCAAGGGAAGTCTTGCCTAACAAATCTGCTTCATTTTTTTTGAAGGGGTTAATAAACATGTGGATAAAGGTGAACCGGTAGATGTAGTGTATTTGGATTTTCAGAAGGCATCTGACAAAGTCCCTCTTGAAAGGCTTCTACGAAAACTAAAAAGTCATGGGATAGGAGGCGATGTCCTTTCGTGGATTACAAACTGGTTAAAAG
Source organism: Rhinatrema bivittatum (assembly GCF_901001135.1). NCBI lineage: Eukaryota > Metazoa > Chordata > Amphibia > Gymnophiona > Rhinatrematidae > Rhinatrema > Rhinatrema bivittatum. Next base: position 684,659,850 of record NC_042615.1, on the reverse strand, counting down.
ACAGGAAGCAGAGAGTAGGATTAAATGGTCAATTTTCTCAGTGGAAAAGGGTAAACAGTGGAGTGCCTCAGGGATCTGTACTTGGACTGGTGCTTTTCTATATATATATATATATATATATATGATCTGGAAAGGAATATGACGAGTGAGGTTATCAAATTTGCGGATGATACAAAATTATTCCGAGTAGTTAAATCACAAGCAGACTGTGATACATTACAGGAGGACCTTGCAAGACTGGAAGATTGGGCATCCAAATGGCAGATGAAATTTAATGTGGACAAGTGCAAGGTGTTGCATATAGGGAAAAATAACCCTTGCTGTAGTTACACGATGTTAGGTTCCATATTAGGAGCTACCACCCAGGAAAAAGATCTAGGCATCATAGTGGATAATACTTTAAAATCGTCGGCTCAGTGTGCTGCAGCAGTCAAAAAAGAAATAGAATGTTAAGAATTATTAGGAAGGGAATGGTTAATAGAACGGAAAATGTCATAATATGCCTCTGTATCGCTCCATGGTGAGACCGCACCTTGAATACTGTGTACAATTCTGGTCGCCGCATTTCAAAAAAGATATAGTTGTGATGGAGAAGGTACAGAGAAGGGCAACCAAAATGATAAGGGGATGGAACAGCTCCCCTATGAGGAAAGGCTGAAGAGGTTAGGGCTGTTCAGCTTGGAGAAGAGGGGGGATATGATAGAGGTCTTTAAGATCATGAGAGGTCTTGAATGAGTAGATGTGACTCGGTTATTTACACTTTCGAATAATAGAAGGACTAGGGGCATTGCATGAAGTTAGCAAATAGCACATTTAAGACTAATCGGAGAAAATTCTTTTTTACTCAATGCACAATAAAGCTCTGGAATTTGTTGCCAGAGGATGTTGTTAGTGCAGTTAGTGTAGCTGGTTTCAAAAAAGGTTTGGATAAGTTCTTGAGGAGAAGTCCATTAATGGATATCAATCAATTTTACTTAGGGAATAGCCACTGCTATTAATTGCATCAGTAGCATGGGATCTTCTTAGTGTTTGGGTAATTGCCAGGTTCTTGTGGCCTGGTTTTGGCCTCTGTTGGAAACAGGATGCTGGGCTTGATGGACCCTTGGTCTGACCCAGCATGGCAATTTCTTATGTTCTTAATATGGATCCCTATAGTTTGGATTCTTCTTCCGTATACATATCACTTTGCATTGGTCCACATTAAATTTGTCATTTAGATATCCAATCTCCCAATGTCACAAGTTTCTATTGCAATTTCTCACAGTTGCCTTGTGATTTAACTATTTTGAATTAACTGTGCCATCTGGAAATTTGATCACCTCACTCCGCTTCCTCTTTCAGATCATTTATAGATACATCAAAAAGCATTAGTGCCAGCACAATGACAAGAGGTGGGTGACACCTTATAGACTAACCAATTTATTGATGCCTGGGGCACTCCATTCAATCCTATTGTTTCCAATCTAAGCCTTTTATTAAGCTACAAGACACTGCCCTCCTAAGCCATGTTTAATTTCCAGATGAATTCCAACACATTCACAGGTAAGAGTGAAGCAAATAGATGACAAATCAAAAAACAAAAAAGCTTCACATGTGTAATTACCTTTCAAAAAATCTTTAGTTTGTAGCTTTACAAGGATGTTATATCAAGGAAGAAAAAGACCTCAGAACCTCTATGCCCGTTCTGATGGAAACAAATGGCATTTACAAGGTCATCTCAATCATAGGCTAAAAAAACCTCCGACCACCCAATTTTTTCAAATTTATTGTACCAGAGAATAAATTTCTTTTTTTCTGTTTTTGTGTGTTTTATATCTAAAACATACTTCAGCAGTTCATCACTCAAACTGGATCCCAATGGCAAATATTATGACATACAATTGTTTTGAATGATGTCTATAACTAAGTACCTTAGTGACTATTCTGATGAAAATATCTTTGAAAAAGTACTCAATGCAAGAAAAGGCTGTGACTTATCTGAGTCAGTCTCACAAAGGTCCATCACACTCATGTGTAGTTTCTTGCTTGTGGTCCAAGTTGAGCAATCTCAAACTCAGTCAGACCCAGCAGTGAGTGTCTGTGTTTCCACTAGGACGTTTAGCTATTACTGTTCTTGCATCCTGCAAGTTTGATGCAGCTAGTTAATTCTATCATTGCAGTACAAACCGTAAAGTATATCTGGATTCTTGCTGTTTTCTCTTAGGACAAGATGCATGGGGACCTAATACAGTTTTCTCTCAGGACATAGATGCATCTGAAAACAGCTACATGTGGACCTAATTATAGTTTTAAAAATAAGATTCTACTAATTGCTCCTTATACAAGCTATAAAAAATAACCATTGTACTTTAAGACATTTTCAAGATGGTTGATCCCAGACGACAGTATAAATACAAGGGAAGTTAAGCTGACCAGGTTTATCAATGTTTTTCTTTGAAACTAGCTTTATAGAAAAGCAGAAGGGCAAATGATCTACACTTCAGCTTCTCCTGCACGGATGGGTCTAATGTACAGCTCTACTGTACATAGACTAGTAGTGCTATCAGCATCTGCTCCTGTATTGGCTAGATGGGAATGAGTATCACCGAAGCATGCAGCTATCTGTTGCACCAAACCGAGCCCTGGCATAATCAGTAGCAAAAGAAGTAGCAGGGACAGTGGCCATATCTGCTCATATGGGCCACAAGAGGACTACAGCTTCATCAGCAGCCTCCATGAATGGAAGAAAAGCATGATATTCCACAAAAAAAAAAAAAAGAGTATAAAATCTTTAACCTTTCGTTTTTATTCTATGGCTTAATTCATAGTATGATACTGCTAATATAAGACATTTACAGTGTACTGACATATAATGCTCAAGATGTATAATCATGGGTCCCACATTTTTAAGTTTTTGAAGAATGCATTTAAAAATTACAAACATGGATGCTTCCCTTCACGTTAAGCAGCTCAACGTGATGTATTTCAAGATTAGAATTCTCTGCTTCAAAGGCACATATTTGCTCAAAGCCACTTATGTATGTTGAATGTGGACAATGTCTTCCATCTTAGCCAGTAACTGAAGAGACACAATGGAAAGATTTAAACACTCATGCACTAATTACATACAAGAGAGACAAAGAGTTGCGTAGATCGCCTGTGACCTGTCCGCTCCAGATAGAAGGCTAAAGCCCTCTTGCAATCCAGCTGTGCAAGTCCCACTCACCTTGATGCGAGTGAGGCTTGGGGGAAAAAGGTCAACAGGACCTCTGACTGGTTAAGATGGAACTCAGTCGACTTCAGTAGGAACTTGGGGTGCGTCCAGAGAACCACCTGGGCATGAAAAAACTGTGTAAGTCACCAGTGCAGCTGGCTCTTGTCCTCTCCCCACCAGTCGGCTGGGGAGATGGCAGTGGCTTGGGTGCTTGCTGCTGCCTGGAATGGCTCCAAGAGCTCACTCTCTGTGGGAGGGAGTGAGACGCAGGCGCGTAAATACTTCTGCTGAGGATAGAATGATCGTCGCAACCCCTATCGTGTTGATCTCCTAGCCAAAGACTGGTGGAAAGATGCTGGAGGGTTTCATGGTGGTCCCGCAACTGAGCTACTGCATCCCTCAACTTTATTACCAAAGAGATTTTCGCCAGTGCACAGCAAGTTGGTGAGCCTCTCCTGTACCTCCAGCTGGAGGTCAGAGGCCCAGAGCCAAGCCATTCTGCAGGCGCCAATCCCGGCAGCCGCCCAACTCTTGCAGTCTCAAAAATATCATTTGTTGAGCGCACCTCATGCTTCCCACATTCAAGGCCCTGATACATGACCACCAATAGAGCATCCTGCTGCTGCTGGGGCAAACGGTCAGCCACCTCCTGAACCTGTTTCCAGAGGTTACGGGGAGTACTGAGTCATATCTAACTAATAGGAGGCTAGTTGGGCTATCAGCATGGTGCCCTGAAAGACCTTCCTACCCAGTGCATCCAACACCCTTGTGTTCCCTCCCCAGGGGGAGCCAAGGCATGGGTTCGGAAGCACTTGCCCTTTTTCAGCACAGACTCAACCACTATCGATTGGTGGGGGAGCTGATGCTTTTCAAACCCAGTGGCATGCTGGACAAGGTACACCCCATCCACAGGCGGAACCAGGAGGGGTTGCTCCCAAATCCTGAGGAGCAGCTCCTTGAAGATATCATGGATTGGAACAGCCACCACCTCCGTCGGGGCATCCACAAACTGGAGGACCTCTAGCATCTTGTGCTGAGCACCGTCCATCATCAGCTGGAACGGAATGACTTCTGCCATGGCCCGTACCGACCCTGAAAAGATTAATTCCTCGGGCAGGGACCTTCACCATTCCTCTGGGAGAGACTGATCTGAGGGAAGGCCCTCAGAATCCTCCGAAGAGGAATCGTAGGTGTTATCACCCCATGGATCTTAAGGGGTATTGTCCTTACTAAACTGATTCAGGGACAAAGGACAGGGCCGAGGTCTAGGCATCACGGGTATGGACGGCACAAAGGGCCCTGCAGGCAAACCCAGCAGGGCCAGCCTAGGAGTGGGAAGGCACAGCGGCACCGCCAGACTCGAAGGGCCTTCCTCCTCCGAGGAGCCATGAACGAGAACGGCATTGGGCCGAAGGAGCAACGGTGTCCCACGAGGCATCGATGGCCCCTGGGGCACCATAGCCAGCTGAGTAGGGACGACACCAAGAAGAACATTGAGGTGCTCCAACAGCAGCTCCAGCAGGGAGGCCTCGGCCATCAGGGCTGATGGCAGCACAGGCTCGATGCACCACAAGGTTCGATCCACAGTCAACTGTGCCCTGCGCTCCAGCTCCTCGAAGGTAGCAGACACCAGAACGGCTGCGTGGGAGGAGGGGGTGGCACGATCCTCCTCAGAGCCTGCAGGGAGGTCAATACCCAGCACTGGAATCGGTGGGGACTGCTCCGTAGCTCTGGCATCAATGGAGAGCATAATCTCCTCGCCTTGGAGGCATTGTGCTTAGACCTAGTGCCATCCCGAACCCTGCTCTGTGCACCAACAGCGACCAATGTCTATGCTTTTTTGACTTCCCACAGTGCTCGGTCCGGTCTTTCCCCAGCACCAAGTTGGAAGGCGAAGATCCAGACATTCGACCTAGAAAAGACTAAAGACGTTCGTTCCCCAGCCCCCTGCTCCTCCAGGGAAGGATGAGCATCAGTGCCCACTGGTTCCCCCTGATCCTTCGATGACAAGGACACAGATGCCAAAGATTCAGATCTCTGGGGGGCCAAACAACTTCTCCATCTTATCAAGGTGGGCCCTATGGCCCTTGGTGATCATCTAGTCACAGGGGCAGCACCCCCCAACGTCATGGGCTGCCCCCAGGCACAGGATGCAAACATCGCGTGGATTCGTAATCAACATAATCCGAGAGCACTGATGAAAACCCAATGCCATGACAATAAAGGCCAGCGAACAGACCATGACCTGCAGGGCCCGAAGGACACCACTACGGGGAACCAACTGTGAACGAGAATTGACTAATGCCAGGTGGAACCAAGAAAGACCCAGCACAGGAAACAAAGCAAAAATCACCGAAAAAAATGGATTAGTATTCCAGAAAAAAGTACGAGCTCCAAGACGGCAAGACGACAACTCTGTGGGAAAAAAAAAAAAAGACTGAAGAGGATCCTGCTTAGACGCATGGATGAGCGTGCTCAGTGTGCCAGTCAAAGTTTTAGAAACTGAGAAGTTTTCCGTGTCAGGCTTCATCTGATGTTACCCATATGTGAGGACTACCATCCTACTTGTCCCTAGGAGAATACATTTTCTGCACTATATTTAAATTATAGCTCCTAAAGAGTGATTATAATTTTGACAAAATAGAGAATTTTGCAGGAATATATTGAACAGCTTTTATGCCCAGAATTGCCCCAGGAATATTTTCTTTCCTTAAGGGCTGATATGTTTCCTGATGTCTCCAGGCCTACCAACATACAAAGGGATACGTTTTTAACTATGCAGACAGATGTACAAAAATTAGATGCAATTCTGACTAAATACAGCATAATATTAAGTCAAATATGGAATTCAATATCAGCTGTTTTATTCAATATTTGTTGCTGATATACAACAATGAATGTTTGTTGATCCAGACTACAATAATCAATTTAAATGTATGTTTGCCAGGAAAAACACAGGCTCAAACTAAATCCTGAAAAAAGTCTGAGGTATTATGGTTCAGCAGACTAAGAAGGACGCTCAGAGTTTTAGTCTGTGGTTTATGGTGCTTTTGCCACTATGTGACTCATCAAATGTGCTCTTTTCTGGTTAAAAAGGACCTTGCAACTATTGTACATTCATTGATCACTAGTAAATTACTGCTGTAACAGCTTGTATCAAGGTCTACCCCCAAGAAATCTTAGACATCTGCAATCACTACAAAATACAGCAGCTTGCCTTCTACTGGAGGGAAGGGGACTAATCACATTGCACCATCACTAAAACAGTTTTAATTTTGCATTCTATTTCTAATTATTGTGTACATAATTTTTAATTTATTAAAAATTGCTATGTACACATCTCCAAGGAAGATTGAATTTTATCTGCTTCATTAGCTTACTGCTGATTTACAGACCATTTATAAGAACTTTAGCAGCACACTATTTACACTAACTGATTATCTAGTGTGTTCGTCCTATCCATATTTTTTTGTGGTATAAAAAAAAAGGAGTTAACATTTTACTCCATCAATTACAAGTCACTGCAGTACTTGGCCTATTATTAAATAGGTACATGAGAAAAAAAAACACAGGAAATACATCACAGATGTGCATTAGGAGATAAACTGGGAAGGCGTGAATTAAAACTTTGAAGATAAAAATCAACAGCATACATACCAATGCAAGGCTTGACATGCTGAAAGCATGCCTTCGTTAAGTCACCTAACAAGGCAAAAGAACTCTGTCGTACCTCTGGCATTTTATCCTACAAAAGAAAGAGGGGCAAAAATTGATTCATACCTACATTTTATTATCTCCTGATTACTGTATACTAATGCAACTGTAGTTGTCCTCACCTGCATACATTGGTACATTAATGTAAGAATGTTGCTTCGAGCCACCAGTTGTTCAATATTACCTCCAAGGCCTTCAGCTAGGCCACTTAGCAAATCAAGAGCCACAATCATGAAATCCTTATCTGGAGACTCATATTGATCTGGCTGAGCATTGTGGAGCTGCAACAAAAAAAAGTATATGCTTACAACCAGTTCTATTTATTGATATCTCATTGGACTAATTATGTATCATTGGTTCTCCAAGTTGAAAAAGTTTCTACAAGAAGGTTCAATTCCAAGATCATCCCCAACTTAAATAAGGGAACATGGAAACAGATACAATTAGGATGAAGCCATCATAAAGGGAAGACAAAAACCTACAGTGCCATTATCAACTGGAGCAATGGTTGAGTAGTCAAAGGACATGATTAGGAATGAGGCAGCATAGTAGTGCCCTACTGGCAAGGCTCTTTATTTTCCTCTGTAAATCACCCCCACAAGCAGAGCTTGACATCTTGTACAGAAGCGCCAAAACTTGTACAGCATTCCAGTCAAATAAGGGAAAGATTTTTGACTTGTTCCAGAATACACAGCCAGAATTACAGCTGGTGTGCTGGAGAAAAGCAGAGGTTTTATGCAAACCATTGACCTCTACATTTAGACAGTTGAATTATCCAAATAATAAAGGAAGGCTACAGATCACGAATATCCCCAAAAATCGTACTTCCATAAGGTTATAGTGGCATGTATGCAATTGGAGAAGTTACCTGATAATTTCATTTTCCTTAGTATAGACAGATGAACTCATGACCAGTGGGTTTTTGCTCCCCTGTCAGCAGATGGAGACAGAGCAAGCTGATGTCAGAGTATATATAACCCTGCAGTGACTCCAGCCTGCCAGTATTCTCATTGAAAGCAACTGTGGGCAGACTAGCAAAAAACTTGATTAAAAACAATGAACCATTACTGTACTCAACCAACAATAAACACTGAACTCAAGTAAGAATATAGGTTCCCCAAGCTAGAGACTGAATAAGCACTTACCTGTAATCCCTTGGGATCCGTACCTCCACAGGAGGACTATTGATACAAGCAGTTGGCAGCTGAGGGTGGGAAGCTGAGTCCATCTGTCTACACTAATGAAAACAAAATTATCAATAAGTTATTTCTCAATTTTCTATTGAGTAGATAGATGGACTCAGGACCAGTGGGATGTACCAAAGCTACTCCCAAACAGAGCAGGAGGTTGCCCTCAGTACAGTCAACATATGTGCAAAGGCTGCGTCCTCCCGTGTCTGCACATCCAGACAATAAAATCTGGAAAAGATGTGTAAGTAGGTCCACGTCGCAGCTCGGCAAATGACAACGGGAGACAACCTAACCTCCACCCATCATGCTGCCTGAGCTCTAGTGGAATGAGTCTTAACCTGAGTAGGCAACAGCTTTTCAGCATCCACAATCGTGGCCGTGACCACCTCCTTAATCCAGGAACACTATCTTCAGGGTCAATAATAATAATCTTCAGGGTCAATAATAATAGTCTCAGCTCACCCTTCAAATTCCTCTCAAAAAATTCACGTCCAAAAGACCAATCAGAGAGTCCTATAGAGAAACCCTACAAGTACCACCCTCCAAATCCATGAGGCACATAACCGCCAGAGACAGGGCTTTCTCCACTGCAGGACCAACACTGTGGAACTCCATCCCACCAGATTTGCGACAGGAACCCTGCCTTCCTACATTTAGGAAAAGACTTAAAACGTGGCTATTCATGAAAGCCTTTCCTGAACTAAACTGAACCTATTCCATTATTACCTATTCGCTCAGACTTTGCCTTAATCATAGTAATTAATATCCCTACCTCATAAGGGCAATTCTTCAACGCTATAAGCACATTGACTGGCATATTGTTATCTATATTTAAACCCCTGCTTCTTTTCTCTGATCCAAGTTATATTATTCCCTTGTTTTATTGTAACTGCATTCCTTAGCCTTCTCTTGTTTAATGTTTTTTACTACCATTACTATTATTTTATTATTATTACTTAGATCAATGTTATTTATTGCCTTTTTGTTCCCTATCTACTTGTTAATTGTAAACCGACATGATGCGATATTTATCGCGAATGCCGGTATAGAAAAACTTAAAATAAATAAATAAAATAAAATAAATAATAACCACAAGGAAGGCTACACACTGGTTGAAACATAGGGCCTGCTAAAAAATTCAGCACCAGGTTAATACTCCACAAAATAACCAGCAACTGCAAGGTAGGCTGAAGGTGCTTCATTCCCTTCAAGAAATGGGCCACATCAGGATGGGCTGATAGGGAGACACCACTTACTATGTCTCTGAAACATGTAAGAGCCGCAACCTGAGCCTTCAAGGAATTAAGGGCAGATCCCTTATTCAACCCATCCTGCAAAAAATCCAGAATAATCAGGATCTTAACCGAACGAGGAAGAACACTGCCCTCATCGCACCAGGTCTCAAACACTCTCCAAACCCACACATATGCTAGAGAAGTGGAGAACTTCCAAGTGATGACTAAGGTAGCAATCACTGCAGAAGAATATCCATGCTTCAACAGGCGAGCCCTCTCAAGGGTCAAATTGTAAGACAGAACCGAGCCGGATGCTCTTGAAGAACTGGCCCCTGCTGCAACACATTCATGTATGGTGGAAGACAGATGCCTGGGACAATGGTGGAACCACCAGGAGTACTAGCCCCCTGTGGATTTCGATTCTGCGAATGACCCTGCCCAGCAATGGCCACAGAGGAAAGGCATAGAAAAACTAGTCTTCCAGCCAGACCTGTACAAGAGCATCGATGCCCAGGGATCACAGATCTCTCCTGCAACTGAAGAATCGAGGAACCTTCACATTGTGAGAAGTTGCCAGCAGGTCCAGGAACAAAAGGCCCCAGCGATCCACTATCAGCTGTGGACAGCACCCATTCTCTGGGGTCCAGATTCTCCCTGCTGAGAAAATCTGCTCGTATGCTGTCTCTCTCTTGATGTGAGACCCCAAGATCTGAAGATCTGTGGTCTACTTCCTGCAGCACTTGCTGGCTTTGGTTCCTCCCTGGCGATTGATGTAGGCTACTGTCATTGCATTATCTGACATCATGCAGAGCACTCGACCCAATAGTCTGTGGCTGAATTACAAGCATGCCAACCTAACAACCCAGGCTTCCAGGCGACTGATGTCTCAGACAGCCTCTTCGGCCGTGCAAGGTCCCTAGGCTATCATTTCATGACAGTGAGCTTTCCAGCCCTGGAGCTTGCATCTGTCATGAGCACCAACCCAGTTCAGGGAGGACAAGGAAACTCCCTTTCTCAGATGAGCCTCTTGCAACCACCACTGGAGGCGAGAGCAGATACCCATCGGCAAGTAGAGCTGAACTGAATAGTCCTGAGACTGTGGGTTCCAACAAGAAAGCAGTAAGCGCTGAAGAGGACTCACATGCGCCCTTGGCCCACAGTACCACTTCCAAGGTTGCCACTATCAATCCGAGCACCTGTAGATAGGACCACACCCTCGGGGATATTCGCGTTTATCAACTGACACACTTGAGACATCAATTTCTTAATGCGAACTTCTGGCAGGAAAACTTTGCCCAGCCTCATGTCAAAGAGAACACCCAGATACACAAATGACTGAGAAGGCCAGAGACTGCTCTTGGCCAGGTTCACCACTCAACCGAGCTCCTGCAGCAAGGAAATTACCATGTTGGTCACCAGACTGCTCTCTGCCAAAAACTTGACCTGAATTAATCATCCAAGTATGGGTGTAAAAGGATCCCATCTTTCTCAACGCCGCTGCCACAACCACCATAACCTTGGAAAAAGTTCTGGGGGTGGTGGCCAGACCAAAAGGCAGCACCCAAAACTGATAATGGCGACCCAGCACCGCAAAGCTGAGAAAACATTGGTGCTCCAAATGTATGGGAATATGAAGGTAAGCCTCGGACAGATCCAGGGAGGTCAGAAACTCCCCCAATTGTATGGCTATTATACAGATAGCAAGGTTTCCATGTGATAATGAGTCACCTGCAGATGACGGTCGCCACTTTAGGTCAAGGAATGAACGAAAAGAACCTTCCTTTTGGGTACAACAAAACAAACAAAATAGCGCCCCGTATTTTCTTGAGACGCAGGCACAGAAGCCACAGCCCTCAGCTGAAAGAGCCTCAGAAGCGTAGACTCCCACTATCTGCTTCTTCTGCAGGAAGTGGCAAGGAGACACCATGAACATGTCCCGAGGAATGCTGCAAAACTCCAGTGCATATTCTTACCGTATCACTTCCAGGATCCAATAATCAGACATCATCTCAACCCACCTCTGATAAAAGAGATAGGGGTCCCCCTATCTCCTCCTTCTGAAGGTGCGTCAGCAAACCTTCATTGGGAAGCTCAGGATGGGCCGCCACCTGAGTCTGCTGCTCTTGGACTGTCGGGAACGAAAGGATGGAAACCTACCAAAAGGCAGAGTCCTCTGAAAGGTCGGGTTTCTGTAGGGGCGAAAATGCTTGGGAAAACCTGAGACAACCCCTCATAGAAAAGGAGCGCTGCAATTGCTTATCTTCCAGTAACCATGGAACTGGAGATTTGCCCCACATTCTGGCCAGTTTTTCCAACTCGCTCCCAAACAAGAGTGAGCCTTTAAAAGGGCATTTTGTAAGATTAGCCTTGGAGGCTGTGTCAATTGACCAATTCTGCAACCATAGCCAACGTCTGGCTGCCACTACCAAAGCCACTTCTCTGGCCAAGGTATGGACCAAATCACAGCCTGCGACTCCCAAAATTGGGGCAGCAGGTTCCACATCGGTGGGGGATTGTGGCCCTCCACAAAATACTTCCATAGTTGCGCCAGCCACGCTTAGCCTGTCTTCTCTATACCTGCGCCACCATACCAGGCATCAGAGTTGAGGCGGGCGTCTACTCCTTCGATGACTCCTGGAATCCATGGAGCCAGCAATCCTCACCGGCTTGTACTTCTGCGATCCACACCGGATGGTAAGTACCAGCTTCTGCAGCATGCCCATTGAGATGTGTTCTCTTAATTCGGGCCACATGGTTTGAAAAGTTCTAGGTCATGTGCCTTCTAAGAACAGTATTAGTGTCACATATCGCTATGCCAGCTATGTCAGCCACAATACCAAGAGAACCTCTCTATCATTTCTTTGGGTTTGCATCAGGGCATCCTCCCTTTTTCAGCAACGAGGTTCTGTACTGATTAATGCTCTGGCTTCTGGTTCCTGCTTCAGAACCAAAGTTCCAGGTGCATTCGCTGATCTGCTAAACACGAGATCCAGCAAATGCTGCCTCAAGTGCAAGTCCACCTCGAAGCCTGACGACAGATCTCTATGTCTCCTTGTACAGCACACAAACGCGGGTAAGACTTTACCGCTCACACTCCCGTGGGAGGTTATATGATATCCAGATTACATCAGCCCCTCCAGTTGGACACCTCTTGGTCTCCCAACTGGCTGGATATCAGAAGACCACCGCACCTTGTACCAAGGTTCTTGGTACACTTCCCCAGACGCTACAAAGCGCAGAGGGGGGGAAGGGGGGGGTTGGGGAGTTTTAATTACACTATTCTTTCTTTCAACAGAAAGTAGTTACTCTCCGCCCATCCTGGACCTCAGAAATACCAACTTTCTTCAGAAGGCACAGGTAAAATGGTATCTCTCATTACCATGCTTCCATATCGCAGAAAGTACATTACCTCTAATCTTTCTATGTGCTTCATGGTGAGTCAACAATATTACAATCCCAAGCTCTGCCGCTTGCACCAGCTTCGGCAACTGGGGTATTCATTGAATCATTATTGTTGAATGCTGTTTCTCTGCGGAGTGCAGCAACATTCACGCTTTTCCTTGCATGGACAGCTGCATAACCACAGACAGTCCACGCAAGGAGCTCTAACTTCTTCATGACTCACTATACATTTACTAACTGGGATTACTCTCATTGCCATAAATCCCTTAATACAACACTTCTGAACACCACAGTCAAAATGACCTTCCTGTCCAGCATACGCGCAGACATTCTAATAAATTCTTATATGGTTTCGATCTTTTCTAACTAACCGCTCTTTATATGTACATGTCAACAATCACTGCTCAGATTCATACATTTCTTCAACTGGTGTTCCACAGGGTTCATCACTGTCTCCAATACTTTTTAATATATATTTGCTACCCCTTTGTCACATTCTTACAACTTTAAATGTTTATTTTCAAATTTATGCAGACGATATTCAGTTGCTTGTTCCCTTTAAAAATTCATGGTCGGAAACTTTTTCTTTAATATCTTTGGTCCTTTCTACTATTAATACATGGCTAGACCACAACCGTCTAAAACTGAACCCTTCAAAAACCATGATTACACATCTTTCATCTATTTCAGAATCTACCATAGGCCCTCCTTCTCATTTAAGCTTCAAAAATTCTCATCCCTGTCAGTACCTCTTCTGTTAGTCTAGGTATTACAATTAACTCCAACCTTTCTATGGCTAATCATATTTCTAATATCACAAAAAAATCTTTCTATAAACTGCATTTATTGAAAAGAATTCGACCTTTTCTTTTTTTCAACGATTACCGTACAGTTTTACAGTCCCTAATTTTTTCGGGTATGGATTATTGTAATGCCTTATTCTTAGGATTATCTGACTCTGCTTTATACCCTTTACAATTGATTCAGAATTCTGCCGCTCGGTTGCTTGTAGGTACCTCACGTAGAACTCATATTACACCAGTCTTACTTTCTCTTCATTGGTTACCGATTAAATATCGAATTCAATTCAAAGTATTATCAATCATTCATTCTCTTATCTATAACACCTCTTCCACTTGGCTATGCACAAACCTCCGTATATACAAACCCTCCAGACATCTTAGATCTCTTTCAAAAAATTTATTAGATATTCCCACCGTCAAATTGGCAAAATTTGAATTAACCAGAAAAAGAGCATTTTCAGTAGCAGGCCCTGTTTTATGGAATTCACTCCCAGATCATCTTAGTCTTACTTCTTCTACTCAACAGTTCAAAAAATCACTTAAAACTTATTTCAGAAAGCATACTCCTTAACTCCTAATTCTTAACATAAACATTCATTCATCTATTACAACAGCAGTATCCCCTTCAATTCATACAACTCCCATAAGAAACAATTATTTTCATTCACTCCGTCTGTAATTTTATTGTTTAAAATACCGCAGGTCTTGAATGTTTATTGTGTTATTATTTTAATTGTTAGTTTTAATTTGTTTTTATTTGTTAAGTTTATTTATTATGTATGTTTGGTTGTAAACCGTTTTGATTAATTCCTCCGAATTGTAAAAGCGGTATATAAACATTTTTAAATAAATAAATATGTCCCTGCACGCATTTTTCCATAACCTCAGCCCCTCAATTCTTCATTGTCTGGCTATGGGGTTTTTTCACTATGCACTTTCCTCATAGATCCAAAACTGCTAAGGGTTAGATTCCGTGAAATTCCATTATCAGTGGGTCTAAGCTGTTCAACCGCTTTCATCCCTCATCTATATTGCAGATCTAGAACCAAAACCTAGTCTGATCCCACTCATGCTCGCATTTCCTCAGGGTTGTAAAGTTTGACCTAAAATCTTCTCAACCCAATATGCGTCTATTCTGCTCCAGGCGCAGTTTCATAAACTTCCTGGAGCTTGTAGTCATGAGTTATATCCTTATGCCTTCCAATACTGCCTCTGCAACAAATCTTTGTGCATACAGACAGACAGCATAGGGACACAATGTGCTTTCCAACACACAAGCACGCACAACCTCTTAGCTGCTCTGCAAGGAAGCTGCGCAGCTCTACCCTTGGCCCTTGCTCACTCTATGCATCCTCGGGTCACTTATATAAGAGATTTACCAAACACACTAACAGACCTCCTCCATGTAGTTTCCATCCTCTCGAATGGTCTCTGACAACATGTGTGGCGTGAAAATCTTCTAGCGCCAAGGTCAACCGAACTTGCCCTCTGTGTTCGCATTGAACCATACGGTGCACTGATTCTCCTCCCTACACATGTTTCCAATGCGTTCCCATGGACGCCTTTCTTCCATCAAGGGCTTCTTAAATGTGTCTCTTCCGCTGCCTCTCATAGCCAGCTCTCTTCTAATGCTGAACCAAGACAGGGTTCACTGTTCCTCAGACCCATGTCCTGGCCGAGACCAGTATGTTTCCCATACTTCTCAATCTATCACACCAGTAACCAATTCACCTCCTCACCAGTCAGTCACAAATCGTAGACTCACTGATGTTCTCACAAAACCTTCCACACATAAATCCTGCCATTCAAAATGGCATGATTTACCACATGACGCATACAAAAGGGTATTCCCCTTTTTCTACACCACTCTCTTCTCTTGCTCCTCGGATTCTGCTCCCCAGACATCCTCCGCATAGGTACACCTCTGTTCCAATTGGCGAATGGTTTGGGAGTGGGGATACCAGACTAATGGTAAACCCCTTCTGAGTCAGCTTACCATGGATTATCCACTGATCAAGCCGCCTCTATTTTCACTAGTCACGGAATGGAACCTATATCTTATCCTTATAAGTCTCATATGTTCTCCGTTTGAGCCTTTCCATTCCTCTCATTTCACAGTTTGACATGGGAAATTCTTTCCCTCAAATGTCATTTCTGTCAACAGGGTCAGTGAGTTACACACCTTGTTACATACTCATCCGACCATGTGTTCCCTCCATGACAGAGTGGTTTTACGTATTCAACTTCATATCTTTAAGGAAGACGTTGCATCTCACCTTACTCAGAATATACTCTGCCCATTTTTCCCCAACACCTCTCTCACCAAAGCGAGAGGATTTTTACACTCCTTGGACAGTAATAATGCACTTGCATTCTATCTAGATCGCACTACACTCCATAGGAATTCCACCTAACTCTTTCCATCTGTGGCAAGAGTCAAGCTGCGAGTTCCAGTGGGCAAACAGACCTATTCCTCCTAATTGACGGTCTGTATCTTTTTCCTACCAACAAGCAGGCATTTCATTACAACTGTGTAACCACACTCTGTTGCGTCAGTCCCGGCCTTAATAGCTTCCCCTTGGCCGCAGCTGCTTGTACATAACTTATCAGGCTACAACCTGGAGTTCTCTTCATACCTTCGCAGCCCATTCTTGCTTATATACGACTAGCCGGCATGCTCCATGTTTGATCAGTCCATCTACTCTTATTCTTTTCGGTTTCACTACCCAACCTCCTTCCACCAACCCATTAAGGGTTTCAGGATACACTCCGAACCAAATTCCACCCCTGACATTGCGCCTTTCACGCATCTTGGGTGCATTTGGTGCACTCTCGGGCATCCTCAGCTCAGTACTCACCCATATGTGAGGACTACCATCCTGCTTGTCCTGTGAGAAAGCAAGTGTTGCTTACCTGTAACAGGTGTTTTCACAGGACAGCAGAATGTTAGTCCTCACGAAACCCACCCGCCACCCCACCGAGTTGGGTCTGTATACATTTTTACGTTTATTTTAGTTTCGCTTGCGCTTTTAGCTATAAGACGAGACTGAGGGAGACACCTGTGGCTCACAGGGATAATTGCAGGCTGAGCATGCTCAGTGCACTCAGTGTGCCATTGTCAGTCAAAGCTTTGTAGAAACTGACAAACGTTTTCCGTACAGGGCTCCATCCTGTGATGTCACCCATATGTGAGGACTAACATCCTGCTGTCCTGTGAGAACACCTGTTACAGGTAAGCAACACTTGCTTAATTCTATTATTAAAATGAAGGAACGTTCTCTGAATTTCATGTTTCAGAGAATTTCTTCTTTTTCTGCTTGCTGTTATTACCTGGTTGGGTAGGGAAAATGAATCATTCAGCCACTTAGTCTGTATGATAAGGTCTAAAATGGCTGTAACTTCCGTTTCATTCCTCCCTTCTGCTAAGACTTGAATGCAGGCAGCTGTTAAAGATCTGCCTTGCACTAGTCTTAACATTGGCAGCTTGCACTCCCGTGTCCCCCCCCCCCCCCCCCTTCCCCTTATCGGATAACCATGCAGTAATCACACATATACCATTATTGGTGAAAACAGGCCACAGCTTTTATTAATAATTAACATAAACCAAACTTTTTGGTACCCGAGTATTAGTGCGTCCATCAAATATAACTAAACCGGGCTTCGTACCGGCGTCCGCCATTTTAGCCAGTCCGCCACACGATCTTCCCGGCCCCCCGCCATGTCCAAGCCGAGGGGCCACCCCCCGGGCAGCCCACGCCCACCTCTACGCACTGCTCCTTCCTCTAGGACCCCGGTTTGTCCACCGTGTCCTCCAGGCCCCTCCTGGCCCCCTGACTCGGGTAGCCCCGCCACCCCGATTGCTGCGACAAATTCTAGACTGGCAAATTTCTTGCTAACATTGATTTCTGACTATCTGTCACTATTGTTCCACTTCCTGTGCCTTCTATCCCTCCCTCGTTCTAGCTCCTTGTTGGGTGGGTGGGTGGAAAATGCGAGCGCCGGCCAGCCGAAAAAGGCCTGGCCCGGCGCTCGCTCCGTATTTGAGGCCCGAGGTCTCGTGAGACCTCGGGCCGAGATTATCGCGTCGATGCGCGCTGGCGCGATGACGTCACCGCCCGCCTGCGCGGCGACGCCATCGCGCCTGACGCATGCCCCGGCCCTGCCGAAGCGCCGGTCCTGCCGGGGCGCTCCTCCCACCGCTGCCCGGACGCTCGACCCCGGGATCGCTCATGGTAAGCCGATCCCGGGGCGGGAAACCGAGAGAAGGGTGGGGTCGTCCGGCCGGCAAGCGCCATGTTAAGGGGTCCCTCCCCGCAGGCGCTTGTCGGTCTGTCGTAACATTGGCAGCTTGCACTCCCGTGTCCCCCCCCCCTTCCCCTTATCGGATAACCATGCATTAATCACACATATACCATTAGTGAAAACAGGCCGCAGCTTTTATTAATAATTAACAAACCAAACCTTTTGGTACCCGAGTATTAGTGCGTCCATCAAATATAACTAAACCGGGCTTCGTACCGGCGTCCGCCATTTTAGCCAGTCCGCCACACGATCTTCCAGGCCCCCCGCCATGTCCAAGCCGAGGGGCCACCCCCCGGGCAGCCCACGCCCACCTCTACGCACTGCTCCTTCCTCTAGGACCCCGGTTTGTCCACAGTGTCCTCCAGGCTCCTCCTGGCCCCCTGACTCGGGTACCCCCGCCACCAGGCCGGGATAGTGGTACACTTGTCCCGGACCCCCCAACACCTCTACTGCAGCCCCAACTTGGTCAGCGCACTCTCCAGCGCTTCCTGTATTGCGTTATTAAATATGTCGTACCCCACGTCTGATAAGTGAATCAGGTCCTGCCTATACAAGCCCAAGCATGGCTCGTCAGCCCACTCATGCCGTATGGTAACTATAGCCGTTGTTTGAGCCCATACCTCAATCTGCCTGTTCACTTTCTTCCGCCCTCTGGCCCATAATCTGTCACCCTGCCATTTCAGCCTGGGTATGATTTCGGACCATATTATGATTGTGCCCCGTGTCAAGTCCTGGATCTCCTCCAGATCCCTTTTTATGCTGTCTATGAGCTGCCTAGCTGTCTTTCCCCCCAGGTCGTTGCCCCCTAGATGTATGACTATGGCGTCTGGCGGGTACGCAGGCTGTTCTGTATCTCCGGGATCAGTTGTTCCCATCTCATTCCACGGATTCCCATCCATGTCAGGGAGATTCCCCTTGGTGCCAGCCCCAGGTGCGCTCCATATGTTCTCTCCCGGGCCCTCTTGGCCGCCCAATGTACGAAGGAGTGTCCCATAACCCACACTATCTTTCTTCGTAGGCACTGACCTGCGGGTAAGAGGAATTGCATGATTAGTGACCCAATTGCACGGCCCCCGGCCTTACGTATCTCTTGGCCGCCGCAGATTGCCACCTACCAATCTTTTGTATGACCTCCATAGGTAAACCCGCCTGGGCTGCGCTCTCCGCCGCCCCAATCCGGAACGAATGAGTACCATACTCTCCCGGGTTTAGCCCAATGGAGGCCAATCCCTTACGTAGCACTGCCGCAAATTGAAATTTAGTTAGTGGTACCCCGTCCTCGTGAATTAATAAATGGAAGCCCCCTTTTGGTCTGATCTGCAGGAAATTTAACACGTTCCTCACTGGGCATGTCACCTGTGACATCATCTGGGCCAACCTTATCTCTACCCCTTTTGCCCTCTGATCGGTTTTTGATTTGTGTACCCTTAGCCTGATTGCCTGCCCCTCCACTACTACATTGTGCAGTAATATGCCATCGTTACCTACGTCCTGTTTGGATGCCGCCACCAATTCGCTGACTCTTAAGGCCGCGAAGAATGCCGTGCAAAAAGCGGCCCTGAACAATACAACCTCGAACCCGTCAGAACAGACCTGCGCGGCTGCGTACCATAAACGCATCAATATCTCGTGAGTTATTGGCCGCCTCCTATCCCCTTTCCATACTACTGTCCTGGCCCAGCCCGCCAGCAACTTCTTGACCATGAAGTTATCCAGGGGATCTCCCAAGCCTTGTGCCTTTGTGAAGAAAGCAAAACCCGTCAACTGGTTTACTGTCGCCCCCCTGGAGAAACCCTCCTCCTTTGCCCAGGCCACGAATCGCTCTATGTGCCTACCCTCTATCCTACCCCCCCTTGCCATCCCTGCCCCCTTAAAAAGGCCTGTACTCTGGTAAACCCTTTGCAGTAGGCCTTCCATGTCGCTGGAGCAACGGATGCCTTCAGCAGTCCCCATTCTGTTACATTCCAATCAGCCATAACTGGCTCAGTATGGGGGCTCCTTCGACGTCTGCCTCTGGCACCTGTTGATGAAAGAGATCCCACTTAGCTCGGGATAGCGCATCCGCCACCTGATTTTGAACGCCTGGCACGTGCCTGGCTCGTATTGTTGTGTTAAGTCGCAAACCTTGCAATACCACCTCCCTTAGCAGTTCCGCCACTTTGGAGCAGCGTGCCGCTTGCTTGTTAATAACTGTTACGACTGTCAAATTATCTGACCAAAATACTATCTTTTTGTTGCGCAATTTATGCGCCCAGATCGTAATAGCCACTAATATCGGGAAAAGCTCCAGGAATGTGATGTTCCTCACCAACCGCTCTGTATCCATTTGGGCGGCCATGGCGCTGCGCACCATGCGCCCTGGCAGTAAGCCCCAAAACCCCATCCTCCCGTTGCGTCTGTGTGTATGTCCAGATCGTGATTCGACACTGCCTCGTCCTGCCATATTGAAACCCCGTTAAAGTTATCCAGGAATTCCAACCACATTACCATATCCTTTATTGGCTGTGTGATCCTGATGTGATGGCGCGGGTTTTTTACCCCCTGGTCACGTCCGCCAAACGCCTCAGGAATGCCCTCCCTATTGGAATCACCCGGCAGGCAAAATTTAAACTTCCTATTATGGACTAAATGGCCCCCAACGTTAGCTTGCTGCATGTCAATGCCCGCCGGAGCATGGTCCGTAACTTGTGCAACTTTTCTAGTGGCAGCCGCGATGTCATGGCCTGCGTGTCCAGCTCGATCCCCAAGAACGATAAAGTGGTGACTGGCCCCTCCGTTTTCTCCCTGGCTAACGGAACCCCGAATTCTTGGGCCATGTCTTGGAATGCAGACAAAGTTTTAGCACAAGTGTCCGCATGAGCTGGCCCCACAAATAAGAAATCGTCGAGGTAATGCGCCACGTTCACATTCCCAGCCCTCTGCTGTAACACCCAATGCAAGAACGTACTAAACATTTCAAAGTATGCACAAGAAACCGAGCACCCCATCGGCATGCATTTGTCGAAGTAGTATGACCCCTGAAAGTGAAAACCTAGAATGGGAAAGTTGTCTGGGTGCACCGGGAGCAATCTGAATGCCAATTTAATATCTGCTTTCGCCATCAACGCGCCTTCCCCGCAGCGCCTCACCAATGCTACCGCCTGGTCGAATGAGGCGTATTGCACTGTACACGCCTCCTCCGGCAAACCATCATTCACAGAACGCCCCGGCGGGTAAGATAGGTTCTGTATGAGCCTGAACTCGCCCCGTTCCTTTTTTGGTACCACTGCCAGAGGTGACAACATCATATTATCGAATGGCGGGTCCGCAAAGGGTCCCGCCATCCTGCCCAACTCAATCTCCCTCTCTACCTTTTTCTGCACTATGTCTGCTTGTCTAACTGCTGAGGCTGAATTAGTGTAACCCGTGCCCGTGATCCTACCCTGGAAGGGAATCCTAAAACCATATTCAAAACCGTCCCGCAACTGTTTGGCCTCCCTTTGCTTTGGGTATTTATCCAACCACTCCCCCATGGCGGATAGCCGCACTGGGGACGGTGCCTTACACCCTGCTTTACTGCTTCCCTTTACCATTACTCCCGGCTGAAAACCCCTGCCCCTTCTTTGGGCATCTCGCTGCTGGGTGGGGTGCCGCACATACTGCGCATATGTGTTTGAACCGACAATCCTGGAAGGTGCATCCTGCTTTGTTAAAGCGCCAGCATACCTTGCTGTTACCGTTGTCCCCCCACTGAGCACTACCCGTACCGGCCTGCCCGCCGGATGGCCTCGAAGGTTTGAGCGCCGCACCTGACTCCATGACCTTGCTAGTCATCTGACGTAGCCACAATCCCACGTCTTGAGCTGCCCAAGACAGGTTCTTGTTATCCTCCATCCTATCCCTGAACTTCTCATCGTAATTCAGCCAACACCACCCTTGATACTCCTTGTACGCCTCCAAAATAGAGTCAGCATAGCTCAGCATGGGGGCGTATTGCGAAGGGTCCTCCCTCCCTATTACACTAACCATTCTCAGGAATGCCCTTGTCCAATTGGTAATGTTCCTAGCTACCTTCACCTCCGCCCCTTTCTGCTCCTCTTTCTTCTTTCCTTTCCTTTTTTCCGCTGCCCCTTTTCTTCCCTCTAATATTGTGAATATATCAATGTATTCACGTTTTCGGATTTTGCTCCGTAGTGCCTTTGGCACGCTCTCCCACAACTCATCCATGTTCGGCAGAGCTGCTGCGGCCGCGTTGGCGGCCCCCGTGTCTCGTGCTGCGGAAGCCGCTGAGCCAACTGATGCCTAGCTCTCCTCCGACTCCTCCCCTGAGGATCGCCCCGAGGAGTCACTTTTGTGTGTCTTTCTTTTAGCCCTCTTGCCTTTTGTGTCTCCGGCCGATGCTGTCCTTCCTTCCCGGCTTCCGATCTCCTCGCCGCACCGCTCACGTGCTGCCTCTGCTTCGCGTGGTGCCGCCAATGTCTGCCCGATGGCGTTACTGGCCTCGCCCCGAGGTGCCTCCTGCACTGGAGTGGCACCTGCGTTACTCCTTCCCGCTGTGTCTTTCGCCGTCTCCCCTCTCGCTCCTCAGACCGCTGTCTGCTCGCCTGCACTGCTTGCTGGTGCTGTGTACCATGGCGGTGGGACCTGCCACCATGGCGGGTACATCTGCGCTTGCCATGCGTTGTAGCCGAAGAGGCCGCCCTCTTGTGTCCGCTGTGCTGATGATGACGCCTCCGCTCCAGACGGCCCCATCGGAGGCCACGAGGGCCAGCCCCACGGTGGCGCACTGTATCATCCGGCCTCTGGCTGCGTCCCGGTCAAGCCTCCAGCCTCCCTGGTCGCCGTGTCGCCTTCCGCCTCCGGTGTCGGCCTCTTCTCATTTTTTCCCGTCTGTTTCTTGTTTCCTTTGCCAGCTTGAGTTTGTCCCCTTCCTCGAGCCTTAGCGTTGTCCGTCCTGGGGCGTTTTCCGTGACCTTCGCCACCCTCGACCGGGCCATCGGGTCTCTCTGGGGTCGCTGTCCGTGGCTCGACAGCCTTCGTATGCCGGCTCCGCCCCCTTGTCTGCCTCGTCGTTGGGCCTGCCTTCATTCCTTTACCGGCCATCCTTGTGGTGCCGCGAGGTCAGAGTGTCCCTCAGCTTTAAAAGTCTCTCTCGGCTTTACAGTCTCTCCCGTCCTTAAAAGTCTCACTCTGCTTCGAAAGGCTCTCTCCCCGCTTTAAAGTCTCTTCCACGTTAAAGGTCCCTCTCCACTTTAAAAGTCCCTCCCCGGGAAGACACTCTCCTCTTTAAAGTCTTCACACTCCCCGGTTCTGGACCCCGGCGAAGATAAAACAAAGTACTCACAGTTCAGCTGCGGAACAGTCTCTCCCGGGTCTCTTATATCCTCTGACTGTCCTCTGAAGCGGAGTCCTGAAAATTTTTATTATGGCAGCTCCCGTCCAGGCCCTTTAAATGCGGCTCTTAAGCAGCGGCCGCCAAGCGTGGGACCGGCCTGGGCTGAGGACACTGCAGCCCCGAAGATCCTATGGGCCGGCCTGGGCTGCTCGGACCCCTCGCTGCCCGCTGCCCTCTCGCGGGCCTGCCTGCCACGTGGCTGCCGGGTGCTGTGAGCCGAGCAGCGGGGACGCTAGCAGCTCTCGCCCTTTTTTTTTTCTTCAAATTTTATTAATTCCCGCCTGCAATTCCCCCTGTTTGTCCGCTGCCGCCGCCGAGGCGCCTCGTCCTTGCCCCCGTGTGGCTGCCCGTTCCACCCTGCAGGCCTCCACGAACGCGGGTGATGGAGGGTCTCAAAACGCGAGCGCCGGCCAGCCGAAAAAGGCCTGGCCCGGCGCTCGCGTTTTGAGACCCTCCATCACCCGCGTTAGTCGAGGCCTGCAGGGCGGAACGGGCAGCCACACGGGGGCAAGGACGAGGCGCCTCGGCGGCGGCGGCGGACGAACAGGGGGGATTGCAGGCCAGCCGAAAAAGGCCTGGCCCGGGCCGAGATTATCGCGTCAATGCGCGCCAGCGCGATGACGTCACCGCCCGCCTGTGCGGCGGCGCCATCGCGCCCGACGCATGCCCCGGCCCTGCCGAAGCGCCCGTCCTGCCGGGGCGCTCCTCCCACCGCCGCCGCCCGGACGCTCGACCCCGGGATCGCTCACGGTAAGCCAATCCCGGGGAGGGAAACCGAGAGAAGGGGGGGGTCGTCCGGCTGGCAAGCGCCATGTTAAGGGGTCCCTCCCCGCTTGTCGGTCCGTCAGTTTGAAAAGAAATGTGCTTCCTGTGTAAAGAAAGGTCCCCATATTCTATTATCAAATCTTTTATTGCAAAGGTTAACTTGATAACCCCAATTAGGGCAACACAGGCATTGTGTCTGGGTGGACGAGGACTGAGCACAAAAGAACCTATTGTTCCCATAAGATTTATTCCACAAAGTAATATTACGATAAGGGATTCCTTACCATTGAGTGAAATTAACAGGCAATTCATCACAAAATACATGATAATGTGTACTATTTAAAAACAGAATTTCATACGGTTGCCGACAAACATAAGACAGAGTCTTTAATCGTTGGGAGGGGGAATCCTGTAACCTCACCCCCCATGTGGAATAATTGTCATAAGAGAGTGTTACTCAGGAAAGATGTCCATCCAGGAGAAAACAAGATCTTTAAGCAAACCTGAAAGTCCTTGCATAGGACTAGGTGAGGAGTCCTCCAGAAGTACATTAACCTGTTCAAGTCCTTTCATGGTTTTGTAGACCTCTCATATCTCCCCTCCGTCGTCTCTTCTCCAGACTGAACAATCCTAACTTCCTTAGCCTTTCCTCGTAGGGCAGCTGTTCCATTTTGGTCACCCTTCTCTGCCCCTTCTCCAATGCAACTATATCTTTTTTTTTTTTTAAGATGCAGCGACCAGAATTGCACACAGTATTCAAGATGCAATCTCACCATAGAGCGATAGAGGCATTATGACATCCATCGTTTTATTTGCCATTCCCTTCTTAATTCCTAACATTCTTTGCTTTTTTGATTGCCAAGCACACTGAGCCGATGATTTCAATGTATTATCCACTATGACACCTAGATCTCTTTCCTTAGTGGTAACTCCGAAGATAGAACCTAACATTGTGTAAGTACAGATTATTTTTTGCCTATATGCATCACCTTGCACTTGTCCACGTTAAATTTCATCTATTTAGAAGCCCAATCTTCCAGTCTTGTAGGTCCTCCTGCAATTCATCACAATCCGCTTGAGATTTAACTACTGTGCATAATTTTGTCATCCGCAAATTTGATCACCTCACTCATACATCTTTCCAAATCATTTATAAATTTATTAAAAAGCACTGGTCCAAGTATGGATCCCTGAGGCACTGATGAGGTTGATCCTGATCATAGTTTTGGCTGGAAGTGTACCAGATCTTGATACTCCCTTGACTGGCTCCTCCGCAGGAGATGGCAGTTCAGTTGGGCACATTCCAGAACCTTCTGGGCTTGGTCTGGATCCTGCTGCTTTTTCTTGGGTGGAGGTTTTTCAAGTTTTATGAGCTTTTGTTTAGGCACAGGCCTCCAACTTTGTCCACTCCAGTTAGGTTGGACCCTTCCTCTTCCAATCCTATGATTAAGCGCCATGGCATGCCTCAGTTCACCACAGATATCCCTGGTGGGGACCCATATGGCACACATGAGGCAATCCTGATTCTTTGGAAGATGGTGACATTCCTCCTGGTTTGGAGCCCTATCAAACCATGTTATGGTTCTTTCATAGGGATGAACTACTGACCCTGATTTCCCAGACATCGAAGATACTGGGAGTGCTGTCTTCGCTCTGCCTAATGTCTGAGGTTGTGTTCTTGCAGCATCTGAGGATGATAGAATTAACAGCTAGTGAATGGGAACTGATCTGGGAAGAGCTGCTGAAGCCAGAGGTATTTTCTAATGCCCTGGGTCGAACCTTCTTTGGATTAGTGGGTGGTATAGTAAAGACAGCTGTAGGAGTAGTTAGAGCTATAACTGAAGCGGCGGGTGGCCTCCTTTATGATTTAGGGATCAATCTATTCCCATTAATCCTTCTTTCTTACCCAGCCTGTCACTCCGTTTCTCAAAGAAAAAAATAAATGGACTCTTAGACTTCAGATTAAAGCACCGTTCTTAAGTTTGTAACTTGTACTCTACGGTAAAATTACTTTACTGGCCTTTTCTTCTTTCCAGCTTGTTGCAAGCTTCCAAGTTCCCGCCCCCTGTTGATTGTAACTGACTTATTCCTGCTTTGGTTATCTTTCGTTTACGTGAATTTGTTACTCTAGTTTTTTCCCTCTGTTAAACTGTAAACCGATCCGATATGGTAATCTACTATGAAGGTCGGTATATAAAATTGTTAAATAAATAAATAATCCTGGGAATCATAGTAATAATTGGCATTCTATTCTTCTGTTTTAGGAGAAATTAGAACAAAGAGCCACGAAACCGGAGATGGCATGTGCAAATCCAATGATACAGCCTCTGACAAATCCTATGAAAGAAGCACTAATTATTAGCCTGGGACCTGAACTCATAAATGAGTATGCAAGTGGATGTATTCAGAGAACAATAAATGAGTATGCAGGTGGATGTATTCAGAGAACAATCTTGGTTTGTGTGAACTTTATCTGTATGAAAGTTGCTATACTGTATTCAGCTTCCCCCATTATTCTTTTTGCTGGACATTACCGAAAAGACTGATACCAGCCATCTGCGGATCACTGAGAAGGATCTTGGAAGCTCACATTTGCAGGTGTGCGCCTTGGGAACTTGTGCCCTGTTACTTTGATATCAAGAACCAAGATCTCCCTATCTGGAAGAGGAACCGGAACCAGATTACATCCAACAGGAGCCTCCTTTGTACGAAATGGCCTGTTCAGGCATTTACACATGTATGCAGAGCTGCGGGATATATCAGATACTGCCTGCTGCTTTCATGCTAACCTCCCAGGTACATCATACCTATGATCTGGATGGATCCATTGAGGACTGTTGATATCTGTCCACTATCAAAAGGGTCGGTATGTGTCTCATCCATCATGCACCTCTGCCACTTCAGCTCATCTGCTTGAACAATTCATAAGTAGAATTGTCCAATGTTGCCCACAGATCCCTATACATGATAGAATCCGTGATGTATTCATCATCTGACCTCTGACCGATAGAGACTTATGAACCCTCATCCTTAAATGAGTGATTGAACAGCATATGTTCTTTTATTTTAATTTCACATTCCTTGGGTACAAATGTTCTCGTACTTCCCATAAGGAAATACGGAGAAACTCCTTAGGCCTGTTTATTATCAGTGACTACCTCAGATTTGTAAGCTCACACCCCTCTGTATCAACCTAGTAAGGTAACCATTTCTAAAATATTGTTTGTATTTCAATCTATATCCATGTTATACTGTGAGCCGACCTGGCTCAGCATACACGGATTATGTAACCACTTCTCCCCCAAACTTCTTAGCGCGCTTCGCTGATCTATCTAGCTATGTTTTGATCTTGCTAACCATGGGGGAGGGGGGGTCAGAAAATATGAAAATGTGTTTCTTTGTAATTATGCATGTATGGTGTAGTCAGTTAAATCACATTTATATTGAAGAATATGAAATGCAATTTTTACTATTACTTAGATGAGGGCCTCTTAAGATGCCTTCCAACTTCAGACACCTGTGTCCTTGGAGGCTTAAAAAAAAGTATAAGAAACTTTACTTATCTTTGTTCTTGGGGAGTTAGAAAATGAGAGCCCTCACACCTGGCCATCCTTGTCGGGAGGGAGGGGGGGGGGCGCGCAAAAAAATTAACTTTCCTCAATTGGGATGCCTGCCAACTTTCTTATATTTGTCCTTGGGGAGTTTCAAAATCTGAGCCCCCCCACCAGCCTAGCTGTTCTGCCTATTTAAACCCCTATTAAGAACAGTACAGGAAGAGGAACAGTAGCGGAGCAAGATAAACTCTGACCGCACGAGAGAGACAGTAAACGGGCTAATTACTTCATGACATTGGTAAGCCTTTTAATTAGTTATTTTCCTGCATAAGAGAACCCTAGCTAGTATTAGCTAAGCATGTCTAGAAAATGTATTTTACAAGAAAAATGTCTTTAGTAGATATTTGTCTAATTGCTATAGTTGCAGTAACTATTATCACAGTTATGATTAAAGCTCTGTACTGTTTAAGATAAGATTTTAAAAATATGCCTCATAAGCTAATCACATGCCTTAAAAGATAACTTTTTTTTCTTTATGCATTTTGACAAAATTTTACAAGATAATTCTTATAGGAAAAATACAGAGAATACTTCAAATACATTCAAAAGAAAAATATTCCCACAATACAAAATATTGTCTCATGTAAGTCCTCAGAATATAGGGGGGGGGGGGGTAGAAGACAACTTAAAGCGGTACTGTTCTCTACGGGGATTGGCAGAGTTTTCCCTATAAGAAATTGGTTCAGTTGGGGGGGGGGGGGGGTGTCAAAAAATGTATTATTTGCATGTTTTATTATGCATTTGCAAGGGTATTTGAGGAAAAAAGCTCCCCTACTGACAACACTTGCGGTTTCAAGAGAAGAAAAGCCTTCCTTCTATTTTGAGTATCTCTCGAGACGTCTGGGAATACTCTTATTCTACAATCCAAAAAAACAACATTTCTCTGCCTTAAGCATAACCTAAGCAACCAGTTATCTGGCTCTAAGGCGAAGCTTGTCCTGTATCTGACACCTCTAATATTGCCAAGATGTCTATTGGCAAATCTTCTCGCGGAGTTTCTGGAATCGCAGTGTCTGTTCATCTGACCCCTAGGTTTGGGTAAATAAAATATTCTTGAGAGGGGTGGAATAGCTGACTCCTCCACTTGTAGCACTTCCTGGAGATATTGCTTAAACATCTCTCTAGGGGAGACCATGGGTACTTGCGGGAAATTTATAAATCTTAAATTTCTGCTTTTTATTTGGTTTTCTATATTTTCCATTTTTACTGACAAGTTCTTTTTCTCTTTAATCATCATAGTCTGTACTTGTTGAAGTCCCTTAATTTGTTCAGTGTTTGCATTTACTTGCTGTTCCAGATCAACATTAGATTGAGTCAGAGTTTCTATTTTCTCCTCCATTAATTTTAAATTTGCATTTATCAGTTGTAGCTGCAAGATAGAGGATCTCATATCTGTTATTGATTCCCAAATAGTCTCTAATGAGAAAACAGTGGGTCTTACCACATTCACTAAAAGACTGAGAAAACTTCTTCGCTCCCTCCCATCTCTCGCAGTACTGAGCTCTTTTCTCCATCGAGTTACCCCGAAGGAACTGGGCTCGCTGCTGCCACTGCACTTCCAGAGGTCCCTGCCAGGTCCCGCTCCGTGACTCTTTGGTCCGGTGTTGCTCCTGCCACTCCAATAGTGTCTCTTCCGGCTGCAGGATTCTCGGCGGTGTACCTTCTGTGGGGCTAAGGGGAGATAGTGAGCTAGGAAGAGAGGGGAGCTCCTCTTCCCCTCTCCAGCAGCTGAAAACCTGCTCCTTGACCTCCGCGAGCATCCATGGGTCCTGTAAGAGGCGTCGTCGAGTGGGCCTCAGGGTAGGGTTCCCCCCTCTGTTTTTGCATTCTTCCCATCCAAAAGGGGAAAGTTTTACAGGAAACAAAATCAAATTCCCCACAGAGCAAAACGCTGACCTGAGTCACCGTATGGCCATATTGGATCCGCCCCCCCCCCCTAAAGATTATAACTTTTATCTGAATAGAGAGACATTTTCATACATCCAGTCTGGTTTATTTCTCTAAATAACTATTGGGGAACTCTCATCTCTAAATAATAAACTCCATCTCTAAGGGCTGGAAGGTCTTATGAAAAGATAGGATAAGAGCAGAGCATATCCTGACTTTCACTGACATCCACTCAGGAAAAGGATCTAAGTGTCATCAGTGAAAATACGTTGAAATGTTCTGCTTGGTTTGGTGAAGCAGCCAAGAAAGCAAATATAATGCTAGGTATTATTAGGAAAGGAATGGTGCGACTTCATCTTGAGTATTGTGTGCAGTTCTGGTCATTACATCTCAAGAAAGATATAGGAGAATTAGAAAAGGAGTAGAGAAGGGCAACAAAAATGATAAAAGGGGATGGAACAATTCTCCTATGAAGAAAGGCTAAATAGGTTAGGACTCTTCAGCTTGGATAAGAGGCACTCCACTGAGAAAACTGACCAATTCTACTCTCTGCTTCCGATCTTTTAACCAGTTTGCCTCTTATTGCATGACTTTTTAATTTTCTCTGGATTCTTTCATGGGGGACTGTGTCAAATGTTTTCTGAAAAACCAAATAAATTCACCTTTATTCACGTTTATGAATACCTTAAAAAAAATGTAGTGGATTTGTGAGGCAAGCCTTCCCTTAGATAAATCCATGCTGGTTGTGTCCCAATATATCATATCTATATGCTCTGTAATTTTGTTCTTTAGAATAGTTTCTATGATTTTTCCTAGCACTGAAGTTAGGCTTACCGGTCTATAGTTTCCTGGGTCACTCGAGGAGCCTTTTTAAATATCAGGCTTTCAAGGGCAACCCTCCAGTCTTCAGGTGCAATGGACCATTTTAATGACAGGTTACAAATTACTAGTAATAAAACTGAAATTTCATTTTTAAGTTCTTACAGAACCCTGGTGGTATCCCCATCTGGTCTGGGCGATTTGCTACTTTTTAGTTTGTCAATCTGGCCTACTACATTCTCCAGGTTCACTGTGATTTGGTTCATTTCATTTTGGATCATCACCCTTGAAAACTGATTCTGGAAATGGTATCTCCCCAACATCCTCATTCATCAACACCAAAGCAAAGAATTTGTTTAGTCTTTCTGTGATGGCTTTATCTTCCCTATGTGCCCCTTTAACCCCTTGATCATCTAAGGATTTAAACTGATTCCCTCATATGCTTCCTGCTTCAAATGTATTTTAAAAAGTTTTTATTATGATTTTTTGCCTTTACAATCAGCTTCTTTTCCAATTCTCTTAGCCTGTTTTACCAATGTTTTACTTTTATCTTGCCAATTGCTATGCTTTTTCCTATTTTTTTCAGATGGATCCTTCTTCCAATTTTTGAAGGAAGTTTCTGGCAAAAATGGCCTCTTTTACCTTGCTTTTTAACCAGGCCAGCAGTCATTTGACCTTTTCACTTTTTTTTTTTTTTTTAAATGTGAGGAATACATATGGACTGTGCTTCAAAAATGATATTTTAAAACAATGTCCACGCCTGTTGTCCACTCAAATCTTTGTAGCTGTACCTTTTAATTTTTTCTATCTTCCTCATTTTATCAAAGTTCCCCTTTTGAAAGTTTAGTGCTAGAGTTGTAGATCCCCCTTTCAGTCAAGTCAAATTTGATCAAGTTATGATCACTACTGCCAAGGGCCCCGCCACTGTTACCTCTTGCACCAAATCCTGCATTCCACTAAGAATTAGATCTAATAAAATGACTCCCTCTTGTCAGGTCCTGAATAATTGCTCGATGAAGTAGTCAATTCTATCTGGGAATTTTACCTCTCTAGCATGTCCTGATGTTACATTTACCAGTCAAAATTGGGGTAATTGAGATCTCCCATTATTACTGTTCTGCCAAATTTGTTAGCTTCCCTAATTTCTCTAGGACAGGGATCGGGAACCCATGGCTCGCGAGCCAGATATGGCTCTTTTGAGGGCTGCATCTGGCTCGCAGACAGTCGCCACACTTTCCCGCTGACCCAGCTGCTCCCCGGTCCTCCTCCTCCCGGGCTTAAAATGCTGTCAGCCCGGGCGGAACGCGGCAGGACAGCTGGAGTCAGCGGCACCGGCGTGCTCTCTTCTTCCTGCCTCCCCCCCCCCCCGCGGCCCGGAAGAGGAAGTGGAGAGTATCGGGTGCCTGCGCGGCAAGAAGAGGCCACGCTGGTGCGCTCGGCATCGGCCCGAAGAAAAGAAGACTGCAGCGCGGCTCGGAGGAAATTGAAGAGGTTCAACCGCGGCCGATGGGACTCTGCCTCCGCGAAGGCTGAAAATGAAGAGGTTAGCGTTGGGAGGAGGCTGCTGCTGCCACGCGTTCCCGGGGTGGGGGAGAGAGAGAGTGAATGAGCGAGTAAAGCGCTCATTCACTCTCTCTCTCCCCCCCACCCCCACCCCGGGAACGCGCAGGCACCCGATACTCTCCATTTCCTCTTCCCGGCCGCGGGGGGGGGGGGAGGGGCCTGTGTGTGTGTGTGTGTGTGAGAAATTGCATGTATGTGAATGATTGAGAGCCTGTACATGTGAAAGAGTACGTCTGTGATTGAGAGCCTGCCTGTGAGAGAGAGCATGAATGTAAGTTTACCATTGGGAACCTGTATGTGAAAGTTTGTGATTGAAAACCTGTTTGTGTGAAAGAGTATGTGTGTATGATTGAGATCCTTTGTGTGTGAAAGAAGTCATGTATATGTATGATTAAGAGCCTGTGTGTATAAGTAAGAGAGAGATCATGTGTGTCTGTGTGTGATTGAGAGCTGGTTTAGGTGATGGAGCATGTGAGTATGTGATTGAGAGCCTGTGTGTAAATGAGAGAAAGAGAGGACATGTTTGTAAGCATGTGAATGAGAGTCTGTGTGTTAGAGAAAAAGACAGCATGTATTTATGTGATTGAAAGCCTGTGTGTGTGTGTAAGCGTGAAAAGATAGACAGCATGTGTGTAAATGTGTAATTAAGAACCTATATTAGTGAGAGAAAAAAACATGTATATGTGAGTACTGAGAGCATGTGTGTATAGGTGTGTCATTGAGAGCCAGTGTGAGAGAGAGCGCTGGTATGTGACTGAGAGAGGAGAAAGTTCCAAGCAAACCACCCCACCTCCTGCTAATTCAGAACAATCTCAGGACACCTGGATATCAAACGTTCCCAGGTATGCAGAGCAAAAAAATGTTTGTATCCTTATTATTTTTCATTACTGGGTCTTTGTGTCTGCTATTTTGAAATATTTTGTTGGTATCTGGAAATGTTTTATATGAGTTTTTAATTATTGGATATTCCACTCATCAGCTGTTTCGAAATATGTTCTTTTTGTTAGTACAGTTTTACTGCTGATGATTTTATATTTCTTGATTTGTTTTTTTTTTTAATTCTTTATTTGTTTTCAAACATTAATACAATAAATAAAATTGTACTTGAAAATACAAACAAAGGACAAGATCTTGAAAACATACATCTAAATAAATCCTTAAGTTAACTTATATAGATAATGCCTTTGTTCAACATCTATTAAGGTAAATCATAGTGACAAATCAGCGTTTATTATAGCGGAGCTTATACTTAAAAAAAAAAGTAAAGAAAACATTTTCTAAGGAATGTTTGCATTATTTGATGACCTTCCTTTTACAATAAACCCGTGAACTAATTACCAAGAAGGCTTCTGAGATCCTCTGGCTCTGTAAACATATAGTTCTTCCCTTCCAGTTTTACTAGACATCGACAAGGATATCTCAATATAAAAGATCCACCCCTTCCCAATAAATCTTTTCTTAATAATAAGAATTTTTTTCTTCGCAATTGTGTAGTTCTTGCACAGTCTGGAAATATCCAGATCTTCTGACCATAGAACGTTTTTTGGCGATTGCGAAAGAAAAACTTCATTATCGTATCTTTATCTGTTATGAAAGCACATTGAACTAATAAAGTACCTCTTGATGTTACCTCAAGTTCTTCTTGTGATTTTTGTATCAAATCTGAAATATCCAAGGAACATTCCTTGTCAATTTTTGGGTCCAAGGATGCATCAATTTTCTCTTTATCATCTATTAATTGTTCTTGTTCTACATTCTTTTTCTTTTTACCCAAGTAAAAAGCTCTAACAATTATCGGGAGACATTTTTCAGGGATCTCAAGGATTTGCATCAAATAGTTTCTAAACAACTCTGTTGGATTCAATTTCCTAATAATAGGAAAATTGTTAATTCTAAGATTCAACGATTTGATGGAATTTTCTAATCCTTCCATCCTCTTATACACTTCCGTTTCAACTACTATCTGGTGATTTTGAATTTTTTCTACTTGGGATATTCTTTTATCTAATTCTTTCATATCTTTTTCTTGTTCTACCAATTTTTCTGAATTTTGAACTGAGATATTTGTATTCTTCATAACCATTTCAGTTAATTTATTTATTGATGCATCCATCTTGACCAAAAAACTCCAAACATTATCCAATGTAACATTAGCTGGCTTAGAAATCATTATATCAGAATTAATAACAGCTTCAACATTTTTATGAGGGTTGTTCTTTTCATATTTCTCTATTTTAGGGGTACTACAACTCTTTGGGGGGGGAAGTAATTTACTTGAGATACTTTTCTGTTTTATCCCTTGATCTAAATTTACTATCACATCTACATTTTCTTCCTGGCATAATATATTGTCCAGAGCAGTGGTTTTCAGAATTATTCCTTCCTGATTACTTCCTGGGTTTTCTGGGGATTTTACTCCCACTGTCCCAGGTGGAGATGGTGTTTCGGGTGCCCCAGGGCTTAAAGATGTTTCCTCGACCGGAGGGAGCATATCCCGCTCTGATAATACTCCTTCAATGGTCTGCACAACTGGGGAGTTTTGGGTCATCCACTCAGAAACTGATCTCTGGCCTGAGTCTGCCGTCATCACACCAATTGGAGGCTTTATTTTTGCCTTCCTCTTAGTGTGTGGCATTCATCAATAAACAAAATTTTTCAGTAGGAAAATAAATGTCCCGGGCAGGATAGTATCTGATGTGAAAAGCAAACTATTCGCTGTGGTCACTTGATGGAGGGTGAGATTTGAAGTTGAGGAAAACTTAAAAGGATTAATATAATATTATAGATACACTTACGTTACAGTCCTCGTATATATTCTGCTACTTCCGGCTACTCCCGGCAAAGCCCGAAGACGCGCGCCCCTTTAGCGCGCGGGGCTTCAGCGCGCCGGCGGCAGCTGCGCGCCGCTATAGTGCAAATTTATAATCAAGGAAATCAAACTAACTTCCGGGTTTGGCCACGCCCCTCCGGCGGCGTCAGTCGCTGGCTGCAGGTCTCGCAAACCGTCGGGGCAAGTTAAACAACTCACCCCCGAGATAACAGCAAGCGAGTCCAGGAAACAAAGTATGTCCTCCTTCTCCTCTCACCCTCTTCTTGATTTGTTTTATAAGGATGGGTGATGTTTCTTTTTTCCTTTGTTACACTGCATACAGAGACTTTGGCTTGTTGCAGTTTCCAATTCAGTTTTTTCTGCATGCTTCTTGTTATGCGTTTTGGTCTCTTTATTCTATGTTAGGTGAGGGACAGCATGTGATTCAGGTGAGGTTTTCTGCTGGCGTGTAGTTTCTGTGTAGGACTCTATAGCAGCCTGACTTGGTCCGTTTTCCTAATAGGAGATGTATTGGTGTCTTAAGGCCTGGTGTAATATTTTCAGAGACTTATTGTACTTTAAAAGTGTGATCTTACATAAAATGCACACATTTACTTGTATTTAGTTTTAAACATATTGTATGGCTCTCATGGAATTACATTTTAAAATATGTGGCATTTATGGCTCTCTCAGCCAAAAAGGTTCCTGACCCCTGCTCTAGGATTTCATTGCTAGTCTGATCAGTTTGGCAAGATGGATGGCAGTATACCTCTATCCTCTTCCCAACACACATGGGATTTCTACCCATAATCTACTGTTCATTTGGTCTCCTACAAGATCTTTAGCCTGTTGGGACTCAATGCCACCCCCTCCAAGTTGATCCACCCTCTCACTGTGATATAATTCACACCCTGGTATAGCAATATTTCACTGTTTATCCTCCTTCCACCAGGACTCTGAGATGCCAATTATAGCTCTCTCTTCATTCAGTGCTAAAACATTAACTCTCCCATATTACTTCTTAGACTTCTGGAATTGGCATACAGATATTTCAAAGTATGTTTTTTGTTTGTATTAACAACCTGCTTATCAGCTGACAGAGAATTTGGAATTTTTTTTTTACTCAGGTGGATCTTTACTTATAGCCATATTGATTACTATTGCTTTTATTGGAACCTCTCTGTTGGGGAGCCCTCTCTCCCCTGTTTCATTAATATCTTTCAAAGATACCTCCCTCCAAACCATGTACTGAGTGACTGCCTGCTTCCCCCCCCCCCCTTGTTCCTAGTTTAAAAGCTGTTTTATCTCCTTTTTAAAGGCTAGCACCAGCAGCCTAGCTCCACCCTGGTTAAGGTGGAGCCTGTCCCCAAAAGGCTGTCCAGTTCCTTACAAAAACATCTTTCTTCCCTGCAGCAGTCTCATCCATGCCTTGAGGTCCTAGAGCTCTGCCTGCCTCTGGGGACCTGCATGTGGAACAGGGAGCATTTCAGAGAATGCTACTCTGAAGGTTCTGGCTTTCAACTTTCTACCTAAAAGCCTAATTTTGACTTCCAGAACCTCCCTCCCACAATGTCTTGTGTCACTGGTACCCACATATACCATATCAGCCAGCTCTTCCCCAGCATGGTCTAAAAAACCTATCTGCCACTTTTTCATGAGGCAGGCATGTGCACCCTTATCAAAGGCATCAAATCAAACACTAGTGCCATGGAACACAGAAGTTGCAGATAACTCCATACAGAGTCCTGACGACAAAAGCACCTGCAGACCCATGTCTATATGCTTGTTTCACTGCTTCTCCTGGGTATCCTCTTTCCAGGAATCTTTATCAGATCCTTTGTCATTTGTACTATACAAGCTCAGTAAAAATACGTTGTGCTACAAGAACTTGACTCTCAGGTAAATTCCATTTGAACAATCTTGGACGATGACTTAAATCTAAGAATATTGTTTCTCTGACAGGGCTTGCAGTATAAATCAGTCAAAGCAGTACTGTGTTTGTAAATGGTCATATCTATGAACGAAACCGATCCTCTGCTGTATTGCATTGTAAATTTCAAATTTTCATCCAAACTGTTCAACCATGTGAGGAAAGATGACAAAGCACTCTTGTCCTTCCCAGATGAAAAATATGCCAATATACTGAGTTCAAATCGGTATATGAAGGAAAATGTTCCAGTTATACATATGTCTCTTCAAACCTACCAACTTAAATGTTAGCTACATTCAGGACCACAGGATCTGACAAAGATTCCTGGAAAGAGGATACTTAACAGTAGAGAAAAGCATATAGACATGCCAATTATTCAGATACAATATAGAAAATAATCACATAAATAAATGAGTTAATCGACATGTTAAACCCTCTTTTTTGAGCACGTTGTACACTTACACTGCATAAGCGTCTTAACGTTCAAAACACTCGTTCATAGTGTTTGCTCAGTATGTTTTAATCATGGGGTATTTTCACGTTGTTTCTCAATTGCCACAGTCTTTAAATTAACAAGTATCATATACATTTTTTTCAAACTTTATGAGGGAGAATATTATCCCGTCATCGTTTTAAATGGAAAAAGATTTTTGTAAGACTTATCCTTCCAGGTAAACGCCTGAAGCCAGACACTCGCTGGTTTTTACTTGGCGACTGCTCAATCAGCCCGACACCGCTGGTGTTTCGCAAACTAAATATTCAGATACAGCACATCTCTTAAGAGAACAAAT
Organism: Rhinatrema bivittatum; assembly: GCF_901001135.1. Classification (NCBI taxonomy): domain Eukaryota; kingdom Metazoa; phylum Chordata; class Amphibia; order Gymnophiona; family Rhinatrematidae; genus Rhinatrema; species Rhinatrema bivittatum. The sequence continues at coordinate 684,622,459 of NC_042615.1, read as the reverse complement.
TGGAACCAATGTCCATGGAGCAGTTGACCAGTGTGTTGAAATACACTAACTATACCCAATAAGTCATTTGATTATCAAACGCCATTGCACTTTTTGTATTTTCACTCACATTTCTGTGACAATCCCCGCTTTGCATTTTAGCAGGGTCGCAATCTGAAAGAATAATGTATGTGCTTCTCACCTGGAGAAGGGAGCACAATCCGTGGAACATTTAGGTCATTATGCATGTGATGTGAGTGTGAACACTGTCTGGCATATACTGGATCTATCCTCTCTCACAGATCATACTCAGGCTGCTCTACCAGCAATGTTATTTATGTGATTCAATGTTCACATCAGTTGATTTATATCTGACGCACAACTCGCAGTATCTGCACACGTCTCAGTGAACATCAGGGGTCACATTAATAATCAAATGCCCAATGCACTGATAGTTAAGCATTGTATTGAAGCTAATCATTCATTTACAGATTTACAGTGGACAGTGCTATAAGCCAGACATCTGTCAGAGGCAGGGATATTACAGCAATACTTAACTATCATAAACAGAAATTGCTTTTTGAATTAAAACACTATTACCCCTCATGGTCTCAATGAAGACATCTATTGGTATGCTATATTTTAGCTTTGGAATTATAACTGATATGCACGTTGACCCAGCATCCACTTATTTTCCTGCTACCAGATCTTTAAAATGATGTCAGCGGCATTGGACAGTCTTTTGATTGCATAGAGATGCTGACATTCACAATGTGAATCCATATTAGTTGCATTTATATACTCTAATGAAGACAGATTCCAAAATAAAGGATTTTTGGTTGTTACTACAATTCGGAATGCGCACTTAACTGAAGTAAGAGACCATGTGTTTCCCATAGAAGGTCGTAAGCTATGGAATTTAGTGACTAAAATGTCACGTATTTTTACTGATGGTAAGATTTAAATGTGAATTGAAAACATGGTTATTTAAAAATGCTTTCAAGCTTGTTTAATTCAGTAAGAACCATGTTATTGTTGCGACACCAATGTTGAATGTTGAACTATGCTACTATGGAGCTGTGATAAAGAAAACAGTGTCTTATCTGGTGTATCCTTCACTATTTTTATTTATTTTGTCAACAGATTAGATATTGTTTCACATTGACTTCAGTGAGTGTGTTGGGACCACCATCGAAACATAGAAATGACAGCAGAAGACGACCAACGGCCCATCCAGTCTGCCCAGCAAGCTTTCACACTTTTTTTTTATTCTCATACTTATCTGTTACTCTTGGCACTTAGTAATCTTTTTGGTTCTATTTCCATTCCCCCCTCCATTAATGTAGAGAGCAGTGCTGGAACTGCAACTAAGTGAAATATCTAGCTTAATTAGTTAGGGATAGTAACCGCCGCAATAAGCAAGGTACACCCATGCTTGTTTACCCCGACTATGTAATTCAGTCCTTGTTGGTTGCTGTCTGTATATAGATCCACTTTTCTTCATTTCCCCTGCCATTGAAGCAGAGAGCTATGCTGGATATCTGAACATAGGGATCTATACACAAAATATGACAGCTTAATAAGATGTGCGTATGCAGAGAGATATGTAGAGAGAGATATGTGCAGATAGAGATATCTATATGTAGATATATTTTACACACGTATTCACATATACATACATACACATCCATGCATCCCCACACACATATATTCTATTTTATTTCTGTGCATTTATTCCATTATTTATTTTTATTAAAACAACTGAAGTTCTCCCCACCCCCGTAGGTTTTGGTATTTATTATGCCTTTCAAGCTTAAAACCTCAGTACTAGGGTGGCTGGAGGGAAACACTGCACTGGATAAAAAAAGGGGGGGGGGGGCAGAGGATGATGGCACATGGCTCTTTAATTTACTGGCTGAAGTCATTAGGAGCTGCTGGGCCTCCCCTAATGATGGTCTCTATGGTGCAGCAAGGAGGGGGAAGAGCCAGCGGAAATGAAAGTCAGCTGGCCATTCCTCCCCCTTCCCCCACCTAAGTACAGTGGGGATGTAGGAGGCAAAGGGCATGCGCATGCCAAGGATAGATAGTGGTATTGTGATATTCATAGCTCTGTTCACCATTCCTTTCCAAATAGTTCATAACATTCTATTTACCTATTTGACTGCTGCCACACACTGAGCAGAGAGTTTGAATATACTGTCCATGACAACTCCAAAATCTAGTTAGATTATTTTTCTCTACAGGCATCTCTTTGCACTTGTCTACATAAAATTTTATTTGCCATTTAGATGCCCAGTTCTGCAGTTTTACAAGGTCTTTCTTCACGGAGAGGATGGTGGATACCTGGAATGCCCTTTCGGAGGAGGTGTTAAAGACAACAATAGTGAAAGATTTCAAAGGGGCATAGGATAAAACACTGTAGATCTCTAAAGGCTAGAGGATGGAAATGAAGAAAAGAATGCATGGGGGTAACGTGCTGGTGTGGCAGTTACTACCCTTACCCAATAAGCCTTCTTACTGTTGATGCAACTCCAACATTACTCTCTACGGTAATGGGGAATTGGACTCAGACAGCAAACAAGGGTCCCGACTCTGAAGATTTATTTAATGGTTTTATATACTGACGTTCATTGGGAATATCACATCTGTTTACATTAAACGTAAATTAAGCTTCTAAAACGCTTAACAGAGAACTGGAGAAATTACTTGCCTGATAATTTTGTTTTCCTTAATGTAGACAAATGGACTCAGGACCAATGGGTATAGTGTACTCCTGATAGCAGTTGGAGACTGAATAGATTTCAATCTGAAGTCAGCCCTAGTACATATACTCCTGCAGGAAGTGCAGCTCTTCAGTATTCTCCTCGAAAAGCATTGTGGATATATGCGCGACTGAATAATTTGAATAACTTGATTAACTTTATAACTTGGATAACTTAATTTGAACCGGTTGAATTGGCTATAGCTGGAGACCGCCAGTGCCCTCAACCGAGAAACGTCGACACCCGGTAGGGTGGGTGTCCTAGATGAAGGAAAGCATGGCTTACCCATGAATCACTCGCTCCCGGGGATGTCCCCCGAGAATTCCATGAGCCGTGGGTGGGATGCTGAGTCCATCTGTCTACATTAACGAAAACAGAATTATCAGGTAAGTAATTTCTCCATTTCCTAGCGTGCAGCAGATGGACAGGACCAATGGGATGAACAAAAGCTACTCCCGAACCTGGTGGGAGGCTGCCCGTGACCCACTTAGTACTGCCCTGGCAAATGTGTCCTCCCGAGCCTGAACATCCAGGTGGTAAAACCTGGAGAAGGTATGGATGGAGGACCATGTCGCCACCCTGCAGATCTCAGCGGGTGACACAGCATCTTGGTTTCCGCCCAGGACACTGCCTGGGCTCTAGTAGAATGGGCCTTGACTTGTAAAGGCGGTAGCTTGCCTTCTACATAGGCCGCCTTGATGACTTCTTTGATCCAGCAGGCTATGGTTGCTTGCGAGGCCGCTTCCCCTTGCTTCTTCCCGCTGTGAAGGACGAATAGATGGTCCATCTTTCATACGGATTCTGCCCTTTCCAGGTATCGGACTAGGAGTCTGCAGACGTTGAGATGGCGTAGACTTCGAGCCTCTTCCGAATTCTTATGCTCATCTGGCGATGGTAGCGAGATGGATTGGTTGAGATGGAAGTGAGACACCACTTTGGGGAGGAATGACGGAACTGTGCATAACTGGATGGTTCCCAGGGTGAGTCTGAGGAACGGCTCTCAGCAGGACAGTGCGTGAAGCTCGGATATACGACGGGCCGAACAGACTGCCAGCAGGAAGGCTGTCTTCAGGATTAATAGTCTGAGAGACAGGCCGCGGAGATGTCTGAAGGAGGATCCTGCTAGGAAATCTAGGACCAGGTTGAGGTTCCAAAGAGGCACCGGCCACTTCAGGGATGGTCGGATCTGCTTGACTCCTTTCAGAAAGCGGGAGACATCCGGGTGAAAGGCTATGATGCCGCTCTCGCTCCTGGTTCCGTAGCATGACAATGTGGCCACCTGTACCTTGATGGAGTTGAGAGACAATCCCTTCTGTAGGCTGTTCTGCAGGAATTCCAAAATCGCAGGAATTGTGACTGAGCGTGGTATAATGTCGCGCTCCTCGCACCAGGCTTCGAATACTCTCCAAATCCTCATTTTAGGATGTGGAGAACTTGCGTGCTCGGAGTAGGGTGTCAATTACTGCCCGAGTATCCGCTCTTCCTTAGGCAAGTCCTCTCAATGGCCAGACTGTAAGAGAGAATAGAGCTGGATCTTCATGGAGGATCGGTCCCTGTTGGAGCAAGTCTCTGTGTGGAGGTAGCGGAAGGGGGCTCCCTGTAAGCAGTCTTCGTATGTCTGCGTCTTCTTGGCCAGTCCGGGGCCACTAGAAGTACTGGTCCCCTGAGGTGTTCTATCTTGTGGATGATTGCGCCCAACAGGGGCCACGGCGGGAAGGTGTATAACAGGGTCTCCTGTGGCCAGGTCTGAAACAGGGTATCTATTCCCTGGGACTGGGGTTCCCACCTGCGGCTGAAGAAACTGGGTACTTGGGTGCTGGACCGGTTTGCCAGGAGGTCCATGGTTGGTGTTCCCCAACGGTTTACTATCACTTGGAATGCTGTGGTCGACAGCCTCCATTCTCCTGGGTCTAGACTTTCTCTGCTGAGGTAGTCCGCAGCGACCTTGTCTTTCCCGGCGATGTGGACAGCCGAGATCTGTTGAAGAATCACTTCTGCCCATGACATTAGGAGGTCTATTTCCAGAGACACCTGTTGGCTTCTGGTTCCTCCCTGACGGTTGATGTAGGCCACTGTTGTGGCATTGTCCGACATTACTCTGACTGCTTTGTCTCGGAGTCTGTTATTGAACCTTAGGCAGGCTAGTCTGACTGCCCGGGCTTCCAGGCGATTGATGTTCCATCCAGACTTTTCTTCGTTCCATTGCCCTTGGGCGGTTAGCTCCTGGCAGTGTGCTCCCCTTCCTTGTAGGCTGGCATCCGTGGTGAGTAGGATCCAGGTTGGTGAGGATAGTCTCGTTCCCTGGCTCAGATGGGCTTCTTGTAGCCACCATCATAGTTGGGCCCGAACTCTGTTCGGGAGCTGAAGATGTATGGCGTAGTTCTGGGACAGTGGATTCCATCGTGATAGAAGTGAGCGTTGTAGGGGTCTCATGTGAGCTCGTGCCCATGGTACTACTTCCAGTGTGGATGCCATAAGGCCGAGGACTTGTAGGTAACCCCATGCTGTGGGGCGAAGTTCGCTCAACAGGGTTCGTAACTGGGTCATCAGTTTTGATCTCCTTGTCTCTGTGTCAAATACCTTGTGCGCCCAAGGTATATGTGTGCACGGCTTGCCTCTGTGTGCATGGATTGGAACGGCGGACAGGGCGGCAAACAGATCAAAATGGTGACGGCGACCACATTGGAGGGTCTCCACGTAGGAGGACCCTCGGATCTGACCGGGGTCTAGCCCTACTAGGGCAGATCAACCTGGTGGCACTGGTGCCGGCTGGTGACCTGTGCGATTCCTCGAGCTTCGGAGACCGGAGACTTTTAAATAGATTTCTACCTTACCTTGTCTCGGCGCTTCCCGGTCTCGTTCTTGGTGGTCTCCGGCTGTGAGGGGAGAGGGAAAATACCTTCACTGCCGCACTCGAAGTTGCACCTGCTGCCTCTCAGCCTCACCCGATGTCGGGGGGCTAGGTCCCCACAGAGGGTCGGCCGCCGGACCGGCTTACCTCAGAGGGATTGCGGAAATCACCTCGGGAATTCTCAACTGGGGGAGGGACCCAATGGGTGTCACCGCAGGAGAGCGGGGCTTGTCTGTAGAGATAAGATTTCTTCTTATTTTGGTTTTCTTTAGTAAAATTACTCTAATGCTGTGCAAGCATGCATAGAGTCCCTAACTGCTATGGAGATGGAAAATACTGAAGAGCTGCACTTCCTGCAGGGGTATATGTACTAGGGCTGACTTCAGATTGAAATCTGATCCGTCTCCAACTGCTATCAGGAGTACACTATACCCATTGGTCCTGAGTCAGTCTGCTACACGCTAGGAAATAAATACATACAACCTAGAACAGGAAAGAACAGAGGGTCTGCGGGGAGGGGGAGCAGGTGCTGAAATACATGCAGAGGAAAAGAGAACATTGGCTATATACAAACTATGACCAGATAGGTAGGAGGGGTGGAGGCAAAATGCAAACTAACTACAGAAGGGGGGGGGGGGGGGTGGACGGACAGAGGAATTAAATTTAAATGCACATTATAAACAGGCTATATATAGAGAATTTACAGGAGTTCAGCTTAGTTACATATTATATACATACTAAATATAGAGAATTAAGGTAATTGGAACTATGCAGCTTAAGTGTAGAGTACAGGATTAAATATAGGAATAGCAGGAGTTCAGCTTAACTACCTATTAATTGCATACTAAATATAGAGGATTTATAGAATAAAGCAGATTGGGACTATGTAGGTTAATAGATGCAGTTCCAACACTGCTCTCTACATTAATGATGGGGGTGGAAGGGAAATAGAATAAAAAAAGGTTACTAAGAGCCAAGAGTAACATAAGTATGAGAGAAAAAAAAAGTGCGAAAGCTTGCTGGGCAGACTGGATGGGTCATTTGATCTTCTTCTGCTGTCATTTCTATGTTTCTATGCGGGTCAAATACAGAGTCAACAGAGGTTTAGTTTAACTACATATTATGTACAGACTAAATATAAAGGAATTAAAGAAGTAAAGAGGATCAGACTTTGTAGGTTAAGGACAGAGACAACAGGAGATGAGTCCACTTAATGTGTGATGAGTCCACTTAAGGCGTGATGAGAGCAGGGTTCGAGAGAATGCTGGTCTCCAGGCAATTTAAAAGGGGGGGGGGGCAATTTAAGAGGGGGGAAATAAGTATGGGGTGACCTGTATGGCACAGCAGATGCTACCATAAGCTTGCTGGGCAGACTGGATGGACTGTTTGTTTATTTTATTTAGTGACTTTTCTATACAGTCATTTAGAGCAAATTTGTTGGTCCTTTTCTGCTGTCATTTCTATGTTTCTATGTAGGTTTCTCATGGTTTGCTTGCATTTTAACAATTGTGAATATTTTTGTGCTATATGTAAATTGGATCACTATTTATTTAAAAGTTCTTATATACCACACCTTCTGTAGTTCGGGGTGGTTTACAATAAAACATGCATAATAAATAATTAAAATACAAAATAAAATAGACATCAACATAATAAAAATTAAAAAACTAACAACTTAATCAGGTAGTCTCAAATAAAATAAAGAACAAAATAAAAAGAAAAGAGGGAAAAATGAGACAGGAGCAAAAGACATGAGAAACGAAGAGATTATGGGACAGATCAAATAGAAGAGGTTAGAATGTTCACTGGTCTGGAAAGGCAGATTTGAAAAGGTGAGTTTTTAGAAATGTTTAAAAATTCCTTGGTATCTGTCATAAGTTGAATAAATATGGGAAGTGTGTTCTAAATAATAGAGCCAGCAATGGAGAAGGATCTTTCACGTGTATTGGCAAGCCTGGTAAACTTGGGAGATGGTACTTATAGTAGCATTTGGTTCTGAGACCTTAAAGTTCGAGAGAGAGAGTAAGAACATAAGAAATTGCCATGCTGGGTCATCAAGCCCAGCATCCTGTTTCCAACAGAGGCCAAACCAGGCCACAAGTTGATTAAAGCCAGTAAGTTTTGTTATAAATTAGATTATGAACGACAGTGAGCAGTTTGTATTGCATGCGCCAGCTGATGGGAAGCCAATGGATTTTGTGTAATATCGGGGTAATATTATCAGAAAACTTGGTGCCGGAAAGTAAGCAAGCAGCAGAATTCTGTACAAGCTGCAGAGGACGCAAGGAAGAAGCAAGGAGGTCGGAGTAAAGAGCATTACAATAATCTAAACCGGTTAATACAATGGACTGAAGTATAGTACGGAATGCTTCATGTTCCAGTAATAGTCTGATGTGTTTTAACAGATGGATTTTATAAAAGAAAGATTTAACAATTGATTGAATGAGTGACAGGAAATTAAGTTTTGGATCAAAGTGTACTCCCAAATTCCGTGCTTTGTTTGTTATATTAATGTTATCATCGACAGTGATATGTGTAGGAATGCTGGTAAAGGAGTGCCCAAAATCATGATTTCTGTTTTGGATAGGTTAAGGCTCAGTTTATAGTGGAATAGCCAAGTTTTGATATAAGATAAACACATACAGGCCGATTCAGTAAAGTCCGTGGGAGAACGAACGCCCGCTCTCCCGGCGCGTGCGATCCTGTATTTAAATTAGGTGATGCGGTAAAAAACGGGGAAAAGGAGGCACTAGGGACACTAGCGAGTCCCTAGCGCCTCCTTTTTGACAGGAGCGGCGGCTGTCAGCGGGTTTGACAGCTGACGCTCAATTTTGCCGGCGTCGGTTCTCGAGCCCTCTGACAGCCATGGGCTCGGAAACCGGACGCCGGCAAAATTGAGCGTCCGGTTTTCGGCCCGACAGCCGCAGGCCGAATTCAAATTTTTTTTTTTTTACACTTTTTGGGACCTCCGACTTAATATCGCTATGATATTAAGTCAGAGGGTGCACAGAAAAGCAGTTTTTACTGCTTTTATGTGCACTTTCCTGGCGCCGGAAGAAATTAGCGCCGACCTTTGGGTCGGCGCTAATTTCTGAAAGTAAAATGTGCGACTTGGCTGCACATTTTACTTTCTGTATCTCGCGCGCATACCTAATATACCTAATACCTAATGCATTTGCATGTTGAGGGCGCTATTAGGTGCCGCGGGTTGGACACGCGTTTTCCTCCCCTTACTGAATAAGGGGTAAGGGAAAACGCACGTCCAATAGCAGGATCGGCCTGATAGTGAGGAACTATATGTTTGATCCCCAATTGTGTCGCGTGAAGAAGAAAAACTGTATGCTATCTGCATAAATGCGATATGAAATGCCCAAGGTAGATAAGAGTTGACATAGATAGATATTGAACAGTGCAGCGGAAAGAGCTGATCCTTGGAGAACACCAGTGTTTAAAAGAAACCAGGAAGATGTGCTAGTATTAATAACAGACTGGGTAGTATTAAGAAGATATGATTTAAACCATTGTAAGACAGTAGTAGTTAAGCCAATATTGGATAAGCGGGAGAGTAAAATGTCATGATTAATGGTATCAAAAGCAGCAGATAAGTCCAGGAAGACTCATTGCTCCCTCCAAATAAAGTACTTAAGGTCTACAAACTGGTCAAGTTTTCAAGATATCCCCAATGTATATGCATGTGATAATTTTGCATACAATTGAGTTGGTGTATGCAAAGCTATCATATCCATATTAATTAGGGATATCCTGAAAACCTGATTCAAATGTGGTTCTTGAGGACTGAGGTTCTCCATCCCTGCTGCAGAGAAACTGCACTCAAGAGGGTTTTATTGGAATACATCCCATCACTGGCAGAGTGATGGTGGCAAGATAGCTGCAAGTATGCTGATTCCAAGACTTAAAAACAAGGCAAAGAAAAAAGCCCAGATCTCACAAATCTAACATTTGCAACTTTAGGGCTAAGGAGTAAAATATGTAAACTTTGTGCAGACATTTTCAAGTTACGTAAAACAATGACAAAGTAACAAAAACAAGACTATACCATGGCTTGTGCAAGAGTCTTCTGCACTAGGTTTACACAACGCTGATATACCGGCTCACAGTATGGAAGGAAGCCAGACTGCAAGGCAGTGGCAACCGAAGACAGGCACTGAAATGTAAGCACAAAAAGTTTATGTAATAAACTGTCACTTGAAATATATGTAGTAAATGGTACTTTTTCTTTATGGTGCACATCATGTAAGCATATCATCTAATAAGCCAGAAGAGTAGTGATCAATGTTAAAGAACTAGATTCTGCGAGTCTCCATTTTAACTTACAAAATTCACAGCTATAAATTAATTGACATTTATGCAATTCAGTTGGATTTATGGTCAACAAAAGGCACACAGAGTCACATATGTGTAACTATTTGGCTGAATATTATTGATCTATGCATTCTTTATATATTCCAAGACAAACACAATTTTAAACAATTTTGTTATAATCAACTGAAATTTTAAAGTGTCCCTCATAATTAAAGGTACTCAAATCTTAAATATATTCAAGCTTGTATTTCTAGTAAGGTTGAAAAACATTTTGAAGATATAGCCATTTATTCTTTTTTTGTGGTGACTAAGGTAGAATAATCACAGGTCATGATAGTTTGACAATATGAAAATGAATTCAGAAAATCTGTCACCACCAGACATGGGACAATCTGTTACACTATTATAATGCAACCGTTCAGCTTAGGCCGCAGATAAAATCTGAAATCCTATGTAAGAAAAACACCAGTGCAGACTCGACTGCCCTGCCCCCACATAGCCCACCCACAAACATGTTCAGAGCCACAGCGGCTACGCCAGGACCAGCACCAGGGCAAACCATCTGTGAGTGGCTGGGGTAGGCTGGAAGAAGGGCCTACCCGGCCCTTTCACCTTAGCTGGAGGCCAGCATCGGTGACAACAGATGAAGCGCCCCACCCCAAGGAGGTGGTGAAAAAGTAACACCAGTGCAGATGCAACTGCCTCGCCCCCACAAAGCCCACCCACCCACCCGTAAGTCTGCGCAGCTACGCCAAAGGTGCTCACCCTTGGTGCACGCACAAAGGAGCACGCTCCTAGAACTTCAAAACACAAGCAAAGAAAGAACACAAAGCTAATCTACCCTATGATAACTAACAACTCTCCTGCAATCTCTTCCTGCCTAAGCTTACTCTCCTATTACTAAATGTTCAATCACTGGCAAAGAAAATCCCATTGATTAAATGATCTGCTAGACGACCTAAAACCTACTATCTTCTGCATTACCAAAACATGACTGAAAGACCATGACAATGTTCTCCTAAATCAAATTGATCACCCCAACAACTTAGAGACCTTTCACTTCCCCAGACAAAAACATAAAGGTGGGGGTATACTAATCAGGGTAAAAAAAAAAAAAAGAAAAGAAACAAACCCTACACAAAGCAGAGATTAACCCTCCCTATGAGGTTGCAATATTAAAGTTAGCACAACTAAACCTAGGCACAGTCTACTGCCCACCTGGAACACTAAGGACTGCTCACCCCTAATCTAAATCTTCAAAGCATTTCAATCACCCAAATCCATTCTAATAGTAGGGAACTTTATCCTACATGTTGACAACATACCTAAAAGCACAGCCTGTGAAATCTTTCTAGATACTATGGAAGCAATAGGTTGGTCACAATTTGCAACCAACCCAACTCACAAAGCAGGACACATCCTGGACCTAATATTCGCCAATCATAATAACTGCACAATCAACTCATCCCACAACATCCTTCCATGCTCCGATCACCAATTAATTAAAGCAGAAATAACTTTCCATAAGACACAGTAAACAATATGGTATCGTAATCAATCAACATACAGAAAAAAGATACAACTGGAAATACTGTATTTTTCGCTCCATAAGACACACCTGACCATAAGACACACCTAGGATTCAGAGCAGGAAAATTAAAAAAAAAAAAATGGTGTGCTAAACCGGCTCTGTTCCTGGCTGTCTGTGCGTCTTATGGAGCAAATTAGGGGAGGGCATAAAATTTTTTTTGGTCCCCATTTCATTTTCGGATCTGGGGAGGGCCATTTCTGTCCACTCCCCGGATCAGAAAACGTTTATCGTTCTCTTTGTTGGGAAAAAAACAAAAAACTCCATCCCAACCGTTTAAAGTTAATTAACTATAACCCCCCAGCCTCCTGACCCCCCCCCCCCACCAAGACTTGCCAAAAGTCCCTAGTGGTCCAGCGGGGGTACAGGAGTGATCTCCCGCACTCAGGCCATTGGCTGCCAGTATTCAAAATGGCGCAGATAGCCTTTGCACTTACTATGTCACAGGAGCTACTGTACAGAAGAACGCCATTATTCAGAGTTTGGGAACCTGAGAGCGAGGAATGGAGAACAAATGCGCACTCCCCTGACGAAGAAAAGGAGGACTTTTCGAAACACAGCTGTGTTGGGAGCATACGGGAGATAAGTTTTTGTGACTCATAATATTCAATTGGCATTTGGGAGCATATAAGATATAAGTTTCAGCGATTTGCAATATTTAACTGGCGTTTGAGGAGAATATTTATTCTGTCAAGTTTATGTGATATTAGGTCCTCACATATACCTAATCCTTCAAGTCACAGTACAAGTTTATTTGAGAATCATATAAGATTCAAGCTTTTAGATTAAGAGAATATCTAATTATATCCAACAAATTAATGAAGAAACAAAGTTCCAATGAATAAAGAAGCATTTGGGTTAAACAAAGTAACCCTAGATAAAGAAAAAAACATCAACAGACAATTGGAATAAGAGCGAAGAATACCTTAGCTTGACTTTTATAAAAAAGTAAGGACTAAGTTAAAAATTTCTAAAACTTTTTGGAGACATCTTTTTTTGATGTACTTGGGGATATGGATAAGAGGACAGATTGATTTACACATAATCACATTTTTTAAATTTCAAAAAAGTTAAAAAAAAAGCGAGTGTGAGGGTGGTAAGTTGATGATTATAATACAACAATTGAAGCAAGGCCTTGGAGGCATGTGTCAAGATATATGGAACTTACCCCATTCCGCAACAAATTATTTTTATAAAAAATCATTCTTTAATAAATTGTTGTTCTATAAAACACATAATAGGGTGAGATTAATTTTTGGGCACAAGACAGGAACTACTGTGACATAGTAAGGGCAAAAAACCCCAGAACCATGGGAAAAATGAAATTCCTGCAGGGGCCCCCCCGAAACAAAGCCAGAAACGAAATTTTTACTCGAAACACATCTCTAGTAGAGAGCTCCATGTTGCAGCTTTACAGATTTCAGCAATCGTCAATGAACTATAATGTGCTACTGACATTGCCATGGCTCTTACTCAGGGTGCCTTCATTCATCCCTGAAGAGGAAGGCCTGCTTTCTCATAGCAGAATTCAATACAGTCTGCTAGCCAGCTGGAGAGAGTTTGTTTGCCCACTGCAACTCCCAGTTTGTTTTTATAGAAAGGAACAAAGAGTTGGGTGGATTTCCTATGGACTGCGGTGCGGTCTAGGTAAAATGCAAGTGCACGTTTACAGTCCAAGATGTGTAAAACTCTAGCGCCCTGGTGAGAGTGAGGCCTTGGGGAAAAGGTGGGCAAGACTATAGATTGATTCAGGTGAAATTCTTACCACCTTGGGAAGGAATTTAGGGTGAGTACGGAGGACCACTCTGTCATGGAGGAATCTTGTATAGGGTGAGTATGTGACAAGTGCTTGTAACTCACTGATCCTTCGAGCAGATGTAATGGCTACTAGGAAAAGAAAAGAACTTTCCATGTAAGGAATTTAACGCTGCAGGAGTTCAAAGGCTCAAACGGGAAATGCATAAGCCTTGTAAGTACTACGTTTAGGTCCCATTCGGTAACTGGTGGCCGTAGAGGGGGTTTAAGTTGTAAAAGGCCCCTCCATAAACCAACTCACAAGGGGTTGCGCTGTTATCTGGGCATCCCCTACTCCCTTGTGGTACGCTGAGATGGCACTGAGGTGTACCCATACCGAGGAAGTCTGGAGACCAGAGTCTGAAAGGTGCCAGAGATAGTCTAATAGATGGAGTGGGGCAGGAAAAGTAGTCTATACCTTTCTGCATTCACCACGTAGTAAATAAATAAATAAATAGTTTCCACTTGGAAATATAGGATTTTCGTGTGTAAGGTTTTCGTGACACTACAAGCACTTGAGATTCCTTAGTTGAAAGGTTTAACAGTTGAAGGATCAGGCTTTCAACATCCAGGCTGTGAGGGATAGGGTCTGAAGGTTCGGGTGGCATAGCATGCCTTTGTTCTGAGTTATGAGATTGGGCGCTGTGCCCAGGCGAATGGGTTCTCAGATGGAGAGGTCGAGAAGCATGGGAAACCATACTTGTCGAGGCCAGTAGGGGGCTATGAGTATCATTGATCCCCTGTCTTGTTCTAGCTTCACGAGAGTTTTGGCTATTAGTGGTATCGGAGGGCCTGTGTTCCAGGGGCGAGAAAAGGCGTCCATGGCTAATGTGTCTTGCTGCCTGTGTAGGGAGCAGAATCTGTCCACTTTCAGTTGGGATGCAAAGAGATCGATGGTTAGTTGACCCCAGCGTCGGAAGATTTTGCTTGCTACACAGGGATCCAGAGACCACTCGTGGGGATGGAAACCGACTGAGGCGATCTGCATGCCTGCCAGATAAGTGGCCTGGAGTTGCACGGAGTGTGTAAGAGCCCAGGCCCAGATCTGCACAGCTTCCTGGCAGAGCAGATAAGAGCCCGTTCCTCCCTGTTTGTTCAAATACCACATTGCAACTGGGTTGTCTTGTCTGTATGAAAACAGTCTTGTGTGAAAGGTAGTCCTTGAACGCATATAGAGCATAACATATAGCTCGAAGCTCTAGGAAGTTATTTTGAAACTGTGCTTCGAGTTGTGTCCACGTACCTTGAGTTTGAAGGTTGTTCACGTGAGCTCCCCAACCCAAGTTGGAAGTGTCCGTGGTTAAGGTCTCTTGAGGAACTGGTTGCTGAAAGTGTAGACCTGCCAGTAAGTTGGCTCTGTTTGTCCATCAGAGAAGTGACAGGTGGAGCTGATCGCTTACATGAATCCAGGATGAAAGAGGTTGAGTGGCTTGGAGCCACTGAAATTTCAAAGTCCATTGAGTTATTCTCATGGCTAGCCTGGCTCTCGGAGTGAGGTGGACTGTGGAAGTCATGTGGCCCAGCAACATGAGGAATTGATGGGCTGAGGCTGTTTTGTATGTGCACAGAGATGTAGCCATTTTGGAGAGTATGTATGCGCGGTCGTTGGGCAGGAAGGCCTTTGCGACTGTGGTGTCCAAATCTGCTCTGATGAAGGTAAGGAGGTGAGATGGATTCAAGTGGGATTTTTGGTAATTTATCAGAACTCCTAGTGAGTGTAGATCCGTAGTGAGATTTACAGAGTTGAGAGCTCCTTGCTTGGATTGACTCTTTATTAGCCAGTCGTCCAGGTAAGGAAACATGTGTTCGGTGCTTCTATGTAGATGTGCAGCAGCCACTGCTAGGCATTTTGTGAACACTCGAGGCACAAATGGCAGAACTCTGTATTGAAAATGTCTGTAACCCACTATGAAGCACAGGTGTTTGTGGTGATGTGGGGATAAGGCAATATGTGCATAAGCGACTTGAAGGTCCAGAGAAGAGAGCCAATCTCCTTGCTGTAGTAGGGGAAGCATGGTGCTGAGACTCACCATCCTGAATTTTTCTTTTTGAAGAAATTTGTTGAGATTGCAGAGGTCTAGGATGGGGCGGAGACTGCCCGAATTTTTTAGAATCAGAAAGTAGCGAGAGTAGAACCCTGAGCCTGTGTTCGCTAGAGGGACGGCTTCTACAGCCCTGGTTCGCAGAAGAGTGGAAAGTTCTGCCTCTAGAAGCAATGTGTGGTCTTTTCGGGCCCACACTGGATTGGGTGGAGAGTCCAGGGGTACTGTGAGGAAGTTTATACAGTATCCCTGCGCTATGATGGATATTACCCACTGATCTGTTATGAGGCGCCAATTGTGTTGAAGTGGCGCAGATGCCCTCCTATAGGTATTCCTGGGCTTGGAATCATTAGCAATTGGCTGCTGTTCTCTGGAAACGCATCAAATTCCAGAGGCTGGACCAGCTTGTGGGGCTGGTTGTGCTCTGGGTGCTTTGGGCTGGCATGCATGTCCCTTTTGAGGGGCTCTAGCTGGTTTTGCTCGAGATGCAGGAGAGTAATACTTGCGTGAGCAGTAGAATGGTCTTCTAGGGTCCCTTCTCATGCTTTTGCGTGATGAGGAGGGAGCGTCCGTAGTGACAGTAGACAACTGTGGTGGTCCTTTAACTGAGCCACTGTGTGTACTGCATTTTATCTCCGAAGAGATTGTCTCCAGTGCACGGGAGATCAGCAAGCTTATCTTGGACCTCAGGTCTTAAATCAGAAGCTTTCAGCCAGGCCCATCTTCTAGCACTGATTCCTGTTGGTGACAATCGGGAAACAGTCTCGAAGGAGTCATATGCCGTTCTTACCTCATGCTTCCCTGCTTCAAACCCTTTGTGGATGATAGCAGTCAGGCTTTCTTGCTGCTATTGAGGCAAGGAGTCCACAAAATCTTGGACCTGCTTCCATAGATTTCCTTGGTACTGGGTCATATATGGTTGGTAGGCGATTATATGGGATACCAACATGGAGCCTTGGAAGATTTTCCAACCCAGACCGTCCAGGAACTTCTGGTCTTTACCAGGGGGAACTGAGGAATGCGGGCGCAATCGCTTGGCCTTCTTTTGTGCGGATTCAACCACAACAGATTAGTAAGGAAGTTGTGGTTTTTGAAAACCTGGGGCATGTTGCACCAGGTATGTTGCATCTGTCTTTCTGTTAACGGGTGGGACAATGCCAGGATGCTCTCATAGGCGGTGAAGGAGATCCAACAGGACTTCATGCACTGGAATGGCCATAATTTCCTTGGGGGCATCAACAAACTGTAAAACTTCCAAGGTTTTGTGACGGGTGTCCTCTTCTGTCACCAGGTTAAAAGGAATGGTTTCAGACATTTCCTTAATAAAATTGGCAAAGGAAAGGTCTTCAGGAGGAGACCACAGTCTCTCTTCAGGAAGAGAAGGCTCTGAAAGTAAGTCCTTTGATGTGGATTGTGTCCACATCCTCCCATGGATCATAGGGAGAATATCTAACATTCCAGGGCACTTAGGCATCAATGGAGGGTGTACTGGCATCGAGGGGAATGGAGGCCTCGAGAGCCCCGATGGACCAGGAAGCAGTTCCAGCATCAATGGACCTGGAGCCGGAGTTGAACTAGAAGTTTTGTCATCTTCCTCAGAGGAGCCCAAAACAGGTATTGGGAGCTGCGAAGGTCTCGATGGCAGACTTGATGCAGATGGAATGGGCTGAGTAGGAAAAGCATCGATGAGGGTATCAAGTCGGTCCAGAGGCAGTGCAAACATCGATGGTTCCGGGGTCGGTGCCGGTATCGATGGCGGTTGCAGGCTTCGGAAGGCATCGAGGACTGCCTGGCGGACAAGGATGTCCAGTTCCTCCCTGAAAGCTGGTGTGGATAGCGCAGCTAAGGGGAGGCAGACTAGGCATTACTGGCCCTTCCACAGGAATTTGTGGAGGCGTAGTACCTGGCACAGATAACTAATACCACCTCTGGGTCTCAGGTGCAGAGGAGGATGGGGGCTCCTCTCCCAGAGCCCTCTTAGAAGACAGCTCGATAGCCATCGATGCTGCTTTGATGTCAGTGCCAGCACCGGGCGTGGACTCAGGTCAGTGCCAGTGGTGATGTTTCCCGGCACAGAGGATGACGCTATCGATGTCCTGGATGGCGGTGACGGACAGTCACCGTCTCCCTGCTGCTCCCGGTGAGGTTTATCGGTGGATGCCCGTTTACTCACTGGTGATGACTGGGTAGAAGTCGATGGAGTTGGTTTTAATTTAAAAAGAGACTTCATTTTGTCAAGACGAGCCCATCTGCCTTTCGGAGTCATGTGGGCGCAGTCAGAACACCAGCAAACATCGTGCGAAGAGCCAAGGCACAGGACACACAGTGTGCGGGTCCGTGATGGACACTGTTTGCGGACACTCTGGGTTCTTTCTAAACCCGGTCACCATGTCGGAAAAGGGCGTGAAATGGTCTGTGACCTGCGGGAACCAATTGGTAAGGCGGCAGGAACAGACCAGAGACATGGGAAAAGTAGTCACCGAGCGGAGGGAACGGAGCGTGATGAGAGAACCCTGTAAGGGACTTTTTAAAGAAGTAAACTTCAAATCTTTCCGTGAGGAAAAAAGGTGAGAGAAATCTCACAGAGCTCCTAACCCGCGAGGCAAACTGCAGCGCAGAAAAAAAAAGACTGAAGGGAGACCCTGTGGCCACATGGATTATGGCATGCTGGGAATGCTCACTGTGCCAGTCAAAGTTCTAGAAACTTTGACAAAAGTGTTCCTCCCCAACGCGGCACTGTGCGAATCGGGGCTTGACCATGCCCCCTTTTGACGTCAGCTGCCGGCGGAAGTCCTGCTCAGCGCGGGAAGGTTTGCCCTATTTAAAGGGAACGTCTTCACTTCTGCACTGCTTCGGCCACGAATAGTGTTCAGGGATTCTGCTTAGTGTTTCCTGCTGCTTGCTACCTGCTTTGACCCGGACTGCCTTTGGACTCTCTGCCTGCCGCCTGCCTCTGGATTGTTGTTTTGGTTCCTGTTGCTTGCTGCCTGCCTCGACCCGGACTGCCTTTGGATTATCCCCTTGGTTGCGCTACTACCAATCGCCTGGACCAGGTTCCTCGACCATTCCAATATCTCTACGAGACAAGGTAAGCGGTCTCCTGTCTTGGTTCCATGACTAACCATAACACCTATATGCTAATGGAAAACAATTCTACATCCCATTCGACAAATACTTTGAGCAAACTATACTGACTCTGATATACATGGTGGCAATACAACAAAAACTAGCTCAGTTGAAACACTAAACACAAAAAAAAAACAAATAGCAGGACTGGGAATCGTACATTACATTTATGCAGATGATATACAATTACTGTTACCCATTCCAAACACCATTGAAGAAACAATGAAACTAGCCAATATGTACCTAGAAATAATCAAACAGCTCCTAAACCAGATGGAATTGGTTATAAACATTGACAAAACTGAATTCTTACATCTTGAACGTAAAAACACTCACCACACACAACCAACATTCACAATCAAAAATATTCAAACCACCGAGTTAGCAACAAAAGTTAGGAATCTAGGAGTAATAATTGACCCTGAGCTAAACATGAAACACCACATCTCACAGAAAACAAAAGGTTATGCAAAACTAATGATCCTAAGAAGACTAAAACCTCTATTAACGATTAACAATTTTCGCACAGTTCTACAAGCAATGATATTCGCTAGCACAGATTATTGTAACTCCCTGCTGTTAGGACTACCTCAATCTACAATTCGGCCTCTGCTAATATTGCAAAATTCCGCTGCCAGAGTTTTGACAGGCAAAAAAAAGAGTGATCATATTACAGGAACACTTGTTGAACTCCACTGGCTTCCAATTGAACAAAGAATACAATATAAAGCACTTTGTATAATCCATAAACTAATCCACGATGATAAAGCAGACTGGCTTAACACGGCACTGCGCGTGCATGTACCACAAAGAAACCTGAGATCTGCAAATAAAGCTCTACTAACTGTCCCCTCTGTCAAATCAGCACATCTCACGCAAGTAAGGGAAAGAGCACTGTCACTGGCTGGTCCTGTACTCTGGAATACCATGCCACTCGAAATAAGACTACAGACAAATCTGAAATTATTCAAAACTAATCTGAAAACCTGGCTTTTTAAACAAGCATTTTATAAAGATAAAGAAAAGGAGAAAAATAGTTGAGCGATAAGGATGCACCAAGCTACAAGTTTTTAGTAACCTACATAAGCATATTAATGTTAAAATCAAACTGCCTAATTTGTCACTAACAATCAGGTTTAATTTACACACCTAGTTTATTATTTTACATTGTTACCGTACTATGATGGCACACGAGTAATTTGTAATCTATACCACCCATATTTCTCTTTATCATGCCCGTCTGTAAACCGTTGTGATGGTATTTAACTTAACGAAGGTATAGAACAATTTTTTTTAAATAAAATAAAGCAAATGTTGCTTACCTGATGTAACAGGTGTTCTCACAGGACAGCAGGATGTTAGTCCTCACAAATGGGTGACATCGAGGATGGAGCCCAACCACGGAAAACTTCTGTCAAAGTTTCAGGAACTTTGACTGGCCCCTACTGGGCATGCCCAGCACGGCACCAACCCTGCAGCCAGCAGGGGTCTCCCTTCAGTCTTGTTTCAAAGCTACAGGCAGTGCCGAAAAATAAAATAAAAACGAACCCAACACCGCGGGGTGGCGGGCGGGTTTCGTGAGGACTAACATCAGGTAAGCAACATTTGCTTTCTCACAGGACAAGCAGGATGGTTGTCCTCACAAATGGGTGAGTACCGAGCTGAGAATGTCCTAACATGCACCAAATGTACCCAACGGCGTGCAACAGGCACAACAACTGGGGTGGAATTTGGGAGAGGGCATCCGCACCCTACTGGGAAGGTGGAAGGGTGTTGGTTCCTCATGTTGGAAAAAGGTTACGCAAGACAGATTGGCCGAAGATGGAATCCTGTCTTCCAGCTTTGTCCAAATAATAGTGGGCTGCAAATGTATGGAGGGAACTCCAGGTTGCAGCCTTGCAGATGTCAGGAAGCGGCACCGATCGAAGGTGTGCTACTGAAGTCGCCATGGCCCTCACAGAGTGTGCTTTGACACGGTCTTGGAAAGGAATGCCAGCTTGCTGATAGCAGAAGGAGATGCAATCTGCCAACCAGGAGGAAAGAGCCTGCTTACCCACAGGTTGCCCTAACTTGTTAGGATGGAAAGAGACGAATAATTGAGTGCTCTTCCTGTGGGCAACTGTACGGTCTAGATAGAAAGCTAGAGCTCGTTTACAGTCAAGGGTATGCAGAGTCTGTTCCCCGGAGTTGGAGTGGGGCCTGGGAAAGAAGATAGGTAGTATGATGGATTGATTGATGTGAAACTCCGAAACTACCTTAGGCAAAAACTTAGGGTGAGTGCGGAGTACCGCCCGGTCCTGCAGGAGTTTAGTGTAAGGCGGATAGGTGACTAAGGCCTGTAGTTCACTAACCCTGCGAGCCGAAGTGATAGCCAAAAGGAATAACACTTTCCATGTGAGATATTTCAGGTCACAGGAGTGAAGAGGTTCGAAAGGTGGTTTCATATGGCGACTAAGAACCAGATTAAGGTCCCAAGATGGGGCCGGAGGACGTAAAGGTGGCTTCAGATGGAGCAAGCCTTTAAGAAAACGTGTAACAAGGGGTTGTACTGAAATAGGGACACCCCCATGCCTTTGTGGAAGGCGGCTACCGCACTAACATGCATTCTAATGGAAGAGGTCTTTAGACCTGATTCTGATAATGCCAGAGATAGTCCAAGAATTTAGAAATTGGACAGGAAAGGGAATCAAGGGACTAGAAGTGCACCATGATGTATACCTTTTCCATTTGTATGAATAAGATTTCCTTGTGGAAGGCTTTCGTGAAGCGATCAGGACACGAGAAACAATCTGAAAGGTTAAAGGGTTGAAGGACTAACCTTTCAACATCCATGCCGTCAGGGACAAGGCTTGGAGGTTGGGATGGAGGAGGCATCCATCGTTTTGAGTGATCAGATGCGGGTCCTTTCCCAGAGGAATGTGTCTGCGGATGGAGAGATCCTGGAGTATGGGAAACCACACTTGGCGTGGCCAGTGCGGTGCTATCAGGATCATAGTTCCCCTGTCCTGACGTAGCTTCACGAGAGTCTTCGACAGAAGAGGAAGTGGAGGGAATGCATAAAGCAGACCGGTTGTCCACGTGAGGGAGAATGCATCCCTCGGCCGAGAGTGCTGGCTCCGAAAGAGAGAGCAGTAATTGTCTACTTTGTGGTTCTGAGGGGACGCAAAGAGGTCTATATGGGGATAACCCCATTTGTGAAACAGAGAGGTCGCTACCAAGGGGTCGAGTGACCACTCGTGTGGTTGGAAGACACGGCTCAGCTGGTCTGCCAATACATTGTCTGCTCCCGGCAAGTAGGTGGCTCTGAGGTACATGGAGTGGGAGAGGGCTTCTGCCCAAATCTGCGCAGCTTCCTGACACAGAAGGAAGGAGCCTGTACCTCCCTGCTTGTTTATGTACCACATGGCCACCTGGTTGTCTGTCTGAATTAAGATTGTGTGGTTTGATAGGCAATCTTGAAAGGTCCTGAGAGCATATCGGATTGCTCTCAGTTCCAGGAAATTTATCTGGTGTTTGGCTTCCTCTGGTGACCAGAACCCTTGAGTTTGTAAATTGTTTACATGGGCTCCCCAACCGATGTTGGAAGCGTCGGTGGTGAGGATTATCTGGGGAGCTGGTGGAAGAAAAGGCAAGCCCTGTAGGAGGTTGGATTGATTTGTCCACCAGGGAAGAGACAGACTGAGTGCATCGGTGATGCGAACAATGGAGGACAGAGGCTGAACAGCTTGTGTCCATTGGAGTCTCAGAGTCCATTGCGTGATTCTCATGGCTAGACGGGCCATGGGAGTCACATAAACTGAGGAGGCCATGTGTCCTAGTAGAATGAGAAATTGGCGAGCTGTAGCTGTGGGTTGAGACTGCAGCTGGTGAGCTAGGGACACAAGGGTTTGAACCCGTGGATGAGGAAGGAAGGCTTTTGCTTGTAAGGTGTCCAAGTCTGCCCCAATGAAGGATAAGGTCTGAGATGGGATTAAGTAGGATTTGTCGTAATTGACAAGAAACCCTAGAGAAAGCAGAGTTTGAATTGTTAGGGTCAGGGAGGACCGAGCTATCTGCTGGGTTGGGGCCCTGATTAACCAATCGTCCAGGTAGGGGGTAGACGTGGACACCTGCCTTCCTCAGAAAAGCTGCCACTACCACGAGGCATTTGGTGAAAACTCGTGGTGCGGATGCCAGGCTGAAAGGTAGCACTCTATATTGGTAGTGATTTCGGCCTACTAGAAAACGCAGATATTTGCGATGAGATTGCAATGTGGGTATATGCATCTTTGAGGTCTAGAGAGCATAGCCAATCCCCTCTTTGCAGCAAAGGGAGAAGCGAGCCCAGGGTTACCATCTTGAACTTCTCCTTGTGAAGGTACTTGTTGAGGGCCCGTAGGTCCAAGATGGGACGAAGTCCCCCTGACTTTTTTGGGATCAGGAAGTACCTGGAGTAGAACCCTAGTCCTTGTTGTAAGGGAGGAACAGGTTCTATAGCGTTTGACTGGAGGAGAAGGGATACTTCCTGCTCTAGAAGAACAGAGTGATCGGTGAGTCTCCACGCCTGCCGGGGTGGGGAGTCGGAAGGTAGAGTCAGGAAGTTGAGATTTATTTATTTATTATTTATTTTTAGTTTTTTTATACCGATTTTCCTGCTTAAAATGCATATCAAACCGGTTTACAAAGAAACAGAATAAGCAGGAAGTAAAATTCCTTAGTCTAATACATTTAAACGTCAATAATGAAATAATTTTAAACAAAGCAAAAAGCTAAATAACATTAATAAAAGTTAAATTATTAACATAAACATAAATATAATTATATTAGAAGGATGGTAACCCTGTGCAATTATTGCTATCACCCACTGATCTGTGGTGATATGACGCCACCTTTCTAGAAAGTGGCACAGCCGACCTCCTACTGGTATGGCTGGAAGAGGGGTTTGGCAAGTGCTCTCTAAAAGAGTCAAAAACCCGCCGCAGGGCCAGGTTGTGGAGCTGGTGCGGGCTTTTGTTTACGAGACTGGTGAGGTTGAGTTTTATGGTAAGACCTCGCAGGCCTAGCCTTGGCTAGTGGGGGATAATACTTCCGAGGCCGGAAAAAAGACTTTTTGGAGTCTTTTCTAAACGGCTGTTTAGAAGGCAAGTCAGGAGGAATGGATGAGAGCTGTTTAAGGGTCTCATGATGATCTTTTAGTTCAGCGACAATTTGCTGAATCTGCTCACCAAACAAGTTATCCCCTAGGCAAGGCAAGTCAGAGAGTCTGTCCTGAACCTCCGGACGAAGGTCAGATGACTTGAGCCAAGCAGAAAGTCTAGAGGAAGCATCAAAGATGTCATAAGCTGTTCTTATTTCATGCTTCCCAGCTTCAAAACCTTTATTTAGAAGGGATTGAAGCTGTGGCTGGAACTGTTCTGGTAAGGCATCTGAGAACTCCTGCATTTGTTTAAGGATGACCCTATTATATTGAGTCATATATAGCTGATAAGAAGCTATCCTAGAAATCAGCATGGCTCCTTGGTATACCTTCCTACCTATACTATCTAGGAATTTGTTTTCCTTAGTAGGAGGTATGGAAGAATGTGGCTTTATTCGTTGAGCTTTCTTTTGAGCTGATTCTACCACAACAGAATGATGGTCCAATTGTGATTTCTGAAAGCCAGGTGCTGACTGTACAAGGTAGGTAGAGTCAGCTTTTTTGTTTACCGGAGCAACAGATCCAGGAGATTCCCAATTCTTTTTGAGAAGGTCTAGAAAAACCTGATGAATTGGAATAGAGGTGATGACCTTAGGGGCATCCAGGAATTGGAGCAATTCCATCATCTGGTGCCTGTCATCTTGTTCAGATTGGAGCTGGAAAGGGACCAACTCAGACATGTCCTTCACAAAATTTATGAAAGAGAGGTCCTCAGGGGGAGAACGCTTTCTACTCTCCGGAGGAGAGGGTGGTGAAGGCAAATCATCTGTGTCAGTGGAGGTATCATCACCCCAAGTGTCATAAGGATCAGGTTGTTGACCCTTAGGACCATGAGCAGGCTGAATACCTGAAGGCCCCGGTTGAGGCTCCGAGAAACTCGAAGGAATCACCGGGGGCATCGAGAACGTCCTCGATGGAATCGATGTCGGCATCGGTATCGGTGCCGGCATCGAAGGAACCGGTGTCGGCATCGAAGGAACCAGTGTCGGCATCGAAGGAACCAGTGTCGGCATCGAAGGAACCAGTGTCTGCATCGAAGGAACCAGTGTCTGCATCGAAGGAACCAGTGTCGGCATCGAAGGAACCAGTGTCGGCATCGGAATCCTTGGTGGAGCTGATGCGCGTATCGCCCCCGAGGAATGTATCGGTGGCAAGGGACGACAAGGCACCGATGGAACTATCCCTGAAGGGGGAATTCGATACTGTGTTTCTCCACCTGATGAGAAGGCTGTCGGTGATCCAGGTATTGCCGGTGGATGGGCATTCATAAGCGCCTCCATCCGGGCAAGCAGCGGCGCCAGTGCTGCTGGAATCGGATCGGTGACCGGTTCCACTCTCGGTGCCGGAGGAGTCTGGAACCGTAGTATCGCCTTGTCGATGGCCTCCTGGACCAGCCGGTCCAGTTATGCCCGGACACCTGGGGTAACGAGACCCGGCTCGACGGGAGAGGGAGGCTGAGGCTGAGCCGGAGGGACCACCGTCACCGGTGGAATCGCGGCTCCCAAACCCCGGAGGGGTGAGGGTTGCCTCAGTGTCTGCGAGACAGGAGTGGACGGTGCCACTTCTGGTCGAGACTTCTTTGGCGGAGGCTCGGACGGTACGGAGGTAGATGACATCGATTCCTCGACAGGCCGAGACTTATGACGTCGATGGCGATGTTTCTCCTTCCGATCCCCTCGATGATCAGGGGAAGGGACAGGAGTCGATGGCCGTGAAGTCGATGGCGGACGGTCACCGGAGGGTTGTCGATGATGATGAGACTTAGACGGTGCCGGTTCCGATGACGTCGGAACCGGCACCGTTCCGACGTCATCGGAACGAGTCCCATCTTTTCCATTCTGGCTTTGCGACCTTTTGGTGTCATTAGGGTACATTTGGTGCAAGTCAGGACATCATGCTCGCTTCCTAAGCACAAAACACAGACTATGTGTGTCTGTGATTGACATAGTTCGGGTACAATCCGGACACTGACGGAACCCCGACGCCATGGCCATAGGCCACAAATTTAGCCGCGGGACTGTCGACTGCCAACGGGCCTCAAGGGCCAAACTCGACGGTAGTCGACCAAACGACGGCAAAAACTTACCGAAGTTCCGCGGATGAAAAAATTTGAAGAAGGGAGACCCCTGAGGGGCAAATTTTCTTCAGAAATTTTTAATTGAAGAATTCCTGTCAGGAACGTGGTTTAGAGCTCTTTGACCGCGTGGCTACTGCTGCGCGGAAAAAAGAAGACTGAAGGGAGACCCCTGCTGGCTGCAGGGTTGGTGCCGTGCTGGGCATGCCCAGTAGGGGCCAGTCAAAGTTCCTGAAACTTTGACAGAAGTTTTCCGTGGTTGGGCTCCATCCTCGATGTCACCCATTTGTGAGGACAACCATCCTGCTTGTCCTGTGAGAAAAATAAGGAGAAACTCCATGATCAAACTGCCAATCCTAGACCTAGGAAATTTTAACATTACACCCTCAGACCAAGTACTGGACCTAGGAATACAGATAGACGAGAACTTTACAATGAAAAAGCACATAAGCAAATTAATTAAAACAGGAAACGCCAAGCTGAGATTATTATATTGACTGAAATTACTACTAACAATACAGGACTTCCACAAAGTTTTACAGACTAATATTTTCAAACATTGATTACTGCAACTCCCTATTACTAGACCTACCCTCAGGACTATTAAAACTTCTACAGCTATTACAAAATGTCTCTGCTAGACTCTTACTAAGGACAAGGAAATCTTACCACATCACCCCCTTGCTGATAGCATTGTACTGGCTCCCTGTTCAATCCAGAATCCATTATAAAGTATTAACTAGTTTTTAATATAAAAACAGCATTAACCCATGCACACTGCAGAGCATTCCAAGATTGCAAAATAAAGGACTTCTAAAAGTGCCCACAACATGGAATACACATCTAACAAATAAGAGACCATATGTTTTCTATAGCTGGCCCCAAGTTATGGAACTCTCTTCCAGGGTCACTACAACTGATAACAGAAAGAGAGCTTCAAACGTGAACTGAAACATGGTTCTTTAGAAATGCATTTGACCTAATGTAAAATATCAATATGCTGAGTATGTCATTGCCAGAACCATAGATTAGATGAGCAGATGAAGCACTACATTTTACTTTTCACGATACTTAAACAGAACAAACTGAGTATTACATGAAGAATGAAATGGAAAAATGGATTACAAAGCACCATCACAGCAGCCAATTTATCTTGTAGTTATTATTGATATGTTGACCAAGAAAATGTATTTGATGTTACATTGAGAATATGTATGAATATGACCTACATGTATTTACTGCTGCAATGATCAAAAACATGAATGTTGACAGAATGGGAATATGGACCCGAAGTTGAATGCTGATTTTGTAAGCCATTGTGATGTTTTGGAATGACAGTATATAAAACACCTAAATAAATATTTATGTACTAGCAAAAGAACATAAGTGGTACCATTCTGGGTCCAATGCTCATCAGGCCTAGCATCCTCTAACAGTGGCCAATCTGGATCATTTAGAAATACCCAGGTGAGAAAGCTATCCAAGACTACCTCGTTAAGTATTAATGGACCTATCCTACAGAGACTTGTTAAAATATTTTAAAATCCAGCTATATTAGCCTTGATCACATCCTACAGCAAAAATTTCAGTTTGTGTTGACAGAAAAAACACATTTTCAATGTTAAATCTGCTTCTAATCAGCTTCATCAAGTATAGAGTACTATTTGAAAAAGTAAATAACTATTTTCTATCATCCTGTTCTACATCACTTGTGTTTTTTCTATATTTCCTCTCCATCATTTTCTCCAAGCTGAAAAGCCTTTGCCTGTTTAGCCTTTCTTCAAGCTGCTCCATGTTCTTATTTTGTTGCCCTTCTCTGTGCCTTTTCTAGCTTTGCTATATCTTTCAAGAGAGGTGATCAGAACTGCACAGTACTGAAAGTGTGGCCACAACATAGATTTATACAAGCACATGATGATATTCAGTTCTCTATCCCTTTCTGAATAATTTATATTTGCTTTTTTTGACCACTGCTGCAGACTGAGCCAAGGAAATCAATGTATTGTCCACAATGGCTCCAAAGTCATTTTCCTTAAAGGTAACAATGTGAAACCCAGCATTGTGCATATATAGCTAGGATTATTTTTCTTTATCTGCATCAATTTGCACTTTCCCACATTAAATTTAATCTGTCATTTAGATGCAACCCGGCACGAACAAATCTACTCCCGATTTTATAACATGTGTGCGCTGCCGCGCGCATGTTATAAAAATACAAGGTCGGCGTGCGCAAGGCTGTGCAAAAATCGGCAGCCTGCATGTGCCGAGCAACCATCCTCCGTTCTGGCCCCCCCCACCTTCTCCTATCTAACCCACCCCCCAGCCCTAACTAATTCCCCCCCACACCTTTATTTTACAAGTTATGCCTGCCCACCAGCACCCCATGTTCCGGTCTGGGGGCTGGTCCGGAGGCCGCAGCCATGCCCCCGGAAGGCCCCTGGGCCGGAACCACACCCGCGGCCCCACCCCGGAATGCCCCCGATGATGCACCGGCCGCGACACGTTCCCCCCCCCCCCCAGGAAAGCCCCGGGACTTACACGCGTCCTGGGTCTTGCGAGCGCAGGGGGTGGAAGGGGCAGCTTTTTGGGGGTTACGCGCGTAACCCTTTGAAAATCTGCCTCTTAATGAACGTTGATCCCTGGGGCATTTCGCTATTGACTTCTCTCTTCACTGGGATACCTGTTTCCTATCATTTAACTAGTTGCCAATTCAAATTAAGACATTGCCTTGTATCCCATGACACTTAAAGTCCTTTGAGAGACTCCTCAGGAGTCTCTCAAATACGTTTTGAAAATCCAGATTTCTTATGTTTACTGATTCACCCTTAACTACGTGCTTATTTACCTTTAAAGGATTCTAATGGATTATTAACACATGACACTTTTGCGAAATTGGCTCTTCCCCCCTTAAGCCATCTGCCCAGTAATTTTGTTCTTAACAGTAGCTGCCACCAAGATTAGGCACACTGGTCTGTAGTTTCCTGGCTCACCCCTGCAGCCCTTACTAAAAAAGAAGTACTGGGTTACTCTCCTGTCCTCTTTTCAGTAACAGGTTTTATTCATGTTAAGCTTACCGTTGAAGGAACCTTTATCGACCAACATTGACTCACCCTCCGACCTCTTCCCCAACTCCTCCCCCCCCCCCTCCCCGTCTCAGTCCCTGCCCTGCCACCACCCCACCCTGCTTACCTCTCCATGTTTCCTCCTTCCACAAGATATATGTTAATAATCGCCTAAGATAAATCTACAGCCGAGCTCAATCATTCTGTTTATGTCTCACCTACTCTATTGTTTTTCATTGACCATTTTATCACTCTCCAGTTATCGTTTAAAATCTTTCCTGTCTTCCAGCTCCCATGTTTTCGCTCCCTGTTTAATGTAACTTTACCTTCTATATAGTTAATTGGTTTCCCCCTGTTCTATTGTAACCCGGTACGATAAGACCTCGTCTTGAGTATCGGTGTAGTAAAAGAATTTAAATAAATAAATAAATGTTACAAATTACTAGAATGTAGTCTGCAATTTCACATTTGAAATTTGAGTTCCTTCAGGACTCTGATGTGATTATCAAGTCCTTGTGATTTTCTTCTATATAGTTTGTCCATTTGATCTAGCATTTCTTCCAGATTCACAGCAATTTGCTTCAGTTCTCTAAAGTATCACCTACAAAGAAAGGTCCTGAAGTTGCTAATCTGTTACTAGTAATCTGAACCTACCATTTAAAACATTCATGATTCCTGAAGACTGGAATGTGGCCAATGTGACACCAATTTTTAAAAAGGGCTCCAAGGGTGACCTGAGAAATGTAGACTAGTGAGCCCAACGTTGGTGCTAGGCAAAAAGATAGATGTTCTTAAAAAATATCACTGGCCAGATAAGACATGTCTTAATGTGGAAGAGTCAACATTGGTTTAGCAAGGGGGAGTCTTGCCTTAATCTTAGAAATTTTTGAAGGTGTAAATATATAGCTAAAGGTGAACCAGTTGATATAGTGTATTTGGATTTTTGGAAGGCATTTTTCAAAGTGCCCCATGAAGGACTCTCAGGAAATTATAAAACCATGGGTTAAAAGGCAGTGTTCTACTGTGGATTGTTAACGGGTTAAAAGGCCAGAAACAGAAGATTGGAAAACTGACCATTTAGACCTAATAGAGAAAGGGATCAGTATTAGGACCTGCACTGTTTAACATATTCATAAATGATCTGGAAAAGTTGTGTGACAAGTGAGGTGATCAAATCTGCAGATGAGTCAAAATTATTCAAAATTGTTAAAACAGCAGAGGATTGCAAGAAAGTGCAGAGTGACTGTGAGACTAGGAAACTAGGCAACTATCAGATCAAATTTAGTGTGTAAAAGTGCAAAGTGATACACACAGGGAAAAATAATACCAATTATGGGTATTCAATGCTCGATTCGGTATTGGGAGTCACTATCCAGGAAACGGACCTTTGAGTTCTTGTGGATAATACATTGAAATCCTCAGCTCAGAGCACAAGTCAAAAAAACCCAAATAGAATGTTACTCAAGAATCTATGCTTGCTGCCTTCAGTTCTTTGAAACCCTTGCTCATATTCAAACCAGGCTCATCTCTTGGGTCTAGACTCAACGACGTACCATGAAGACTAAGGATCTCTTCGGCAAAGTCTTTTCATCAACACAACTGTGGTCAGCTTCCTAGGCGATGTACAGAGTTCTTCAAAGCCAGCATCCTACAGCTGTCTTAAGTCAACCAACAGGGGAGGCATGGAGTCTGTCCTAGGACCAAACCACTGTGGATGATATCCTAGAACAGATTTTACTGCCATCAATGCCCTGGTCCTTCCCAAGCGAATGCAGCAGATTTTGTGATAATCAGTGATGGACATCTTTTGCACATTCAGGACAGAATATGAAGTTGCTGGTTTATCAAACATGGTATTAAAAAAAATTTCAGGAGGGGAAGTGACGTCAGCCCTTCAGCATGGTCGCTTGAAGCGATAGCTCCTCTCCTACCCCGTTGTTTTTTAGCTTTTTCGAGCACTAAAGGCTAATTTTTTACTTCTGGGATACGCCAGAGGATTACAGTTCACTTTGTGATGACACAGCGGAAAAAATCAATGGACTTAAAATCATTTGCGTATGACCCGAGTGGATCCAGATTTGCGGCCTTGAGCGTGATACCGGACTCCGGAGATCAGGTGATGGCGGACGGGGCTGCACGGGCTGACTCCGAGCCACCTGACACGGTTACTGCCGCTCAGGATATGAGTTCGTCGGGAATGATTTCGGAACCCACAAAAGCAGACTTTAAACAATGGTTCTTCGAAATCCAAAAAGATCTGAAATCTATCAAGACGGATATGCACGACGCTTTAAATGAGTTTCGCTCTGAACTAGGTGAGCTTGGACGCCGGGTTGAAGATGCGGAAAATATGGTGGAGGGGCAGGCAATTGAAGTATCGCGTCTTAAAACTGACGTTACAGATATGCAATCGACGAGTGAAGAAATACTATTGAAACTAGAAGATTTAGAGAACCGCTCACGACGTTCTAATATCAGAATACGGGGGATACCTGAAACTGATAACTATAAAATGGTTAGTCGAGCAGTGCAGGACTTGTGCAGGCATATTCTCGATAGTCGCACGGAGCCTCAAGAAATGTTTGAGGGGGAAATCATCATTGAGCGAGCACACCGGGCGTTGCGGGCCCCGAACCCCAACGTCCCCCGTGACATTACTGCTTG
The DNA here is from genome assembly GCF_901001135.1 of Rhinatrema bivittatum. Taxonomy (NCBI): domain Eukaryota; kingdom Metazoa; phylum Chordata; class Amphibia; order Gymnophiona; family Rhinatrematidae; genus Rhinatrema; species Rhinatrema bivittatum. The sequence continues at coordinate 684,591,018 of NC_042615.1, read as the reverse complement.
CCTGCATAGTTTTCGCCTCAAAGACGCGGTGATGCAACAAGCACGCAAACTCGGGGATATCAGCTGGGATGGCCAGACGGTGGCGATTTATAATGATCTAGCGGCGATCACACTTCAAAAGCGACGGGAATTACAACCAGTGACTTCTCTACTTCGGAAGGAAAATTTGAAATATCGCTGGCAATATCCTGTGGGCCTCGCTTTTACCAAAGATGGCGTCACTCATCATATCAAGAATACAGCGGCAGCGGCCTCGATTTTAGCGGCGGCAGGATTACCTGTCCCCACTGATGAGATTCCCCTTCAGAAGGTCGCGGGGCTGGGAAGACCTAGGTGGCAAAGAGTGGGGAAATCAGGCTCCCAGCTGCAGCGGAAATCTTTGGATCGAGGCGAAACAACTGACAGTGTGGATTGAACTACGGCGGCCATTTTCTTCCTGGCTTCTTTGTGCAGTCTTTGACTGCAGGCAGTGGTCTCACATATCTATGTTGGGGTTCCACTTTAAGATGGACAACTTTGGTTGATCACTATTTGGCGTTAACCTGTTTCACTACGTTTGATGTTATATTTATGTTTTAGCTGGTTTTCAGTGGAAAATACGGGGGGAGGAGGGGGGGGGGACTTCACTTACTTCTCCAGCTTATCCTGTCGATGTTTACTCGGCAGGGGTCTAGTATGGGGGGGATGGGAGGGGGGTGTGGGGTTGGGGGGAGGGGACAGGGATGCCTCTGGGGTGTGTGGAGTAGGATAGTAGGCTGTGGAGAAAAAGGAAATCAGGGATCATGGACGGGGATTTGTTGCAGATTATGGCTAGGGGGCCCACTGGTTGGACGAGCCTTCAGTGCGAGGACCATGAGCCCGGGGGAGACCGGGCGGTTATTCCACTATGATGGTTATTAAGATATTGTCTCTGAATGTCAAGGGTCTCAACCACCCATCTAAACGTAAGAGATTGTTTAAGGAGGCTCTTTCTTTCAAAGCTAGTGTTCTGCTTATTCAGGAGACACATCTCCGTAAGAAGCATGAGCATTTATTACAATCCATACACTTTCCTCACATTTTCTTGGCAGCTTGCACGCCGCAGCTGAAATATACGGGGGTTGGTGTTTTGATTTCCCGGGATCTTCCCGCTCACATAGATAAGGTATACCGAGACTCTGATGGCAGATTTATTATAGTCTCCTTGACTATTTGCCAGACAATATACACCCTAGTATCTCTATACAATGCCAATGTCCATCAGAGGGAAGTCATTGAACGATTGGATGAACAGCTGCTCCGGTTCCCTAGTGGGAGCTTGATTATCGGTGGTGATTTTAATTTAGCTCTAAACCCTGCGCATGATTGCTCTAAGGGAGGGGGACACTACTCCCTGGTAGATCAGAAGGCCTTACACTCCTTCATGGGAAAATGGAAGGTTGTTGATGTTTGGCGGGACCGTAATCCTAGTGGAAAAGATTATTCCTTTTATTCAAAGGCTCATGACTCTTATACCCGGATTGACTACTTTCTAATAGATAACACTTTATTGGGGGCCACTACCGATGTGGGGATAGGTCGTATTGTTTGGTCTGACCATGCTCCGGTGTGGTGGTCCTTCAATATGGCTGGTTTAAAGAGGGGCCGCAGATTTTGGCGAATGAATGACTCGCTGCTTAAAAATAATGATGTGGTTCAGGAAATCCGTTTGGCTATTCAAGATTATTTGTTTCATAATTCTTCTGAGGATGTAACGCCCGTAGTGCTGTGGGATTGCCTCAAAGCAGTGCTTAGGGGAAAATTAATAGCGCTTGCGACTTTCCACAAGAAAAAGAAAGCTAAACAACGTTCTGAACTGCAGGGCAAGCTAGAGTCGGCCGAACGAGCCCATAAGCAAACGCCGAGTAAGCGTTTATTGGAAACATTGGGAGACCTTAGGCAACAACTTCAACAGCTAGATGCGGATGAAATTACATATCATATGGATCTCACTAAAAGAACTTATTATGAGCATGGTAACAAAGCGGGGAAACTTTTGGCGCATGCTTTAAAGGCACGAGTCACCCAATCCCAAATTACTAAAATTAAAGCAGCTGATGGGACCATAGTGCTGGATGGAGAGGGCATAGGACTTCAATTTAATCAGTTCTTTTCTACTTTATATAAACGGGAGGATCTTGCTACAGAGGGTGATATATTGGATTATTTGGAAGGGATTCAGATGCCTTGTCTGGATGTTTCTGTGCTGGATAGTGTTACTCGACCCATCTCTATACTGGAAATTACTAGTGCTATTTCTGATCTGAAGTCAGGAAAGGCCCCGGGACTAGATGGCTATACCCCCTTTTTCTATAAGAAATTTAAGGACGAATTGGCTGGTCCTTTAGCAAATATGTTCAATAGTCTTCGGCAGGACGGGCAGCTTGCGGCGGCGGCAAACGTGGCCGGCATTACTATTTTACCAAAACCTGGCAAGGATCCCATGCTCTGTAGTTCCTATCGTCGGATCTCCCTTATTAATATTGACCTGAAGCTGCTGGTGAAAATATTAGCTAATCGCTTAAAGGTAGTTCTCCCGACTCTGGTCCACGAAGACCAAGCTGGCTTTATGCCCGGCAGGATGGCGAGTGACAACATCCGCAAAGTAGTAAATTTAATATACTATGCGCGATCGAATAGAGTTCCCTCAGTGCTGTTCGGAGTGGACGCAGAGAAGGCATTCGACAGGGTGCACTGGCCTTTCCTGTTTCAGGTCTTGAGGAAGGTGGGCTTGGGGGGCCATTTTTTGACGTGGGTGCAGGCTTTATATTGTAATCCGATGGCCTGCATTAAAGTAAACGGGAATTATTCGGCGAACTTCGAGGTGCAGAGGGGGACACGTCAAGGCTGTCCATTATCCCCTTTACTATTTGCACTATGTTTAGAGCCTGTGGCTGCACTCATACGATCTGATAGGAGTATACAGGGTATTACGGTGGGCACTGATTCCTACAAACTAGCACTGTATGCTGATGATGTGCTATTTACTCTAACAGCACCTGAAAGTTCGCTGACGGGACTAATGCCGAGGCTTGAGGCGTATGGTAAGGTATCCGGTTTTAAGATCAACACATAAATCGGAGATTTTACCTATCAGTTTACCCTTAGAGGTGATCACGACATTGAAACGAAAGTTCCCTTTCCAGTGGGCAACACACTCAGTTAAGTATTTGGGAGTGCAGTTGGGCCCTGAATATAAGGATCTGTTTGATATGAATTACATGCCACTTAACAAACGGTTGGACAAAGAATTACAAACCTGGGATAGGCTGACTCTTACCTGGTTGGGTCGAATTGCAGCGCTTAAAATGACTTATCTCCCGTGTCTGGCTTACCTGTTCCAGACTTTGCCGTGTACGGTGCCAGTTCCCTATTTAAAGCGGCTTCAAACTAAAATTTTTTCATTCATTTGGAAACGGAGGCCACCTCGGGTATCGAGGGCAATCCTGTATCAGCATAAATTGGATGGGGGATTGGGGGTGCCCAATTTGTTGCGATATTATTTAGCGTCCCAATTACGGGCGGTGGTTGATTACCATAATTATAAAATTATAAAACCATGGGTGAGAATAGAACGGGATATGGTAGCTCCAGTTGTGGTCGAGGATTTATTGTGGGGAGGGGGCAGGCTTCCCCCTGACATTCACAGTTTATCACCCTGCCTAGCTAATACGCTGATGCTTTGGCGTAGGTGGAGATGACAACTGGTGGGGGAAAGGCAATACTTTTTCTCCACGCGGGTTCAGGGTTGCGAGGCTTTTGCTATCGGGCGGGTGGGGAAGACCTTTCAGGATTGGGCTGGAAATGGTCTTAACACACTGGGTCAATTGTGGGTGGATCAAGGCATAAAATCTTTTGAGGACCTGTGTGTATCCTACCATTTGACAGAGACGGACCGATACGCATATTTACAGCTGCGACATTTTTTGTCTGTTAAGGAGGTACGGAGGGATATGCTAAAAGGCAAGACACTCATTGAAGGGTACTGTGAAAAGGCATATATGATACGGGGGGTGATATCAAAACTTTATACCCTCTTCAATGGGGCGATGTCACACCCGGCACGGCATATTACTGCTTGGGAAAAAGATCTGGGGGCCCCTTTTACTGAAGGGGAGTGGGAAGCCTGTTTTAAAGCTATCAGTCGAAGCTCCATAGCGGCTCAACTGTTAGAGAACAGTTATAAAATGTTATTTCGTTGGTATTTATCTCCTTCTAAATTGAAGATTATGGGGTTGCATCCAGATTCTATATGTTGGAGAAAATGTGGACTGGAGGGTGATTTTTACCATATGTGGTGGACTTGTCCGGTTATTACTCCTCTTTGGTACCAAGCAGCAACCTGGCTGAAACAGGTCTTGCAGTTGGACATACAACTCAGCCCGAAGGAAATGTTGTTGAATATACCAGATGAGCACCGCTCTCCGATGGTCAGTGCCTTTATCAGGGCAGTGGCTTTTGCGGTGAGAGGTGAGATTGCAATGCACTGGAAATTGCACAAGGCTCCCGATTTCTCGACAGTACTCCAGAGGCTGAAATGGATTTATCACATGGAACATTTGACGGCTTTAAGCAAGGATACGTTGGCGAAATTTCATAAAATCTGGCAACCTTATCAACAATGGTCTACTTCTCCATGCAGCTGAATACTACAGCTTAGAGGACTGGGGTAGGGGTGGGAGGGGTAGGGGGGGGGGGTGTGGGGAATATAGTATTAACCAGATGATTTGCAGTTTCTGCTTTGTAAGGAGTCGAGTTGGTGGTGTATTTCTGTTACAACCTGTATGGTGCAGACTTGATGTATGTTATTTTGATGTCAATGTGTGCTGTTGACTGTATTAAGTTGTTTACATATGGTTGATTTAATAAACAGAAAATTACAAAAAAAAAAAATTCATCCACACAAAATGAAAAAGATGGAAAAAAATCGTTCAGATACCTAATGAGAGAAACTGAACACAGGATAGCCTGTTAAAACTTTAAGGCCTGAATTCCTGACTAGGGAACTAATAGGGTAAACATTTTATGGCAGAAGATAGGAAGAAAATTTGCACAAATGATGAAACAAACTGTGGAAACTATTGGAACATGTCTGAATAGATCTGTGGAGAAACAAAGCAGTCATGGGCTTGCTGCAGCACAGAAGCCACACATGTTTATAATATTTAAATCAATCTTTCTGAAAACAAGGTGGGTTACAAATCTTACATAATAGTACAATCCATTTGTTAAAAAAATAAGTCAGTCATAATGTGGCAGGATATCATACAGCAGTAAGTATATAAAATCAACTTCCCTATAAGTCCTCTCTCACATATACATTAAAATATAATAAATTCAATTAGGGCCCCTATTTACTAAGCATTTTTCCCGATATACAGAATGAAAGAAAATCTTTAGTAAAATAGGCCCTTTAACTTGCTATTTCTAGCCACATCACATTATGTTGACTATAATAAAATCCCAAACATTTAGAAATCATAAGGTCAATACTTCCTTCTCACTCCCTATAGCCAAATGAAATTCAGCAGAGCTCTCTATAAACAATTCCATTCAAAGAATTTAAGGCTCAGGACTTCACCTCAAGGGGCTAAAATAGCCTGGTATTTAACCTACATCTAAAAACAAGAAAGCCCTAAGACACAAGAATTTCAAATAAAATATCCTGCAAACATTGCGGCAGAAGAAAGGTTTGACTAACTTAGCTGATCTCACCTTCTTTAAGTAACTCTAGGAGACTGTCATTTTGGAATTATACTTCAATTTTGTGAGCCTGTTTTGTGCAGTGAAGACTTAGTTTTTAGTCTGAAAACTCTGGAAATTTTGTTCCACTTGGCATCAAATACAGTCATGTGACCCTCACTTGAACAACACGTTGAATCTGATTGTCTTCACAGAACAAATGCATCGCAGGCCAAACTGACTAGATTCCCTCTTTATTCCTTTGGCAACAATTCCACTTATTTCTACTGAAGGACACAACAGAGCAAAAAACATTTGAACTTCACTGCCTCAGATGTGCAAACAGTTATGTAGACCTGATGATTCACTATGTAGGACAAAAGGATAGCAGTTTGGTAAAACATCATCCTGTTCAAAGTCTGGTGGGACCTGCATATGGTTTTCAGATTCTTTAGAACAAATTTGAACACAATAGCCTTGTATAAAACCTGCAAGTAGTTGAAATCAGGAACGACCTGGACATGGTACTTGACAGAAAGCACGGATCATGAGCATTATTACACATTATTTCCTGAAGAAGAGGGAGGACAAGCACCACCATTAACTCTTTGGGGGGTGTCCAGGTATTTTAGGAGGCCTAGAATTAGTATCCTGGACTACTCTGACATGTAAATTTAAAAAAAAAGGATCACAGCCATCTCTGACAAAAACAAGGCAGGAAGTGCCCTACAGTAGAGTAATATTTCCTGCAGGCGGTGGAAAGTTTCAAGGTGAGGTCTGAAAAGTAATACACCTAAAGGCTACTCCTTGCTGAACTATCAAATTCAGAATGCATGGAGACTTCAACTGACTCAACTAGGGGAGACAGAGGTGAGATCAGCCTAGGAGCAGCTAATACCATTTTAATGGAACATTTGCATGGTATTAAAGTTTAAATAGTCATTGGTGAGACTACAATCAAAAGATAGACTCAGTTTCTGATGCTGAAAGCAGCATGAAGAAAGCAGAGGCCCAATACCCAAAAAAAGTGCTATTGGAGGCAAATCCTTTTTTGAAACAGTCAGACATAAGGTTCCTGATGCATACACCTTACTTTCGTCAGGCTGATACAGTACAGTGCGCTCCGGCGGAGAGCACTCTTAACCCGCGATTGAATGCATGTTTGACGTGCTAGCTTTACCCCTTATTCAGTAAGGGGTACTAGCGCGTCGAAAACGCGCGTCCAACCCCCCGAACCTAATAGCGCCCACAACATGCAAATGCATGTTGATGGCCCTATTAGATATTCCCGCACGATACAGTAAGTAAAATGTGCAGCCAAACCGCGCATTTTACTTTAAGAAATTAGCGCCTACCCAAAGGTAGGCGTTAATTTCTGCCAGCGCCGGGGAAGTGCAAAGAAAAGCAGTAAAAACTGCTTTTCTGTGCACCCTCTGACTTATCATGGTGATATTAAGTCTGAGGCCCCAAAAGAAAAAAAAAAAAAGTAAAAAATAAAAAAATTTTAAAATGGGCCCGCAGCTTGAAAACTGGATTCTCAATTTTGCCGGCGTCCGAATTCTGAACCCGTGGTTGTCAGATGGCTCGAGAACCAACACCAGCAAAATTGAGCGTCGGCTGTCAAACCCGCTGACAGCCGCCGCTCCTGTCCAAAAAGAGGCGCTAGGGACGCACTAGTGTCCCTAGCGCCTCTTTTTGCCGCAAACCCTAATTTAAATAAATTAATTTACTGTATCACGTGCACAGGAGTGTCCTTGTGCATTCGCCCACTCTCCTGCGATTTTTACTGTATCGGCCCGTTTGAGGCACTGCTCAAATGTCTCTATGACCATCCAATTCGAAACAGAATGCTTCTGGTGACAAAATGGAAGCATGCCTCACAGAAGGACCAATCATCCACAAAGTGGAGTTGTTTATTGAAGCCAAGATATTTCCCCTTGGGATGCTGGTGAGGACCAGTCTTAGTGGGAGTAGGCTAGGAGGTCCTTTAGCCACAGATACTTCGGGAATATAAGACTCCAACTACATTAGAGTCCTTTGTGTTGTGCATAAACAAGGTGCGACGAGGCTGAGTGGAGACTCTTGTGCCCTTCAAATGAACCGAGAAGGACAAGTCAAAGGTTTCTAAGTACTAGGTTCTATCTTTAGGCAGCAGAGAAAGTGGCTTAGGGGACTCTTAATATGGGTTTAGCCATTAGTATGACCCAAGTCTGTTCTCTAGGTTTTACTGACAGATAGGCATATAGCCTCTACTGCCAGGCCCAAATTGTTCTAGGTGATGACAGGGCTCAGAGGTCTTGCCAGACATGTTCTGGCTTTTCTTCAAGCACACAGAGAAGATCAAAAAAGACATCTAGCAAATCCGTGCTCTCTATGCAACAGGCCTGCTTCTCAGACATTTTGGTATAGAAATAACACGAAACTGAAAGATTAACTCTTCTAGTCAATTTGAAGAAAAATTGTAACACTGATTGTGTTCAATAGGGATGAAGCTGTGAACTTTCTGATAAGCTGCATAACTAATGAACAAAATAAGAAAATTTCTATACAGTCATAAAAATGGAAAAAACTCATTAAAACAAGCAAAAAGAATGCCTGAAAAGGCAAGAAAAGAAAAATGGCAGTTGAAGAAACATCTGCTGGGGTGGAGGGAATGCTCAATTAACACCAGATCTAGCAATGCAAAGAAAGTTACTCATGCATGTTCAGTTCTCTCCCATGTAATTAATGCATGTGACCCACATGTGTAGCACATTCTCAACTGTCATCAGATTTTACTACCTGATGTTATGTCAGCTATGTACATATTGTGACTAACAAGATAAATCACAGCAATACAACAGGCTTATATCTTAAAAGTATAGTAGTTGCACGCAATTTAACAAGAACAGGAAATGGAAGCCTTAAAGAGCATAACTTATTTCTCCCTTTCCCTCCCCCAAACAAACTGCTTTGTGATGAACAGTTCATTGGGCAATATAGGGAAGACCTACTTCATGATAGGCCAGTGAAAATTTTGTTTCATCTAATGGTGGTCTGGGTCCTTGAGTTTGTGTATGATCAGTACTGAACAGTAGGGATATGAATCGTTTTTACAACGAATTGAAATATCGTACGATATTTCTAAATTCGTTAATATATCGGGTAAAATAAGAAACTCACTTTTCCCCCAAAATTTTCATAAAAATCGTTTTTCGGGTTAGTGCGCGCTAACAAAAAACAGTTTATTTTTATTTTGCTATTTTTGTTAGCACGCGCTAACTTCCCTTTAGCGCGCACTAACCCGAAAAACGATTTTTCACTAAAAAAACGGGGATCCACGGGAAAACTAGATTTTCCCGCAGCCAGACAAACCTGAAAGCGGGAACGATCAGGCACCCGATTCACATCCCTACTGAACAGCACATATGCAAATTTATCTCCCATATATTTATTGCAGATATCCTGAAAACCCAACAAACTCTGTGGTCACCAGGACATGTTTGGAATGCACGGTTTTATGTCATATAAAATATATTCTTCCAGTTTAGCTATTGTTTCTTCAGCACTTAAGTATAATTTACCTCAAGTAAAGGAAAGAGATCTTTATCCTCATCCTTCAGCATGTTCCATTTCTGGATAAGTGGAGGCATAAGCATCTGAATATACTCCTGTTTACAGCAAGAAATAATCATACAACATTTAAAACATAAGAAAGAAAACTCCTACTGACTTATCTATTGCAACATTTTCAGCACATTGCAATCACGTTTCATGGTTTTATATCTGAGTAACCAGCTGTAATTAAATGTATAATATGATATAGGCTTTCTGAAATTTAGATGTAATAAGCTAAACAAAAATTAAGGCTTAGAAAACATTTGAATACAAAATAACCCTACAAATGGGTTCACTGAAGCTTAAAAAAACAGTATTCTATTTTAGCTTCCTGAGAATTTTATTTCCATAGCTCTCCAATCTATTCAAAAGTAAAATAAGGTAAAGAAAATCAGTGTGTGGCAGAAATAGTAAGCAGACAGTAAAGGCAGTACCAAGTAAACATTACTCAGGTTTTGGAGCCACAACCCACACCACTGAGTATGTCAAGAAACACTACACATGTAAAGACTAAGTAAATACACTATAAGCTCACCAACTGAAAAAATGAGCTTGCATATTAAACTGAGCACTATTTCAAAAACTTAAAATTTAACAGCACAGATACAAAGACTAGATTTTGTGTATAATTTCGTTTTCATTTGTGTAGACAGATGGACTCAGGACCAGTGGGTTTATGCTCCCCTGCCAGGAGATGGAGCAAGCTGACGTCACAGTATATATAGTCCTGCAGTGACCCCCATCCTGCCAGTATTCTCTTCAAAAGCAACTGTGGACAGACTAGCAAAAACTTGATTAAAAACATGATTAAACACATTATTAAAAACAGATTACCAGAACTGTACTCAACCAACCAAAACTGAACTCACATAAGATTCTAAGTACCCCAAGCTAGGATCTGGATGAATACTTACCTGTAATCACAGGAAGACTACTGACACACTCATATGGCAGCTAAGGGCAGGAAGCTGAGTCCATCTACGAAATTATTGGGTAAGTAATTTCTCCATTTCCAAGCATGTAGACAGATGGACTCAGGACCAGTGGAATGTACCAAAGCTACTCCCCAACAGGGTGGGAGGCTGCCCACAGTCCAGTCAACACCACATGAGCAAAGGCTGCATCCTCCTGGGCCTGCACATCCAGATGACAAAAACTGGAACAAGTATGTAAGGAGGACCACGTCACAGCTAGACAGAAATCAAACGGGAGACAACAGACTAAGCTCTGCCCATGATACTGTCTGAGCCCTAGTGGAATGAGCCCTAACCCTGAGTAAGCAATGGCTTTCTGGCATCCACATATGCGGCTGTGACTACCTCCTTAATCCAACGAGCTATAGTTGCAAAGTCAGAGTGCCCTGCTTACTCCCGCCATGGAGAACAAACAGGCGATCAGTCTTTCAAAAAGACTAAGACCTCCAGATACCGTACAACAAGACGCTTAACATCCAAGGAGTGCAAAAGGCAAAACTCTTCCGCATCCCTGACCTTATCCAGAGATGGCAAGGAGCTGGACTGATTCAAATGAAAGTACGAGACTACATTGGGCAAAATGAATGTAATAGTACACAGCTGTAACGGCCCCGGAGTCTCCCAGCAAAACAAGGCCTGCAACTCAGAAATCCAACTCGCAGAACATATAGCCACCAGGAACACAGTCTTCAAAGTCAACAACCGTAAGGAAAGGGTACGCAGGGGTCAGAACTTAGGGCCCGCCAAAAAGTCCAGCACCAAATAAAGACTCCACAATGGAACCAGTAAACTCAAGCAAGGCCTAAGGTGCTTCACTCTCTTCAAAAAAGAAAAAAACCCCAAAAAAACACAGGCCATATCAGGTTGAGAAAAACACTATTTATCAGGCCTCTGAAATGGGCAAGAGCCGCAACCTGCACCTTCAAGGAATTAAGGGCCAAGCCTTTATTCAATCCATCCTGCTAAAAATCCAGAACGATAGGTATCTTAACTGAACAAGGAAGAACATCCCGCTCCTCATATCAGGCTTCAAAAACTCTCCAAACCCGCACATAAGGCAAAGAAGTGGAAAACTTGCGAGTGCGGAGTAAAGTGGAAATCACCGCAGACAAATAACCACGCTTTAATAGGCAAGTCTTCTTAAGGGCCAAACAGTAAGACAGAACCTGAGTCAGATCCTCAAAGAACCAGTTCCTGCTGAAGCAGATCCATGAGCAGCAGAAGATGGAGGGACTCCACCAGGATTTGTTGCAAATCCGCATACCACAGATGCTTGGGCCAGTCTGGCACCACCAGGAGTACTAGCCCCTGTAGCCTTTGATCTTGTGAATTATCCTGACCAGCAAGGGCCACAGAGGAAAGGCATAAACCAATCTGTCTTCCAACCAGACCCGTACAACAGTGTCTATTCCTAGGGGCCACGGATCTCTCCTGCGATTGCAGAAGCGAGGAACCTTCGCATTTCGAGAAGTGGCCAGCAGGTCTAGGAACGGAAGGGCCCCAGTGATCCACAATCAGCTGAAATGCCTTGGCTGACACCACCAACTCTCCTGGGTCCAGACTCTCCCTGCTGAGAAAGTGCACTCTAACGTTGACTTTTCCTGCAATGTGAGAGGCCGAGATCATCTGCAGCTGACCTTCTGTCCATTCCATCAGCTGGTCTATTTCCAGCGACACTTGCTGGCTCTTGGTTCCTCCCTGGAGATTGATATAGGCTACTCATCGTGTTGTCTGACATCATGCAAACCGCTTCATTCCACAGCCTGCCGCTGAACTGCAAGCATGCCAGCCGTAACGCCCAGGCCTCCAGGCAATTGATGTTCCAGTGGGACTCTTCAGCATTCCAGCGCTCCTGGGCCATTAACTTCAGACTAAGTCCCCCATCTATGGAGACTCATCTGTTGTGAGTTCCAACCAGGCCGGAGAGGACAAGAGAACTCTCTCTCTCAGATGATCCTCCTGCAGCCACCAGTGGAGGCGGGAGCAGATTTCCATTGGCAAGTGGAGCCGAACTGCACAATCCTGAGACTGCGGGTTCCAACAAGATAGAGAGTGTTGAAGAGCATGCATATGCGCCCTTGGCAACAGCACCACTTCCAAGGTAGCTGCCATCAAGCTGAATACCTGTAGATAGGACCACCCAGTCGTGCATATATTCATCAACTGACGCACTTGAGTCATTAATCTCTGGATCCAAACTTCCAGTAGGAAAACTGTCCTATGTCGAACTGGACCCCCAGATACTCCGACTGGGATGGTTGAAGATAGCTCTGGTCAGGTTCACCACTTAACCGAGCTCCTGCAATAAGGTGATCACCTTGTGTGTCACCAGGCAGCTCTCTTCCTGAGACTTGGCTCGAATCAGCCAGTCAACCAAATACAGGTGCACCAGGATTACTTCCTATCACAAGGCCGCAACTACCATCACCAAAATCTTGGAAGTTCTGGGAGCAGTGGCTAGACCAAAGGCAGCACCCAAAACTGATAATGGTGCCCCAACACCGTAAAGCGTACAATGCATTGTTTTGTTTGTTTTTTTTTAATTGAGTTTCTTATTTTTCGTTGCTTGCTTACACAGTTATTTACAGATGTGACTGTTTACAATTCACAGCATACATACATTATTGTGTAAAGAAAAATACATACTGAAGGTATTTGGTTTATTCTAAGGTTCCAACATAGTTAATTTGAAAAGCGAAGCGTAAAAATGTATTGATATTGATGCAATCTTAAGTACTTATATACCATCTCACGTATTTATAGGTACCATATTGTAAAATCTTAAACAGTCGTGATAAATCCATTTGGTTAACAGATATTGTTCTATGTCCTGTGTACACCCCCCACCCCCCTATCGTTCTCACCAATGATGTTCAGAAGAGGCGTTTATAGTCTGGGTTCACTTTTAAGTAGTCAGTGATTGGTTTCCATACTTTGAGAACTGCTATCAACCTCTAGTCGTCCATTGTGCGCCCTGTAGTTTAGGAAGACAGTAGTTTACTTAGGTCCTACCTTCCATGTAAACTGCTTTTACCTGCACCTGGTAATACCATGAAGGATTTATCACACATTGAAGCAGTTGATAGCAGTTCTCAAAGGTCGGCAGTCATAGTTGGTGATTCGATTATTAGGAATGTAGATAGCTGGGTGGCTGGTGGGCGTGAGGATCGCCTGGTAACATGCCTACCTGGTGCGAAAGTGGCGGACCTCACGCGTCACCTAGATAGGATTTTAGACAGTGCTGGGGAGGAGCCGGCTGTCGTGGTACATGTGGGCACCAATGACATAGGAAAATGTGGGAGGGAGGTTCTGGAAGCCAAATTTAGGCTCTTAGGTAGAAAGATTAAATCCAGGACCTCCAGGGTAGCATTCTCTGAAATGCTCCCTGTTCCACGCGCAGGTCACCAGAGGCAGGCAGAGCTCCGGAGTCTCAATGCGTGGATGAGGCAATGGTGCAAGGAAGAGGGATTCAGTTTTGTTAGGAACTGGGGAACCTTTTGGGGAAGGGGGAGTCTCTTCCGAAGGGATGGGCTCCACCTTAACCAGGGTGGAACCAGACTGCTGGCGCTAACCTTTAAAAAGGAGATAGAGCAGCTTTTAAACTAGAACAAAGGGGAAAGCAGACAGTCGCTCAGCAGCGCATGGTTCGGAGAGAGGTATCTTCAAAGGATACTAATGATGCATTAGAATTAGGGCATCCCGACAGTGAGGTTCCAATAATTAGAAAAGTAGTCCAAGTGCCTGTAACTAAAAACTCACCTGAGCTAAAAAATTCTAACTTATCCCTATTAATTAAAAAGCAGAATAAAAATACAAACAAAAAACAAACTTTGAAATGTTTATATACTAATGCCAGAAGTCTAAGAAGTAAGATGGGAGAATTAGAATGTATAGCAGTAAATGATGACAGACTTAATTGGCATCTCAGAGACATGGTGGAAAGAGGATAACCAATGGGACAGTGCTATACCGGGGTACAAATTATATCGCAATGACAGAGAGGAGCACCCGGGAGGAGGTGTTGCGCTTTATGTCCGGGATGGCATAGAGTCCAACAGGATAAACATCCTGCATGAGACTAAATACAAAATTGAATCTTTATGGGTAGAAATCCCTTGTGTGTCAGGGAAGACTACAGTGATAGGGGTATACTACCGTCCACCTGGTCAAGATGGTGAGATGGACAGTGAAATGCTAAGAGAAATTGGGGAAGCTAACCAAATTGGTAGTGCAGTAATAATGGGAGACTTCAATTACCCCAATATAGACTGGGTAAATGTATCATCGGGTCACGCTAGAGAGATAACGTTCCTAGATGGAATAAATGATAGCTTTATGGAGCAATTGGTTCAGGAACCGACGAGAAAGGGAGCAATTTTAGATCTAATTGTCAGTGGAGCACAGGACTTGGTGAGAGAGGTAACGGTGGTGGGGCCACTTGGCAATAGTGATCATAATATGATCAAATTTGATTTAATGACTGGAAAAGGAACAGTGTGCAAATCCAAGGCTCTCGTGCTAAACTTTCAAAAGGGAAACTTTGATAAAATGAGAAAAATTGTTAGAAAAAAACTGAAAGGAGCAGCTACAAAAGTAAAAAATGTCCAAGAGGCGGGGTCATTGTTAAAAAATACCATTCTAGAAGCACAGTCCAGATGTATTCCACATATTAAGAAAGGTGGAAAGAAGGCAAAACGATTACCGGCATGGTTAAAAGGGGAGGTGAAAGAAGCTATTTTAGCCAAAAGATCTTCATTCAAAAATTGGAAGAAGGATCCAACAGAAGAAAATAGGATAAAGCATAAACATTGGCAAGTTAAATGTAAGACATTGATAAGACAGGCTAAGAGAGAATTTGAAAAGAAGTTGGCTGTAGAGGCAAAAACTCACAGTAAAAACGTTTTAAAATATATCCGAAGCAGAAAGCCTGTGAGGGAGTCAGTTGGACCGTTAGATGATCGAGGGGTTAAAGGGGCACTTAGAGAAGATAAGGCCATCGCAGAAAGATTAAATGATTTCTTTGCTTCAGTGTTTACTGAAGAGGATGTTGGAGAGCTACCCGTAATGGAGAAGGTTTTCATGGGTAATGATTCAGATGGACTGAATCAAATCACGGTGAATCTAGAAGATGTAGTAGGGATGATTGACAAACTGAAGAGTAGTAAATCACCTGGACCGGATGGTATACACCCCAGAGTTCTGAAGGAACTAAAAAATGAAATTTCAGACCTATTAGTAAAAATTTGTAACTTATTAAAATCATCCATTGTACCTGAAGACTGGAGGATAGCAAATGTAACCCCAATATTTAAAAAGGGCTCCAGGGGCGATCCGGGAAACTACAGAACGGTTAGCCTGACTTCAGTGCCAGGAAAAATAGTGGAAAATGTTCTAAACATCAAAATCACAGAACATATAGAAAGACATGGTTTAATGGAAGAAAGTCAGCATGGCTTTACCCAGGGCAAGTCTTGCCTCACAAATCTGCTTCACTTTTTTGAAGGAGTTAATAAACATGTGGATAAAGGTGAACCGGTAGATATAGTATACTTGGATTTTCAGAAGGCGTTTGACAAAGTTCCTCATGAGAGGCTTCTAGGAAAAGTAAAAAGTCATGGGATAGGTGGCGATGTCCTTTCGTGGATTGCAAACTGGCTAAAAGACAGGAAACAGAGAGTAGGATTAAATGGGCAATTTTCTCAGTGGAAGGGAGTGGACAGTGGAGTGCCTCAGGGATCTGTATTGGGACCCTTACTGTTCAATATATTTATAAATGATCTGGAAAGAAATACGATGAGTGAGATAATCAAATTTGCAGATGACACAAAATTGTTCAGAGTAGTTAAATCACAAGCAGATTGTGATAAATTGCAGGAAGACCTTGTAAGACTGGAAAATTGGGCATCCAAATGGCAGATGAAATTTAATGTGGATAAGTGCAAGGTGATGCATATAGGGAAAAATAACCCATTCTATAATTACACAATGTTGGGTTCCATATTAGGTGCCACAACCCAAGAAAGAGATCTAGGTGTCATAGTGGATAACACATTGAAATCGTCGATGCAGTATGCTGCGGCAGTCAAAAAAGCAAACAGAATGTTGGGAATTATTAGAAAAGGAATGGTGAATAAAACGGAAAATGTCATAATGCCTCTATCACTCCATGGTGAGACCGCACCTTGAATACTGTGTACAATTCTGGTCGCCGCATCTCAAAAAAGATATAATTGCGATGGAGAAGGTACAGAGAAGGGCTACCAAAATGATAAGGGGAATGGAACAACTCCCCTATGAGGAAAGACTAAAGAGGTTAGGGACTTTTCAGCTTGGAGAAGAGACGACTGAGGGGGGATATGATAGAGGTGTTTAAAATCATGAGAGGTCTAGAACGGGTAGATGTGAATCGGTTATTTACTCTTTCGGATAGTAGAAAGACTAGGGGGCACTCCATGAAGTTAGCATGGGGCACATTTAAAACTAATCGGAGAAAGTTCTTTTTTACTCAACGCACAATTAAACTCTGGAATTTGTTGCCAGAGACTGTGGTTAGTGCAGTTAGTATAGCTGTGTTTAAAAAATGATTGGATAAGTTCTTGGAGGAGAAGTCCATTACCTGCTATTAAGTTCACTTAGAGAATAGCCACTGCCATTAGCAATGGTTACATGGAATAGACTTAGTTTTTGGGTACTTGCCAGGTTCTTATGGCCTGGATTGGCCACTGTTGGAAACAGGATGCTGGGCTTGATGGACCCTTGGTCGACCCAGTATGGCATTTTCTTAAAGCTGTTGCTGAAAGTCCAGGGATTGTTGAAAAACGTAAGGAGTCCAAATTCTCATGGTCTCTCCCCGTTTCCTTGAAGAGGCAACTCGAGCTGATATATATTTTTTTGTTAAAAGATTCAACATTTTATTTAGCCAGTGTTCAAAGGAGGGGGATCTGGGGATAGCCAAACAGACAAGATAGTTTGTTTAGCAACTAAGTTGGCTTTGTTTATTCAAGGCCTTTTGATATTGATCAAGAGTGTCTTGTCCCAAGGCAAATAGCCCAAATAGCCATGTCTTGGAATCTTTCAATATCTCTATCCATAGTATAGTAGAACAGTGCTCATGTATCCATGCCCAGAATAGTTCAATTTTTATACATGACCAAAAGCCATGCAAAAAATCACTGGTATCACAAGTGCATTTAAGACATTTGGGAGAACAGCTTATCCTGGTATGGAAGGCTTGGACCTGTGAATAATATAGTTGTCATAAGAATTTATACTGCACCTCCCGCATTAAAATATGAAATACCTTGTGTATGTGCTCAAAACATTATTTAACTTCTTCAGAGGTTAGATGTAGGTCAGGGTACTTAGCCCACCTATGTTTCCATTTTTTGAAGTCTGTGGCTTTCTTGTAAGATGTCAGCAGTTGAGAAAATTTATTACAAGAGAATTTGTCCGCACCTTTCTCCAAAAAAAAGCTCTTCTAGCTGGCTCATCCCCACCAGTGGAAAGCAATTAAGCTTTGCTGATTGAATGTAATGCCATATTTGCAGATACGCATAGAAGTCTGAATAAGGTAAATCATATGTATTTTGTAGATTATGGAAGCTAATTACTATACCTGAATCAGGTGCCATGAGTAACTTAAGTCTTTCCCTGCCCAGACTTTAAAAATCTGGTTTTCTCTTCCTGGGAGAAATTGAGGGTTTCCGCATATACTTATTGGGGGAGAAATTGGTGATCGAAGGCTAAGCAATTTACATAAATACTTCCAAGACCGCCTACAGGAGACCAGGATTGTAAAATGAAGGTATTGAACTGGGGTTTGATATACATCCACTTATATAAGTGAGGATAGTGAGTAGCCTGGTAATCATTGTTCTAAATGTTTAGTAGGTGAGAAATGACAGCCCCCTTTGAAACCACTCTCTTATGTGTCTCAGCATACATACTAAGTTATATGTCTGCAGGTTAGGGCATGCCAGTCCCCCATCTGGGAGGGATTTCCAAAGATTCGTCAAAGTCAATCTTGGTTTTTTCCCTTTCCATAAAAATGTCCTAATTGTTCTGTTTATTTTTAACACTTCTACCTTCTCTAGCCATATGGGAAGTATTTGCAAAAGGTAAAGCCACCTGGGAAGTCCCATCATTTTGACCAAATTAATTCTGCCTATTAGACAGAGTGGCAAGTGGGACCATTGAGTTAAGTGTGCATTGGTGGTTTTTTTTTGTTTTTTTTTAACAAAGGAGTAACATTGAGGTGATACAGTCTATCTATAATCGCTGGGGATTTGCACCCCTAGGTATTTACATTTTCCCTTCAGCTCATCTGAGTGGGAATTGCGGCCCCAGGTGGCATTGAGATTGCCGTAGATTTCCATGGCTTCAGACTTGCCCTGCTGATTTTTAGGCCTGAAAATGCTCCGAATGCTACCTGATGGGTGAGCATTTTTGGGAGTGAGATCCTTGGTTTAGTGAGAAAAATTAAAACATCTGTGAAAGCAGCAATGCGGAAAGATGTGTTTCCCACCTCCAGACCAGAGATATGCCCATCGGATACAATAGTTCGCAATAGTGGGTCAATTGTGAGTATGTAAAATAAGGGCGAAAGTGGGCAAACTTGCCGCACTCCTCTCTGCGGTGTGAACCCTGTGGGCCTATCGCCATTGGCCAGTATGTGAGAGGTAGGATTAGTGTAAAGTAAAGAGATATAATTAACGATGTTGCCTTGGAGTCCATATCTCTAACACAGAGAAGAGATATGGCCAGGACACACGGTCAAAGGCTTTTTTGGAGTCAAAACTGACAGCGAAAGATGGTAGGGTTTGAAGTTTGCAGTATGTTATTGCCGAAATTAACTTTACCATGTGTGTGCTAGCGGATTGTCCCTTAACAAAACCCACTTGTTCCTCTGCTAAAATAGTCGGGAATACAATGCTCATGTCTGTTTGCCAAAACTGTAGCGAGCAGTTTGAGATCACAATTTAATATGGATATGGGTCTATAGGAAGAAGGGTAGTCTGGATCTTTACCTGGTTTGGCCAGTACTGTTATGTATGCCTTGTTGAAATCTCATGGGAAATTACCTCAATCAAGAATGTTCCTGTAAAAGGAGCCTAACGGGGTCACTAATTAATCTTTTAAAATTTTATAATAGTCATATGAGAAACCATCCGGTCCTGGGGACTTCCCTAACTTGCATGATTTAATGGCCTGTAATATCTTGAGAAGAAAAAAATCGGCTTATTTAAGTAGTCAACTTGAGGGGTGGTAAGCTTTGAAATGTTTAATCCATGGAAAGAAGCCTCCTCTTCCGTCTGGCCCCTTCCTTGTCATCTGAATATAATTTCTCGTAAAAAGAACGGAATTCCTCACAGATATCTGTGTACCGCACAACCCATTTATCATATGCTGTTTTTAATTTACCTATGTATGTTTTCCCCTGACGTACCCGGACTGCATTGGCCATACATTTACCTGCTTTGTTTCCATAAATGGGGGGGGGGGGGGGGGGGAGTGTTTCGCATATTGTAAGTGTTTTAAAGCTCTCTGATTCAGATAAGCTTGTAATAAACTAAGAAGTTCCCTGTAGTTCGGGGAAGGATTAGCAATCAGCTCAGTCTTGGCGATTTTCAGCTTAATTTCCAAATCTATAATTTTTGCATTTAAGCGTTTGTTTCGATTTCGTAAATATGATATAAATTCTCCTCTGAGCACAGCTTTGCTGGTTTCCCAAAACAGGCTAGGAGTGGCCATATGTTGTGAGTTGGCTTCTGAACACTGAGCCCATTTAAGTTTCAGGAATTGTTGAAATTTCATGTCCTGTCTCAGATATGAAGAAAATTTCCACCACTTATTTGTGGGGTATTGATCGGTCATAGCAAAATCCATCCATATGAGGGCATGGTCCGAGACCCCAGAGCTACCCACAGTTGCTGAGATGACATGAGGAAAAAGTTTGCGAGCCCAGAATATAATTCATGAAAATGTATTATGTACCTTGGAGAGTGAGTATAGTCTCGCTCTTCAGGATGAAGAGACCTCCAAAAATCTAGTAACTGTAAATTTTCACATAGACACGGAATACCTCGTTTTTGGGAAGACACACTGTCTGGATGCAGGCGCCGAACAGTCTAAGGTTGGATCCAAGACAATTGAAATCTCCGGTTAAGATGAGCCAGCCTTTTAAGAACATGCCATACTGGGTGAGACCAAGGGTCCATAAAGCCCAGCATCCTGTTTCCAACAGTGGCCAATCCAGGCCATAAGAACCTGTATTGTAAGTAGAGTGGCGATATTACTAAAGAACGCGGGATTGAAAACATTTGGACCATATATGTTACACAGCATCAGCTCTTTCCCATTTAACTTCCCTATTATTATAATGTATCTGCCATGCGGATCTGGTATTTCTCTTGTAACCTGAAAGGAGATGGCTTTGTGCACTAGGATTGCCACTCCTGCCTGTGAATAGTAAACAGCTCCTACCCAGTCTCTCGAGTTTCCTGCTCTCTACGTCTGTTGAGTGAGTCTCCTGGGTGCACGCTATAGCTACCTTTGACCTTTTAAGAGTCTGCAAAACTTTTTGTGCGTTTAATTGGACTTCCCAGACCACTGACATTCAGACTAGCTATATGCATATGAGATAGATATTAATTTTAAGATATGAGAGTGTAAAGGTTTAGTACTGTGTGCTCATGGGCCTCCCCAGGCTAAGCCCATGAACCTGGTTATCATATATATTAATTACGGATAGTCTAATTTCGTCTCTTCTGTTTGCAAGGAGTAGGTTTCTCATTTGGATCTTTGGGCTTTCCTGTTGTGTGGCTATTACTAAATATCCTCTCCGCTCCCCCGCCCTCCCCCCTCCCTAGAATACAATAAACCCCTGAAATTCTTTCCTTAATACTCTGGTCCAAGTAAAAATCCTGGTACTACAGGGGGGGTTCGTTAGTTGATGTGAGTCAGCCCCATCCTCCCATCATTTCTCAGTTCTTTTTCATAACTAAACAAAGAGCATGTAACAAACGGAGTATTCTCCGGCATCCATACAATTATTATGTCAGTGAAGATTAACTACAATTTCAACTTTAATTAACCTAAGGCTTTCGAGGTGACTACTAGGCTTAACTTTAAATGTGAACCTGAACAAACAACCTTTTCCATTGTCAGTCAGGCAAGTTCTTCTGCTGGTGACCGCATGTGGTCACCCTTTTTCCAAAAGTCCAGTCTGCGCATTGTGTCGCTCGGAGTCGCTGGTGGAGTAATGGTCCACGTCTCAACTTCCTCACCGCATCCATCTAGTAATGAAGCATTTAGAGTTTATACCGTTATTTTCAGCATGAGTCGAGTGTCTTGGAAAAGGAGTTTCGGCGATTGTAGACCCCAGTGGGGGGGGGGGTGTGTGTGTGTGTGTGTGTGTGTGTGAAGGATTTTACCTTGCAAACCAGTTATATTATTTCAGGACGCCATACTCTGTAAACCATAGCCCTGACAGGCCTGTCAGGGTGTTAGAAAGTCCGTTCGCCCACCACTAATAGCTGCCGGGCCTGTAATCGCTCGCCTGCAATAGTATGTGTGGGCCATGTGCCATGACCAGGTGCACATGTAATCAAATCGTAGAAATAAAATCGGCCTCCCAGGTCTGAACACAAAATGCGATACTGAAGCCAGTGAATCTCAGGGCGCTCCTGCCAGATAAGATTTCGCCTTTCTGCATCCGTGAAATCAAAAAGCCTTGTCTCCCCTGCCATACTCTCAGTTTTGCTGGGTATAGTAGCTGAAACCGAATGTTACATTTATGAAGTTCTGTACAAACAGGACTGAAGAGTTTTCGCCGCTGCACTAAACGTGTTGAGAAACCTTGAAAGAGCCTAACAGTGGCTGTTTGGTAAGTGAGACTGCATAGAATGATACACTTGCATCAGGCATTGCTTGTGTGCCCAATTAAGCACTTTCACGATGATGATGTGAGGCCGATTTTCTCAGTATTCTTTTCCCCCCAGTCTGTGGGCTCTTTCAATAAAAAAAAACAAACAAAAAAACCCTGTCCTTCAGCTCTGTTAAGTTCAGGGCCTCTGGTAACTATTTTTGCAGAAACTTGTCCAAGTTTTTCTCCTCGACGGTTTCCGGTATTCCAATACGTATATTACTACGTCTCGACCTATTTTCTAGGCCGTCGATTTTGTCTTCTTGGTCCGCAGAGAGCTTTTCCAGCACTTCTAGTTTTCTGGTGAGGGTTAAGTTGTCTTCCAGGCCAGATATGAGGCCTTCTGCATTTTCAATACAGGTGTGCAGTTCAACTGTATTTTTTAATTCTTGGTATTTCGACAAAAGTTCAGTGAAACGCACATCGAGCGCATTGACCACTGATTTTTATTGTAAGGTCGACACTCGGTTTGGTGCGTTATGGGGCCGGCAGTGTTTGTGCAGGGCTGGCATCCATCTTGTCTGGATTTTCCTTAATCTTCTCCTTTTCGCGTCGTCCCCCTTTCAAGGGCATATTAGGGCTTATTCTTTGCATAAATATGTCAGACATATGGTCTCTTCACAAGTGCAGAAAAGAAGAGGAATCACGTTGAGATACCAGAGATTTTCCTTAGATATGAGAGGATGGAGCAAGGAGCCGGAGTTAACACGTCCTCTCGGCTTCACCACATCACGTGCCCCCCTGCATAAGTGTTCCAATCGGATGGGAATGAGAGCCTCTAACAGATCCAAGGAGGTCAGAAATTCCTCCAACTGTACCATCATTATTACAGAGAATAAGGTTTCCATTTGTAATGGAGTCACCTTCAAGTGACGCTTGACCCTATTGAAATTCAAGATTGGATGAAAGTAATCCAACTTTTTTGAAAATAAATGGAATGACACCCCATACTTTGAGAAGTGAACAAGAACCACAGCCCTCAGTCTGAGGAACCTCTTAAACATGAATTCCACTGCCTGCTTCTTCTACGGGGAGTGACAAGGGGACACCATGTATGCGTCCCAAGGAATATTGCGAAATTCCAGTGCAAACCCTTTTTGAATCACCTCCAGGACCAACTGGTCTGACATGATCTCAACCCACCTCTAATAAAAGAGAGACGTCTCCCTATTTCCTGTTATTTTTATTTATTTAAGGATTTTTTTTATATACCGCGGCACGTTAAAAAACCACCTCGGTTTACAATGAACAATAATTCAGCAACAAGTTTACAATCAAATTAATTTAGAATGGAACATAACAGATATAAATTAAAACCAGTAAACAATTAAAATCAAATAATACCATGGAGACGTACTTAACAGGTGAAGGATATATAACGATACAATTATATATAATTTGGGGAAAATATAACAGGAGATGTAAATAACTTTGGGAGTCTGAATTTTAGGACAGATCCATGGATCAGAAATAGTCTTTACAACAGTAAAAGTAGTGCAAACATTTAGATCAAAGAATATAGTTGGAGTTATTGTATAGTGTCTGCTTGGAGAAAGAACGATAATTGTATGTGTAACATATATTTAGTAATATCTGAAGGGAAGATGTTCATTAAGTGTAGGCTTGTTTGAACAGCCAGGTTTTAAGGTTCTGTTTAAATTTCCTATGGCAGGGCTCCTGGCGCAGATCTGTGGGCATTTTGCTCCAGATGTTGGTTCCAGCTATCGTGAATGATCGTTCTCTCGTTGAAACATATTTTATATGTTTGAGTGTTGGAATAGAGAGTTTAGCCTGGTGCATTTTTCTTGTTGGTCTGTCTGATGTATGGAATGTAAAATGATTGGAGAACCAATACATATCTTGGTTATAGATTGACTGTTCTGGAAGGTGGGTCAGAAAACCTTCATTGGGGAGCTTGGGAAGGTTCATCACCCAAGCCCACTCCTCTCTTGGGTTGTCAGGGACAAAAGGATGGAGACCTATCAAAAGGCGGCGTGGCATTCGGGGGCGTTCCGGGGCGGGGCCGTGGCCTCCGAACCAGCCCCCCTGCTGGCGTGCACAAGTTACGCCTGTCTCGGGCAGGCGTAACTTTCTTAACAAAAGGTGGGGGGGGGGGGGAGGGATAGGTGGGGGGGCCGGAAAAAAGTTCCCTCCAAGGCCGCTCCGATTTCGGAGCGGCCTCGGAGGGAACGGAGGCAGGCTGCTCTGCTCGGCACATGCAGGTTGCACAATTGTGCACCCCCCCTGCACGTGCTGACCCTGGATTTTATAACATGCGCGCGGCAGTGCACGCATGTTATAAAATCGGGCGTAGATTTGTTCGTGCCGGGTTGCGCGAACAAATCTACGCCCGCACATAACTTTAAAAATCTATCCCTCTGTGCACCAAGTTAAGCACGTAAAAAAATGATTGTGAGCATAAAACGTGTGCCCAAAAACCAAGCACACAAAGCATGCGCAGAGCCGGCACTGCGCACACCGACAGCGTATAGATGGTAGCATTACATGGACAAGAGCATGTGAAAATGTCCGCCGAGGCCTACCACTCAGTGTGCAAGAAAAAAAGCCTAAGTGCGGGGCCTAGCTCACCAGGGGCCACTGAACCCGCCAGGTTGCCCAGTTCCCCGACCTCAACAGGAGCAGAAACGAACGTTGGCACAGCGCGCCGAGAACTGAGGAAGTCCTGAAACCCCTGTCTCTGATTCAGGGAAAACTCTCTTTTTTTTTTAAACCTTACCTGAGCTCAGCGCTTACCGGCTGAGTATAGAGATGGTCTCCGGCTGCAGGGGGAAGAGGGCATCTGCCTGCACCCGCTGCCTTTCAGCTGAGCTAGCAGCTAAGTCCATGCTGGGAAACCCAGCTGCCAGACCCAGGCACACCTCTGATGGACCATGGAAATTGCCTCAGGAATTCTCAACTGGGGGAGGGACCTTTAGGTATCACTGCAGGAGAGCGGGGCTTTCATTTCCTGAATTTAGAATTTCAAATTTCTCCTTTCAAAAAGCTCAAAGCAATCCCCATAGGGTAATGCATGTCCACCATCTGCTGGTGATGGAGAATACTGGCAGGATGGAGTCACTACAGGGTTATGTATACTGTGACCTCAGCTTGCTCCATTCTCCATCTGCTGACAGGGGATCATAAACCCACTGTTCCTGAGTCCATCTGTCTTCACACTGGGAAATATGATTTTAATTTTTTTTAAATAAATAGTTTATCTACAACATTTTTACCATAAGTCTACAAAATATTTATATTTTGAAAACTGGCCCTAAAATAAAGAAATGCCCTCTATTTTTAGTATGCAAAAATGACCTCAAAGCCCAGTACTGTTTAATGCACGAAGAAGTGGTAGTCCTTCAAATATTCCATACAGACCCTATACCTATTAAAGGAATTCTATATACAGCTTTAAATTAATGGCTGTAGGTCAAAATGGGATTAATCATATGATCCAATTAAAAAGAGTATTACTCTTCACAATATGCTCAGTGGGCTCCTTGATGTCAACGAACAGACATTCAAAAACAGAAGTATTAAGTTGTGACTGTCCCTGCACGGATGGGAGGAAAGTTTGACAGAAGATAGGAATCTGCAGACTAGGCTTGACTGCCATCTTAATGGAGCCCTTCAACCCAAATGTTGAGTTTTTATTAAGTATGAAGTACTAAAATAGAATTCTTTATACCCTAACCAAAAATTCAAAAGTATATTTTATCTGAAATTCAGGCTGTAGATCATGCCAAGTGAACAGCCACTCCTTCCTAAAAGCTCAAGCCTGAAAAAATTTGTCAGTCTATAAAGTGCAACCAGCCTCTTATTTTTACTCCTAGAAAAACTCCTTTGGAAATCTCTAAAACAAAAATTTAACCACTTCCCATACTTTAGTTGCCTAGGATGAAATTCTCTTTTAAAAGCCTGAAGAGCTATGAGTTAAGATACTACTCGCTTTTCAAAAAGCATCTGAACTGGCACAATATACTCAGTGACCGTTTTCTAAAAGGTTTTCCTGATGGAGTCTAATGGAATATAAATCTATTTTTGTGTTCACTTTACAGAAATAACGTCAAGGCAAGTTACAAATTTCTTTTGCATTATTTTTAATCAAAGATTTAGTCAAAACATTTTTTAAAATGGTACTCACTGGCTTGTTTAAATGATGTCCAACAGAATCTGCTAAAGTTCCTATGGCATCATAAAGAATGAGCAGATTTTTATGCTGGTATTTACTAAAAGCAAAGACCAGAGTATCAAGTATATAAGCAAGATAGGGAACAAGTTCTGTACAAGCCTCCTCTTCCAGAGTAGCAAAGGCACTAAGGAATAAAACAAAAAAGTTAGTCTCTGTAGCCACATAAATTCTTCAGTCTCCATGATAAACTGTCTGCACTCCACATACTTAAAGATATTACCTATTTAAAATAGCTTCTTAAAACTCAAAGAATCTATTCCAAAGATATAAATCAAGAAATTGGGTATGAGTTAAATGTTTTCCTATTATGTACACAGAAAATCCTTGGATAAAATAAAGACCTCCATTTTTAAATCCAAACATGAAAGTACAAAAAAAAAAATTATGTTCGCTGAAAAAAAAATGTCCCCAATTAAAAAAAAAGATTTCAAATTAGAAGATATGAATAAATTAAAGCATTTACACATCTGTTAAATTATTCACACACTACATATTTTCCAAAGAGCTGGTGAGCATTATACACTAACCCTAGGATAGTTAGAAGCAAGCTTCTAATTAAAACCTGGAAAGCCATCACTGGTTAAGAAAGCAAAAGTTGCTTTACTGTTTCTAAACTATTTAAACTAACAAAAGAAGAAACAAGCATTAACAAAGCTTGTAGCAATATGAGACATTAATGAAAAGAAAACATACATCGAAAAGAACACATACATCGAAAAGAAAACTATTCATAAGAAAAATATTTATCCATGTCTCGTGAAAAACTACAAAATAAGGGGAGGTGAGGATTAATGGAACAGACCCCCCAAAGAAAAAGAAGAAAAGAAGAAGATGGCAGAAAAGACTGCAACTAATTCTAACTTCTGTTGCATAGCAGGCTATATAGCCCGGACACACCTGACAGATGGTTCTCACATGCATGACATACTGGACATGTGACCATCACGGGGCTAAATGTAAACATGTACTCTGCATCCACAGGAATCCCCTCAACCCCCAGCAATGAGTGCAGAGCAGATCTAGGGCATTACCCTGTACAACTCGCCATACAAAATAGATATTCTGGTTCTGACGACATCTCAAAAGCAAAACGAACTCCCATTACTACCCAGGCACAATAGCCTTCCTTATGAAGACAGTAATTTACCACTAATGCATTTTCTATTGAGAAAACACAAATAAGATTGATACAAATGCCTACATGCTAGTAAAATACCTCACCTCTGTCACACACCCAGAACAGACATTCACCAAGTACAGAAAAACCACAAATTATAAATATGGAGACAAACGAATGGAAAACCAAAAAAGCCACTCTACATGCAGTGTGAACCTGGAGAAATGGAAAGAGAAATATGCACCTAACAGACTCTCAGGATTTGCAAAAATGCACAAAAACTAACCCGCACAAAGTTACACCTGTATTATGGAACACACTCAAACAGTAACAACCCTATCTAAGAAATACGACTATTAAACCAGGTCCTAAATACTAATACATTTCCTATTGGGAAAACAGAATAAGCCAAGCTGCTATGGAGCCCCACACAGAAATAATTGTAAAGCTATACTAAAAAGGTTACAAAACAGCTGAACAGAATAATATCCAACAATTAAAAACTCATAAAAATTATTGAAACATGACCAAATATCAATAAAAGATTTCAAAACAGCAGACATCGCATAATACCCAATAATTAAAATGGCAGTCAATCAAGAAAAATAAACTTAAAAAGCCACCTTTACTTACCCTCTCCAGCAACTCTCCTACTCCTTCCAGGCCAATAGCACTCACCAGAAGCAGCAAGGGCTACTGAAGCTCTGCCCTCACAGTCCTTTCCCTTAGTGCCCACAACCAGTCTCGGTCTCTTTCACACCAGTCATCTTCCAGACCAGTCTCTCTCTCTCTCTCAGAAACACATCATCTCCCTGACCAGTCTCTCTCTCAATCACACTCATGGTCTCTTATATACAAGCTCTCAATCACACACAAATGCTCTCACATCCATTCACACCAGCTCTCACCCAGGCACCGATTCACACACACAAGCTCTCACCAAGGCACTCATTCACACCCACAAACTCTCACCCAAAACTTCTTTTTTTGCCGCGGGATGGGCTCCCGTGGCGGCCTTGCTTGGTTGGGATCAGGTTTCCTCTTCGCAGTCACGGGGATGGGCTCCCGTGGCCTTGCTTCGGTCTGGTTTCCTCTTCATCGCCACGGGGATGGGCTCCCGTGGCCTTGCTTCGTCGGGACTCGACACTGCCATTCCTCCCACACCACCCCCGGGCTATGCGATGTTTGCCTCACCGGCCAAAGGCTTCCTCCCTTCTTCCTATTCCCACTGGCATATAGAAGGAAAGAGGCTTCCGACTGGCCTGCACAGGGGCAGGCAGAATGAAGGAGGCTTCCCATTGGGCAGTGGAGGTCGGAAGAAAAGAGGCTTCCAATTGGCCCGCGGGGGCTGGAAAAAGGGGTAAGGAAAATACAACGGGGTAGTGGGACACCGGGAGACGCGACACACTTGCTGGTGTTTGGCGACACACTGGTGTGTCGAGACACACCGGTTGAGAAGCGCTGGTCTAAGAAATTCTTTAACTCAACAGAGTCAAAATAAGAATACCTGTACCATACAATTTAATCATACATTTGGAAGGATTTCGAAGAGAAAAATGACCTCCTCGACTAAGGACCCTTTCTCTCTGTGGAGAAAAGCCTATTTTGTGTCTGCTTATAGACATCTGAAAAAATCTGGATTTTGTAATCCATTAGAAAAATCTCATTATTAAAATGTTTTAATCAGATGATGAAAGACACCAGCAGAGTATTCCTCTCAATCATATCGTCCAACTGTTGAAGAAAATCCATTAAACAAAAAGAAGACAACAATCGAAAAGGATTAATCTATTTTCCCTTAACAGAGATATAAAACAACTTGGTAAAGGTAGACATATATATGTGTGTCAGAAAGACCCATAACATTTTTCAGATACTTTCAGATAAAAATTAAATAAAAAAAAAAAAAAGATTACGTAGCCTCCATCTATTATCAAAGTTCTAATTGCCAATGAACAAAGGACATCTCTTTAACCAAAGTTGCCTTGAACTCATGTAGTAGAAAAAGGATTCCAAATTCTTAATCCTTGCATTTTAACCGGTAGTCTCAGATTTTAAGACAGAAACCTGACTTCATTGAATCCAGTGAGGAAGAGGAATCATTTTATTACTCACAGTTTTTTCAAATAAGAGCATGCCATATATCTTTCACTCACACACTCAGATCTCACACATATGCTTACTCATTCACTCACTCTTCCCCCCCCCTCCCCGAACTAGCGGTAGCAGCAGCCACCTCCCAACACTAAAAGCAGCAGCAACCTCCTTCATTTTCAGCCCTCGCAGAGAAAGGAGTTCAATTGGCTGCGGGGGTTGACGTTGTTCCTCATTTTACTCAGAGCTGCGCTGCTCATCCTTCAGGCCGTACCTCTCCTTTTCTTTGGGCCGATGCTGCCCGCAGTAGCATGATCTCTTCTTCCCGCGCACACACCTGCTGCTCACCACTTCCTCTTCCGGGGCATGGGAAGAAGAGAGCATGCCAGTGCCGCTGACTCCAGCTCTCCTGCCGAGTTCCGCCCGGGCTATCAGCATTTTAAGCCCAGGTGGATGTTCTATTTCGCTTGGGTAGAGGGAGCAGCTGGGTCAGCCGGAGACCGGGAAGTGTGGCGACACACCTGCTTGTTCTTGGCGACACACCGGTTGAGAACCGCTGATCTATACTATAATGGATTTGGTTGGTGAAGGCTATTTCTGCCTTTATTAAATGGTGATCAGACCACTGCAATATCGTGTGCGAAGTATTGATTGGGAAATTGATATTAGCAAATCTTAGGTCTACAGTTTGACCCACTTTATGAGGGATTTGAGACAAATTGTGACCATCCCATGGAGGTTAAAGTCTCCTACAATTAATGTAGATTCTGGTGACTGAAACACCTTAGCAAATAATTTGATCAGTGGTGAGCAATCTTTTTGTAGTATGCCTGTGGAGACAATAGACTAGTCCTATGTTTATTTGAGGAGATTTTAAAATTGCAACCTCATAGGGTGAGTTAATCTCTATCTTATAAGGTACTAGCTTGAGTTCTTATTTACTAATTATTAATTATCCTCCACCTTTTCATTTGGGTCTTGGAAAGTGAAATATATCATAGTTAAGAACATAAGAAATTGCCATGCTGGGTTAGACCAAGGGTCCATCAAGCCCAGCATCCTGTTACCAACGGAAGCCAAACCTGGCCACAAGAACCTGGCAAGTACCCAAACACCAAGATCATCCCATGCTACTGATGCAATTAATAGCAGTGACTATTACTTAACTTGATTAATAGCAGTTAATGGACTTCTCCTCCAAGAACTTATCCAAACCCAGCTACACTAACTGCACTAACCACATCCACTGGCAACAAATTCCAGAGTTTAATTGTGCATTGAGTGAAAAATAATTTTCTCCGATTAGTCTTAAATATACTACTTGCTAACTTCATGGAATGCCCCCTGGTCCTTCTATTATCCAAAAGTGCAAATAACCGATTCACATCTACTCGTTCAAGACCTCTCATGATCTTAAAGACCTTTATCATATCCCCCCTCAGCTGTCTCTTCTCCCAGCTGAACAGCCCTAATCTCTTCAGCCTTTCCTCATATGGGAGCTGTTCCATTCTCTTTATCATTTTGGTTGAAGTAGGCAAGTAAAAACTGCTTTTCTGTGCACCCTCCGACTTAATATCATGGCGATATTAAGTCGGAGGTCCCAAAAGTTAAAAATAATTTTAAAAAAATTTAAAAATCGGCCTGCGGCTTGAAAACCGGACGCTCAATTTTGCCGGCGTCCGGTTTCCGAACCCGTGGCTGTCAGCAGGTTTGAGAACAGACGCCGGCAAAATTGAGCGTCAGCTGTCAAACTCGCTGACAGGTGCCGCTGCTGTCAAAAAAAGAGGCGCTAGGGACGTGCTAGTGTCCCTAGCGCCTCTTTTTACCATGGGCCCTAATTTGAATAATTTTTTTTTCTGAATTGCGCACAGAGGAGAGTGGGCACTCGCCCGCTCTCCCGCGATTTTTACTGTATCGGCCTGATTGCTTTTTTGACTGCTGCAGCACACTGAGCCGACGATTTCAAAGTATTATACACTATGATGCCTAGATCTTTTTCCTGGGCGGTAGTTCCTAATATGGAACCTAACATTGTGTAACTACAGCAAGGGTTATTTTTCCCTATATGCAACACCTTGCACGTGTCCATATTAAATTTCAAGGTCCTCCTGTAACGTATCACAATCTGCTTGTGATTTAACTACTCTGAATAATTTTGTATCATCCACAAATTTGATAACCTCGCTCGTTGTATTCCTTTCCAGATCATTTATAAATATATTGAAAAGTACGGGTCCCAATACAGATCCCTGAGGCACTCCACTGTTTACCCTTTTCCACTGAGAAAATTGACCATTTAATCCTGCTCTCTGTTTCCTGTCTTTTAACCGGTTTGTAATCCACGAAAGGACATAGTCTCCTATCACATGACTTTTTAGTTTTCTTAGAAGCCTCTCATGAGGGACTTTGTCAAACACCTTCTTAAAATCCAAATACACTACATCACCTTTATCCACATGTTTATTAACCCCTTCAAAAAAATGAAGGGGATTTGTTAGGCAAGACTTCCCTTGGGTAAATCCATGTTGACTGTGTGCCATCAAACCATATCTTTCTATATGCTCTATGATTTTGATCTTTAGAATAGTTTCCACTATTTTTTCTGGCACAAGTCAGGCTCATTGGTCTACAGTTTCCCGGATTGCTCCTGGAGCCCTTTTAAATATTGGGGTTAACACTGGCCACTATCCAGGTACAATGGATGATTTTAATGATAGTTTACAAATTTTAACTAATAGATCAGAAATATTTTTTAGTTCCTTCAGTACCCTAGGATGCATATCATCTGGTCCCGATGATTTGCTACTCTTTAGTTTGTCAATCTGGCCTACTACATCTTCCAGGTTCACAGGGATTTGGTTCAGTTGGTCTGACTTAATCACCCTTGAAAACCATTTCCGGAACTGGTATCTCCCCAACATCCTCATTAGTAAACACGGAATCAAAGAATTCATTTAGTCTTTCTGCAATGGCCTTACCTTCCCTAAGAGCATTTGAAATTCGATTTGTCATTATCTTTGTCATTCAGCTGGGTTTCAGATATGCAAAAAAAATAGGGGGATTTAAATCCTCTAGCAGATTGTTGAAGTATGTAAAGGGATTTTAATAGTTATGTTCATGGCATTTTGTCTTTTGTACCTTCCCCCAAGAGATTTTGTAGCTTTAGGTGATTTGTAGCTTATAGCAGTTAGTACAAATGCCTACATATCGCTATGGACATATTTTGGATTTGATTGTTGCACCAGATTTGTATTGCAAGGATTATTTGTTTTTAAGTAATAGATGTCTGGGCATATCATCATCTACTAAAATTTATATTCATTAATCAATCATGTGCTAAGTGTTTTACTAAGCAGATTTGAGCACAACCAGATGCTGATTTATTAACAACCCAATGCGACAAGGTCAAAGATGACAAATTTGAGTTCCTCACATGAGGCAGTTAAATTGGTGGAATACCTTCCAAAAATTTTTTGATGAGATTGTGCCTCAAAGGTTAAGAAAAACATGCTCATATTGCTCTTTGGTATTCCAAGGAATCAGTCTTGCAGAAAAGAAGCTTGCAAAAGAGAAAATGGTGCAGAACTATATCTGTGCAAGACTGATAATGTTGACATCTTGGCAGCCTATAGAGGCACATTAGAAATGGCAAAAAAAGGGTTTTCTAATATTAGAAATTTCTCTAAACAGGCCTTTATCATTGCTTTCACTGGAATGCAACAGAAACTCCAAAAAATGCTTTGTTTAGAAGAGCAGAGCATAGTTCTATCCTAATATCAGGTAAAGTTGCTAAGATGAGGAATCTGCTTCCTAGTAGATGTTAATGTTTGGTGACTCTTGCTACTGGGAACAGTTGGAATACATTTATATTACTACAACTGGGCTGAGAGAGACCATAGCTCAAAGAATTACTCCCAAACCTCTAAATCCATGCCTTTTTTTTTTTTTTTTTACTGAATAATAAACTATCAGTATTTGAAAATTGTATAGCATCTATGCTAAAGTTATCCTTATCTAAGGTATAGTATTGCAGTGTTTCAAACATGCTATATAGTTAGACCAACTCAGAAAGATTTAGGTGGGTACTATTGTCCTATATCTAATCTCTGTACAAAGAGTAAAATCCTTAAATGAATTTGTGACAAAACATACTAGTCTCGATAAGGAGCCGTACAACTCCTGAAAAAACTGTCACAGAAACTGGATATTTATTGACCTGTTGAGAAGCAGAAATCAGGAATCCTTGTGCAATTTAGACAGTTTCTGCTTTTGATACAATTTCTCATATGAAGTTGTTAGGATTATGTCACTTAGGAATTAGTGGTGTAGTATGGGCATGGTTTCACTCACTCATTCTTAAACGCTAGGAACATAGGTTTTGCCAACCTGGAGATTTGTCGGATTGGTTTACAGTTGAGGGAGGAGTGCCTCAGGTCTCTATATTGTCAGCAGCACTTTTCAATCTTTTAAGTCCTTTAGGTAAGGTTTTATCAGAATTAGGGTTGATCTATAAATGTTACGCAGATGACATGCAATTTTAAATCTCTAGTAATGTACCTGGTAAAGTTCCTTTGGAGCATTTTAAATACTGTATGAAGGTTCTTCAACATTGGATGCAACAAAATAAGTTTTTAAATTGTGAGAACATAATACTTCACTGGTTTGGTAAGAAGTCTAATAGTCCATTGACTGGTATCTGGTTAGGGATTATATATTACAATTTAAAACCAAAGCTTGTAATTTGGGTGAAAGATTCTTCTTTGACCTTAAAAAGGCCAGTAGAACGACAGTAAGATGGCAGCAGCTTTTCCAAGAACGGGGTCTGAGTGAGTAGTGGCAATGGTCTCTGAGGAAATTCTCTCTCTAAAAGTGTTTCCATAGCGTTGGAGGACAGATTATCCTAGATGCAATCGACAATTGATGAAGTTAAAGAGGATTTGGAATCCTAGGCACAACAGCTGATGGAAGTGAAACAGTCAGTGCGTGAACATCACGCTGTTCAAGTGGATGTACAGATTTCAGCCTTAAAAAAAGAAACCGCAGCATTAATTGAAGGAATAGAAGACCAAGAAAATAAAAATTGCCGCAATAACCTTCAAGTGATTGGCCTTCCAAAGGCCCTCAAGGATAGAGATCTTCCTTCCTTTTATGAGAAATGGTTTTCGGAGGCTTTGGGCCTTGATATCCTAGTAAGTTCTATAATATGTGAGCATTCGCACCAGATTATCCTTTCTGATGGGGCCTATCAACCACAACCAGTGATTGCTCGTTTTCTTAATTGGACAAATAAAATGAAAATTCTAGAGGCATATCAAGCAAAAGGATATCAGGAATATGAGGGTGCATGATTACTATTTCACAACTACTCGGCACTCATAGCAACGCAATGCAAAGAGCTGTCAGTGGCCTGCTCCGAATTGCAGGAATGCGGGATCAAATTTGCAGAATTGTTCCCTGCTAAGTTGAGGATCCAACATGAAGGTAAAACACACTTTTTAAAAAATGAGCAGCAGATAAAAGGTCTGCAAAAATAGAGCGTATGATGCCAGAAGCAGGAACTGCATATTGTTTAATTAATTATTCAAGTTATTTTATGGTCATTTTAACTCTTAACAAGTGAAGAATGATATTCTCTGCAAGTTATGAACTTTCATAACTGAAAATACAGGTGGATATACAGCCCTTAATGGCCATGACAGTATTTGAACACCTATGTAAAGATGTGAACATTGTTTAACCTCTGCGATGGGGATAATCGCTGTCAGCTCAGAGGACTGCCCAGTCTCGAGATGGCGATTGGAACTGCCATATAGCCTAGGACAAGTTCTCAAATGGTCGACTCGAGACTGTGTCACTGGCCGAAGCCATGGCAAGGGACAAAGACGAAATAACCCGCAGGACATTTTGAGTTATCCATCCATTTTAACTGGGCTATACTGTTGGGTAAATATATAAAATAATGCATGCTATCGAGCTTCTGGTATGTTTCCCTGACTACACTAAGTTAGATACTACCTTACATGGACGAGTAGAGGAAATGTTTCTATCAATTTCTGATTGAGAAGAGAGCTGGATATGTTATTATAATTAGGAGTCAGAATGAATTGGAGCCTGAGGCGATCTTTCATATTTGAGAGATACATTATAGATCTTATATTGTTTACTAAATGCCCCATTAATGAAGAATGGTAATAGGGATGCCAATGTGAACAGGAAGCTCTACTGTGTTTTATTTCAATATAATGTAACTATTTGAGGTGCTTTTGTTCTAGTACCATGACTTATAGGTGGGGGGGGGGAGGGGTTCACACAGGCCAATCTTCTGGTTAAAAGGTGTGGGAGGGAAACTGACTGGAAGACGGTAGTCCCTTGGAGAGAGAAAGAAGGGTTTTCTTCCTGTATTTGTGGTATAGATATTTGTGTGGGTGGATGTATGGAAACATGAGATGGGGAGAGATGAGGGGGAGGAGGGGACAGGGGAGCTGGGTTCTATGGAATGGGGATTGTAGATTTTATGGAACTACATAGTACAGATGGCAATGGGGAACTTGGCTCATGGAAGGGGCAATGATTAATCATCACAGGATGTTCTTGTTTCACATATCCCTGCACCTAAACTGGGTGGTGCGGTATGTTTACTCCTGGGCTTGTTGGTCAGATCGTTGGGCTGGCAGTGAGGTAAATGATTAAATTTTTTTTTTGTTTTTATAAAGGGAGATTTTAAAGTGGCTACCTTGAATGTCGATGATATTCATTCCCCTGTTAAAAGAACTAAGCTATTTGAGAGGGGGGAGGATCCAAGATGGCAGATCTGACGGGATGCAGTTGAAATAGCTCCGTGCGACCTTTTCCCTTGAATGCCGCATTTGGTGAGGAAGCATCGCGCCAAAGAACGCAACTTGAGATCTTCGCCTTTTCTCTCACAAGTATTTGGTCTGATGGATGCTCATCTGCTCCGGGAGGCCTCGATGCTGAGAGGAAGTTCGTAGCGGGGCAGTCGAGAGGAAGCAGAACTCACTGCCCTGCAGGAACTACAAACATCTCTGTCCCTTGCAGATCGTAGGGCCCTAGAGAATCTGGCTGAGGCAAGATATGAGGAACAACTTCGCGGCATGGAGCAGGGTGGCAGGTTGGAAAATGCTGCCCTGGGTTTGGAACCTGTGAGCAGTGCTGGAACTGTAGTGAAGATTTCTGAGACCTCAGTGAGACCCGAAGAGGCTGCAGACTATGGGGAAACTCGCCAGTTGGAGAGTGGAACAGTTCCAATTTAATCTCAGAAGTTTCATTTGGTAAGACCGGACTGTATTACATTAGACTATTAGGGATGCGATTCAGTCCTTAAATGAGAATTTATTTCTTCATATCAATCCCTTAGTTAATTCTCTTCATAAAATGGAACAGCATATGGAATTGGTAGGAAAGATAGCGGATGAGAACAGAGTTTCTTGTTCCTTTTTGAAGAAGGAAGTAGTTAGTCTTTCTGGGCTTCATCAGAATATTAAAGAAAATCAATCACTATCTTATAAAATGGAACAGTTAGAGAACCAAATACGTGGGAGAAATCTTCGTATTTTAAATTTTCCTAAAGATTCATTGGTTCTCCCTAAAGATATGTGGAGGAAATACATGATTCAGATTTTGAAAATCCTAGAGCAAGCCCTACCTATTACTTCTAGGGCTTATTATATCCCTCCATTTAAGAAGGAATCTTTGAATCAAAATGGTATGCAAACTCTTACTCTGGTTTCTCCAGCTTTGGATATAACAAAAGTGTTAGAAACAACTCAAAGACCTTGTGACACCCTCTATATTGATTGTTTCATTTCTTCTGGAGTCAGACAAGGAATGGATAATGAAGTTATTTTTTCGTCATCGGCTAGAGACGTTTTTGGGTCTCAAGATTAGCATTTACCCTGATTTGTCTAGACCCATACAGTTAAAAAGAAGGCAGTTCCTTTTATTAAGGCCTAAGGCTCTTGATATAGGAGCTTTCTTTATATTAAAATTCCCATGCAAATGTGTAATTACATTTCAGAATACTTTTCTTTTTGCCTACACAACTTTCTGATTTTTTGCTAGATAACATTCCTTCTGCATCTACTCCCACTTCTGCAACCAATGAGTAAATGTATTATACCTGTAGCTTTCTACAATACATTAGTACAGCCTCCTGTTTAGTCAGATCTTATTTCATGTTATATTAAGGTATATTATTGGGGTAGTGTTTGGAACTCCCCCTTTTTTGTGGACTTGATAGTGCAGAGAAGTTCATGTTTAAGATATTGGTTTTGTTTTTCCTATTTTCTTTTTTTTCTTCTCTGTATTTGCAAATTCAAATTGTAATCTCTTGAATGTATATTGGAAAATGCATAAATAAAAAATTTAAAAAAAAGAACTAAGCTATTTACAATGTTGAAGAGGGAAAAATTAAACTGTTTACAGGAGACATTTGTCTGATGAGGAACATCTAGAGTTTAAAAAAAAAAAAGACTGGGTGGGCTTTTGTGGTTTTGCATCTTATTCGCAGAGTGGAAACTTATTCAAAAAAATCTCCCCTTTGAGGTAGAAGACAAAAACACAAGAATAGAGAAGGTCACTATTTTTTTGATTGGTAAATTGTATGGGATGAAATATAGGCAACATTTATGCTCCAAACACATATGATCAAACCTTTTCTACCATCATAATGATTTTACTCTGCTACACTGATTATCTAGTGATACTAGGTGGTGATTTCAATTTGGTGAGGAAGACTAAACTGGCTAGAAAAACTTAATCTCAGGAAAAAAAAAAAGGGATTAATTTGCTGATCCAGGAACTGGGACTTTTAGACATCTGGAGAGTACTACATTCTGGAGAAATTTTATGTTTTTCTCTAAGCCTTACCAGTTACTCTAGAATAGATTACATTATTATATCTTAACCCTTGTTTAATGCAGTTCTCCAAGCAAATATAAGAACCATTGCCTTGTCTGATCATGCTGCAGTTTCTCTAACTTTAAAATCAGAAGTGGGAGGTGAGGGGAATTTTGGCATACGAGTCCAGGTTAATATAAAGATGCTTAATTTTGTCACTATCTGAAGCAGAAATGGGCAGAGTATCGCCAGTGTAATTAAACTCCTGTTTCCATTACAATTTTCTGGAAAGTTGTGCTGAGGGGGGAAATCATGCCTACGTGGTAAAGAAAATGAAACAGATGCAGAGATTTTGAAACTTTCAAAAAAATTACAGAACCAGAAAAGATTGCACATTTACTCTTTAGCAGAGCATAAAGCAGCTTTGCATAGTACTAAGGCTACCCTGAATCATTTGATCCATCTCAAGGCAATTTGCTCCCTTAATTATTTTCAACTTCAATTTTATAAATATGGTAATAAAAGCAGGGGAAACTCTTGACATAGTTGGTCAAGGGAGTAAGACTGAAAATATATTATTGGCATTCGTGATCAGAGTGGAACTCCCCTGACTGATACTGAGAGGATTTTGGAAATATTTCGGTCCTATTATCAAGAATTATATACCATGGGACCCTATGAAACAAACATATGATAGGAATATATAGACCCTCAAAAAACCTATTTTGCAGAAGGACTTCTTAGGGGGTCTTAATACCACTATTTTGGAGGCAGAGGTTTTCCGGGCAACTGGGGAAAGCAGTGGGAGCTGATAACTTAGGGCCAGAGTTTTATAAAATTTATAATTCCATTTATTGGGAGTAAAACTGAAGATGTTTAGTCATACCCTTCAACTTTTTTTTTTTTATATCTCACATGAATCAACCGATTAGCATTGTCTTGCCAAAGAAAGGTCATGATTTGGGGAATCTCTCATCTTATTGTCCAATCTTGCTGACTAATGCTGACATCAAATTGTTGGCTTCTATTTTAGCAGCTAGATTGGGGAAGATATATTGGTGGGGCCGGATCTAAAAGGTTTTGTGCCAGGAAGATATGGTGGTGTTAATGAGTGCAAACGTTTGGTGGTTATGGGTGCACAGGAGAGGACAATGATTGATAGCTTGGTCCTGAGGCTAGATACTGAAAAAATGTCTGATAAGGTGAATTCGGCATATATGTTTTAGGTGATGGATAAATTTGGAATTAGAGGTCCATTTGGAGAATGGATTGGATATATAATTCCTCAAGCCCACATTATGGTAAATTTTGAAATTTTGAATTGCAGGGGGGTATGCAGCAGAGGTGTCCACTGTTGCAGCGCTTATTGTGCTTGAGCCTCTGGCAATAAAGCTGAGACAAAGCATGGAGATAGGGGGCATACCATATGGCAGACAAGAGGTGAAAATATTCCTTTTCGCAGATATCCTTTTTTTTGCAAATGTAAACAGGCCATCCTGCATGTGGTGGGGTTATTTTCTGATTTTAAATCATTTGCAGGATTGACAAATCAGAGGCTTCCTGGCAGGAATCCTTTCCTTTCTGTTGGGCACTAAAGATTAAATATTTAGGAGTTTGGATGCCTAAGACTAGACTTGCTATATGAGGCTAATTTTAGAGATCCCTTGTCTGGCTTTGTCCAACAGTTGCAAATTTGAAGAGAATTGCTAGTTTCATTAATTTATTTATTTATTTGTTTTTGGTTTTTATATACCGGTCTTCTTGCATTATATGCAAATCAAATCGGTTTACATTGAACATTTAAACTTGCTTGAAAAAGCATTACATGTAACAAAGAACATCAAAACATGAAAAACCTGTTGGAACAAAAAAATAAAACACAGAGTATGAGTTGTTCATCTTTAACAGGAAACGGGGAGAAGAGCACTCTACATAATGGTCTTATTATCCAAACTGGTGTACAGGCTGCAAATGCGTCCCTGTTGGCCAAATCCCACTGATCTGGCATCTCAAGTCTGCTTTCATTTAATTTCTAAGGAAAGGGTGCCAGCCTAAAATAAGTTACAATAAGCTGGAATGGAGTAAGGTACAAGGGGGTATAGATGCACCTAATTTTCAATTATATTATTTTGCATAACAAATGTGTTACATTGGGGAGTTTATTAGTAGGGATTTTAAATATGACTCATTTCGCTTGATTGATAAGTTGAGAGAACCATTGTCACCTTTGGGATTACTTCATCTGAAGCCAAAATATCATAAATATAAATGACAGTATCTTATGGAAGCCCTTGCTGGCTGCTTGGTGATTTATAAATAGAATATTGGTTTAATCGACAAGTGTCTCCTTTTTTTGCCCCTATCTAGGACAACATTTTTTTTTTTTTTTTGCCAGAGATCAAGCATTCAATATTTTGGTTTTGGGGTAAGTAGGGACTTAATATCAGACAGTTAATGGATGAAAAGTCAGGGAATATTCTGAGCTTTCAGCAATGACAGAAGGTATTAGAACTCCCTCACTGACTTTTTTGGGTACTTATAAGTCCACCATTATATTTTGGCTTTAGGACTTAATGGGGAACAAATTAAAAAGGAACAAAAAATTGTTGATAAGATGGAG
The DNA here is from genome assembly GCF_901001135.1 of Rhinatrema bivittatum. Lineage (NCBI taxonomy): Eukaryota > Metazoa > Chordata > Amphibia > Gymnophiona > Rhinatrematidae > Rhinatrema > Rhinatrema bivittatum. The sequence goes on along the minus strand of NC_042615.1, from coordinate 684,549,945 downwards.
CTGATAAGGAGTAGAAACTAGATTTCTTGATGGTATGCCTTTTGTAAAAATATTGGTTGTGAGGAGCTGTGTGGGCTGATGAATTATTGGCAAAGGGAAACTGCCAGCTCACTTACGCATAATCAGCTTAAAGCTTTATTTCAAGCTCTGCATGGCCTCCCTGTAGCGATAACTCTCAAAGAAATGCCATATAAAATATTATATCACTGTCAAGCGAATAGGGTGGTGGAAACAGATGACTGTCAAATGTAATATGGAGAAGGGTACGTTTGTGCATATTTTTCTCACTTGTCACAAGAGCTATAACTTTTAGGAGGGAGGCAATAGTATCTCTGGCTAAATGCATTGAGGCAAATTTGCCATTCCAAGTGGAAATTCTTCTTTCGGAAGATGTGCAACCCTTAATAGATTTGCACCCAGATTTGTCCAGAGGGTACAGATTATTTTTGGAAATAGTATTAACTAATGGTGCATAAAATTATCCTTAAAGAATAAACACAGCCCTATGTCTTCTAAAGTGTGGCGGGATTATATGGTTATTCTCATGCAGATGGAAAGTTATGACATCCGTATTTTAGGCCGTAAAATTAATGAAGACTATGTAAAAGCATGGCATTTTTTGATCTGTCTACAAATGATCAAACTACAATACAAAGGGGCGGATTTTAAGAGCCCTGCTCGCCTAAATCCGCCTAAATCCGGGCGGATTTAGGCGAGCAGGGCCCTGTGCGCCTATTTTACATAGGGCTACCGGCATGCGCAGAGCCCCGGGACTCGCGTAAGTCCCAGGGGCGGGCCCGATCCGCGCAGCGTTTTCGGGGCGGGCCCGGGGGCGTGGCCGCGCCCTCCAGACCCGCCCCCAGGTTGCGTCCTGGCGCGCTAGCGGCCCGCTGGCGCGCAGGGATTTACGTCTCCCTCCGGGAGGCGTAAATCCCCCGACAAAGGTAAGGGGGGGGTTTAGACAGGACCGGGGCGGGTGGGTTAGGTAGAGGAAGGGAGGGGAAGGCGTTAGAGAATTCCCTCCGAGGCCGCTCCGATTTCGGAGCGGCCTCGGAGGTAGGCTGCGTGGCTCGGCGCGCGCCGGCTATACAGAATCGGTAGCCTTGCGAGCACCGATCCAGGATTTTAGCGGCTACGTGCGTATCTACTAAAATCCAGCGTACTTTTGTTTGCGCCTGATGCGCCAACAAAAGTACGCCAAATCGCGCTTTCTGAAAATCTACCCCATAGTGTAGGATATTACCCATTATGGGAACAAACAGCCCTGTGGTGACTCTTCGCTATTCAATGAGGTGGGAAGTAAGGAATATTGCTTGATGTGTGAGAATGTGTATGAATGTGGTCGAATGGGGAAAGATGGGATTGGGACTGTTGGTAGGGAGAGGAGCTCTCTTGGGGTATATATTTTGGAAATGATGCAGTGGAAGAGTTTAAGAACATAAGAACATGCCATACTGGGTCAGACCAAGGGTCCATGAAGCCCAGCATCCTGTTTCCAACAGTGGCCAATCCAGGCCATAAGAACCTAGCAAGTACCCAAAAACTAAGTCTATTCCATGTTACCGTTGCTAGTAATAGCAGTGGTTATTATCTAAGTCAACTTAATAGCAGGTAATTGACTTCTCCTCCATGAACTTCTCCAATCCTTTTTTAAACACAGCTATACTAACTGCACTAACCACATCCTCTGGCAACAAATTCCAGAGCTTTATTGTGCATTGAGTAAAAAAGAACTTTCTACGATTAGTTTTACATGTGCCACATGCTAACTACATGGAGTGCCCCCTAGTCTTTCTATTATCCGAAAGAGTAAATAACTGATTCACATCTACCTGTTCTAGACCTCTCATGATTTTAAACACCTCTATCATATCCCACTTCAGCCGTCTCTTCTCCAAGCTGAAAGTCCTAACCTCTTTAGTCTCTCTCATAAGGGAGCTGTTCCATTCCCCTTATTTTGGTAGCCCTTCTCTGTACCTTCTCCATTGCAATTATATCTTTTTTGAGATGCGGCGACCAGAATTGTACACAGTATTCAAGGTGTGGTCTCACCATGGAGCAATATAGAGGCATTATGACATTTTCCGTTTTATTCACCATTCCCTTTCTAATAATTCCCAACATTCTGTTTGCTTTTTTGACTGCCGCAGCACACTGAACCGACGATTTCAGTGTGTTATCCACTATGACGCCTAGATCTCTTTCTTGGGTTGTAGCATCTAATATGGAACCTAACATTGTGTAACTATAGCATGGGTTATTTTTCCCTATATGCATCACCTTGCACTTATCCACATTATATTTCATCTGCCATTTTGATGCCCAATTTTCTAGTCTCACAAGGTCTTCCTGCAATTTATCACAATCTGCTTGTGATTTAACTACTCTGAACAATTTTGTATCATCTGCAAATTTGATTATCTCACTCATTTAATATGATTTGTTACTGTTTGATTTTCTTTGTAATGTTACTGATGTTTTGCTCTGTATTTTCATACTCCCTTTTTTGATATATGTTTCCCACCATTATCACAAAAAGTTTGAAAAAAGCCCCTGATAAATTCCTGGCAAAAATAAAGGGAAAAAAAACCCTGAAAATGAAGGTCCCTATGCATGTTGATTGTTACTCGCGAGAACTGTGAATCAGTGGGCTACACTTTTTTTTAAAATAAATTTGGATTACTGCAATGCTATTTAGATTTACCAATTAGTCTGCTTAAGGTGTTGCAATTTGTCCAGAATGCAGCCATTTGGATTACTTTCCTTGATAATCCAAAAGTAATTTTGAGAGTAAGGAAACTTCACTGGATGCCCATAGCACAATGTATTGAATTTAAATAGTGTACCATTTATTCACAAAGCTCTATAGATAGTTTCATATTGTTTACCCAAGCATATTGTATGGTATGCTCCATCTCATTCCCTTTGCTTCTTTTTTCAATTGTTATTGCAAGTTCTGTCATTATATGATTATCTTCAAAGAACAAGGATGAGGGTACTCTATTGTGGTTCCTGCAGTTTGGAATGTCATACTTTTGCATTTGTGCCAGGAGCAGAACAAATTAACTTCTGTAAATTAGTGAAGGTTACACTATTTTCTCAAGTTTTTAAAATGGAAATTATAGGGGGTTAGGACAAGATTAGCAGCATAATATGAAATATGTTTATTTTATTTTGTATTTATATTGATTGTTTTAATGTTTAAATTTTATGAATGCAGCATTGCAAATCATGCAACTGTATTAAATTTGTGGAATATAAGATGTCAAATTATATGTTAAGATTTAGTTCTTAATAGTTTCAACCATTTTCCTGGGACTGATTTCAGGCTCACCTGTCTAATTTCCTAATCACCCCTGAACTTTTTAAAAACTGGTGTTACGTCAGCCACCCTCCAGTCTTCAGATGCTCTAGCTGATTCCAATGACAGTTTACAGATTACTAATAGTAGGTCTGCAATTTTGTTTCAATTCTTTTGGCACCGTCTGGTCCAGGTGATTTGCTACTCTTTAAACTGTCAATTTGCCCTATTATATCTTCCACATTCAGAGACTTGTTTCAGTGCCTCTGAATCATCACTTAAATACTTCTGCCATGGGTATCTGCCATATATTTTCCCAGTAAAGATTGGAAAAAAATATGTTTATTCTTTCTACTATGGCCTTGTCTTCCTTTAGTGCCCCTTTTACCCCTCGATCATGTAATGTCAAAGCAACTTCCTCATAGGTTTTTTTCTTCAAATGACCAGAAAGTTTTTATTATGAGTTTCTTCCTCAGCAAACCTTTTACAATTTTCTAACTTTATTAATGCTTTGCATCTAACTTGCAAGTGCTTATATTTCCTGTTTTCTTCACTTGGATTCCTTTTCCATTTTTTTTTAAAGATGTTCATTTGGCTACAATATCCTCTCACACCTCAACTTTCAAACACACCGGCAATCATTTGGCCTTCCTATCACCTTTTTTAATGCATGGAATACATCTGGGTCTCCAAGATGGTATTTTTAAACATCCATGCCTCATGTAAACTCTTGACCTTTGCAGTTGCTTTCATTTTTTTCCTAACAATTTCTCTGATATTCTTCGTCTCTTTTGAAAGTTAAATGTCATCGGAACAGATTACCTTAGTGCCCTTGCTACAGCTATCAAGTCAAATTTGATCATGCTATAATCATAACTGTCAAGTGGCCCCAACTCATTACCTCTTGCACCAAATCATGCATTTCACTAAGTATTAGGTCTAAAACAGCTACCCTTCTTGGTTCTTGTACAAGCTGTTCTGTGAAGCATTCATTTATTTTTTTTCTAGAAACTACCTCCTTAGCATATATAGATGAGACATTTACCCAGACACTACTGGGGTAATTGAAATCAAATCATTACTATTTTCTAATTTTGTTAGCTTCCCTAATTACTGCTAGTTATTTCTGGCCAGGTGGACACAACCACTGCTATTCTATTCTCCTTCTCACATGGAATTTTTCTCCACAAATATTCTACAGTGAATTTTGTTTCCTGAATAACTTTTATCCTGTTTGACTATGCCCTCTAACATATAGCACCACCCCTCCACCAATTTGATCCATCCTACATTGAGATATAATTTGTAGCCTAGTATCAGTCTCTTTCCACCACATCTCTTGAGATTCCAATTATATCTACCTCTTCATTCAGTGTTATGCATTCTATGTCTCCCATTTTATTTTTTATACATCTAGCATTTGTACGCATTCATTTCAAATTATGTACTTTGCATTAACAACCTGCTTATCAGTTGATGGGGTAATTGGAATTTTTCTGCTCTGTCTGCTCTTTATTTAAAGGTACCTGGGCTACTTTAACATCTATTGCAACCTATTGGGATGCCCTAACTTCCCTGTTTTGTTAGTATTCTTCAACAATACATTTCAAACCATGCACTTCTGAGCAACTGTCAGCTCCCCCCCCATCATCTAGTTTATAAAAGCTGCTCTATCTCCTTTTTAAAGTTTAGTGCCAGCAGCCTGGTTCCACTCTTAAGGTGAAGCCCACCCCTTCACAATAGGCTTCCCCTTCCCTAGATTACCCAGATCCTAACAAATCTGAAAACCTCTTCCCTGCACCGTCTCATCCATGCATTAAGCTACTGGAGCTCATCCTGCCTCTGAGGTTCTGCTGGTAGAAAAGGGAGAATGCAACCCTGAAGGTTCTGAATTTCAGTTTCCTACCTAAGAAGCTAAATTTAGCCTCCAGAGCATCCCTTCTGCATCTTCCTATGTCATTGGTACCCACATGTATCAAGTTTTTTCCTCGCCAGCTCTTTCTAAAACTTTATCTAGGTAACACGTGAGGTCTGCTACCATCACACCAGGGAGGCAAGATACCAAGCGATCCTCATACCCATCAGTCCCCCAGCTATCTATATTTCTAATGATTGAATCACCCACTATAATAGCCGTCCTAACCCTTACCTACTGAGCACATGGCCTTGGAGAGACTTCCTCTGTGTGAGAGGATAAAGTATCACCTGGAGGGCAGGTCCTAGCTACAGGATCATTTCTTGTCTTAGCAAGATGTGGTCTTCTGCCAGTTGATGATGTTCCTCCAAGGCAGCTCAAGGGCTGATAGTAGAATGGTCCCAACTCCAGTCTATGTCCCTGAAGGTCTTCAGTCTACCTCAGCTCTTCTCTAGAGATCAGACTCATTCTCAGGGAGCCAGGAGCTCTTTGCACTGGGTGCATACATTCAGCAATGGGTAGATAATCATGCATATAGCACTGAATGCAAAAGACTGGATAGCCCCCAATTCACTGCTAGACTTCCGTCTGCATCTTAATTTTATTAAGTTGCTAAAGTTCTAAAGCTGATTATGGAGTAGATATGTCTCAGCTTAAGTTTTTTAAATTATTTGGTGTCTTACTTAAGAACACAAGATGTGCCATACAGGGTCAGACTAAGGGTCCATCGGGCTCAGTATCCTTTTTCCAACAGTGGCTAATCCAAGTCACAAGTACCTGGCAAGTACCCAAACATTAGATAATTACCATCAAAGCAGTTTATGGATTTATCCTCTAGTAACTTATCCAAACCTTTTTGAAACCCAGTTACACTATGCTGTAACCACATCCTTTAGCAATGAATTCCAGAGCTTAACTACGCGCTGAGCGAAAAAGAATTTTCTTCAATTTGTTTTAAATGAGCTACTTGCTAACTTCATGGAGTGCCCCCTGGTCCTTCTCTTATCTGAGAGAGTAACTAACAGATGTACATTAACTTGTTCAAGTCCTTTTATTATTTTGTAGACTTCTATCATATCCCCCCCTCAGCTGCCTTCTCCAAACTGAAAAGCTCTAACTTCTTTAGCCTTTCCTCATAGAGCAGCCATTCCATGCCCCTTATTTTGGTCACCCTTCTCTGCACTTTTTCCAGTGCAGCTATTTCCTTTTTGACCAGAAATGCACACAGTATTCAAATGTTTTTAATTTGATAACTAGGTGACATGTTAGTATGTGAATGACCTGCAACAAGATTAAAAATTAATCACTAAAATCAGGGGTCTCTATATATTATTAGTCAAAATCACAAATTCACTATTTTGAAGATTTTCCTCCTAGCTGGGAGAGGGAATAATCTATTTAAGAGAAAAAGCCTAGAGTTGGTGTGAGATAGGGAGAGGGGCTGGGTGGGGAATCAAACTAGTGACTAGTTGCCCAGAAACCAGCATTATCTTTTCAGATCAAGTGACCTTTGCAAACTTGCAAATCTAATATTTACAAATACTAACTCACAAAATTAGCTCAGTCTTTTTATCCCTAAGCTCTCACAATTCTTAACAGCGGCGAACAAATACTAAGACTTATCTGCCTAACTTATACAGGATATTCAACGGCATGGCTATGCTGCTCAATATCCATGTACAAAATCACTATTTAGCTGAATGAGTCTTAAACAGCTAAGTTATACTTGTGCTATGGCAAAGCTAACATGATTAATGTAACCGGGTAAGTTCAAATACCGGCACTTATCTGACAAAGCTAACTAAACAAACAGCGCTACCCCATTATACCTACTGCCTGCTCCCGAGTTATCCAATTATCTGCTTAGCCAGATAAGTGACTTTTCCAGCTAAGTGGTAACCACTGAACGTAGCCAGGTGTTCAGTGGCCGCCACTTAGCTGGCTCAGTAGCTTTTGAATATTGGGCTCATCTCTAAACTCACAATTCTTAAGTGGCAAATATTAACATACAAGTTCACAAAATTAACAAAGTCCTATTTCTAAACACACAATTCTTAATCACTTAAATACTAGCCTTAAACACTTACACAGTCAATAATTTTACCCTTTAAGGAATTTTTTTTTTTTTTTTTAAGATTTTACATGTTCTTTCTTAATAAGTCCAACTTAATATAAGCAGGATTACGGTTCTGCAGTCAGCATGCCCTCTGGACTGACCTTCTCAACATGTAGGCAGTGAGAGTTAAGGAGCTGATATTGGGATGATGTGGTGCTCCTTGGATCCGAGTAATGAGAGTTGGAGAATTCCCACAACCTGATTAGTTCCCTGATGGATAACTCCTAGAAGAGTGGAAACCAAATCTGTCTTGACCAATAGGAGGCTACAATGATCCCCTGGCCTTTAAGTTTTAGCAGTTTTTGCCACCAGAGGAATTGAAGAATGAGCATACAGAAGACCCTCATTCCAATCTAGGGAGAAGGCATCCAACGTTAGTTTGCCTTGAGGTCCCCTTCTGGAGTAGAAATTCAGGATCTTTTTGTTCAGAGGTGATGCAAATAGATCCATCATGAATGTTCCCCTTGTATAGATTGTCCAGGATTCGACTACCCAAACATTCTCCTTGCCTGCCTGGTATATGAGTACTAGGGCCATTCCCTGAGAAATCAGGACACAGTTCCCTGACATAGGAATTATGAGCCTGTTCCTCCCTGCTTGTTCACACAGAATATTACGGATTAATTTTGTTGGCTAACTGGTCTGAAAACCTTTAGTGCATACAGTTATCACCCTTAGATCTAGGAAATGTGTATGGTGGAGTTTTTCTTGAGCAGACCAAAGGCATTCCATGTAATGATGCTCCTCTACATGAGCTCCCCAGCTCAGGTAGGATGCATCTGTAGTTAGAACAATTTGAGTTGGAGTAGTTTAGGAGATTCATCTGGCCAGATTTAATTGAATCAGCTACCAGGACAGGCTCTTGAGCTACTAGGTGATCTAGCTACAGTCTTCCAAGATACCAAATGGCTTGAGCCCACTGTGATGGAAGGATCCACTGGGCTTGTCTCATACACAGATGTGCCAAGGGAGTGATATGTACAGTTGATGCCAAGAGGCCCATCAACCTTAACATGTCCTATGTTGATACTTGTTTCAATTCTTCAACCGCAGATGTCAGTGTCATGATCCTTTTCTGAAGACAGGGTTTCGACAGAGTTGTATATGTAGCAGAACTCCTATGAATTCCAATTGAGGTAGTGGGCTCAAATATTTTGGGTAATTTATGGCAAACCTTAGCAACTCCAATACCTGGAAGGTTTGTTCATAGATTCTGTGGCACCTCCATGAGATGTGCAGTTGACCAGGTAATTGTGCAGGTAGGCAAATACATGCACCCATTTGTGTAGAAGCACTATAACCACTACAAGACATTTTATGAATATGTGTGGTGCTAATGCTAGCCCTAATGGCAATACACAATATTGGAGGTGGTACTTCACGGCAAATCTAAGATACTTCCTGTGAACTATAACTGTGTGGGCATAAGCTTTCTTTAAATCCAATCCAGGCAGCATGCCAATTTCCTTTTGCCAGGAAGAGGATCAAGGTACCTAGGGAAATTTTGAACTTTTCCTTTACCAGGAAGCTTTTCAAACTCTTTAGATCAGGTGGAATAAGGAAGTACTTGGAATAAAAACCCCACTCTTCCCTGGTGAATGGATTCAACTGCATTAGTCTCTAAGAACAGGTTCACATTTTTTAGCAGCTCCTGACGTTGAGAAGCAAACCAAGAACTTCAGAAGATAATTTGACATGGTTTATGATACATTTAATAAGAACATAAGAAAATGCCATACTGGGTCAGACCAGCATCCTGTTTCCAACAGTGGCCAATCCAGGCCATAAGAACCTGGCAAGTACCCAAAAGCTAAGTCTATTCCATGTTACCATTGCTAATGGCAGTGGCTATTCTTTAACGGGCGGATTTTAAAAGCCTTGCTCGCGTAAATCCGCCCGGATTTACGCGAGCAAGGCCTTGCGCGCCGGCGCGCCTATTTTGCATAGGCCGCCAGCGCACGAAGAGCCCCGGGACGCGCGAAGGTCCCGGGGTTTTTCGAAGGGGGCGTGTTGGGGGCGGGACCGGATGACGCGGCGTTTCGGGGGCGGGACACGGCGTGGCGTCGGCCCGGGGGCATGGTCCAGGCCTCCGGACCAGCCCCCGGGTTGGAAGACGGCGCGCCAGCAATCCACTGGCGCGCGTAGATTTACGTCTGCTTCTCGCAGGCATAAATCTAGGGACAAAGGTAAGGGGGGCTTAGATAGGGCCGGGGGGGGGGGGGGGGGGGGTGGGTTAGGTAGGGGAAGGGAGGGGAAGGTGAGGGGAGGGCGAAAGGAAGTTCCCTCCGAGGCCGCTCCGATTTCGGAGCGGCCTTGGAGGGAACGGAGGCAAGCTGCACGGCTCGGCGCACGCAGGCTGCCCAAAATCGGCAGCCTTGCGCGCGCCGATCCAGGATTTTAGAGGGTATGCGCGGCTATGCGCGTATCTTATAAAATCCAGCGTACTTTTGTTTGCGCCTGCTGCGCAAACAAAAGTACGCGATCACGCTTTTTTTAAAAATCTACCCCTAAGTGAACTTAATAGCAGGTAATGGACTTCTCCTCCAAGAACTTATCCAATCTTTTTTTAAACACCGCTATACTAACTGCACTAACCACATCCTCTGGCAACAAATTCCAGAGTTTAATTGTGCGTTGAGTAAAAAAGAACTTTCTCCGATTAGTTTTAAATGTGCCCCATGCTAACTTCATGGAGTGCCCCCTAGTCTTTCTACTATCCGAAAGAGTAAATAACCAATTCACATCTATCCGTTCTAGACCTCTCATAATTTTAAACATCTCTATCATATCCCCCCCTCAGCCGTCTCTTCTCCAAGCTGAAAAGTCCTAACCTCTTTAGTCTTTCCTCATAGGGGAGCTGTTCCATTCACCTTCTCATTTTGGTAGCCCTTCTCTGTACCTTCTCCATCGCAATTATATCTTTTTTGAGATGTGGCGACCAGAATTGTACACAGTATTCAAGGTGCGGTCTCACCATGGAGCGATACAGAGGCATTATGACATTTTCCATTTTATTCACCATTCCCTTTCTAATAATTCCCAACATTCTGTTTGCTTTTTTGACTGCCACAGCACACTGATTATGCTGCGAACCTAGATGCCTCTGTGCCAATGTTTACATAAAATCTCAGCCCTCCTCAGGTATGAAGGTTTTCCAGCATGGATACTGGGATTTTGACTGCTATCTGAGATGCAGTCAAAATCCCATCCCAAGTTTTGATTGGGATGCTGGTTGTAACTTTTGGATCCTCTGCTGTCTGGGATGAGAGTGAGATCCCTGCTTCTGATGGAGATTAGAGGGCAGAGGATAATGCCACCACAAATGATAGAAGGGTCTCCTTGGCATCTCTCAAATGCTATCTACATGAGGGCAACAGTTCTGGAATGGCAGTAGAGGGCCTGAAGAATAGTACAATGGTTTTTAATTTGTGCCACCACTTCCTTGACCTTCGTCTTCAAAGAGATTTTTTCCACTATTTATGTCTGTGAATCTTTTTTGCTCTTCTTGTCTAGGGGTCCAGGGCTACTACCATGTGAGTTTGCAGGCACAAATACCTACTGCAGAACCTCTTAACGCCATTTCAAACACATCATGGGGCAACTGGACCATGCATTTTCCATACTCCATATCCTTGTCCACTAGTGACTACAGGGCATCACATTTGAGAAATATGCTCTGAAATGCCCTTTACCTCTTTCGGAATGTTTTTCATATGTAGGCCCACAAAATGCTGATATGAAGCTTTGTAAGCATTGAGCAAAGCGCCTAGATAAATGTTCCTCCTAATAAGGTCAAAGGTAAAAGAACTCTTCCCCTCAGGCACTGAAGAATTTTTTTTTTTAACTTATTAAATTTTCATTTACAACTTCAAAATAGCTTATGATAATTAGGAGTTTCAATCAAAACCTTCAGTAGCAGCACAGTAATATAAAAGAACTCAATTAAAAGTAGCTCCAAATTCAAGACAACCATAAAAGGGATTCCAATAATCCACAGGAAGACTTGACCAGCAGAAAAAAGAAATACGTTAGAGAACAAGATATGCTCAAGAAGCAGATGTAAGTATGTATCTCTTGGCCAGGATTGGCTCTGCTGCATATATTTATCACTCAGAAGCAATGTTAACTAACTTTGTTAAACAAAATATAAGCAGCATTAAACTTGAGACATTTCCATGGAAATTAAGAAAAACAATGCCCCTAGATGAAGAATACTAGGTCTCATTAGTAAAAACAGTTTCCGTTTTCTCTGGGTGAACTTAGCAATGACAGGAAATATCTTGACCAACTGTAGAAAACGTTCTTCACGATGTTTAAAGTTTTAGCAACCAGTTTCTGACTGCATCTAATGCTAAGTTCACTATCAAAGTAGAAGGTTTAGCCAAATCCAATGTTTCAAATGCTGTTACATCCAGACTATCTTCAGAACTTAAGAGTTCATTTCTAAGAGCTTTCATCTTTTTCTTGAATGGAATGGTAGAAGGTAATAAACCCTTGCCACCTGAGGAAGTGATTACACAGGAACGTTTAATATTTCCACCCAATATCTTTTAAACATATGCAAAGAAACTAACAGCAAGTAAAGAAAATGTATAAAGCGCAAATTGCACCATCTTACTGAATTTTCTAGATTCTACAACTTACATAAATGAACATTATCCTTCACAATTGCTTTTTGAGACCCACAACTAAATCCACTTTACTCTTGAAAATAGTCATAATTCCTCAATGTCCTATTTAAAGTTCTCCAAAGCTATCACTTTGTTTTCCAAATTAACATTCTTCACACCACGGCAAGGGCAATCTAATCCTTCACAGCTTTACCAAATTCTTCAACAGCTTTTCAGATTTCCACAGAAGGCCTCTCCAAATTAAAGCCTACCCCCCCTGCCAGCCCCTCTGTGCAGATGCTGGAAAAACAAGCAGCAGTTCCAATTCTTAGCTTCTGGTCTGTCAAACCTTTGGGGTTCCCAAAGATATTTTTGCTCAATGCCGCTGCAACAGATTGCATCTTTGCAATGCCTACAGCCCTGCTTACATCTTCCAGCAGCTGCCAAGTTGAGCCCAGAAGGCTCTGATCAACAGCTGGATCCATGGGGTAGGGTGGAGAGTTTTCATGTCTCTTAAGCTAAACACACTCAGGCCTAGAGAAGACAAAGGCTCAACTCTCCTCCCACAATTCAAAATCAACTATTCTCCTCCTGAGACATAGTTATACTACAAAGGAGTTAAATGGACCCACTGCCAAGAAGAGAAACAAATTGCAAGATGCATCCTGTTTGTAATAACAACTCTGACCAAGTCTTAAATCACACAATAATATATTTATTATACTGAGTATAAGCAAAGGTATACTTAGGAAGCAAAGGTATACTTACAACATGTACATAGCACATCTAGGTCTGGAACGTTTGCTTGTTTTTTTCTTTTTGCAAGCTCTTTTTATATACATTTTCTGTAAGCTAATTGATAACTACTATTTGTTCCAAACCACAAGATTTCAGTTAACCTTGCTGCTAAATGCAGCTACTCTTTGTTCCCGTTTGATCTTATCTTACTTCATATGCACAAACTTTCTTCACAGATACCCTTTCTCAGATTTGTTATCTTCACAGATACCCTTTCTCAGATCCTTCATCTTGTTATCTCATGCTCATCCTGTGACTTACTTGTTGACGTTTCACCTGGATTCTGCTAATGTGTGTGTTACTTTGCAAAACTAGGCCATAGTTCATATGTTGCTTTGCAAAACTAGGCCATAGTTCACCATAGCTTCTTCTTCTTTCTTCAGAGCCTTAATTCATTTTGAGGCCTCTGGTATTTTACATGTTGTAAGTATACCTTTGCTTCCTAAGTATACCTTTGCTTATACTCAGTATAATAAATATATTATTGTGTGATTTAAGACTTGGTCAGAGTTGTTATTACAAACAATCCCCTGACTTCACTTTCCTTTTCCTCACCACAACTACATAGAAAATAGAAAAAGGAAGATAAAAAAAAGAAGATATAAGGCAGAGGGCTTCAGGATCTCAAAACAGTGTCACAGCTACTCAGGTGCCATCTTGAAATCTTTAGCAAAGAGTGGGTTTAAGATCTCTTGGTCTTTTCTGAAAGTGGATTCTACTAACAATTGACTGATGAGGCAGTGGCAACTTCTTGAATCTGGGTGTCTTTTGGACCCAGTTTATTGCCTCTGCCTTTTTGTTAAAAATAGGGAGAGGACTCACATTCTCATCTGTTTCCAAAAAGATTTAATGGAGAGGCACCACCATGATTTTCTTTTCAGGGGTGGTGCCTACAAATTATAAGATGTCCAGCATTTTTGTACGGGACTCCTTCCTTCTTATACAAATTAAATAGTGCATTTATTTATTTATTTATTTTAATTTAGCTCATGCCTTTTCATTGGTAGCTCGAGGCAAGTTAATTTCATGTACTGTAGATATTTTCCTGTTCCCAAAGGACTTATAAACTAAGGGGCCTGGTGACAAAACATATGAAGTTTTGAAAAATTTCTGTGATCAAGCTCCATGGAAAAACAAAAAATGAGGGCGAGGGGAGGGGCAGGGGTGCTGTATGAAATATGATGTGGGATGACACCTCATGCTCAGTGGAACAAGCCAAAACCTTCTAGATACTATTTATTTATTTATTTATTTATGGGTTTTTTATATACCGGAGCTCCTGTATACAATACATATCGCTCCGGTTCACAGAGAACAGTAATAATTACTGCCGGGTGGCAGTTTACATGGAACAGTTTACATGGAACAGTTTACAAGGAACAGTTTACAAGGAACAGTTAACATGGCCATTTACATGGAACAAATCAGAATACTCGATCTAAGTAATAAGAAAACAAAACTAATTAGTCTCAACTTTAAACATATAAATAAGGCAATTTATAATCTTGGATAAATAAGGCAGTACATTAGAACCAAAGGGCAGGGGTTGTTATATCTTCTAGTTCTTAGCTCTCTGGGAATGCTTGCAGGAAGAGCCAAGTCTTTAGTTTCGCCTTAAAAGTAGTGTGGCACTTTAAGAGAGGTTTCTTGCCTTTATATAGATCAAGGACAGTTACAAGACTAACATACATACAAAAGCAATCAGAAAGAGACAAAGGATAAAAATTTGAGGATAATACCACTCAGCCTGGCCTGAAAAGTATAACTTCACCGGCCAGGGCTCTGTCGGATGGCTTCTCTAACTTGAGGACTTCATATCCTGCTTATCCTTTGAGAAAGATTTAGTCTTTGCTAGAAAGCTCTGGAAATGGTTCTGCTCATATGACTCATGGTGAACCTGCTCATCTTCAGAAAATTCTGGAATTTATGTGATGAACAGATCTGGCTCAAAAATTAACTTTCATCCTAAAATGCTCTTTGTTGCCAAACTTAAAAATCACATGAAAGATGCACAAACTGATAGTAGCCAGGGTTGAAGCATTGACAATTGGCACTACTGCTCACACATTACAAAACTGTGCTAATTTAACCCCTTAGTATATTTGCTAACTTAATGTACTGGGTGTTGCATAACCTTTGCCTCCCCCATTGCAGCAACTAGAAATCTGATAGAAACATGCAATATGCCATTTTAATCAGCATTTAAAACAGAATTAAACATAATAGTTTGTGTGCCCACCATTAGCTTGCAAAACAGATTTAAAAATAGTGGGGTAAAGCTTTTTTTCTGCTTATTGGAATTTTCAATAACTTTTTGACTTGAGATAATTTTAGTGGTCGACCATCACCAAATTCCATAACACTCTTTGTCAGTCTAGCCTTATGTCCTATGAACCTAGCTTTCGCTTCGACCTAATTTTTTGGCAATCCACTTTTTCGAAGGGTTGCACCAGCATCACGAGCCTCACAAAATGCAATTCATTTAATACCTTCAATCTGACACTTTTTCACTATCATGTGTTCTGGCCATAAATAATAAATTTAAGTAATGTGTAAGGTACTTGTTAAATTCCAAACTAAATGGTCTACAAAAGGGTACAAAAATTATATTGGGATATTTCAGTAGAGTGCATGGGGCAAAGATCATTAGGGGTGTGCATTCGTTTGTAACGTATTGGTAATCCGCAACATATAGGGCCATATTCGTTGTATTCATGGGGAAGCGAAACGCATCATGATTCCCCACGAATACAACGAATCTTCACCAAATTATTCGGCCTTCTAAAGGAGCAAATTTAAACAAATCCCCCACCCTCCTGACCCCCCCCCCCCCAAGACTTACCAAAACTCCCTGGTGGTCCAGCGGGGGGGGGGGGGGGGGAGGTCCGGGAGCCATCTACTGCACTCAGGCCATCAGCTGCCGGTATTCAAAATGACGCCGATAGCTTATGATCTTACTATGTCACAGGGGCTATCGGTGCCATTGGTCGGTCCCTGTCACATGCTAGGAGCAATGGATGGCCGGCCCCATCTTGTGCTCCTACCATGTGACAGGGGCAGACCAAAGGCACCGGTTGCCCCTGTGACATAGTAAGGTCAAAGGCTTAGAATACCGGCAGCCGATGGCCTGAGTGCAGGAGATTGCTCCCGGACCCAGGGAGTTTTGGTAAGTCTTGGGGGGGGGGTTGTAGTTAATTCAATTTTAGCCGGGAAACGAATAAGAATGAATGCATGAACATAACGGGGGGCCCCCCCCTTGCTGAATGCAATGTATCTGCCCCCCGACGAATACCGAATGCAACATATGCCGTCCCTCTGCACATCCCTAAAGATTATGCAATGCCCAGGATTGAGTTTTTTACTTCAGGGTCAGTTTTTTTGAGAAAATCAGTTAAAACACTTAACAGTTAAGGTTCCCACATTTGCTTGCCTATGTTTTAGTGTTTAAGTAGACAAGATTCATTACCTATTCAAAAGTTTATAGTTTAAGTATAGTGGAGATGGCTACATTTTATAGATTTATATAGCTTACAGGAATCTACAGGAAAATACTATTTAAATGCAACTGTCCACACTTTTTACAAAGAAATTTGCGACTTTGATATCTACATGATTGTCAATACAAGGCAACCCAGTCCACCTAAAATACCACGTGATTTCAGTCAGTGTACTCTAAGTAGATCAATTTTTCTATGTTTAATTTACATGTAGTTATTAGAACACCCATTTTACAAAATCAATAACTATTCAGTATGAGTACATTAACTGGAAAAAATATGTCCAGTTCTATTCTATTACAAGAATCACATCTCATGCAAACTATAGGAGAAAGTTTTTCCCAAGGCTGGCATACCTGCAGGCAGCTTCCTGTACTCTCTTGTTGCTGTCCAGGATACGTTTTAGCAACTCCGTCATTAATGGCTTCAAGTACGTGTCTGGGGGCTGGCTAACTACCCAGTGTGCATAGCGGCTAAGAGTCCAACAAGTAATAGAGCGCACAAGAGCCTTTTTATCAGACAGGCACTGAATAAGGTGGGGAATGAGTTCAGGAAGATATGGAATCATGCCCTGCATGCATCCTGTTAAAAAAAAAAAAAAAAAAAAAAAAAAAAAAAAAAAAGTTGAAAAGGTATTAGTGCTTACACTACATATTTTAATTGTATGTTACTGAGATAGAAATTATCAATCTAGACCCCATTAAGGACTTTTTCTAGGTTGAGTACATTGTACTGCAGTTATTTTCTCTATCTAAAGCATTAAAAGATTCAGTATCAGCAAGGTAAACAATGAGTCACCATGATTACTTTTGAGCTAGTCAGCAAGTCAACTGTTAGAACAAACAAAGAGGGAGAAGGCATGGCCCCAAGATAAACTATTGAAATGTCAGGTAATATTTTGACAAATATAAAAAACATTTAAAATAAATCAACCAGCTACAGACTGCATTTTCTATGTTGAAAAACAGTAGGTCTCCACACTGCTTTCAGATGTGTGTCAGCAACAGACATGAAAGAGCAGGCAATAAAGCCTGAGAAATGCACACATCCAAAACTCACCGACTACATAATTTAACATTTATTAATTGTATTTATATACAGATATTCTGTAAATAATCAGTTTACAAAGAAAAAATAGAAACATAAGTACATAAAATCAGAAAATACAATATCAAAATAAAACAAGCAATAAACCTACCTCCAAAAACACTAGAGCTATCCCAATATTTGCATTTAATCTAGTAAACTATATGTTATGATCTAGGAAACCATTTCGGTCATAATTATGTTTCTGTAAAGAAAAATTATTCTGAGGAAAAATTAGTTTCAGTAGACTGGGGCTAGTTAGCATGTCTGTTAGGCAAATATCACATGAACATCTGGACCCTGAAAAAAAAAATGATTGCATTAAGCATCCTTCCCACCTCTATTTGTACCTTTTCTTCAATGAAGAACATAACACAAAAAACAAAAACAGAGGAACAAAGGATTGAATCCACTAGAGTGAGCAGCTCCCTTGGCAGATGTTAAATCTTGAAGAGTCACTCCATAATAAAATTCTAAGAACTCTTACTGTAAAACTATAAATAAAATTTATCAGGGAGAACACACATATTACAATATTCTGGTCTACACTTAAATAAAGTTATAAGCGTATCAGAAGTCATTCCATCTTAACAGGTCACAATATTCAAACATTTTTTTCTTTACTATTCTTGTTCTCAACTATTATAATAAAGAGGCTTATGAAATGACCATTACCAGAGGTTCTTAAAACAAATATTTTCAGAGATTTAAGAAATTTTTACAAGTTTCATTCAGCAAAATTTGGCTATGACATTGCTAAAAATGCATAAGACAGATTCTAGATGTATTCTATCATATATAACCAATGAAATTATCTTAGCACAGTAGATAATGAATATTTAAGCCATGTATCAATCTACCTTCAGCTATTGCTCCTAGAACCAAGATGCCAGACTCCTTGATTACCCATTCTGGATGAAACAGCAGTTCTTTCAAGAGGGGTAGAATTTGTGGCAAAAGTTCATCTCTAAAAACATTGGCAAGAACATCCAAAGCAGCAGCAGAGCACTTTCCTTAAAATAAAATAAATAAATTACCCAATTACTCACACAATTCCAAAATGTATGTATGATTACATATATATATTATCTCAAGTTCTACAAAACACAACAGATAGGGGAAAATATAATTCTGCTAAAACACTTCATTTTATAGAAATGACGGTAGAAAATGACCAAATGATCCATCCAGTCTGCCCAGCAAGCTTATGGTAGTATCTGCACGTACAAGTTACACCCAAGCTTATCAGTTTCCCAGACCATAAAAAGTCAGGGCTCTTTTTGGTTACTGTTTGAATCCAATTTCCCTTTAACCCTTGTCATGGAAGCAGAGAGCAATGTTGGAGTTGCATCAACAGTATCAAGGCTTATTTAAGGGTAGTAGCCGCATCAGCAAGTTACCCCCATTTACTCTTCATTTCCATCCTCTACATTTTAGGGATCCACAGTGTTTATTCCATGCCCCTTTGAATTTTTTCACTGTTTTCATCTTTATCATCTCCTCCGGAAGGGCATTCCAGGCATTTATTACTCTCTCTGAAGAAATATTTCCTGGTGTTGGTTCTGAGTCTTCCTCCCTGGAGTTTTATTTCGTGACCCCTAGTTCTATTGATTTCTTTCCAATGGAAAAGGTTTGACAATTGTGTATCAAAATCTTTCAGGTATCTGAAGGTCTGAATTATCTCTCTCCCCTGCACCGCCTCTCTTCCAGGGTATACATAATCAGATCTTTCAGTTGCTCCTCTTAAGTCTTCCAAAGCTAACCCCACACCATTTTGGTCACTTTTCTTTGGATCGCCTCTATCCTGTCTATTCTTTTTGAGATACGGGCACCAGTACTGAACAGTACTCCAAGTGAGGCCTCACCAGTATTTGCACTCACAAAACATTTCTGGCTCAGAGAAAGCAAACTTATTAAAAAACACACAGAAAAGGAGACCCACTGGTTATAGCAAAGAGGAAACTCCAGTCTTTGAATGTCGCAAATAGGTCTTGTTTTCAGGCTATCCACCATGAATAATGCAAAGGGGGTCATGCAATGAGAGTGAAAGAAAGCAGACTCAGGAACAATCTGAGGAAATATTTCTTTATAGAAAGGATGGTGGAAGAATGGAATAGCCTCTCTATCTGAATTCAAGAAGTTATAGAACAAGCACAGGGGATTCCTGAAGGAATGGTAGGGATTGTAGAACAGAGTAGCTGGTGTGGATAGAAGCAAAGTAATAAAAAGACCATTTGGCCTATATCTATGTGAATATGTGGAGATAATTCAATTTCACAGCCTTGCAAATCTCCATGGAGATTGCTTTTTAGTGGGTTACCAATGCTGCCATGATTCCAATACTGTAAGTCTTGACATGCCTGGGCATGACAAGAGATGCAACCTGTAAGCAAATTAGAAAGTTTATGATTGGTATCAACAATCCCAGGTTTGTAAGGGGTCCAACAAAATAAAAAGCTGGGTGGTCTTGTAAGATTCTTAGTCCGCTCCAGACAGAAGACTAAGGCTCTCTTGCAATCCAAATTGTGTAGTCTGTACATTTTTATGGATGTGGGCCTGAGAAAAATGGTGGAAAGCCAATTGACTGTTTAAGGTGGAAGTATGACACTATCTTAAGGCAGGAACTTAGAAAGTGTGTGCAGAATTACCCTATTGATAAAACTTAGAAGGTGGATATATTCACCAGGGCCTGGAGCTCACAGATCCTGCGTGCCAAAGCGATAGTCATCAAAAAACTTCCAGGGCAGGTACTTCAATTCACAGGAGTCCACTGGCTCAAAGAGTTAATTCCATCCTGGAGTCCCAGGACACAGCCAAAGGTTTGATGAAGGCTTCTACTGAAGCAAGCCTTGCATGAAACTAGAGGATGTACACAAATGGGTTTAGCTTCTACAAGGGGGAGATTAGTACCAATTGCACCAAAATGAAACCAGAGTTTGTATTTAATCTGGACTCAGAGCTGTAGAAAATAGTCAAGCAGTTTGTGGTATGGAGCAGAAGAAAGGATCTAGGACCTTTGCCTCACGTCATACAGCAAACATCATTAGGTTAATTCTTGCATTCAAAAGAAACATGCAGTAAAAATCAATATTTTATGTATTTATTATGAACCCATCTAAATATCTAGACCAGGAACATGCAACTCTGGTTCTCAAAGGCCACAAATTTTAATTCTCTTATTGTGGTAACCCTGAAACTGTTTTGGATCAAATGTATGCAAATATACCTTAAATAATCTTTGTGGCATTTCAGAAAGCAGGACTGGTTTGCAATCCTCGAGGATTTGATTTGAAAAACTCAGATGCAGGCATTGCAGACTCGCCCCTAAACTAAATGTTAAGACAGAAAATGTAGAACGATATGGAACAATGTAGACAACTAACTTACTTATATTCCAGTCAGAAATAGTGTCATCATCATCAAGCTCATCATCATCACCTTCTTCCTCAATACCATCCTCATCGTGCTGTTGAGCAACAGTCCGAGATCGATGGAAACGCGGCCTAATATCTTGTTCACTATCAGGAATAGCCTCGTCTTCTTCAACATCGCCCTGCAATGCATGCACAACAGAAAACATTTGAAGTGTCCAATCTAGAGGATTTCTTTTGTTAGGATTCCACCTATGATGATAGCTGGCAAGGCCCTGGATGCAGTTAAAAAAAGAAGCTTCCTTATATCTATATAAGGCAGAAATAATTCTTAAGGCTGGACATGTGACGAAGTGGGCTAAAGAATAAGCAAACATACTAGTAGGAATATAACAGATATAAACTAGCACTCGTTTATTCCTAAAAGACTCAAGATTATGTAAGTGTGGAAAGCAGCAGGCAGTGAATTAGTGGACGCGAAGAACTTTGTCACGAGACAGGTGAGAATAGTGTAACACAGGTAACCACCAATAAATGTGGATCAATATATTGCATAAAGTTTAGCATAAGAATTGTTAGACATGATAATGTAACATACTGTTTCTTAGTTTGCCTAGTTACAAGCAAAAATAGAGACAGGAAAAGCTTCTATAGGCAGTCTGATAAGCTCAGCATCTGTCAAGAGTCCTACAACAAGTCGTCTCCTAGCAGAAACTACAGCTTAAGGTATAAACTTGCTGAAACTGAATTCTAATAAAACTAATCTTGCACAACCTGGACTAGAGCCAGAAATGGGAATATAAGGGAAAGGGAAAGGTAAGTCTCTGGCAGATCATCAGTGACAGCATGCCTTAGCCATTTCATGGTGATCTCCAGGCCTGTCTCTCCCAATATTCCCAGATACACTGAACAAGGGGAGACTGTGAGGGAAGTATATCTGTACAAATCTTTATCCATTGCTTTATGTTGCAGGACTTTTGTCTTTGCTGATTTTTAAAACATTTACATTTAGTAACCCAAATATTTGCTTATAAAAAAGTGTGTTTCTTCTGTGACAAAATACACCATCACTCATTCCATCGTTTACAAGAAGGCCAAGCGCTTGACTAATTATTAGCCTAATGAATATTGCTGCCGCAGTTCTCATTTCTGAACCAATTAAGCTTTTGACGCAGTTCCGCATTCCTGGGAAATAAGCATATCTGGGAAATATGAATAATCATGAGAGCATTATAATATTTGATTTTAGCCTGTATTGATCCTCATTTGTGGTAAAGCATAAGTGGTAAAGTATAATTGTATGAATCATTACTGTAAGTGTTAAGAATGCTTCCTGATTTTTGGCTTGGCAGTCTTCCAGGACGTACGGATAATAAAGAGGAAATATTTAACTACAGAGAAATCTGGCTGCAAAGTTTGATTTTTTTCTGTCTGGAAAAAAGAAAATTCCACAGAAGCATCCATCAGCTAGTGAGCAGACCAGTTTTTTAGCATTTGAATTGATATGTGAAAAGTAGAAAAAAGCTAGCAAAAAAATCCCACACAAAACAATTCCAAGGTTCTCACCTTCAAAGTGTGAGAGCACGAGCGAGAGCGCAAGCACAAACAAATCTGGCACTAAATAGATATTTTGCTGGAAGGTGTATACAGTACATAAATATAAGACAAGCAGTAACCTTCCTCCCCTGTTTCAAAACTAAGGATTTTTAATTCTCACCTCACAAAGTATACAAATAATTTTTATTTATATTCTTCTAAACATTATATAAAAGCATATAGATACTTACACGCAATTCAGCATCTCAAAAATTTTAATATATAGTATTGGAAAAGCAGTACAAGTGTGCTAATAAGAGGCAGGGGCAAAGAAATATCAATCTGCACTCTCTGTTCAAACTAATTTCAGAAATTAGTAAAATATTCAAACCTTTATGGCCTGGTCACACAGGCCACCCCTTACTAGATGAAAATGCTAAAGGGAATGAATGCTGGATTAAATAAATTGTTCAAATAAAATAAATCTTTTATCTCACCTTGAGCAAAATAATATCTATTTCAGAGTACTTCATGCCGTTTACCAAAACAGGTATCAACCTGAAAAAAATAAAAATACTTGTAAATATAGAGTCAAACCTCAAATATATAGGCAAACAAATCACAACTGTGTTGTCATTTTTCATCTGCAGGATGGAGAAATAACTAAACTGATAATTTCCTTTCCTCTAATAAAGGTTATCCACCTCTGTCAGCAGATGGAAACTGAGCAAAAGCAGATGTCACGGCTATATAGTCTCACCCTGAGATCAGCCCCCAGTATTCTCTGGAAAAGTCAAACTGTGAACAAACTGATTATACTTGAACATTAGCATTAATCAACCACTCATGCTTCCAACCCAACAGGAACACTAAGGTCAGACAAAAGTAGTAACATATGCACTAAACTAAGTGGTTGGAAAAGCCATTTACCAGTCTTCATCGAAGAGCAAGAATCACACACTGCAATGTTTGCCCTGAAAAGGCTAGCCATAATTTCAACATTACCCAACACCCAAAGAGAACCCAAAAGTCATCAAATCCCACAGTTAAATATGAACATGAAAAATGTTTATTTAAGAATGAAACATCCTAACATATCACTATCTAACCAATCATTCGCCCTCATTCACACATTAAAAAAATTAACAATGTAAATAACATATGGGCATGATTACAGACTGTATTCATATACCACTAACAAGTGAAACCTATCCTTAAAAATGATCTATCACTTTAAACATATTGCACTCAGTTTTAAATATATTGCACTCCCAATATCTCCTATATGTTCACTTAATAGCAATTCTGCAGTGTTTTTAACATCTCTTCTCCACCAAGCCGTTCTCCTTTAACCGCTATCACAATTCAAAGATCTTTCAATACTGCATCCTTTTCCGTCATCCACCGCCACAATGTTATTTACTGAAGATCAATCCCAGGTCAAAACTCGATCCCAACGAAAATCTCCATTTCATCCGTCTAGCGGGCTTCCTCAGGGGAAACTATTCACCACCTAAAATTCAAAAACAATAAGCTAATCCCAACACTATTACAGCAATCGCACTAACAACTATAATTATAATCCTTACCAGACAAAACGTAGTCTTACATCACCACCAATATTATCTTCCAAATGATTTATCCAAACTTCAAAAGTCTCTTGTTTCATCAATGTTTATAATCATTCATCAATTGGTCACGAAGTTTCAACCCAAAATTAATCTTTCATATGTCAAAATTCTATAAAGAGAGAAAAGCACCAGACCTGAACAGACGCCAACATCACATACCTTCAACCACCGGAAGTGACGATCAAACTTCCTTCTTGTGTTCCCATGCAAACGGTCCACTCCTTATATTGCCACCAAAATGTTGAGATTACTTACCTGATAATCTCGTTTTCCTTAATGTAGACAGATGGACTCAGAACAAGTGGTTATAGTGTGCTCGTGCTAGCAGTTGGAGATGGATCTGACATCAGCACGGGTACATATACCCCCACAGGAAGTGAAGCAACTCAGTAATCTTCCTTGCAAAAGCTGTTATGGATATATGTGTACTGACCGATCAATGAATTAGTGAAACAGGATTCCCCTGACCGATTGATAGGAGCTGGAGACCGCCAGCATTCCCAACCGGAAGGCGTCGACACCCGGCAAAGGGGACGCGCTTATGTAAGAAAATGACATGGTTTACCTTGAATCGGTGAACCCCATGTATACCGGCAGCCAGGCGGGATGCTGAGTCCATCTGTCTACACTAAGGAAAACGAGATTATCAGGTAAGTAATCTCAACATTTCCTAGCGTGTAGCTAAATGGACTCAGAACAAGTGGGATGTACAAAAGCTACTCCCAGACTGGGTGGGAGGCTGCCTGAGGACTGCATAGGACTGCCCTCGCAAATGCTGTGTCCTCCCTGGCCTGGACATCCAGACGGTAGAACCTGGAGAAGGTATGGAGGGAGGACCATGTCGCCGCTTTACATATTTCTGCAGGCGACAGCATCCTAGATTCTGCCCAAGATGCTGCTTGGGCTCTGGTAGAATGAGCCTTGACTTGTAGAGGCGGTGACTTCCCGGCCTCTACGTAGGCCGCTCTGATAACTTCTTTAAATCCAGCGGGCGATGGTGGGTCGAGAGGTCGCTTCCCCTTGCTTCTTCCCGCTGTGAAGGACGAACAGATGGTCCGTCTTTCTTACTGCTTCTGTCTGTTCCAGGTATCTGGGTAGCAATCTGCCGATGTCGAGTTGGCGTAGCAAACTCCCTTCTGATTTCTTCAAGCCCGCCGTGGTTGGCAAAGATATGGTTTGGTTGAGGTGGAATTGTGAGACCACTTTAGGTAAAAAGGAGGGAACCGTGCGAAGATGGATAGCCTCAGGAGTGATTCTGAGAAAGGGATCACGGCAGGACAGCGCTTATAGCTCTGAGATGCGGCGTGCGGAACACACTGCCAGCAAGAACACCATCTTCAAAGTTAGCGAACGGAGAGACAGGCCCCGAAGGGGTCTGAAGGTGAATCCTGCGAGGAAATCCAAAACTATGTTGAGGTTCCACAGGGGCACTGGCCACTTCAGTGGCGGACGAATGTGCTCGACTCCTTTCAGGAAGCGGGAAACATCTGGGTGCGTGGCGATGGTCTTGCCATCCCTCCTGGGACCGTAGCAAGACAGTGCAGCCACCTGAACCTTGATGGAGCTTAGGGAGAGACCCTTCTGAAGCCCATCCTGTAGGAAATCCAGAACAATAGGGATTGTGGTCGCATGTGGATTGGTGCCATGAGTGTCGCACCAGGCTTCAAATACTCTCCAGATCTTTATGTAGGTGAGGGATGTGGAAAACTTGCGAGCTCGGAGGAGTGTATCTATCACCGGCTCCGAGTAACCTCTTTTCTTCAGTCTAGCCCTCTCAATGGCCAGACCGTAAGAGAGAATTGAGCCGGATTCTCGTGGAGGATGGGACCTTGACGAAGCAGGTCCCTGAGAGGAGGCAGGGGAAGGGGCTCCCCTGCCAGTAGTCTTCTCATGTCCGCGTACCAAGGTCTTCTGGGCCAGTCTGGTGCCACTAGAAGAACTAGGCCTCTGTGTCTCTAAATCTTGTGAAGCAGGGCACCCAGCAGGGGCCACGGAGGAAAGGCGTATAGCAGAGTCCCTGGATGCCATGGCTGAACCAGGGCATCGATCCCGTGAGAGAACGGATCTCGCTTGCGGCTGAAGTATCTGGGTACTTGAGCATTGGACCTGTCCGCTAATAGGTCCATGTCCAGAATCCCCCACTGATCCACGATCATCTGGAAGGCTGTGGGGGACAGCTGCCACTCTCCCGGATTTAGGCTTTCCCTGCTGAGGAAGTCTGCCGCAGTGTTATCCCTTCCGGCAATGTGGACGGCAGAGATGTCCTGGAGATTCGCCTCTGCCCAAGCCATCAGTGGGGCTATCTCTAGGGACACCTGTTGGCTTCTGGTTCCGCCCTGACGGTTGATGTATGCCACCGTGGTGGCGTTGTCGGACATCACTCTGACTGCTCTGTTCCTCAGTCTGTGAGCAAATTGCAGGCAGGCTAACTGGACTGCCCGTGCCTCTAGACGGTTGATGTTCCACCCTGACTCTTCTCTGTTCCACCGCCCTTGTGCGGTGAGTTCTTCGCAGTGTGCTCCCCATCCGCTCAGGCTGGCATCTGTGGTGAGCAGAATCCACTTGGGGGAGGACATCTTCGACCCCCTGCTCGTGTGGTTGGCCTGCAACCACCACCGTAACTGGGTCCGCACTCTGGCTGGCAGAGGTAGATGCACGGAGTAATTCCGGAAGCGGGGGCTCCAGCGAGAGAGCAGGGAGCGTTGTAGAGGTCTCATATGGGCCCTTGCCCAGGGTACCACTTCCAGGGTGGATGCCATGAGGCCGAGAACCTGCAGATAATCCCAAGCTATGGGCCGGCTGGCTCCCATCAAGGACCGGAGACGCGTCTGAAGTTTTAACCTTCTCTTGGTGGTGAGACTGACTGTCTGCCTGGGTGTCGAACTGGGCTCCCAGGTATTCCAGTGATTGGGAAGGCTGTAGGCAACTCTTGTTTAGGTTGAATACCCATCCCAGGCTTTCCAAAAGGGCGATCACTCTGTTGGTTGCCCGATGGCTCTCCTCTCGTGATTTCACCCTGATCAGCCAATCGTCTAGGTAGGGATGGACAAGGATCCCTTCCCGTCTGAGCGCCGCTGCTACCACTACGATCACCTTGGTGAAGGTCCGCGGCGCCGTGGCTAACCCGAAGGGCAAAGCCCGGAATTGGAAGTGGCGTCCCAGAACTTTGAAGCGTAGGTAGCGCTGATGATCCAGATGGATCGGGATATGCAGGTAGGCTTCTGACAAGTCTAAGGCCGTGAGGAATTCTCCTGGCTGTACTGCGGTCTTGACGGAGCGCAGAGTTTCCATGCGAAACCACGGGACCCTTAAGTATCGGTTGACTGACTTGAGGTCCAGTACGGGCCAGAAAGTGCCCTCTTTCTTGGGTACCATGAAGTAAATGGAATAATGCCCAGAATCCATTTCCCATGCAGGTACTGGGATTTTGGCTTTCAAGGACAGGAGCCTCGCCAGGGTAGCTTCCAATGTGCCTTCTTGTGGATTGGACACGGAGATTCCACAAACCTGTCCGGAGGGAGGTGATGGAAGTCCAGATAATACCCCTCTCGGATGATGGCGAGGACCCACTGGTCCGACGTAATCTCGACCCATCTGGGGTAGAAGAGGGTTAACCTGCCCCCTATGACTCCATCCCCCGGATGGATCGGCTGATTCTCATTGGGAGGCGCGGCCGGGCCGTGAACCCGAGCCGGCTCCCCTCTTATGCTGCTTGGTCCGAAAGGACTGGTTCCTGGCCTGAAGACGAGGTGCCTGTTAGCGACTCCTGTAGGGAGTGAAGCGTTGGGAGCTTCTACCTCTGGTGGGCCTCGGAAAGGCGCGCTGGTTCCTTTTGAACCTATCTTCCGGCAGTCGAGGTACTGGAGAGGCGCCCCATGTGCTGGCCAGGTTATCAAGGTCACTGCCGAACAGGAGAGAACCCCTAAAGGGCATTCTGGTGAGGCGTGTCTTAGAAGGAGCATCGGCTGACCAATTCCGTATCCAGAGCTGCCTCCTGGCTGCTACTGAGGATGAAACCCCCTTGGCTGTCGTACGGACTAGGTCGGATGCTGCATCCGTGAGGAACGAGAGAGCTGACTCCATGTCCGCTGCCGGAGCATTGTTCCTGACCTGTGACAGACAGGAACGCGTCACCACTGTGCAGCAGGTTGCGATCCGCAAAGATAGAGCTGCCACCTCAAAGGTCTGTTTCAGGATAGCGTCCAGTCGCCGGTCATGAGGCTCCTTGAGGGCCGCCCCCCCCCCTTCAACTGGAATGGTAGTGCGCTTGCCCACAGCGCTAACCAAGGCATCCACCTGAGGGCACACCAGCATCTCCTTGATTGCCGGGTCCAGGGGGTACATGCCCGTCAGGGCCCGACCCCCTTTGAATGAGGCCGCTGATGCAGCCCATTCCAAATCTATCAGTTGCTGTGCTGCTTGCAAGAAGGGAAAATGGCGGGCTGTAGGACGAAGACCTTCCAGCAGGGGGTTCTGTGTAGCTGGCACCGTAGTGCTGGGGCCTGTAATAGCCAACTTCGTCAGGCACTGAGACCAGGTCAGAGAGATCCTCCTTGGGAAAGAACCGCCTCATAGTTCGATATGGCTCGATCCCAGAGGGAAGTTCCCCCTCCTCGGGGGGTTCGGACTCGTCCTCCGAGACATCAGAGTCCGCATGAGCCGGACTGCCCGGAGGCGGGTGCCCACGATAAGGGCGCGAAGGACCAGGGGCGGGATCAGCTGGAGCAGCAGCAGGGCCTGGACGGGAAGCTGACTGCATCTGTACAAAGGCATGGATCCCCTTAAAGAGATCCACCCAGGAAATGGAAGCGGTCTCTAGCCGTCAGGGTACCAGGTCCCCTGGGATCCCAGGTTGTTCGAGACTGCCCGCTAGATCCGGGGTGGCCCCTGGGGAACTGTCGGCAAACCTCGGTTGAGACTGGTCCTGGCCCGAGGCTCCCACGGCCTCCTCACATTGGGCACAAAGAGAGTCTGGCTCATCACTCTGTGTGGCTCTAAGCTGGCATGCTGAGCAGAGGCCGAGAGCTTTCATGCCGGCAGAAGGCGCCCCCGCAGGAGACGCCGGGGCGTTCGAGTGTTCCATTGCGGCTTGCGAATGCAGCGCTGAAGAATATGCGCTTAATACAATATGCGCTCAATAATATGCGGCAGCAATATACGCTCAATACAATAAGCGCTCAATAATATGCGGCAGCAATATACGCTCAATACAGTATGCGCTCAATAATATGCGGCAGCAATATACGCTCATCAATACAGTATGCGCTCAATATGCGGCAGCAATATACGCTCAATACAATAAGCGCTCAATAATATGCGGCAGCAATATACGCTCAATACAATAAGCGCTCAATAATATGTAGCAGCAATATACGCTCAATACAATATGCGATATACCGGCGCCTATCATGGGTGCTCAATACCTGAACAAGGCCGACAAAATGGCGACCTCCACGGCGTGCCGCATACAGGCAACGCCGCCGATCCTCTTACCTCGGAGACCAAAAGTAAGAGATGTACGCCTTACCTGATCCTCGGCGCTTCCCGGCTGGAACCTGGGCGGTCTCCGGCTGCGGGGGGGAGAGGGGAATACCTTCACCGCTGCGCTTGAGGAAATGCACCCGCTGCCTCTAGGTCCACGCCGGGACCGAGGCGTCTCTCAGCCCGGCCCAAGCCCTTCTCGCTCGGGGGCTAGATCCCTGCCGCGATTTGGCCACCGGACCGAGGCCTAAACCTCCGAGGGATCGCGGAAATCACCCCGGGAAACTCAACTGGGGGAGGGACCCGAGGGTATCACCGCATGAGTGCGGGGGCTCGATGTTCCTGTAGAAAATTTAGTAAGTAGAATATAGAAAGTAGTATTGGAAAACACGCTCAGCGAGCATGCAGGCTCTCCAAACTGCTTTGGAGACGGAAATTAGAGTTGCTTCACTTCCTGTGGGGGTATATGTACCCGTGCTTACGTCAGATCCGTCTCTAACTGCTAGCACGAGCACACTATACCCACTTGTTCTGAGTCCATCTGGCTACACGCTAGGAAAACTTAATTGTTCAATTGAATACCAATGAACTATAAGGAAACCTACAACCAAACATCAATCATATTTAATTGTCCAAAAACCAACAACTAACCATTCATTTAATAAAAGCCGACCACTTTATGGGGCCATTAAGGCCATAGGGACTCACAGTATTCCAATTAAAAATAAAGCGCTGTTCTACCCGCCTTAAAATTGATGATAAATCCCCTCCAGAATCCAATGAAATCTTTTTAACAAAAAATTTCAAATCATCCAATGAATGGTGTAAATCAGCCCAATGCTGCACCAATGGAGCATTCTCCACATGGGAGCAAATTCTACTTCTCTGTTCACCAATGCGTAATTTATCAGCCCTCGCAGTCTGTCCAATATAAATGAGTCGGCATGGACAAACGATCGCATAGATCACCCCACTAGAAGCACATGTAAATAAACCCGGAAGAATATACGGTCGGGTTAAATTTGGATGATGAAAAACCTTCAAAATCAAAACATGAGAACACAGTGCAAGATCCACAAGCCAACTGCCCCTGTTCAATATTCATCAAATCACATTGATTACCATGATGTTTCAAATTATCCCACAAACTCCTTCGTTTTTTTTAACGCAAAGATCGGTTCGTCAACAAAAATTTTTAAAGGGTTAAGCACATGCCAGTATTTCTTAATAATCTCTTTGATTTGGGAGGACTTCGTGGAGTATGGTATAGTACATATCATTCTAGACGGTGACTCACGCTGAGATTTAATTAATAAATTTTCCCTATTAGAAAATAGGGCACGTTTGTATGCCCTCCTAACTACCGGCCGAGAATAGCCCTGATTTCTGAATCTGTCACCCAAACCATGGGCTTGCAATTTAAACTCATCCATTGTAGTACATAACCGCCTGTATCTAAGGAATTGCCCTACCGGTATGTTGTTCTTTAATTGTAAAGGGTGAAAATTCTGACAGTGTAACAATGTGTTTTTATCCGTGGGTTTCCTGTATACAGTGGTGAAAATATTAGAATTGAATAGTGTGACTTTCACATCCAAAAATGAAACACTGTATTTATCAATGGTAACTGTGAATTTCAAATTGGGATCTCCACTGTTGATTTCCTGAAAAAATTCTTTCAAATGTTCAACTTCACCTCTCCAGACTAAAAATATGTCGTCAATATATCTACCCCACCAAAGCACCTGTGTAAACCATGCTGAAGAATAAACAATCCGTTTTTCAAAAGAAGCTACATAAATGTATGCTAGAGTGGGCGCTATGGGCGAACCCATGGGGATGCCTTTGGTTTGCAAAAAATATTGAGTTTTATAAGAGAAATAGCTACTCATGAGAGTAATTTCAGCCACAGAAATGAGAAAATGATATTTTTTATCTGAAAAATTCATGGATTTAAACTCTTCTTTAATAAATGGCAAGAGCAGAGGATTGTGGAACATTAGTATAAAGAGTGGTGATATCGGCAGTAGCCAAACACCAATCCTGTTCCACCACAGGCAACAATTTCAATAGGTTCAAAAAATCAATAGAATCTCTAATATACGACGGGATAAGGAGTGCCCTAGGTTGTAATATTTTATCCAAATATTTAGCTAAGGGTTCAAAAATGGAACCCACTCCCGATACTATAGGCCACCAGGACGCGACGTGAGTGACTTATGAATTTTAGGTAAAATAAAAAACTGAGGAATAGAAGGACTTACTACTGTAAGATAATTGAAGTCCTTACTGGAAATGATTTTATCTTTAAATGCAACATGTAAAATATTGTTAATCTTAGAATGAATATCAGGAGTGGGATCCACATCCAATTCTGTGTAAATTGGGAATCCTCTAACTGTCTCAAGATTTCCAAATCATAATTCACCTCATCCAGTACCACAATTCCTCCACCCTTGTCCGCTGATCCAATTTTAATAGAAGAGTCATTCTGTAACTCCCTCACGGCTAGCCATTCCTCCTTCGATAAATTATACACAGGGACTTCTTTCGTTTCATCTAATTTATTCAAATCATCTAAAACCAATGATTGAAAGGCCTGCAACAACATACTAGGAGGCAAAGGGATGGTTTATACAATACACATTGTATAAACCCCGATGGTTTATACAATGTGTCCCTGTCCGGAATAAAGTCACTAGGACCAAAATATTCTCTAATATGAAGCCTGCGGAAGAATGTCTGTAGTTCAATATGAGTCTGAAAAGGATCGTATAGCAAATGTTGCTTACCTGATGTAACAGGTGTTCTCACAGGACAGCAGGATGTTAGTCCTCACAAATGGGTGACATCGAGGATGGAGCCCACCACGGAAAACTTCTGTCAAAGTTTAAACAGAACTTTGACTGGCCCCTACTGGGCATGCCCAGCAAGGCACTGACCCTGCAGCCAGCAGGGGTCTCCCTTCAGTCTGATTTTCAAAGCTACAGGCAGTGCCTAGAAAGTAGAAATAAAACGAACCCAACACCGCGGGGAGGCGGGCGGGTTTCGTGAGGACTAACATCCTGCTGTCCTGTGAGAACACCTGTTACATCAGGTAAGCAACATTTGCTTTCTCACAGGACAAGCAGGATGGTAGTCCTCACAAATGGGTGAGTACCGAGCTGAGGATGTCCCGACTTGCACCAAATGTACCCAACGGTGTGCAGGAGGCACAACAAGTGAGGAGAAATTTGGGAAAGGGCATCCGCACCGTACCGGGTAGGTGGAAGGGTGTTGGTACATCAGGTTGGAAAAAGGTTACGCAAGACAGACTGGCCGAAGATGGAGTCCTGTCTTCCAGCCTTGTCCAAACAATAGTGGGCTGCAAAGGTATGGAGAGAACTCCAGGTTGCAGCTTTGCAGATGTCAGGAAGCGGCACCGATCGAAGGTGTGCCACTGACGTCGCCATGGCCCTCACAGAGTGTGCTTTAACACGGTCTTGAAAAGGAATGCCAGCTTGCTCATAGCAGAAAGCAATGGAGTCCGCCAACCAGGAGGAAAGAGCCTGCTTACCCACAGGTTGTCCTAACTTGTTAGGATGGAAAGAGACAAATAATTGAGTGCTCTTCCTGTGAGCAACTGTACGGTCTAGATAAAAAGCTAGAGCTCGTTTACAGTCTAGGGTATGCAGAGTTTGTTCCCCGGAGTTGGAGTGGGGCCTGGGAAAAAAGATAGGTAGTATTATGGATTGAGTGATATGAAACTCAGAAACTACCTTAGGTAAAAATTTAGGGTGAGTGCGGAGTACCGCCCGGTCCTGCAGGAGCTTAGTGTAAGGCGGATAGGTAACTAGGGCCTGCAATTCACTAACCCTGCGAGCTGAAGTGATAGCCAAAAGGAATAACACTTTCCATGTGAGATACCTTAAGTCACAGGAGTGCAGAGGTTCGAAAGGAGGTTTCATAAGACGACCAAGAACCAGGTTAAGGTCCCAGGATGGGGCCGGAGGACGCAAGGGCGGCTTTAGATGGAGCAAGCCCTTAAGGAAGCGTGTTACTAGGGGTTGTACTGAAATAGGATTACCCCCAATACCCTTATGGAAGGCGGCTACCGCACTGACATGCATTCTGATAGAAGAGGTTTTAAGACCTGATTCAGAGAGATGCCATAAATAGTCCAAGAATTTGGAGATTGGACAGGAAAGGGGATCAAGGGACTGAGAAGTGCACCATGATGTGTACCTTTTCCATTTGTATGAGTAAGACTTTCTTGTGGAAGGCTTTCGTGAAGCTATCAGGACCCGAGAAACGGAATCTGAAAGGTTGAAAGGTTGAAGGACTAACCTTTCAACATCCATGCCGTCAGGGACAAGGCTTGGAGGTTGGGATGGAGGAGGCATCCGTCGTTTTGAGTGAGCAGATGCGGGTCCTTTCCCAGAGGAATGTGCCTGCGGATGGAGAGATCCTGGAGTATTGGAAACCATACCTGGCGTGGCCAGTAAGGTGCTATCAGGATCATGGTTCCTCCGTCCTGGCGTAGCTTCACGAGAGTCTTTGACACAAGAGGGAGTGGAGGGAATGCATAGAGCAGACCGGTTGTCCACTTGAGGGAGAATGCATCCCTCGGCCGAGAGTGTTGGCTCGGAATGAGAGAGCAGTAATCGTCCACTTTGTGGTTCTGAGAGGACGCAAAGAGGTCTATGCGGGGAGAACCCCACTTGTGAAACAGAGAGGTCGCTACCAGAGGATCGAGTGACCACTCGTGTGGTTGGAAGACACGGCTCAGCTGGTCTGCCAATACATTGTCCACTCCCGGCAGGTAAGTGGCCCTGAGGTACATGGAGTGGGAGAGGGCTTCCGTCCAGATCTGCGCAGCTTCCTGACACAGAAGGAAGGAGCCTGTGCCTCCCTGCTTGTTTATGTACCACATGGCCACTTGGTTGTCCGTCTGGATTAAGATTATCTGATAAGAGAGATGATCTTTGAAAGTTCGGAGCGCATAGCGGATTGCTCGAAGTTCCAGGAAATTGATCTGGTGTTCGGCTTCCTCTTTGGACCATAACCCTTGGGTTTGAAAGTCGTCCACATGGACTCCCCAACCGATGTGAGAAGCGTCGGTGGTTAGGATTATTCGTGGATCCGGTGGAAGAAAAGGTAAGCCCTGAAGGAGGTTGACCTGAGTCGTCCACCAGGTTAAGGATAGGCGCAGCGCTTGTGTGACTGTGACTATGGAGGACAGAGGCTGAAAAGCTTGAATCCATTGGTGTCGTAGAGTCCATTGTGTTACTCTCATGGCTAGTCGGGTCATGGGAGTGACTTGAACCGAGGATGCCATGTGTCCTAGGAGAATGAGGAACTGGCGAGCCGTGGCAGTGTTCTGAGACTGGAGCTGGCGAGCCAGGGACATTAGGGTGTGGACTCTCGGAAGAGGAAGGTAAGCCTTTGCCTGTAAGGTGTCCAAGTCTGCCCCAATGAAGGATAAGGTCTGAGATTGGACCAAGCAAGATTTCTCGTAATTGACAAGAAACCCTAAGGAAAGGAGTGTTTGAATAGTCAATTTTAGGGAGGATTGAGCTATTTGATGGGTGGAGGCCCTGATTAGCCAATCGTCCAGGTAGGGGTAGACGTGGACACCTTCCTTCCTTAGGAATGCTGCTACCACTACGAGACATTTGGTAAAGACTCGTGGGGCAGAAGCTAGACCGAAAGGTAGGACACGGTATTGATAATGGTCGTGGCCTACTAGAAACCGCAGATATTTGCGATGGGATTGTGTGATCGCAATGTGGGTATAAGCGTCCTTGAGGTCGAGAGAGCACAGCCAATCCCCTCTTTGTAACAGAGGGAGCAGCGCGCCTAGGGTTACCATTTTGAACTTCTCTTTTTGAAGGTATTTGTTGAGGGCTCGAAGGTCCAAAATGGGACTTAGTCCCCCTGATTTCTTTGGTATGAGGAAGTATCTGGAATAGAATCCCTTGCCTCGTTGAGAGGGAGGAACGGGTTCTATAGCATTTGATTGCAGAAGAAGAGATACTTCCTGTTGTAATTGAGCCAAATGGGTGGATAGACTCCACGCTTGAAGAGGCGGGGAGTCTGCCGGAAGAGTTATGAAGTTGAGGTGGTAACCCTGTGCGATAATTGAGAGCACCCACTGATCTGAGGTGATCTGCAACCAAGGTTGTAGAAAATGGTACAGTCGACCTCCTACAGGGATGTCCGGAAGAGGGGTTTGGCATGTGTTCCCTACAGGGGAGTCAAAGGCCCGCCGCAGGCCCAGGAGGAGGGGCTACAGTAGGCCTTTGTTTCCTAGGCTGACGCGGCTGAGGCCTAGTAGAGGAGCGAGCTGGACGAGGCCTGGCCGATGGAGGGTAGTAACGGCGCGGTCGAAAGAATGACTTCTTAGAGTCCTTCTTTTGCGGTTGCTTGGAAGTCAGCTCAGGTGGGACAGACGAGAGTTGTTTCAACGTCTCATGGTGGTCTTTTAACTCTGCCACGATCTGCTGAATTTGCTCTCCAAACAAATTGTCGCCTAAGCAGGGTAAATCAGCAAGACGATCTTGGACCTCTGGGCGAAGGTTGGATGACTTTAACCAAGCCCAACGTCTGGCTGAAATGGCTGTAGCTGAAACTTTTGTGGAAGCATCGAATATGTCGTAGGCAGTCCTGATCTCGTGCTTCCCTGCCTCAAATCCCTTGTGAAGAAGGGCTTGAAGCTGCGGTTGGTATTGGTCCGGCAACGTGTCAGCATAGTCTTGCATCTGCTTAAGGATGGCTCTGTTGTACTGAGTCATGTAAAGTTGATATGAAGCTATGCGTGAAATCAACATAGCTCCATGATAGACTTTCCGTCCAACACTATCTAGGAACTTGTTGTCCCTGGTAGGTGGGGTAGAAGAGTGTGGCTTAAGACGCTTGGCCTTCTTCTGCGCGGACTCAACCACAACAGAGCGATGATCCAGTTGAGGTTTTTGGAAACCTGGCGCTGACTGGACAAGGTAGGTGGAGTCAGCTTTTTTGTTAACTGGTGAAACTGATGAAGGAGATTCCCAGTTTTTCTTGAGCAGATCCACAAACACCTGGTGTATAGGGATGGAAGCGATGATCTTTGGAGCATCCAGAAATTGAAGGAGTTCCATCATCTGGTGTCTGTCATCAGCTTCAGATTGTAGTTGAAAAGGTACAACTTCTGACATCTCTTTCACAAAATTAATGAAAGATAAATCCTCTGGAGGAGATCTCTTTCTACTCTCTGTAGGAGATGGTGGCGAAGGCAAATATGTGTCAGAAGATGTATCATCATCATCACCCCAGGTATCGTAGGGATCAAGTGGGGCTTGTAGCCCTGATGGACCTGGCTGAGGCTCTGAAGGCATCGATGGAAACCGAGGTGGAATCGGTGCCGTAGGTGGAACCAGAAATGGCATCGATGGCTTCGGTGCTGCCGATGGAATCGGTGCCTGGCGTGGAATGGATGGAATCGAAGGATATATCGGTGGAGATATACCAGAGGGCACCGATGGAACCACCCCGGAAGGGGGAATCCGGAACGGTGTTTCTCCTGCCGATGAGAAACCAGTCGGAGACGGTGGTGTTGTCGATGGCACTGGAATCACCGATGGAAGGGCCGTCATGAGCGCCTCCATGCGGCTCAGTAGCGGTGCTAGCGCTTGTATCAACGGCTCGGTGGCCGGTTCTCTCCTCGGTGGCGAAGCCGGTGCCGGTGCCGGGGGCGGCACTGGAACCGGTGCCGGAGACGGTGCCGATGGAGGTTGCAGTTTCTTCATCGCTTTCTCGATGGCCTCCTGTACCAGGCGGTCCAGTTCTGCCCGGAGACCAGGGGTAATCATACCCGGCTCGACGGGAGAGGGAGGCTGAGGCAGGGCCGGAGGGACCACCGTAACCGGTGGGATCACGGCCCCCTCACCCCGGGAGGGTGAGGGTTTCCTCGATGCCAGCGAACGAGACGTGGAGGATGTCCGGTCTGTTCGCGGCTTCTTTGTCGGTGGCTCGGCTTGAACAGAGGTCGATGGCTGTGGATCCTCGACAGGCCGAGACTTGTGCCGTCGATGGCGATGCTTTTCTGTCCGGTCCCCTCGCTCATCCGGGGAAGGAACGGGAGTCGACGGCCGAGAAGCGATCGATGGCGGACGGTCACCGGAGGGTTGACGGTGATGGTACAACTTCGACGGTGCCGGTTCCGATGACGTCGATGCTATCGATGGCGTTGGGGTGGGTGCATGGAAGAGGAGCCCCATCTTCTCCATCCTGGCTTTGCGACCCTTGGGTGTCATTAGGGCACATTTGGTGCAAGTCAGGACATCATGCTCACTACCCAAACACATTACACAAACCCTGTGGGGGTCTGTGATAGACATAGTCCGGGTACAATCCGGACAACGGCGGAACCCCGTTGCCATGGCTTGAAGCCAAAATTTAGGCTGGGGATCGGTAAGTGCCAACAGGCCTCAAGGGCCAAAATCGACGGTAGTCGATGGAAAAAAGGCAAAAAACTTACCGGGTTCCGTAAGATGTCTAAAAATTTGTCGAAGGGAGACCCCTGAGGGGCAAATTTTCTTAGGAAACTAATTTCCAAATTCCTGTCAGGAACGTGGTTAGAGAGCTCCTTTCACCGCGTGGCAACTGCTGCGCGGAAAAAAGAAGACTGAAGGGAGACCCCTGCTGGCTGCAGGGTCAGTGCCTTGCTGGGCATGCCCAGTAGGGGCCAGTCAAAGTTCTGTTTAAACTTTGACAGAAGTTTTCCGTGGTGGGCTCCATCCTCGATGTCACCCATTTGTGAGGACTACCATCCTGCTTGTCCTGTGAGAACTACAATACAGATAAAGGTTTTTCCTTTATTCTAACACTTTAATCATGGCAGCAGTGCTACTGGCATGCGCTTAACCCTTTAAAAATTTTTGACGACGAACCGATCTTTGCGTTAAAAAAACGAAGGAGTTTGTGGGATAATTTGAAACATCATGGTAATCAATGTGATTTGATGAATATTGAACAGGGGCTGTTGGCTTGTGGATCTTGCACTGTGTGTTCTCATGTTTTGATTTTGAAGGTTTTATCATCCAAATTTAACCCGACCGTATATTCTTCCGGGTTTATTTACATGTGCTTCTAGTGGGGTGATCTATGCGATCGTTTGTCCACGCCGACTC
This sequence comes from Rhinatrema bivittatum, assembly GCF_901001135.1. Taxonomy (NCBI): domain Eukaryota; kingdom Metazoa; phylum Chordata; class Amphibia; order Gymnophiona; family Rhinatrematidae; genus Rhinatrema; species Rhinatrema bivittatum. Next base: position 684,511,454 of record NC_042615.1, on the reverse strand, counting down.
ATTTATATTGGACAGACTGCGAGGGCTGTTAAATTACGTATTGGTGAACACAGAAGTAGAATTTGCTCCCATGTGGAGAATGCTCCATTGGTGCAGCATTGGGCTGATTTACACCATTCATTGGATGATTTGAAATTTTTTGTTATTAAAAAGATTTCATTGGATTCTGGAGGGGATTTATCATCAATTTTAAGGCGGGTAGAACAGCGCTTTATTTTTAATTGGAATACTGTGAGTCCCTATGGCCTTAATGGCCCCATAGAGTGGTCGGCTTTTATTAAATGAATGGTTAGTTGTTGGTTTTTGGACAATTAAATATGATTGATGTTTGGTCGTAGGTTTCCTTATAGTTCATTGGTATTGAATTGAACAATTAAGTTTTTGGTGGCAATATAAGGAGTGGACTGTTTGCATGGGAACACAAGAAGGAAGTTTGATCGTCACTTCCGGTGGTTGAAGGTATGTGATATTGGCGTCTGTTCAGGTATGGTGCTTTTCTCTCTTTCTTTATAGAATTTTGACATATGAAAGATTAATTTTGGGTTGCGCTTCGTGACCAATTGATGAATGATTATAAACATTGATGAAACAAGAGACTTTTTTGAAGTTTGGATAAATCATTTGGAAGATAATATTGGTGGTGATGTAAGACTACGTTTTGTCTGGTAAGGATTATAATTATAGTTGTTAGTGCGATTGCTGTAATAGTGTTGGGATTAGCTTATTGTTTTTGAATTTTAGGTGGTGAATAGTTTCCCCTGAGGAAGCCCGCTAGACGGGTGAAATGGAGATTTTCGTTGGGATCGAGATTTGACCGGGGATTGATCTTCAGTGAATCGGAACTGAAATCGGATCAGATTCTGGTTCCGATTCACATCTCTAGTAAATAACATTGTGGTGGTGGATGACGGAAAAGGATGCAGTATCGAAAGATCTTTGAATTGTGATAGCGGTTAAAGGAGAACGGCTTGGTGGAGAAGAGATGTTAAAAACACTGCAGAATTGCTATTAAGTGAACATATAAGAGATATTGAGATTGCAATATATTTAAAATTGAGTTCAATATATTTAAAGTGATAGATCATTTTTAAGGATAGGTTTCACTTGTTAGTGGTATATGAATACCGTCTGTAATCATGCCCATATGTTATTTACATTGTTAATTTTTTTAATGTGTGAATGAGGGTGAATGATTGGTTAGATAGTGATATGTGTTAGTCAGGATGTTTCATTCTTAAATAAACATTTTTCATGTTCATATTTAACTGTGGGATTTGATGACTTTTGGGTTCTCGTTGGGTTATATTGAATATTAGAGAACCTGTTTGTATTTTGCGCCTTTAGTATTTGTTTTACCTTGATAATTTCAACATTGGCAGTCTAGAATGGGCCTGGCATTGATCTGCCCTCAGAGGAAAAGAAATTATCAGGTAATTAGTAATTTCTCCTTCCTCTGCATTCTGGCAGATCAATCCCCACCAGTGTAATGTTCCAAAGCTAATCCCGAAAAGGGGGAAGAGGATGCCAGCAGTCCAGGTAAAATTGCTTGCGTGAACGCGGCATCCTTTGTAGCCGAACATCCATCACCAACCCTAAGAATTCAGTTACAAATTGTAGTTGACCCTTATGGAGAAATAAGCATCTAAGTATAAAGCAAAGTTGCTTACTTCTAACAGGTGTTCTCCGAGGACAGCAGGATGTTAGTTCTCACACATGGGTGACATCAGATGGAACCCCGATGCGGAAAACTTGTCAAATTTTCTAGAACTTTGACTAAGTACACCGAGCATGCCCAGCATGCACTATACCACGCGTCCTCTCCAGTCTTGTAACAGAATTATGATTAAAATAAATTAGGAGAAACCCAACTCCACAGGGTGGAGAGTGGATTTCATGAGGATTAACCTCCTGCTGTCCTCAGAACACCTGTTACAGGTAAACAACTTTGCTTTCTCAGAGGACAAGCAGGATGTAGTCTTCACACATGAGTGAATCCCTAGCTACAAGCTGCTCCCCAAAACAAAAGGGGACCAACAGACACCCAACTCTGTGACAACAGGAACACCACCGGTGCCATTGGTAAAAGAGGGGGACACAGTCTGAATCCAAACAGGACTTAACCAGGAGAGTTGGGTTCTATACCTCAAACAAGTTCCGAAGCGCAGACTGCCCAAACCTACTATCACTTCGGCCATCCCTATCCAGACAGTAATGAGCTGTGAATGTGTGGAGAGAACTCCATGTTGCAACCTTTCAGATCTTCTCAATGGGAACTGATTGCAAGTGGGCCAACCCCGCCATGGCTCTGACAATCAGTCTTGACATAACCCCAAGATGTAGTCTCACCTGGGCATAACAGAGGGGGATGCAAGCTGCTAGCCAATTGGCTAAAGTGTGTTTGGCATCAGCAACACCCAACCTATTCTTGTCAAAAGAAAAAAAAGTTGGGTGGACTGGCTCTGGGCTTCTGTCTGCTCCAGATGGGATACAAGCAAGCCTTAGCTTAAGTTGTGCAGTGCTCATTTGCCTTGGTGCAAATGGGGCCTGGGAAAGAACATTGGCAGAATGATTGACTGGTTAAAATGGAAATCCATCACCACCTTAGGCAGGAACTTTGGGTGTGCATGCAAGACCACCCTGTCATGATGAACTTAGTATAAGGTGAATAAGGCTGGAGATCGCTGACCTGGTGCACTGAAGTGACCACCACAAAAAACATGATCTTCTAGATCAGGTACTTCAGGTCGCAGCTGCTCAAAAGGAGCATTCATCAGCTAGCACCATGTTGAGATCCCAAGACACAGTAGGAGGCCTTAGGGGAAGCTTCAACTGAAGCAGGCCACACTTGAAGCGTATAACTATAGGCTGTACAGAGATGGGCATACCATCTACACTTTGGTGGTATGTGCCAACTGCACTGAGATGAACTCTAGCAGTTGGTTTTTAAGCCAGCCTCAAGGCTTGAGTGTGACAGGGCCTGGAGGCTGGGGTGCCCTGATCTTGCATAAAACAAGACCTGGGGAAGTCACCAGACTGATCTGTCTCCGGATGGACAACTCCCATAGGAGTGGAAACCAGACCTGGCTCAGCCAATGGGGGCTATGAGGATCATAGTTCCCCCCTGTCCTCGCAAAATTTCAAGAGTCTTTGCCACTAAAGAAATCTGAGGACACGCATACAGAAGACCCTTGCCCCAATGATAGGCGAGAGCATCTCTGAGGCTGGTTTGCCATTTTACCTGTATAGGGAGAAAAAAAAAAAAAGAAGTACCTTCCTGTTTGACTCCCTCAAACACGGAATATCCGATTCGCTACCCTCTGGTCTAGGGACCACTCGTGGTACCTGACGGTTCGACTCAGCCTATCTGCTACCACATTCAATGTCCCTGAGCAACATCCGGTGGCACAGGGCCTACGACTAGGTCTGAACCACTTCCTGGCACAGGAGGTACGAACCTGTGCCTCCCTGCTTGACGACATACCACATAGCTACTTGGTTGTCTGTGTGTATCAGGACAATTTAGTAGGATGGCCAATCTCTGAAAGCCCATAGCACATACCTGATTGTCCAAAGCTCCAGTAAGTTGATTTGACAAGAGTGTTCATGGGCGCTGAGGCCATCTACATGTGCTCCCCAACACAGGGAAGATACATCCATGGTTAGGAAAATTTGGGTTGCAGATCTGAAAGTACCCACCCATCAGGACAATGAGTCCCGGAGGTGACCCAGAAGCAATCTTGGAGGCACTGATTGGCGTGGAGCCACTGCGACCTCAGGATTCATTGGGCTCTATGCATGTCTAAACGTGCCAACGGAGTGACATGAATGTTACTGCCATATGGCCTAACAACCTCAACATGTGCAAGGCTGACACCTGACAGCTCTGTTGGATCTCTGCCACAATGGTCATCAAGGTGACTGTACTATGGCGAGGCAGAAAGGCTTTGGTCTGAGCCGTGTCTCGGAGGGCTCCTATGAAATTAATTGAAGTTACAGGCTGAGATGGGTCTTTGAGTAGTTGAGATCAAACTAACGACCTGAATGGTCAAGCACATGAACCTGGGGGCATCTGCCTGACACATGCACTTTACCAGCCAATCATCCAGAAACTGTAAAACATGCACTCTCAGCCTGCAGAGGTGTGCAGACATCACTCCAGGCATTTTGTTAAGGCCCCTGGGGCTGATGTGAGCCCGAATGGAAACACCTGGTACTTGAAGTGCCGTTTTCCTATGACAAACCAGAGATACTTCCTGTGACCGGAGAAGATTTCGATATGCATAGTTTAGGTCGAGGGAGCATAGTCCGTCCTTTTTGTAAAAGGGGGATCAAGGTGACAGGGAAAATCCTCCTCACTAGGGCCAGCGCACACAGACAAGGCCTGTGGGGGATATCAGCCCTGGGCTCAGACAGCTTTGCAGGCCTCGAGGGCACCACAGGAATAGATGGCTCCCCTGGCATAGAGGGGACTGGAAGGATCCAGTAGAGGCTCAGGGAACAGAGGCCTCTGGAACACTGTACCGGTCGCCATCTTCCTCCTTGGAGGACTCGAGAATTGGGATCGCTCCAATGGGGGGCATCGGTGGCCGCTGGGGGATCAAAGGCCCCTCAGGCACCGGCTGCATCAGTAGGGCGCCTAAAAAGGACATCCAGATGCTCAAGCAGGGTTGCTAAGATAGACGCCGGAGGCTCGGGGACCAGTATGGGGGGCCAGGAACATGGCTGGCTCAACGGTCTGAACCTTGCAGTCCAACTCCTCCTGAAAGTCCGGTGAGGTCAGGACTGAAGGAGGGGGATGAGGAGTCACTGGCCCTTCCTCGGTCATCCAAGGTGGCGCGGTGCCAGACACCAATGTTGATGGGAAATGCCTGGGACCTCCAATGGCCTGGGTGCTTCGGTGGTGGTATGGCCGCTGCCAGTAGTGCGTCGGCACCGGAGCAGTGCACCAACTGCAATCAGTGCTGATGCTTGCAGGTTCTCCCACGGTGCCCGGCCCAATCTTTTCCCGGTGCAGAGGATACAGAGAATCCCAATGTCTGGGACATCGGTGAGACCATGGAGGATCGGTCACTGTCCCCGCGATCCTTCAAGGAAGAGGAGAGAGGAGTAGAGAGGAGGAGGGTATCCAGGGTCTCCCCGCGACCTCTGGGTGTTGATGACTCCGACACTAGAGTGGATAGAGCAGACTTGGAAAAACCAAAAAAGCTTCTCCATCTTATCAAGACACGCACGTTGGCCCTTGGGGGTCAACTGATCATACAGGCGACACCCCCGGATGTCGTGCAAGGCCCCCAAGGTAGAGGATACAAACCTATGTGGACATGGTCCGCGGGCATCAACGAAAACTGGACGACACCATAAAAGTAAGCCTGCAGTCAATGGCTGGCGGCCACCTGGGAAGTGACACTGGGAATTGACCGGAAAGAAGGAAGAAACATTAAAAATACCTACTGTGCCAGGAAAGGCACAGACAGGAGAAGGGGAACCCTACGTAGGAAGGGCAAAAAATGCTATTTTTATGCACAAAAGACACTTGTAGAGCAGAGCGCCAAAAACTGCGAAGCAACTATCACTGTGGAAAGAGAGACTGAAGGGGGACCTCACGTGGACACGCAAATAGTAGCATGCAAGGCATGCTCAGTGTGCCAAAGTTCTAGAAACTTTGACAAAAGATTTCTGTGCCAGGCTCCATCTGATGTCACCGATCTGTGAGGACTACCATCCTGCTTGTCCTAGGAGAAAGTTAGTTTTCCAAATTTGCTTTGACTATGTATAGTTTTTCTTTTGGAGCTTTATGGTGAGGGATCCCTGGTATGGATATTGAGGTCAGAAAGGAGATCTCAGGTTCAGGGAGAGTACAACAAAAGTATCAGAAATGGTGAGAAGGATAGAGGGGAGGGAGGATTGGGTTAGAAGGAAGATTGAAGTTAGGGTATGAGGGGGCGTTTCTTCTTAGGTTCCAGTCCTTCTCCCCTCTGCATCCCTATTCTGCTCCTTTTTTCTTCGTGCACCTCCTCACCATCAGTCCTTTTTTCCTTTCCTCTTCCAATCCCAGGTGCTCTCTCATATCTCCATCCTAAATGCAAGCATGCACAAACTCTCCATTCCCTCCAACACCACTTTCATATAACCCCCATCTGCTTTTCAAATAACTCTTCCTGCCCCACTTTTACAATCCTTACCCCAAAACCCTATTCCTACTTCATCTTTCACAGCCCATGTTTTTTCACAACCCATCCCCGCACTCACAAAAAAGTCACACCTCAACCTGCAGCTTTCATAAACCCTCCCCCTAAAAGAATCATATTCCCTCCAGAGCTTACTACCTCTGAAGATCCTTCCCCCCTCCATCGTTGACTGGGCAAGCAGGAGGAGCACAGCAGCAGAACATCAAGTTACATTCTCCTCTTCTATTGCCTGAACCAAACTGTGGCTTTTATGTGACTAAGCTTCACTGCAAGATTCAAAGCAGCATTTGGCACCAGATGGCAGGAGAAGGATGTAGCCTGACATGCTGCTGCTCTCTTCCTGCTTGTACCACAAGTCACAAAGCTGGAGGGAATCATTCAGAGGAGAACTGACGTGACATACACCACCCATCAGCTTCTACCTTACACGGACCCAGCCCAGGCCCCAGTCTCCCACAGTGATTACATAGAAAATGGCAAAATTTATGGGAAGGGCTGGATTTTGCTCCCCTTTCCGCAGCTGTGAAATTACAGGAGGAGATCAGAAACCCCAATTATAATGTTCCATATCTCGACAATTCATTATTGAATCATCTATTCAAAGTAACATAATAGACAATGGCAGGGAAAAAAAAAAAGGGGAGAACTGACCTAATCTGTTCAGTTATTTCTATCCACACTGCAGGAATATATTCCAGCTGCCAGACTGCTTAAAAGAGAAACAGGCAGTTCCTTTCCTTTGGAGAGTACATATTTAGATCTTTAAGTCTCATCTTAAAATGATTTTGATGCAGATCACACATTTTGGTAGCCCTTCTCTAGAGCATCTCATGTGGTACTTTTTTTTCTTTTAAACCCAAATTGAACCGCTGATAGGAAAACTTCATATTGGTAGTAAAAAATGTGTGTTGGCTACAAGTATTTTTTTTATTATAGTCATTATCTAGAAACTTCTAACTTTATACATTTATGCAGCTTTAAAAACTTTTACATAATACATTTTGGCATATCTGAGCTACACACAGTATATCTACAAGGACTGAATTGCAAATTCTGGGTATATAAATAAGAGTGGCAGTAGCTTACTTATTGTGGCGGTTACTACCCCAAACATATTAAGCCTGATACTTCACTTTGAATGCATATCCAGCGCAGCTCACTGCTTCAACGGCAGGGGGGGGGAATGAAGAAATAGGATTTACATCCAGCTAACATCTAACAAGGCATTGATCTGAGCAGTATTAGTATACAAACATTGAGGTAACTTGCTCGATACGACAGATACTACCCTCAAACATTAAGCCTTATACTTCACCTTGATACAGCGCCAACACTGCTCTCTGCAACAATGGCGGGGATGGAAGGAAATTAGTATCAAAAAGCTACCAATAAGGGCCCTGAACTCAGCGGTCGGAGTAACAGATAAGTATGAGAAAATAAGTGTGAAAGCTTGCTGGGCAAACAGGATGGGCCTATTGGTCTTCTTCTGCTGACATTTCTATGTTTCTATGTTACAGCAACAACAAAAGAATCTAACTATGGATCTAAATATATAGATCCTCAACCAATATTGTTGAACACTAGTGTAACCTACTTTAAATTTATTGTAACACACTTTAAGGCCGTTCATGGAAAATGGAGAAATGACTTACCTGATAATTTCGTTTTCCTTAGTGTAGACAGATGGACTCAGGACCAGTGGGTTATGCGCTCTTCTGCTAGCAGATGGGAGACTGAGTTAGATTTCAAAGCTGACGTCACCCTAGATATACCCCTGCAGTAACCTCAGCTCTTCAGTATTCTCTTCGAAAAGCCATTGTGGACATATTTTTGCTTAATTAACTTGATTAAAACTCATTAACTTGACCAAACTGATTCAACTGATTTCAAAACCTAGAGACCGCCAGTGCACGCATCCAATTAACCCCGACACCGGACAAACTGCGGGTGTCTTGAACTAGGGGTAGGCAACGGCTTACCCGTATTTGCTTAATCTTGCGATTCGCTACCTGAGGTTCTCCTTCTCTGGGGCAACCGTGGGCGAGATACCGAGTCCATCTGTCTACACCAAGGAAAACGAAATTATCAGGTAAGTAATTTCTCCATTTCCTAGTGTATTGCAAGATTTATTTTTTTTTATTTATTTAGATTTTTTATATACCGGCATTCATGAACAGGTCACATCATGCCGGTTTACACAGAAACAAGGGGTGCATTGAACAGTAGAACTAAACTAGTGCAAGGGGGAAGCAGTTACAAAAAATCAGGGGTAGAATAACTGGGAGAGAGAAAAAAAGAGGAACAGTGAGGAGTAAAAAGAACTGTATGGGAATAAGATAAACAACTTAATGATTATTTATAGTACCAAATGGTAACATTGTTACAGGAGTTGGAGGTGGTTATAAGTTGTCCGGGAAGGCTTGTTTGAAAAGCCAGGTCTTCAATCTTTTGCGGAAAGTTGGTAGGCAGGGTTCTAGGCGCAGATTTGTGGGGATGGAGTTCCAAAGTGAGGGTCCGGCTGTCGAGAATGCCTGATCTCTTGCCGTTGTGTCGGGTGGATTTTGTGTTCAGTACCTGGAGGGATCCTCGGTGGACTTCTCTGATTGGTCTTTGAGAGGTATGAAGGCTGAGTGGATATTGAAGGTCCAGGGAGGTAAGGTGATGGATTGACTTGTAGATGATGGTGATGGACTTGTAGATGATTCTGGCTTGGATGGGGAGCCAGTGAAGATTTTTTTAAGATGGGTGAGATGTGGTCTCTTCTTTTGGAATTTGTGAGGATTCTAGCTGCTGTGATTTGTACCATCTGTAGCGGTTTGGTGTATGAAGATGGAAGGCCCAGAAGTATGGCGTTGCAATAATCTAATTTTGCTAAGATTATTGCTTGAAGTATGGTTTTGAAGTCTTGAAAGTGGAATAGAGGCTTAATTCTTTTCAATACTTGTAGTTTATAAAAGCAGTCCTTTTTTTTTGGACTCAGGACCAATGGGATGTACAAAAGCTACTCCTGGGCAGGGCTGGAGGCTGCCCGTGGCCCACTAAGTACTGCCCTTGCAAAGAAGCTGCATCTTCTCGGGCTTGAAAATCCAGGTGGTAGAACCTGGAGAAGGTGTGTAGGGAGGACCACAGATCTCGGCAGGCGACGGCAGCTTGGTTTCTGCCCAAAATACTGCCTGGGCTCTAGTAGAATGAGCCTTAACCTGTAGGGATAAGGGCTTTCCTGCCTCTATGTAGGCAGCCTTGATTACTTCCTTGATCCAGCGAGCTATGATCGCCCGCGAGGCCGTTTCTCCTTGATTCTTCCCGCTGTGGAGAATGACCAAGCGATCCATTTTGCGCATCAGTTCCAATCTAGCTATCACACCAGGAGTTTGCCGATATTTAGATGGCGAAGAAGGCGTGATTCTTCAGAGTCCTTATGTTCATCCGGAGATGGTAGGGAGATGGCTTGGTTCAAATTAAACTTGGAAACTTCTTTCGGTAGGAAAGAGGATGGTGAGCAGTTGAATGGTTCCAGGAGTGAACCTAAGGAACGGTTCCTGACAGGATAATGCTTGCAGTTCAGAGATGCGATGAGCTGAACCTATTGTCACCGGGAATACAGTCTTCAATGTTATCAGGCGTAGTGACAGACCACGCGTTTGTCTGAAAGAAGCCCCCGCTAGGAAGTCTAATACCAGATTGAGGTTTCATAGGGGCACTGGCCACTTTAGGGGTGGCCGAAGTTGCTTAACCCTTTTTAGGAAACGGGTCAAATCCGGATGAACTGATAGACTGATTCCATTCACTTCGGCTCTGAAGCAGGAGAGGGCTGCTACTTGGACCTTGAGGGAGTTGAGTGACAACCCCTTCTTCATACCGTCCTGTAGGAACTCCAGAATCATGGGGATCTTGGCCATCCGTGGGAATATCCCGCGGTCCTTGCACCACGCTTCGAATATTCTCCAGATCCATATGTACGCCAGAGATGTTGAGAACTTGCGCGCGCGGAGCAGGGTGTCAATAACGGCCTTCAAGTAACCGTGCTTCTTCAGGTGAGACCTCTCAAGGGTCAGACCGTAAGAGAGAATAGAGATGGATCTTCACGAAGAATCGGGCCTGCTGGAGGTGGTCTCTGTGTGGAGGTAGACACAGAGGGCTCCCCAAAAGGAGTCTCTGCATGTCTGCGTACCATGGGCGTCTTAGCCAATCCGGGGCCACTAGAACTAGTCCCCTGTGGTGTTTTATCTTGTGGATGATCTTATCCAGTAGTGGCCATGGTGGGGAAGGCATACAGTAAGTCTTCCTCTGGTCAGGTCTAGACGAGAGAGTCGAACCCTTGGGAGTGTGGTTCTCGTCTGCGGCTGAAGAACCTGGGGACTTGAGCAATGAGAGAGGTCCATGGCTGGGAGGCCCCAGCAATTTACTATCAGTTGGAAGGCTGTGGTCGACAGCGTCCATTCCCCCGGGTCCAGGCGCTCTGCTGAGGAAGTCTGCTGAGACTTTTTTCCTGCGATGTGGGAGGCAGAGATCCCTTGTAGGTTTATCTCTGCCCATGCCATGAAAGGGTCTATCTCCAGAGACACCTGCTGGCTCCTGGATCCTCCCTGATGGCTGACATAGGCAACTGCTGTAGCATTGTCCGACATTACTCAAATCGCTTTACCTCGGAGTCTGTGGCTGAATCACAGGCACGCTAGTCTGACTGCTCGAGCTTCCAGGCGGTTTATGTTCCATCCCACCTCTTCCTTGCTCCATTGTCCCTGGGCCGTCAGTTCCTGACAGTGGACTCCCCACCCTTGTAGGCTCACATCTGTGGTGAGCATAGGCTTACTCCTCTGCTTAGGTGGTCTTCCTGTAGCCACCACTGAAGCTGAGAACATAGAAATGAAATGATGAAACATAGAAATGATGGCAGAAGACCAAATGGCCCATCCAGTCTGCCCAGCAAAATTTGCACTTTTTTTTTCTCTCATACTTATTTATTTTTTATTTTTTATTTAAGTTTTTTATATACCAACATTCAAGACGGTGGTCCCATCATGCTGGTTCACAAGAAACAGGGGTGAAACTTTACCATTTAACAAAAGTGCAGAAAAGCAGTTACATAAAACAAGGGAAAACAATAACTTGGAATGAGAAGGGAAATGAAGATTAGATAGTAAAATATAAGTATAAATAACATTTTGAAAGGTGGCTGTTAACGCTAATACTAGCGGAGTTTGTTGTGTGAAGGGAGATTAGATGGGGTTGGAGTTAGGAAAGGCCTGCGTGAACAGCCACGTTTTGAGTCTTATCTTGAATGTTGAGATGTTGGGTTCCATTCTAAGATCCGGGGGAATGGAGTTCCATAATGTTGGACCGGCTGTGGAGAATGCCCGATCTCTAAGCGTGATGTGTCTGGTAGTCTTGGCTGGAGGTACTTGAAGTGATCCTTTATAAGCATCTCTTGTCGGTCTTGTGGAATGGTGTAATCGGAGGGGAATATGGAGATCGATTGGGGCTAATTGATGGATGTTTTTGAAAATGGTGAGAATGGCCTTGTAGATTATTCTGAAGTGGATGGGCAGCCAATGGAGGTCCATCAAGATAGGTGTTATGTGTTCTCTTCTCCTGGTGTTGGTGAGTATACGGGCGGAGGCATTTTGTACCATTTGTAATGGTTTGGTGTGTGATGAAGGGAGACCAAGCATGATGGTGTTGCAATAGTCCAGCTTTGCGAAAATGATTGATTGTAGGATCGTTCTGAAGTCATGTGTGTGGAAGAGAGGTCGTATTCTTTTCAGCACTTGGAGCTTGTAAAAGCAGTCTCTGGTGGTTTTGTTGATGTTAGCTTTCAGATTTAGGTGATTGTCAATTTGAACTCCTAGATCTCTCACTTGTGTAGTGCTTGGTACGGTAGGATGAGTGTATGTGATGGAGCTGTTTTCTGGAGTGATGAGTAGAAGTTCCGTTTTTGATGAATTTAGTATCAGGTTGAGACTTGTAAGAAGTTGTTTGATGTTTTGGAGGCAGGATTCCCAGTGCAACATTGTTTTTGCAAGCGATTCTTCGATGGGGATCAGGATCTGAATATCGTCAGCGTAGAGAAAATGTTTGAGATTGAGGTCAGTGAGAAGTTTACATAAGGGTAACAGGTAAATGTTAAACAAGGTAGGAGACAGGGATGAGCCCTGAGGGACTCCTATGGCTGCGGGGTGTAGAGAGGATTCTTTATTATGAATCTTGACCTTATAACCTCTGTTGCTGAGGAAGGTTCTGAACCATGATAGGGCAGTGCCTGAAATACCTATGGCTGATAATTGGTTGATGAGAAGGGAGTGATTGACCGTATCAAATGCAGACGAGAGGTCGAGTAGTATCAGAAGGAAGGCTTGTCCTTTGTCTAATCCTAGGATGATGTGGTCAGTCATAGAGATGAGGAGGGCTTCGGTGCTTAAGGTTTTACGGAATCCGTATTGTGATGGAAATAGAAGGTTGTTGTCTTCAATGTGGTTTGAGAGTTGTGAGTTTACCAGTTTTTCCATTATCTTGGCTATGAATGGGAGGTTAGCTATCGGTCTGAAATTGTTAGGATCGTTTGGGTCGAGATTTGGTTTTTTGAGAAGGGGTTTGAGTGAGGCAAGTTTGAGGTTGTCCGGGTAGAGTCCTTGTGTGAGGGAGCAATTTATGATGTCTGCCAGGGATTTGGAGATAGATTCTGGAATTGCTAGTAGTAGTTTGGTTGGGATGTGATCCGAGGGATGAGAGGATGGTTTCATTTTCCTAAGAATTCCTTGGATCTCAGCGGATGAAATTGTGTCAAGTTCTTCTAACCGAGTGTAGTTGCTTGAGGGTTGAGGAGTAGTTAATGGAACAGTGGGGTTCGTGGGGAGCTGTGATAGGAGAGTATTGATTTTGTTGTTGAAGAAAAGAGCTAGTTCTTCTGCTTTTGATTGAGCTTGGTCATATGTAATCTCAGGTTGGTTTACTTGTGTGAGGTTGGCTACATAACTGAAGAGGGCTTTGGCATCGAAAATAAGGTCGTGTATCTTCGAGGCGTAGTAGTCCCTCTTGGATCTTAGGGTGCTTGATTTGTATTGATGCAGAGATGATTTGTAGATTGAAAGGGTGATGGTTCCTGGGTTTTTGCGCCATTTAGCCTCATTTTGTCTTAGTTGGAGTTTGAGCTTTCTTAATTCTGCTGAGAACCATGGCTGTCTTTTGGAGGAATTCTGGTGTGGTTTTTTTGTAATAAGCGGGCATAGCTTGTTGGCTATAGTTTCGGTGATTGTGTTCCATGATTGAAGTGCTGCGTTCGGATCAGTAAGGTCCAGTTGGTGGAGTAGTGGAGATAGGTGATTATTAAGGTCTTCAGGGGAGCAAGTTTCCTGTATTTGAAGGAGGGCAAAGGAATGCAAGCCGGGTTGGTATCTTTAATAGAGAATGAAGTAGTTATGAGATAGTGATCTGACCACGGGACCTTTGTGCAATTAGGTGTAGAAACTGACTTGATTGCAGCGTTAACGAAGATCAGGTCTAACGTGTGGCCGGCTTTGTGGGTGGGTTTATTAACTATTTGAGTGAAGCCTAGCGCTGTGAGAGCAGTGAGGAGAGTTTCACAGTTAGGTGATGGAGTAGGGTTATCAACGTGCATGTTGAAATCCCCTAGAATGATGGCTGGCGAGTCAAAGTTGATGAGGGAAGAGGTTAATTCAACCAGTGGTGAGGCATCTGATTCCAAGAGTCCTGGGGGGGCATATACGAGAAGGATTTGTAGCTTGTCTGAGGTGAAGAAGCCGAATTCAAGTTTTGAGTTGGGATTGGATTGCTGTAGCGAGAATCTGAGGTCCTTTTTAGTTGCTAAAAGAATGCCTCCTCCCTTTTTTTTATGACGAGGTAGCGAGAAGAAGTCATACGCCTCTGTAGGTAGTTGATTAATTATTGCTGTGTCTGCTGGTTTTAACCATGTTTCCGTAATTGCACATATCTCCGGTTTTACATCGATGAGGTAGTCATTCAATATTACAGACTTTTTTGTAAGGGATTGAGCATTGAAGAGGCTTAAAGAGAAGAGGGTGAGGCCTAGAAGTTGTGTGGAAGGAGAGACTAAAATTGAAGAGAGGGATTTGAGGTTGTGTTGTTGGGCATGTCGGACAGAAATTCTTTTAGGTGGAGTATTATGTTGGAGAATTGGAATTGTGAAAAATGGGGCCATTTGTGGGGTCTGTGTTGTATGAATGTTTATGGCTTGCTGGAGGGGCTGGGCGATTGCTGGAAAGGTTGGATGAGTGCTGGACGCTTGCTGGACGAAAGTTGGAGAGGCTGGACGCTTGCTGGACGAATGCTGGAGCGGCTGGATGAGTGCTGGACGCTTGCTGGATGAATGCTGGAGCGGTTGGACGCTTGCTGGACGAATGCTGGAGCGGCTGGATGAGTGCTGGACGCTTGCTGGACGAATGCTGGAGCGGCTGGACGCTTGCTGGACGAATGCTGGAGCGGCTGGATGAGTGCTGGACGCTTGCTGGACGAATGCTGGAGCGGCTGGATGAGTGCTGGACGCTTGCTGGACGAATGCTGGAGCGGCTGGATGAGTGCTGGACGCTTGCTGGACGAATGCTGGAGCGGCTGGATGAGTGCTGGACGCTTGCTGGACGAATGCTGGAGCGGCTGGATGAGTGCTGGACGCTTGCTGGACGAATGCTGGAGCGGCTGGATGAGTGCTGGACGCTTGCTGGAGAGGTGGACTTTTATTCCCTATGGCAGAAACGGTAAATCTGTGTCTTTGCTGGCTGTTGCCTTTGTTGAAGATTTAGGTTGTTCCGCGAGTAAGGCACAGGGCCTCCTCGGGGCTCTACGAAGGGGGCAGGCCCCTTTGTCGTACTTATCTGTTACTCATGGCTCTTAGTAACCCTTTTGGTTCTATTCCCCTTCCACCCCCACCATTAATGTACAGAGCAGTGATGGAGCTGAATCTAAGTGAAATATCTAGCTTAATCAGTTAGGGGTAGTAACCGCCGCAATAAGCAAGCTACACCCATGCTTATTTGTTTACCCAGACTATGTAATTCAATCCTTGTTGGTTGTTGCCTGTATACAGATCCACTTTTCTTCATTCCCACTGCCGTTAAAGCAGAGAGCTATGCTAGATATGCGTGAAGTATCAGACTTTCTCCCCTGCCGTTGAAGCAGAGCGCTATGCTGGATATGCATTGAAAGTGAAGTATCAGGCTTATTTGGTTTGGGGTTGTAACCGCCGTAACAAGCAAGCTACTCCCTGCTTTTTTGTGAATGCAAATCCTTTTTTCCACATTTCCTCTTGCCGTTGAAGCTTAGAGCAATGTTGGAGTCGCATTAACTGTGTGTATGTTTATTGAATAAGGGTATTATTCTCCAGGTAGTAACTGTCATTCCCGCGAGCCACCCACTCTTCATTCACGTCCTCTAGACTTTATGGATCCACAGTGTTTATCCCACACCCCTTTGAAGTCCTTCACAGTTCTGGTCTTCACCACTTCCTCCGGAAGGGCATTCCAGGCATCCACCACCCTCTCCGTGAAGAAATACTTCCTGACATTGGTTCTGAATCTTCCTCCCTGGAGCTTCAAATCGTGACCCCTGGTTCTGCTAATTTTTTTCCCCGACGGAAAAGGTTTGTCATTGTCTTTGGATCATTAAAACCTTTCAAGTATCTGAAAGTCCGTATTATATCACCTCTGCTCCTCCTTTCCTCCAGGGTGTACATATTTAGATTTTTCAATCTCTCCTCATAAGTCATTCGATGAAGACCTTCCACCTTTTTAGTTGCCCTTCTCTGGACCGCCTCCATCTTGTCTCTGTCTCTTCGGAGATACGGTCTCCAGAACTGAACACAGTACTCCAGGTGAGGCCTCACCAAGGACCTGTACAAGGGGATAATCACTTCCCTTTTCTTACTCTATATTCCTCTCTACGCAGCCCAGCATTCTTCTGGCTTTAGCTATCGCCTTGTCACATTGTTTCGCTGATTTCAGATCATTAGATACTATCACCCCAAGGTCTCTCTCCTGCTGTGTGCACATCAGCCTTTCTCCCCCCATCGAATACAGTTCATTCAGATTTCCACTCCCCATATGCATGACTTTGCACTTCTTGGCATTGAATCTCAGTTGCCATATCTTCGACCACTCTTCCAGCTTCCTTAAATCCCGTCTCATTCTCTCCACTCCTTCCGGCGTGTCCACTCTGTTGCAGATCTTAGTGTCATCCGCAAAAAAGACAAACCTTACCTTCTATCCGTCCGCAATGTCGCTCACAAAGATATTGAACAGGACCGGTCCCAACACCGATCCTTGCAGTACACCGCTTAAAACCATTCTCTCTTCAGAGAGAGTTCCATTTACCATCACACATTGTCTTCTGTCCGTCAACCAGTTTGCAATCCAGGCCACCACCTCGGCATTCACTCCTAAGCTTCTCATTTTATTCACCAGTCTCCTGCATGGGACCGTGTCAAAAGCTTTGCTGAAATCCAAGTAGATGACATCGAGTGCTCTTCCTTGATCCAATTCCTTGGTTACCCAGTCAAAAAAGTCAGATTAGTCTGACAGGATCTTCCCCTGGTGAATCCATGCTGCCTCGGGTCCAGCAATTCTCCCGACTGTAGATAGTTCACTATTCTCTCTTTCAACAGTGACTTCATTACTTTTCCCACCAAAGTGAGGCTAACTGGTCTGTAGTTACCAGCCTCTTCTCTGTTCCCACTCTTGTGAAGCAGGACCACCACCGCTCTCCTCCAATCACTCTGCACCACTCCCGTTTCTAGGGATCTATTGAACAGGTCACACAGTGGACTCGCCAGCACATCTCTGAGCTCTCTCTGTATCCTGGGATGAACTTCATCAGGCCCCATGGCTTTGTCCACTTTCAGTTTCTCCAGGTCTTCCCATACATTTTCTACTGTAAATGGAGTTACATCTACTCCACTCCCCTCCAGTTTCTTGTTAAATAGTGATGGTACTTCTCCTGGGTCCTCTTTAGTGAACACAGAACTGAAGTATTCATTTAATATTTCTGCCATTTCTTCATCTCTCTCCACACATTGATCCTTTCCACCTTTCAATTTCGCTATACCACTTTGAACTTTTCTCTTTTCACTGATGTATATGAAAAATGTTTTGTCACCTCTCTACCTCCTTGGCAATCCTCTCTTCCTCTGCTGGTAGTTGGGAGGCAAATTGATTAGTCCTGGGACAGTGGGTTCCAGCCTGACAGTAAGTGGAGTGGTCGCATGTGAGTCCTTGCCCACAAAATGACCTCCAGGGTTGATGCCATGAGCCCGAGGACTTGAAGGTAGTCACATACCTTGGGGCATGCATTGGTCATCAATCATCGCAATTGTTCCATCAGCTTCCTTCTCCTCGGGGGAGGAAGACTGTTCTGTTTGGTGTCAAAACAGGCCCCCCAGGTACTCTAGAGACTGAGAGGGCTGCAGACTGCTCTTGACCGTGTTCACGACCCAGCCGAGTTCCTGCAGTAGGTTCTTGATTCTGCTAGTCACCTGCCGCTCTGTTCCGAAGACTTTGCCCTGATCAGTCAGTCGTCCAAGTAAGGGTGTACCAAGATCCCTTTCCCTTCCTCAGTGTTGCTGCCACGACCACCATAATTTTGGAGAACGTTCTGGGGGTGGTTGCTAGTCCAAAGGTAGAGCTTGGAACCGGTAATGGTGACCCAGTATTTTACACCTTCTGGTAGCAAAAAGCAATACTATCCGCTAGCCAGGAAGAAAGGGTCTGCTTGCCCACCGGATTACCCAATTTGTTTTTATCGAAAGAGACAAATAGTTGAGTGGATTTCCTGTGAGCTGACGTGCGCTCTAGATAGAAGGCTAGGGCACGTTTGCAGTCCAAGGAATGCAGAGACTGTTCTCCTGGATGGGAGTGGGGCCTGGGAAAGAAAGTAGGTAATACGATGGATTGACTGAGGTGAAACTGCAATACTATCTTTGGTAAAAACTTAGGGTGGGTGCGGAGCACTACCCTGTCATGCAGAATTTTAGTGTGAAGCAGGTAGGTGACCAAAACCTGTAATTCACTAAATCTGCAAGCAGATGTTATAGTGAGAAGAAATAGTACTTTCCACTTGAGATAGCGGAGATTGCAGGAGTGGAGAGGCTCAAATGGAGCTTTCATGAGCCATCCTAAAACATTAAGGTCCCAAGCGGGGGCTGGATGGTGCAGAGGAAGTTTAAGGTGGAGTAAGCCTCTCATGAAGCGAGTCACTAAAGGTTGTGTGGAAAGAGAAACATCTCCTACTCCATTGTGGAAAGCAGCTACCGCACTGACATGCACTCTTATAGAGGAAGTTTGCAGGCCAGACTGACAGGTGCCAGAGATAGTCCAGAAACTTCGCAGTGGAACAAGTGAAGGGGTCTATGGACATGGACGTGCACTAGAACGTAAACCTCTTCCATTTAGAACAACAAGATCGTTACATGGAAGGCTTTCGTGAAGCTATCAGGACTCGGGATACAGACTCTGAAAGGTTAACTGGTTTGAGTATTAACCTTTCAACAACTAGGCTGGGAGATTGGGGTGACGTAGGCACCCTTTGTTCTGGGTTATTAGTAGTGGATCCGACCCCAGAGGAATGTGCCGGCATACTGATAGGTCCTGGAGGATTGGAAACCAGACTTGGCGTGGCCAGGGAAGGGCTATAAGAATCATTAAGCCCTTGTCCTTCCGTAACTTCACGAGCGTCTTGGGTACAAGTGGAATTGGAGGGCATGCGTAGAGAAGACCGCTGGACCACGAGAGGGAAAAAGCGTCCCCCGGCGGTGAGTGGTAGCTGCGGGTGAGCGAGCAGAAATTTTCTACTTTGCGGTTGTGAATGGACGCAAAGAGGTCTATATGTGGGAATAACCTCAACGTTGGAAGATTGTGTCCACCACCGTGGGCTTGAGAGACCATTCATGTGGATGAAAAGACCGACTCAACTTGGCTGGCATGGACAATGTTCTGGTGGACAAGTATGTCGCTCTGAGGCACCGAGTGGGAAAGAGCCCACGCCCATATCTGCGCAGGTACCTGACATAGAAGGTAGGAGCCCGTTCCCCCTTGCTTGTTGATGTACCACATCGCCACCTGATTGTCTGTTTGGATTAGGATGATTTTGTCTGAGACACAATCCTGAAAAACATTTAGGGCATATGTGATTGCCCGAAGTTCCAGGAAATTTATCTGATGTTTGGACTCCTCTGGAGACCAGGTTCCCTGAGTCTGCAGGTTGTCGACATGAGCACCCCACCCTAGCTTGGAGGCGTCTGTCGTCAAGGTAATTTGAGGTTCTGGAGCCTGAAAAGGTAGGCCTTGAAGGAGATTGGATTGATGCATCCACCAGGCTAGTGATAGGCGGAACTGTTTGGTAACGTAGGCAATGCTGCACACTGGATGATAAGCCTGAGCCCACTGAGATTTTAGGGTCCACTGTGTTACTCTCATGGCGAGACGGGCCATCGGAGTAACATGTACTGAGGATGCCATGAGCACCAGCAAAGTGAGGAAATGACGAGCTGTCGTGTAACTCCGAGCCTGGAGGTGTTGCGCCTGGGCCATGAGAGCGTGAGCTCGATCCTGAGGGAGGAAAGCTTTTGCCTGTATGGTATCCAAAGTCCACCCCTATGAAGGAGATTGTTTGAGATGGAATTAGCTTGGACTTGGGATAGTTTGATCAGAAACCCGAGAGACAGAAGTGTATGGAGGGTTAGACGTAAGGAGGCTAGTGCGTCATTTGGGTTGGAGCCCTTAACCAATCGAGATAAGGGTACACATGGACCCCTTGACCCTTGAGGTAGGCCGCGACCACTACGAGGCATTTGGTGAAGAGACTAGGTGTGGATACTGGGCCGAATGGCAAGACCCGATACTGGAAGTGTCGGGGCCTGACTAAGAAGCACAGGAATTTGCGGTGAGACAGATCGAGATGTGTGTGTACCCATCTTAAAGGTCTAGAGAGCAAAGCCAATCTTCTCTTTGCAGAAGAGGTAGCAAGAGCCCAAGGTTACCATCCTGAACTTTTCCTATTGTAGGTAACTGTTTAAGGTGCGTAGGCCCAGGCTTGGACATATGCCCCCTGACTTTTTTGGAATGAGGAAATAACGGGAATAGAACTCTTGTCCCTGTTGGGAGGGGGGCACTGATTCTATTGCTCTTGAGTTGAGGAGGGTTAATAACTACCTCCTCTAAAGGGGCGGAGTGGTCGGATGATTCCCACTTCGGCCGAGGTGGGGAGTCTGCCGGTACAGTCAGGAAGTTGAGATGGTAACCTTGAGTCACTACCGAGAGTACCCAGTGATCTGCGGTGATTGTGTGCCAGATGTTGGCAAATTGACACAACTGACCGTCGACGGGAAGAGATGGCAGAGGAGGTTGGCTCATGCTCTCCAGCGAGGAGTCAAAATCCTGAAGCTGGGCCTGGCTGAGGAGCTGGCTGGGTCTTCTGAGGCTGGGCTTGTCTGGACTGACCCTTCTGGTAAGGCCTAGAAGGGTGACCCCAAGTAGTCGGGGGATAATATCTCCGTGGCTTGAAGGTTAGCCGCTTAGAGTCCCTCCTGAATGTCCTCTTGGAGGTGGATGGGAAATCAGAAGGCACCGAAGAAAGCTGACGTAGCATCTCATAGTGGTCCTTAAGCTGCGCTAC
Source organism: Rhinatrema bivittatum (assembly GCF_901001135.1). Classification (NCBI taxonomy): domain Eukaryota; kingdom Metazoa; phylum Chordata; class Amphibia; order Gymnophiona; family Rhinatrematidae; genus Rhinatrema; species Rhinatrema bivittatum. Next base: position 684,490,632 of record NC_042615.1, on the reverse strand, counting down.
GGTTTCCAGGATTTTATCCCTGAAGAGATTATCTCCAGTACAGGGCAGGTCAGCTAACCGGTCCTGTACCTCTGGTCTTAGGTCGGAGGACTTTAACCAGGCCCACCTACGTGCACTAATCCCCGCTGTGGACACTCTAGAGCAGTGTCAAAAATATCATAGGCAGCGTGGACCTCATGCTTGCCAGCATCTAGACCCTTCTGGGCCAGTGCACTGAGTTGATCCTGAAACTGGTCAGGTAAGGTTTCAGAGAAATCCTGGATCTTCTTAAAAAGGTCCCTGTTATACTGGTAGGAAGCAAATGTGAGAAATAAGCATTGAACCATGGAAAACATGTTGGCCAAATGCATCCAGGAACTTCTGGCTCCTTCCCTGGAGGCGTGGAAGAATGAGGCTTAGAACGACGTGCCTTCTTCTGGGCTGATTTGACGACTACAGAATGATGGGCGAACTGTGTTTTCTGAAAACCAGGGGCTGCTTGTATGAGGTAGGTGGCATCTGTTTTCTGGTTCACCGGTGGTACAGATCCTGGATGTTCCCAATTTCTTTTCAGCAGGTCAAGAAGGACTTCATGAACAGGAATGGACATGATTTCCTTGGGCATATCTATAAACTGGAGCACTTCCAGCATTTTGCGCCTGGAGTCCTCTTCTGTCTGAAGTTGGAATGGAATAGCCTCAGACATCTCCTTAATAAAACTGATAAAGGACAGGTCCTCTGGAGGAGAACATCTTCTCTCCTCAGGGGGAGATGGTTCTGAAAGCATGTCCTCAGAATCCTGGGAAGAATCATCGGACCAAGGCTGGTCTCCAGCTCCCATGGGATCTTCAGATGGAAGGAACGGTGCAATTCCTGTGGGATCAGGCTGAGGTACCGACAAAGGACGATACAGCATCGATGATGGAACCAGTGACACCAGTGGGCGAGTCAGTAGAAGGACTCCCGATGGTCCAGGGTTAGGCTCCGCCCTCGGTGTGTCTTCGTCCTCCGATGATAAAGGAAACAGTGGAAGGCATGAGACAAACTGGTGTCTTCTGATCCACCGGTGGGAGGGCACCGATCAACGTGTCCAGCCTGCCCAGCAGAAGTGCGAGCACCATGGGTATCGGATCGGCAACTGGAGCTGGAATCTGTGCCGGTGTCGATGGAGGCTGGAAGCCCTGTAGCGCCTTTACGATGGCCTCTTGGATCATCCGATCCAATTCTCTGCTGATGCCTGGGGCGTGTAACCCCAGCTCCCGAGTAGGAGGCAGCACTGGCATAGCCGGAGAGTCCACCGGTGAAAGTGGAGTCGCAGCTCCCGGCACCAATAAAGGTGGGGAATGCCTCGGTGATCCAGTTGCAGAGGAGGATGGGGGCTTCTCTGGATGGGATTTCTTAACTGGGAGGCTATATTGACACCGATGCCGAGGGCTTGCCTGGATCGGCGGATTGGGCCTTACATTGGCGGTGCCGGCGCTTTTCTCAATGTTCACCTCGGTCCTTCTCCGGAGCAGAGGATGCAGAAGAAATCTCCTTCGTAGCAGTCTGTGTTGGGTGGGCAGCACCGGTATCCTGCTGCTTTCGAGAGGTTCATGGCACCGGTTCAGACAATGTCTAAGCACTCAAGGAAGAAGGTAGTTTCACCTGAAAAAGAAACTCCATCTTTTCTGAACGGGCCTTCCAGCCCTTCAGCGTCATTTGGGCACATTTGGTGCAAGTTAAGACATCATGGTCCAACCCCAAACACAACACACAAACCCTATGCGGGTCTGTGATGGACACTGTCCGAGGGCAATCGGGGCGCAGTCGAAAACCCGACGCCATTGCTGCGACAAAAATTTAGCCACGGTGTAGTCGATGGCAATCAACCGCAACTGAGGGTAAAGCCTTACCTCACGACCGTGGACACGATGGGGGGGACCCCGGATGGGGTAGAAAATTTTGAAAAGTTCCGTGAGGAAAAATTCCAGTCAGGAATCTCTAATGAGCTCCTTAACCCGTGTGGCTACTGCTGTGCGGAAAAAACAAGATACTGAAGGGGGACCCCTGCTGGTTGCAGGGTTGGTGCTCCGTGATTGGGCTCCATCCTGATGATGTTACCCATATGTGAGGACTACCATCCTGCTTGTCCTGTGAGAATAGAAGGACTAGGGGACATTCCATAAAGTTAGCAAGTAGCACATTTAAGACTAATCGGAGAAAATTCTTTTCACTCAATGCACAATAAAGCTCTGGGATTTGTTGCCAGAGGATGTGGTTAGTGCAGTCAATGTATTGGTGCCCTATTGTAAACTGTTATGATGGTGAATAACTTAATGACTGTATATAAAAACTCTTAAATAAATAAATGTAGCTGGGCTCAAAAAAGAATTGGATAAGTTCTTGGAGAAGTCCATTAACGGCTATTAATCAAGTTTACTTAGGGAATAGCCGCTACTATTAATTGCATCAGTAGCATGGAATCTGCTTAGTGTTTGGGTAATTGCCAGGTTCTTGTGGCCTGGTTTGGCCTCTGTTGGAAATAGGATGCTGGGCTTGATGGACCCTTGGTCTGACCCAGCATGGCAATTTCTTATGTTCTTATGTTTTTAAATCTCAAGATCCTATAGAATTCCGAGCTTATGCCGTCAAGCCCTGCTGCCTTCAAGTTTTAATCCCTGAATAATAGTATAGATTTCACTATCTTTTATGGGGGGAGTTCAGGGCCTCTAAACGGTCTGCAGAAATTTTTGGCCAAGGGATACCCTGAAAAAACTGGGAAGCAGTTTCAGGGTTACTGAGTTTACTACTATACAATGTTAGATAGTAATCAAGAAAGCTTGCAGCGATTTCATCCCAGGAGGACTGGCACTCTTCCCCCTTGGCCCCTAATGCTCATGACAACAGATTTGGGAACATGGGTCCGCACCAAATTATCCAAAAGTTTACTCTGTCGGTGACCATGTTTATATAGTTTATATTTATAGTATCATAGCGATTTAGCTGCCCTTTGATGTAGTAAATTCAGTGTCTCCCTAATTCGATTTACCTCACATTTGGAGGAGTCTGACATGGCCTGGATATGCTGTGATTGGGCATCTCGCAACTTGGAAGTGAGGCACAAGATCTCCGCATTATGCTGTTTCGTTTAACCACATATGCGATGATATCATCCCTCAGTACCACATTCCCCGCTTCCCATAAAATCTGTGGGGTGGTATCTGATGTGGAGTTGAAACGAACAGTCATCCCAGCTTCCTTTCAGGTATGTTTGAAAGGTCTTATCGAGTATGAGATCGGTCGGCATGCGCCACAAGGCCGCAGCCTTAGGACCTCTTCCTATTTCTAGGGTGATAGAAACTGGGGCATGGTCCAATACAGAAATGGTGCCAATAGTGGCGGTTTGAACTCAGTGAAAAAGTGAGTCAGGGATTAAAAGATCATCTAAGCGTGAGTAGGAGCCGTGAGGTTAGAGAAAAATGTATAATCCTTTTCCCCAGGGTGTAAAGCACGCCACACATCCAGTAGTCTGAGCTCGTGACTTATAAAGTTTACACCCCTCTGCTGATCCCTAGACTCTACGATTTTAGGGGGATGACAATCCTCCTGTTTATAGCAGTGTTGAAATCCCTTCCCACTACTAACTTGTAGTCAGTCAAATCGAGTAACCAACCCACCGAGGTAAAGAAACTATGCTGATAATCATTAAGGGCATATATATTGCAGAATGCAACCTTTTGCTGGTACAGCCGCTCCAGGGCAATAACGTAGCAGCCTTCCACATCCTGCCAAAGCTTTTCCAGCTGAAATGGCAACTGCTTCTGAAATAGTATTGCTACCCCCGCCGCATAGTCGAATAAGAAGAGAAATAACATTGGCCCACCCATTCCCATTTTAACTTTGCATATTCTACAGTAGACAAGGGTGATTCTTGGAGAAATACGACTTGGGAATGTAGCCGATGAAAAAGCGTGAGCAATTTTTTCCTTTTAATTGGGGATGAGATGCCATCAGTATTGAGTGAAGTAATTTTTACAGTAGCCATGTCAGCTGGCCAAACAGCACATTGATAAGATTATCCCCCAAAGTCCATCATCTCACAGCCCCCAAGTCTGAGCCATGAGAAACATTCAAATAAATCGCTTAATATCTGCAGTAACATTGATAAACAGATAGTGTGCCTTCAAATCACGATGATCCCCCCCCGTCCCCCCTCTCCCTTCCCCGCAACAGCCATCCACACCACATACATACCATTAACCCCTGAAACCACATCACCCACACTCCAAGAGGTTCGGAGAAACCCCACCGCCATCTTAAAAAAGCAACGGTGTGGAGACTCCTCCCTGCCCCCCCCCCCCGAACCATCTATTAAGACCAATAAACAGAGTATATTTGCGTCTATCCTCCTTACATTACAAATAGGCAGCCTGCTCAATGCCAAAGAAAATTTGGAATTAAGCAAAGTGACCTGTGAGGCAATACAGAAGCAAATCTATAGGTAATAACTTAACAGAGCAAAAACACTGTTAAATTTAGAAAAAAAACACTCTCACATGAAACAATCACTGTTTAGAAGAATAATAATTCAGTGACAGTAAAACCTTTCCTGGGTAACTCCCTTCAGCATCATTAAATGTGAGAATATTGCATAGAACTGTGGCTATCCCAGACTGTCTGTTGCTAACTCAGGAAAGCAGGAAAGTCCATCAGGTGCTGTTTGCAGGCTCCAAAGAAGATAGAAAGCCAGCTGCATCCTCCTTGGTAGAGAAGAAAAATGTTTTATTGTCGTGATGCACTCTTAATTTAGCTGGAAACAAAAGGGCAAATGAGATACCACGCTTATGAAGCTCTGTGCAGGCTGGTGACACGGCCTTTTGCTGGGCTGCAACCGCAGCAGAAAAATCATTACACAGCAGAATCTTCTTTCCCTGGTAACTCCAGTCCCAGCTGCTGCCTGTAAGCCCGCACAAGCTGCATTTTATGGGACCAGTTCAGGATCCGGACCATGACAGGTCTGGAACGACTATTAGCCTCTCGCTGGTGGCCCACACAGTGAGCCCGCTCACAACAAATTGAAGTGGCTGGCAGAGTTAACCCTACAGTGCCAAGCAGCCAGTTTTCTACAAGATCATACAGCTCCTTCTCAGTCACTGATTCTGGCAACCCCACAATTTTAATGGTATTCCGCCTATTATGATTTTCTTGATCTTCTAGCCTGTCCACTAGTAAAGCCTGCTGATCCCTTAATTCTAACACTTGCCTGCTGGTAGTATCTAACTGGTCCTCCCTGAGCTCCACGTGATCAGGCTTCTTTGCATGTCCCTCCATGGATGTTTTTATATCATCCATCGCTGTCTGCAATTTAAGGAACCTGCCATCAAGAGCTAAAGAGACACTTGTAGAAATTTGTTGCAGCACCTCCGCTGAGATGGAAGCAAGCTGGCCCGCGTTCTCCGACCTGGTCGCCATGATGCCCGGGTGAAACGTGATTTGGTAAGCCTGCCACTTTTCTGGCGCATAGCACGGCTCCAGAGCCTAAAAAATGGCCCAAAACACGGCGTTTCGGGCACCCACACCAACGGCTATCAGGGGCTATAAAAATATCCCCAATTCGCCCCAATTACAAGGAGGATTAATGCCAATTGAGAGTGTGTGTGTGGGGGGGGGGGGGGGGGGGGGGGGGGCCCGCGGAGCAGCAGAGTCAAGCTCCCGGTCCCGATGACATCATCCCGGAAGTCGGGGCTCGTCTTCTTGAGGTAAATTTTGTCTTCTTGCTGTAATTTCCTAACACTGTGCTAGTGTGGGATAGTGTCCGCATCTGCTAGGAGACTGAGAGATACTGGAGAGCTGAGGTCACTGCAGGGGTATATCTAGGGTGACATCAGCTTTGAAAACTAACAGTCTCCCATCTGCTAGCAGAAGAGCACATTAACCCATTGGTCCTGAGTCCATCTGGCTACATGCTAGGAAAAAGCAGAATATCAAATGCCAATACATAGTAAATACACAATTTTTGTGGCAGATGGGTTTTTATGGGTTTTTTCATTGTTTATTACTATATGCATGCCATAGAAAAGCTCACTTTTTGTGCAAAGACATCAGGATTACATAATCATATGGAGATTTTTTGGGATCTTGGGATCCTATTTAATAGAAAGCCACAAATATTACATTTTTGTGCTAGATCAGGGATAATTTGTGATTCTTTTGAAACAAAAATCATTAATTTTTATTTTATTTATTTATTATTTTTATTTAGTTAAAAGAATTAAAAAAAACCCCTACTATTCATGTTTTCTGCCTGTGTATATATCAAAGGTATTTTTTGTATAATAAACTTGTACAACTTGGAATTAATTAATAAGGGGGAAAATAGAAACTTACTTAGAAAAATGACGACAAAGTACATCTTTGCAAATTGGCTGCTCAGCCAATGTAAGCCAAAACTCACAAGCCTCCAAAGCCACATTTTCATCTTGGTCCTGGGTCCGCTGCAACATGTACTGCAATAAGAAGTTTACTATTAACAGTGCAGTACTCTGTTCATACACAAACTTCACTTTCTATATCCTTACAAAATTAGAAAACAAATAGTATGACAGTAATTCAGCAAGTACAGACTTAAGAGTTATGAATACATGCAAATGCGAAAACAACAAACTCTACTGCTTTTCTGTATTTCAGTGTACAACTTGAAATTTTATATAAACCAATATAATTGATTGATCCACATAATGGAATTTTTCTAACTATATTCAAATTCAAAAGAAAAGCAATCAAAGCAAAATTCAAAATTGGCAGTTATTATACCAAAGTACTTTCAGCCAAATTCTTAGTTCCTACTACCTCTATAAAATCTTCACCCACTCCTATTTCAACAAAACCCTTCTTCATTTAAACAAACGGTTGGTTACTGAGATAAACAGCAAAAACAAGTCATGTGCTGAAACATGTAGAAGATATTCAAGCAGTTTTTGTGTGGAACAAGAAAAGTAAGGACTTTGCCCCCACCCCAGACATACCTCCATTTAACTATACGACCTACTAGTGGACTGCTTTCAGGTACACCAAAGAATGTTATTTTGTTCCCCTCATCATGTCTGACAGCTAGACATTGGATGTTGGGATGAAGCAATGATCCCCGTTTCTGAGGGATTAGGATTAGGCAAGATACTAGCTTGAGCGGTTTCTTCAAGACAGGTCACACAGGAACAGAAACTAGATGTGTCTTGGCACAAAATAAGCTATAAGTATCACAGTTCAATGGTCAGTTTTGTCAAGGTATTGGCCAACACAGGCATAAGAGGATACATGTATAGTAGACCCTCAATGAAGCGGTGTCTGCCGCCAGTTTTATCTTCTTCTGGAGCAGAAAACTTGTACCTTTCTACTCATTAATACAAATAGGTCTATCTTGGGTGTGCCCCATGCAAAAAAAGATTCTAATTTCTTATATCTTGGTCCAAAGACCACTCATGATGGTTCATCTGAGGACCGCATATCTGTCAGGTAAGTGAGTTTTAGAGTTGTCCCATTAGAGAAAGACCAGTTTCATACATTGACAGTATTCGACAAGAGATGGATCCTATTCCTACCTGCTTGTGCAGGTAGAACATGACCACCCTGGGTCTACTTGGAAGTGGACAATTTTCTTGACCATCTGATTTCTTAAAAACTTTAGTGTGTTTAGAATGGGCCATAATTTCAGAAAGCTCATGTATAACCTCTTCTCCTGGACAGACCAAAGGCCCCGAGTGCTGTAAACCCTTGAAAGAGGGCTACCCAGCCCATTTGGAGTCATCCGTAGTTAGAACAATTGTTCAAAAGAAGCTTGAAACTGTAAGCCCGAGGCAAACAGAAATTGGAGCACCACTAAGACAGAGTCTGAACTTTTCCAAGACAGATGCTCTATGGTCCCAGGGTGGCTTGATTCTACTGAAATATGACTGTACACTGAGCTTATCTCATATGGAAATGACATGAACCATGGGAGCTCTAGCATTTTCATCATTGACCCAGCTGACATCTGCAGATTCTGAATTACTCCTCCTGTTGCAGCCACTAAGCTGTGAGGGGTTTTGTTTTTTGTGAGAAGATAATCCTTTGCCAGAACCATTTTTAGCATAGCCCCTACAAATTTCAATTTTGGTGCTAGGGTCAAATGGGATTTGGGGTAGCTGATAAACCTTAGCACCAGGAAGGTACACTGCTTGGATCTGTCTGCCGCTGCCCGAGTGAGCTGTTGATCAGCCAATTGACAAGTATTAAAACACATGAACCCCAGCCTGCATAGAAACGTTATTACAGAAACACTTCATAAAGCCGGAGCTGATGCTAGCCCAAAAGGTAACATGAATTTCCCTACTACACACGCAAGATACAACTGGGGTACAAACTCACAGGAAGTGTGTGACACTTCTGTTTTTACAGGAGTCTCCTTTGCCCATAAGGTTGACAAGAATGACAACGGGAATGGAACAGTTCCCCTATGATGAGAGGCTACATAGATTAGGGCTCTTCAGCTTCGAAGAGAGACGGCTGAGAGGGGACAAGAGAAGTTTATAAAATCATAAGTGGGGTGGAATGGGTATATAAAGGGTAGTTAATTCTTTCAAATAATACAAAAACAAGGGGACACTCCATGAAACTAAACCAGCCGATTTAAAACAATATTGAAAAACATTTTTTCACTCACTGTCCAATTGAGCTATAGAATCTATTGCCAGAGGATATGGTCAAAAGAACTATCAAAGCAAGATTTAAGAGAGGTTTGGACAAATTCCTGGAGGAAAAGTCCATAAAACATTAGCAACTTGGTAGACTAGGGACAGCAATGGAGAAATTACTTACCTGATAATTTCGTTTTCCTTAGTGTAGACAGATGGACTCAGGACCAATGGGTATTGTGCTCTCCTGATAGCAGATGTGAGACGAAATCAGATTTCAAAGCTGACAGCCTACATATATCCCATGCAGCATGCTTAGCTCTTCAGTATTCTCTTTGAAAAGCCAGTGTGGATATTTGTTGCTTAATACTTGAGTAAACTTGTTTAACCTGAACTGGATCAACTGATTATATATATATAAGAACATTTTGGCACTGGAGACCGCCGGTGCACTGAAACAATAAATGCCAACACCTAGGTAACTGCGTATGTCTTAAAATAGAGGTAGGCCGTGGCTTACCCATACAGTCTCTAGATTTGATATCAGAGGTTCTCTATTTCTGGAGCAGCCGTGGGCGGGATGCTGAGTTCATCTGTCTACACTAAGGAAAACGAAATTATCAGGAATGTAATTTCTCCATTTCCTAGCGTGTAGCCAGATGGACTCAGAACCAATGGGATATACAAAAGCTACTCCCCTACCAGGTGGGAGGCTGCCCATGGCCCACTTAGTGCTGCCCTTGTGAAGGCTGTATCCTCCCTGGCCTGGACGTCCAGGCGGTAGAACCTGGAGAAGGTATGTAGAGAGGACCCTGCCGCCCGACAGATCTCGACTGGCAAAAGCAGCCTGGTTTCAGCACAGCAGACTGCCTGGGCCCTTGTAGAATGCGCCTTGCCCTGTAGAGGTAGTGGTTTTCCTGCCTTTATGTAGGCTGCATTAATTACTTCTTGAATCCAGCAGGCTATGGTCGCCTGCAATGCTGCTTCCCCTTGTTTCTTCCAGATGTGAAGAACGAACAGGTGATCAGTTTTGCGCAAAGATTCCGATCTCTTCAGGTATCAGACTAGGATTCTGCCAACATTCAGAAGGCGGCGTGAGTCTTCCGAATCCCTGTGTTCATCTGGTGATGGTAAGGATATGGTCTGGTTCATATGGAACTGGGAAACCACTTTTGGAAGGAAGGATGGTACCGTACACAGCTGTATGGTGCCAGGGGTGAACTTGAGGAACGGTTCTCGACAGGATAATGCTTGAAGTTCGGAGATGCGCCGAGCTGAGCATATTGTGATCAAGAATGCTTTCTAAGGTCAAGAGGCGTAGAAGACAGGCCGCTTGTTGGTCTGAAGGATTCCCCTGCTAGGAAGTCTAGTACTAAGGTTGAGGTTCCATAGAGGCACCAGCCACTTTAGTGGTGGCCAAAGTTGTTTGACTCCTTTCAGGAAGCGAGACACATCAGGATGAGCTGATAGTCTGCTGCCATCCACTTCGGACCTGAAACAGGCCAGTGTTGTGACTTGAACCTTGAGGGAGTTGAGAGACAACCCCTTCTGCATGCCATCCTGTAGGAATTCTAGAATCGTGGGAATCTTGGCTGTCCTTGGAAGGAGGGCATGGTCTTCACACCAGGCTTCAAATACTCTCCAGATCCATATGTAAGACAGATGTGGAGAACTTGCGTGCTCGGAGCAGGGTGTCAATCACGGCTTTTGAGTAGCTGCGCTTTTTTAGTTTAGTCTTCTCAAGGGCCATACCATAAGAGAGAATCGAGCCGGGTCTTTGTGGGAGATCGGTCCCTGCTGAAGAAGGTCCCTGTATGGCGGTAGACGCAGAGGATTCCCCGCCAATAGTCTTCGCATGTCCACGTACCATGGTCTTCTTGGCCAATCCGGGGCGACTAGTCCCCTGTGGTGCTCTATCTTGCGGATGACCCTGCCCAGTAGTGGCCAGGGTGGGAAGGTGTACAGGAGGTCTTCCTCTGGCCAGTTCTGGACGAGAGCGTTGATTCCTTGAGATTGTGGTTCTTGTCTTGCGACGAGTTGCTAGGAGGTCCATGGCTGGGGGGGCCCCATCGATTCACTATCAGCTGGAAGGCTGTGTTCGTCAGCGACCATTCCACCAGGTCTAGGCTCTCTCTGCTGAGATAATCCGCTGAGATGTTGTCTTTTCCCATGATGTGGGAGGCCAAAAACCCTTGCAGGTTTGTTTCCACCCATTCCAAGCGAAGGTCTATTTCCAGAGACACCTGCTAGCTCTTGGTTCCTCCCTGGCAGTTGATGTAGGCAACGGTTGCTGCGTTGTCCGATATGACTGACAGACTCGCCTCGGAGTCTGTGGCTGAATCGCAGGCAGGCTAGTCTGACTGCTCAAGCTTCCAGGCAGTTTATGTTCCATTCCGCCTCTTCTTTGTTCCATCGTCCCTGGGCTGTTAGCTCCTGACAGTGGGCTCCCCACCCTCGCAGACTCGCATCCGTAGTGAGCAAGATCCAGTTTGGTGGGGATAGGTTTACACCTCTGCTTAGGTGTTCTTCCTGAAGCCACCATTGAAGCTGATGTTGAACCTCTGTCGGTAGCTGGAGGCGAACTGAGTAGTTATGGGACACCGGATTCCATTGTGACAGTAGGGAGCGTTGTAGTGGTCGCATATGGGCCCTTGCCCACGGAACAACTTCCAGAGTTGATGTCATGAGGCCGAGGACTTGAAGGTAGTCCCATACCTCGGGGTGAGCAGAGTTCAACAGGTTTTACAATTGACCCATTAGTTTCCTTCTCCTTGGAAGGGGAAGGTAGACCTTGTCCTGCTTGGTATCGAACCGGACTCCCAGGTATTCTAGTGACTGGGAGGGCTGTAGGCAGCTCTTGGCTGTGTTCACGACCACCCGAGCTCTTGTAGTAGGTTCTTGACTCTGGTGGTCGCGTGGCGACTCTCCTCCGGAGACTTTGCTCTGATCAGCAAATCAAGTAAGGATGTACCAAGCCTCCCTTATTTCCTCAGTGCTGCCGCTACTACCACCATTTTTTTGGTGAAGGTTCTGGGAGCTGTAGCTAGTCTGAAGGGTAGCTCTCGAAATTGGTAATGATTGCCCAGTATCGCAAAGTGCAGGTGGTCCTGATGGACCAGGATGTGAAGGTAGGCTTCGGATAGGTCCAGGGAGGTTAAGAATTCTCCCGGTTGTACCGCCATTATAACGGAGCGTAGGGTTTCCATGCGTAAGTGTGGTACCTTCAGGTAATGGTTGACGGCCTTGAGGTCCAGGATGGGCCGGAATGTTCCTTCCTTCTTGGGAACGATAAAATAGATGAAATAGTGGCCAGTATTTTGTTGAGACGTGGGCACTGGAGCTATTGCCTTCAGGCTGAGTAGTCTTGCTAGTGTGGTTTCCACTACCAGTCTCTTGGAGTGGGAGTGCCATGGTGATCTCAAATTTATCTGGGGGGATGCTTTGGAATTCCAGGGAGTACCTCTTCTTGAACGATAGTTAGGACCCACTTGTCTGATGTTACCTCAACCAATCTTTGGTAAAAGATGGTAAGTCTGCCCCCTATGTCTTCTTCCTGTGGATGGATCTGCGTCTTCTCATTATGGGGTACGGCCAGAGCCTGCCCCTGAGCTTGCTCCTCTCAATGTGCTTGTTCCGAAAGGACTGAGACCTTCCTGAAGAACAAGGTGCTTGGGACTGTGTGTTTTTGTAAGGTTTAAAAAACGCTGCAATCCTCTACCCTTGGTTCTTCTGGGGGAGGAGCGCTGATATGTTTCTTTTGTTCCTGTCTTCAGGTAATCGGGGTACTGAGGATTCGTCCCATTTGTTGGCTAACTTCTCCAGTTCGCTCCCGCAAAGGAGAGATCCTTTAAAAAGCATTTTTGTGAGTTTCGCTTTGGAAGTCGCGTGAGCTGACCAATTTCGGAGCCATAATGGTCTTCTGGCCGCCACTGCAGCGGTGACATCTCTGGATGATTTGCGCACGAGGTCTGCGGTAGCATCGGTGAGAAAGGAGATCACAGGTTCCATCGCTTCTCCGGACGTGGTAGTGTCTCTGGAGAGGATCAAACAGGAACGTGTCACCAATGCACAGCAGGAAGCAATTTGTAGCATCATTGCTGAAACATCAAAGGACTGCTTAAGGATGGCTTCCAGCCTTTTGTCTTGGGTGTCCTTCAGTGCCGCTCCTCCCTCCACAGGGATTGTGGTGCATTTTGAGACTGCACAAATCATAGCGTCCACTTTAGGGAAGCATAGAAGTTCCTTGGCCGTGGGTTCCAGTGAATATAGGGCTTCTATGCCCGTCCCCCTTTAAAACTGGCCTCTGGAGCATTCCATTCCAGGTCAATCAGTTCCTTGATGGGCTCCAACATAGGAAAATAGCATGAGGCTTTATGGCGGTATACCAACATGGGATTCTTTTTTTGTTCTGATGTAGGTTCCGTGCCTGAGAGACCCAGTGTCTTCATAGTTTGGGACACTAGGGTTGGTAATTCGTCCTTGTGGAAGATTCGGAGCACGGTCCAGTATGGTTCCATCCCTGAGGGGATTTCCCCTTCTTCCAGGGAGTCTGTTTCCTCATCGGAGGTGTCTGGATCCCCATCCGGGAAGCTCTTGGTTAGGAGAGGCATGTCTCAGCTTCGGGAGGTGCTGGGAAGGGCTTGTGCTTCCAGCAGAGTTTGAGTCAAGTGGACAGCTGGGGCTGGTTGTGCCTGGATAAAGGTTCGCAGCCCTTTAAAAAATTCCACCCAGGAGAAGGTTCCTGGGTCCATGTTGATACCAAGAGGGATTGTAGTGGAAGCTCCGGAGGAACTTTCCTGTGGGGGTACAGAGTTGGACATACTTAGGTCTGGGGTGCCATCGGTGGTTCCAGATCCCTCTCCTGGTTGTGGGAGGTCTTGATTTGGTTCTCCCTGGTTCTGTTCACACTGCTGGCACAGGAGGGATTCTAATTCAGGGTGCGCAGCTCTCAAGTGGCAGGCTGGGCAAAGGAAGGGTTCCTTGGCCTTTTTGGATGGTGGTGCCACTGTTTGTGTGCGTGTAGGACAAACTCGTCCGTGCGAGAGTTATGCACGCGGATGTGCTTAGTTGTGCGTGTCGACAGCGCAGAAGTTATGCTCAGTACGTGCGCACAAGTTGTGCGTGCAGGCGTCTGGTTTTGTGCATGCAGCACTTATGCGCGCAGTTGTGCGTGTGGCCTAGTTGTGCACGCCTCTGTGCGCACAACTCAGATGTGCGCGCAGTTAAGCGTGTATCCCTACGGACGCATTCAAGTTAGGCGCCTCGAGTTTCTGGCCTGCTCCGCGTGTACAGAGGGCGAGGGGGGGAAGATGGCACAGACGACCCCGGCGGCAAGATGGCGACCCCACCCCCACAGGGTCTCCACGTGTGTGGACCCTCGCCAGAGGGAGGCTGCTCAACCTAATTTAAACCTCAGAGGAGGACAGTACGGCTGTTCGAGCCTTGGAGACCGGAGACTTAGTCCATGCCGGGAATTGGCTGGCGGACTAAGGATCACCTCTGAAGGATATCGAATCGACCTCAAGAAAGTCTCGACTGGGGGAGGGACTGTTAGAAAGTTAACCTGCGGTGAAACCTTTCTTCTTTCTTGTAAATGTTACACTATTCTCTTTTGGATAGTGTCCGCATCTGCTATGGAAGATGGAGAAATACTGAAGAGCTAAGCATGCTGCATGGGTATATGTAGGCTGATGTCAGCTTTGAAATCTGACTCTGACTCCCATCTGCTGTCAGGAGAGCATAATACCCATTGGTTCTGAGTCCATCTGGCTACATGCTAGGAAATAGATCCTTTTATAGGATCCACTGGGTACTTGTGACCTGGACTAGCCACTGTAAGACAGGATGCTGCTCGCAATGGTCTGAGTCAACATGGCATTTATATTCTCATATGGTGCAAGTAAATCTTGAACTTTTCCTTTTTCAGGATGCTGAAAAGTATTGGGAAGAGGATCAAGCCCTAAGGCACTCCACAGATGAGTTCTCTAGGGCAGGAGGGTTTGTTGGCCCACATAGCAGACTGCATTCTGTGGGCAAAGAATGATTCAAACAACTTTAGGATAGTGCCATCAATGCAGATGCCCTTTAGGAACTGATCAGGAGAGGACGATCAACTGTTCCAAAGGTGGCTAAGAGATCAAGTAGGACAATGAGTGAGTCACCACTTTGATCTGCATAGAGATTGGATATTGTTTGCAATGGCCAACAGGACAGATTCTGTTCCATGGCCTTTCCTGAACTCAGACTGGTATTAGTGTAGGATATATTCTTTTAGGAAACCTATGATATGGAGGTAAACTACTTTTACTACCACCTTGGATAAGAAAGGGAAGCTGGAGACTGAGTGATAGTAGCTATTTTAGGATCAGCGCTAGATTTCTTTTAAGCTAGGGCTTTTACAAATCAAGAAATGAAGAGCCTGTTCTTCTCTGTTTGCATATGGCCTTGGAAAGAACATAGGCATTGCAACTGATTGGATGATGTGAAACAGAACTTTCTGAAGGAAATTAAAGGCGAGTACAAAGAATAGCTATAGCAAAAACAAAAAAACAAAAAACTGAAGATATGGAGAGTAAGAGATCAATGCCTGTAATTTGCTCACTTTGAGCTGATGTGATGGCTATAAGGAACACTGTCTCCCAGGTAAGGAATTTCAAGTTTACTAATTTAAGAAGTTCAAAAGGCGGCTTCATAAGCTGAGTCAAGGCCACAATGAGGTCCCAAAGTACTGAAGGTGTACTGACTGGAGGCTTGGAATGCCATAGGCCCTTACTTGACACTGTAGGGTTTAGAGAAAGGAGCCTTCCCATTCACTGCTAAGTCACAATAGCATAGATTCACCATGACACAAATACCATGGCCTGATGATGAAAAAGATACTGAAGGTCATGTTTCGGACCACAGGAAGGGATCCAGATTTGCCTCCCACCACGCAGAGAACCTCTTCCACTTGAAATGGTAGGATTCACTCATGGAAGGTTTTCTAACTGAGATTAAAGGGTCCTTCAAAGTCCTGGGAAGGAGCAAGGATATTATAGTACATTCAATATCCATGCTGTGAGGGTCAAGAATGGAAGCTTCAGGCAGCAGAATTTTCTGTCTTCCTTAATGATGAGAATCAAGAGAAATCCCCAACCGGAACAGAGGCTGAAATGACAGAGGAGGTAAGGGTACCGCTAGGCCAAGATTTGTCAATAGGGACACTGGGTCTGTGCCTAGAGTGGCAAAACTCTGGGGCAGAAGGCTGGCTGAACTTTTGCTGCTTTCCAGCTGTGACCAATCTCAATCAGCAGCAAATAGGCCTCTGCTTCCTAATCCAGCCCAGCCCCACCCCCTCCACTCCCAAGAAACAGGATGAGATGGGAGCCCTCCAGTAGACAGAGCAAATGGGAATTATTTTGGGGAATTTAGGAGGAGTTGAATGGGGGATCACTGGGGACCTAGGAGACAAACTGGAAGACATCTGTGATCTGTGTGAGAGAGAAGAGGGAATGGGTCATTATTTATGCTGGCTCTGTGTGTATATGTGCATGCCAGATTGGATGGAAGCTTAGAAAGGAGCAGGACAAAAGTACAGTAGGGACCACCTACCTCCTCCCCCATCAATGCAATTCAGATCCTCTCCCCCTTGAACTTGGATTCTTTCCTCCTGGACCCTAGAGTCTCTCTCCCTTTATCACTTCTCTTCTCTCCAGATCCTGGAACCCACCTCCCAACCCCTCAATATCTTTGCCTCTTCCTCACTCCCAGACCACCCTCTTCTCTCATCCCATATTCCTGATCTTTCCCCTTCCTCAACTGTCCTATCTCCCATCCTCCCCATCCCCAGTCTTCTCTCCTCCTCATACTTTTTCCCCTCTACCCTCAATTCCTGTCAACTTCTCATCCAATTCCTTGTCCTCCTCCCATACAACTATAGGCTGTACTGAGATGGGCGTACCATCTCACCATGATGGTATGCGCCAATTGTAGTCAGACCCTAATGAAGGTGGTTCTCCCTTGGTAGCCACGGGCCTCCTCCACCTCTGCCATTGGGCAGGATAGGCACCCCCAGTGGCTGTAGAGCCTTTTCCTCTTTGAGTGGGATGGAAACCCTTGCCCCCTTGGCACTCCCCTACAGCTTGGCACCCAGGGGCCTTTGTCCCCCTGGCCCCCCCTCACTATGCCACTGCTTAATGCTAATGGTCTCTACCACTATATTAAGAGGAAAAAAGTGTTAAATTACGTAAATGTTTATATTACATGAAACTCATTTATCTTGCAAGAATTGCTTAAACGTGAGAGATTGGGTTGGTAAAGTTGCGTAGAAATGTTACAGTTGTATTTAGCAAATGCTGGACGTACAGACTCTCACTCTTCTGACCCAGACGGGTTTTGGTTATCATTCAAGAGAAAAGGTTTATTTTCAACCTCTCTGCTCCTAATATTGATACACCTGTTTTCTTTCCAATTGGAATATAGTGATGCTTATATAATGGTCAGAGGACTTTTTCTTTTATCACCCACAGCACCCTAATTTAGTCTCATTGTAAAATCAGAACCTTAAAATCTCAAAGAGCAACCACTTCTTTTAATATTGCAATGTGGTCTCAGACCCTTGGAGACTTCTACACTCCACAGCAAAAGATTACACTTTTTCTTCTTTTCCTCACCAATCATACTTGGGTTTTTTTGTTTGTTTGTTTTTTAATATCTAGTGGATTAATTCCATCTACAGTTGTTGCCAGAATTCACCCTGTTTTTCTTTCTGATCATGCGGTGATCTCAATCTTTACAATGGCCAAAGTTCTTATCTAAAAACTGTGCAGAGATTTTAAAGCTAGATTTTTTAAATTATCCATGCCACAGAATTATTTTATGTTCAATGAAACTAGTGATGTTTCTGTTTAAACTATAGGAGGTGAAATTATTGATTTCAGAATAAGGAAAATTGGAGAATTTAATAAAGTTCAGCAACTAGAGGAGGGAATCTCTCAAGTGGAACACATTTAGTAAAAACAGTTTACTACTTTCATTGTATTGCTTGAACTATATAAATACAACCAGCTAATGAGCAGGCAGTAAATCTTTGTGAAAAAAAATAGATAAAATAAACCTAGATATTACTCAGGATAATAAATGTGAAAGACTACTGGCTGATTACCTGAAAAAGAGAAAAAAAGAGTAGATGAATTCAAGCTATTTGCTCTGATTGTTCTGTTTTACAGAAGAGACAGACTGAGCTAATTTTGTGAGTTAGTAATTGTAAATATGAAAATTGCAAGCTTGCAAAGGTCACTTGATCTGAAAAGATGATAATGCTGGTTTCTGGGCAACCAGTCACTAGTTTGATTCTCCACCCAGCCCCCTCCCTATCTCACACCAACCCCAGGTTTTTTTTTAGATTACTCCCTCTTCCCAGCTAGGAGGAATATTTTCAAAATAGTAAATTTGTGATTTTGACTAATATATGGAGAACCCTGATTTTAGTGATTAATTTTTAGTATTGCTGCTGGTCATTCACAAACTAACATGTCACCTAGTTATCAAATTAAAAACCTTTGAATACGGTGTGTATTTCTGGTCACCGAATCTCAAAAAAGATATAGCTGCACTGGAGAAAGGGCAGAGAAGGGCGATCAAAATGGCATGGGGCATTGAACGGCTGCCCTATGAGGAAAGGCTAAAGAAGTTAGAGTTGCTCAGTTTGGAGAAGACAGCTGAGAAGGGATATGATAGAAGTCTTCAAAATAATGAAAGGACTTGAAATAATAGAAGGACCAGGGGGCCCTCTATGAAATTAGCAAGTAGCTCATTTAAAACAAAATTGAAGAAAATGTTTCCACTCAAGCACATAGTTAAGCTCTGGAATTCACTGCTAGAGGATATGGTTACAGCAGTTAGTGTAAATGGGTTTAAAAAAGGTATGGTTAAGTTCCTAGAGGATAAATCCATAAATTGCTATGATAGTTATCTAACGTTTGGGTACTTGCCAGGTACTTGTGACTTGGATTGGCCACTGTTGGAAACAGGATACTGGGTTTGATGGACTCTTGGTCTGACCCTGTATGGCATATCTTAGAACAATTCAGACATTATGCTACTCTGTGCTGTTAATCCTCAATTGTCTAAAGATTTCCTGTCTGTATTAGAACATACTTTCCTCTCCAAAAAGGACAGATCTTTTCTACAATCCCCTATATCAACTGAGGACATAAAGCAAGCAATATTTTCCGTGCAACAAGGGAGGTTACCAGGCTCTGATGGATTCTAGACAATTTAAGAGAGCTTTTGGTAAGAGTAATTCCTAAATTACATAACTATTTAAGCTTTGTTAGTTTTTATTTTATTTATTTTATTTAAAATCTTTTCTATACCGTCGTTTAGTAGTGCACCATCACAACGGTTTACAGGGCGGCACGCATATATATATTTGATTAAATTCTTACTAACAAAGTGCCAAAACATTTTAACTACCAATTTTCATAATCTAAGGTATATAATGTGAGATCTGGATCTTGTCTTTTATATGATTAATAGGAAATCATACAATAATTGAACTTTAAACTGCATGTTTCTTAAATTATTCTATAATGATGATGGATATATAATTATGCTAATAGGGTGACTTTAGCTTTGTGTAGATGTTCATTCGCTTATTCCTTTAAACTTCTTGTTCCCCATTCATATTATAGAATGCTTTTGAAAAGCCATGTTTTTAAACTTTTTTTTAAAGCTTTTTAAATCACTTTGTAATCTTGTTTCGAGTGGCAATAAGTTCCATACTGCTGGTCCGGCTAAGGAAAGGGCTCGTTTTCTAACTTGGGTAAGTTTTGCTGTCTTGACTGAGGGAATGGTTAGTAGAGCTCTGTTGGCTGATCTAAGATTTCTTTGTGGGACGTGTAAGTGTAGTGCTGTGTTTAACCAGTCTGCTTTTTCTTCGTTAATCAGTTTGTGAATTGTGCATAGTGTTTTATATTGCACTCTTTGTTCTATTGGCAGCCAGTGTAATTCGGCCAGTGTTTGAGTGATGTGTTCCCTTTTGTTTTTACCAGTCACTATTCTGGCAGCCGAGTTTTGTAATATCTGAAGAGGTCTTATTGTTGAGTATGGTAGTCCCAGAAATAGAGTATTGCAGTAGTCTGTGCTGGAGAATGTAAGTGCTTGTAAGACTGTTCGGAAGTGCGCTTGGGTTAATAGGGGTTTAAGCCTCCTGAAGACCATTAGTTTGGCGTATCCTTCTCTAGTTTTTTGTGATATGTGTTGCTTCAGGCTGAGTTCCATGTCAATTATTACTCCTAAGTTCCGAGCCTTCTCGGTTAGTACTATTTCTTGATTGTTTTTAAGTTTGATTGGTTTGTTAATGGTCTAATGGATTCCAGCTTTAATAAAGCTAAGATTATAATACCTTAATCAGGAAGAAATTCTCAACTACTTACAAACTACATACCCAACTCATTAATAAATACAGATTAAACATTATTTGCCACATTCTTGCTTCAAGGTTGGAAAAGGTTGCTGGGAATTTATTTCAACCTGACCACTCCAGATTTCTCAAAAAGAAATTTCAAATAATGCTAGTCTCATTATCTAATATATGCTACTAAATCCAAATATCAGCCGATAACTGCTCTATTGACAGACAAGGCATTTGATCGTTTTGAATGGGATTATTTATTTTCTAATCTGCAATGGTTTGCTTTTAGTCACACTGTCTGCTCTGATTTTTAAAAAAATATTGGCCAATCCTCTACTTCTCTCAAAGTATTTGATGTTGTATAATTGATTGGATTATAACTTTCTTGTAAATTCAATCATTAAGAGCAAGCTTTCTAGTTCCTTTTCACGTCCACATGAGGTTGCGATGGTAAAAGGGGTTCTCTCTTATCCTGTCACGTGTAAATGACCAATCCTTATCACTGGGGACCTGAATAGTCATGAGTGAGGTGAAATAGTCACCATTATTTCCTGAATCAAAAACCTTTTAAATCAAACCATAAAATCACCTACAATGTATGAGGTGACTGGGTTCTCAAATGCATCCCCTAACACGTCTCAACAAAATTTCCAATGATACTTTCTCAAATGCACCTCTCAGCGCTAGACTGGGTGTTAAAGGGTCCTGCTTTGTTGGTGCCCACGCACTGAGAGTACGTGCTTGTAAGTTCGCATTCACGCCCTCTTATGTTGCTCATCGACATGATCGATCACAACTTTCTTGTAAATCCAATCATTTATACATCTCAACCTCACTTTGAGAAAGGCAGGGGATTGGCCAATATTTTTTTTTTTTTAAATCTGAGCAGACAGCACGAACTACATCCAACAGTATGTTTGGCGGTTAGAAGGAGGAATCATGCTGAGCAAGTAAGTCTGTTTAATGACGTAACTCAAGGGAGGATAGTTTGACTTTTTCAATTATTTTATATTTAGCTCTCCCAGTCCCTGAAGCAAACAGACACAGTCGAAACAGTGCCAATGTCGGGCAGACAGCTCAACCCTTCTTTGAAGAATCCATGAATATTCATAGCAGCACTTCCACACTGCGTTCAAAAAGATAAGTGAAGGGGCTCTAATCTGAGCAGATGAGTTGGGCTGACCACTTGCGGAGAGTTGAAGGCTGTGTTATATTTAAGAAAGATGTTCTTATACTTTAAACAAATAGAAAAATTGATATATAAAATTGTTGAACACTTAAAGGGAGCACTAAATTGACAATATCAAAAACATTATCTACTTCTACTAGTCATAACCAATGAGTGGCTATCACTTATAGAAGCAATACCAGACACCAGAGGGTACAGAATAAATACAGTTTCCCCTTTTGGGTTTTGATTGAATCCAGACTGCCAAACCTATCACACCAAGTTTTCTTAGATTACTTTTCATTCTCTACTCCTTCAGGTGTGATTGCTCTGTTGCAGATCTTAGTATCAGCCACAAAAGAATAAACGTTTCCTTCTAACCATTCCACAATAATCACTACATTGAACAGAACTGGACCCAGATGATATCCCCAAGGCACTCCACTTGGCCTTCCCTCCTCAGATTATGCTCCATTTAGAAACATTTGCTATTGTTAGTCAACCAATTTCTAATCCATTGGCAAAGATGAAAGGCCATCACCACCTTAAGCAGGAACTTAGGGTGTGCACGCAAGACCATCCTGTCATAATAAAATTTAGTATAAGGTGGGTAAGTCTCTAAGGCCTGGAGCTCGCTGACCCTGAGTGCTGAAGTGACCCGCCACCAAAAATATGACCTTCCAAGTCAGGTTCTTCAGGTCACAGGTGCACAGCGGTTCAAAAGGAGCTTTTATCAGCTGAGTTAACACCACCTTGAGGTCCCAAGATGCAGCAGAAGGCCTTAGGGGAGGCTTTAACTGAAGCAGGCCATGCATAAAACATACAACTATAGGCTGTACATAAATGGACATAACATCTACACCATAGTGGTATGCACCAACTGCAACCAGATGGACCTTAACGAAGTTGTTTTTAAGCCAGTCTGATAGGTGTAGAAGGTAATCAAGCAGTTTTTGTGTGGGGCAGGAGAACGGATCTAGGGCCTTCTGCTCACACCACACGGAAAATTTCTCCCATTTCAGTCCCTGACTTTCTAGTGGAATGCTTTCTAGAAGCCACTAAGACCCAAGACACATACTCAGATCGAGTAGTTACAGAATTAACCTCTTAACATCCAGGCTGTAAGCGACAAGGCCTGAAGGTTGGGATGCCACAATCTCCCTTGATCCTGCAAGATGAGATCTGGGGAAGTCCCCAGATTGATCAGTTTCCAGATGAATAACTCCTGTAGGAGTGGAAACCAGACCTGTCTTAGCCAATGAGGATCATAGTCCCTCTGTTCTTGTGAAGCTTCAAGAGTCTTCGCCACTAAAGGTAATCAGAAGATACGCATACAGAAGACCCTTGCCTCAACGTCAGGCAAGGGCGTCCAAGGCTGGCTTGCCATCTGACCTGTATAGGAATCAGGACTGAGGCACCTTCCTGTTAACAAGGGGATGTGAAGAGATCTAAATCTGGGCTCTCCCAAAGGCGGAATATCCGATTTGCTATCCCCTGGTCCAGAGACCACTTGAGGGTCATAAGAATATAAGATATGCCTTACTGGGTCAGATCAAGGGTCCAACAAACCCAGTATCCTGTTTCCAACAGTGGCCAATCCAAGTCACAAGTACCCGGCAAATACTCAAACATTAGATAAATCACAAGTTACTATTGCTTATTAATTATCTTAAGTTTATGGATTTTTCCTCTAGGAGCTTATCCAAACCTTTTTTAAGCCCAGTTACACTAACAGCTATAACCACATCCTCGGGCAATGAATTCCAGAGCTTAACTATGTGCTGAGTGAAAAAGAATTTTTGATTTGTTTTAAATGAGCTATTTGCTAACTTCATGGAGTGCGCCCTGATGCTATTATCATAGATTTAATAACTGATTTACATTAACTTGTTCAAATCTTTTCACGATTTTGTAGACTTCTATCATATCCCCCCCCCCCCCCCCCCCGCAGTCATCTACAGCCTGTCCACTACCAAGTTCTCTGTCCTGGCCAGGTACATGGCCCCAAACACCATCCCATGGGACAGGGCCCATTAATAGATGTGGACTACTTCCTGACAGAGAAGGAACAATCCCATGACTCCCTGCTCATTGACAGGCCACATGGCTACCTTGTTGCCTGTCTGGATCGGGACAACTTTGTTGGACAGTTGATCTCTGAAAGCCCATAGCTTGTACCTGATGGCCCGAAACTCCAGAAAGCTGATTTGACAAGAACAATCCTGAGCAGACCAAAGACCATGGGGTACCAAGCCCATCTACATGAGCTCCCCACCCCAGCATAGATGCAACCGTGGTTACAATTTGAATGGGGAGACTCCGGAATTAGATCCCCTGTTCCAGACTGGAAAGTACCCGCTACCAGGACAATAAGTCCCAGAGAAACAGGGTTACTTGGATGCAATCCTGGAGGCTCTGAGCGATTTTGTGCCACTGTGACCTCCGGGTCCATTGGGGTCTGCGCATGTCTAATCGTGCCAAGGGAGTAACATGGACTGTTGCAGACATATGGCCCAACAGCCTCAACATGTGCCAGGCTGACACCTACTGGCTCTGTTGGATCTCTGCCGCAATGATCACCATAGTGACAGCCCTCTGGCAGAACAGAAAGGCCTTGGCCTGAGCCATATCTAGCAGGGCTCCTATGAAATCCAATTGAGATGACGGGCTGAGACAGGACTTTGGGTAGGTTGAGAACGAACCCTAGTGACACCAACACCCAAATGGTCAAGTGCATGGACTTGATGGCCCCTGCCCAGCCAATCGTCTAGATACGGGAAGACGTGCACTCCCAGTCTGCGGAGGTGCGCCGCCACCATGGCCAGGCATTTTGTGAAGACCCATGGGGTGGACACAAGGCTAAACGGCAACACTTGGTACTGGAAGTGCTGTGTTCCCACCATAAATTGGAGATACTTCCTGTGACTGGGGAATATCTCGATGTGAGTGTATGCTTCCTTTAGATCGAGGGAGCATAAGCAGTTCCCTTTTTGCAAAAAGGGGATTAAGGTGTCCAGGGAAACCATCTTGAACTTTTCTCTTTTTATACATTTTTTAAGGCCCTTAGGTCTAGGATGAGATTGAGTCCTCCTGTTCTCTCTGGATTCAGGAAGTACCTGAAGTAGAATCCCCGCCCTCTTTGCCCTGGTGGTATGGACTCGACCGCTCTGGCCGTTAAGAGGGAGGAGGACAGCTCCACTTGTAGTACCTCCTGATGTGCTACCAGCCCCCAATGTGGGCACGGAGGGCAATTTGGTGGGACACCCAATAGATTCAATAAGTATCCTTGGTGGACAATGGACAGAACCCACTGGTCTGAGGTTTCACTAGGCCACTGTTTCGCAAAAAACGCAGCCTTCCTCCGACCAGAAAGTCCATCACCCTGGGTACAGGCAACTGGCTTACACTTGGAAAAGGCAAAGAAGAGATATGATAGAGGTCTATAAAATGAGTGGAATGGAATGGTAAATGCAAACCAGTTTATTCTTTCAAAACAAAGATTAGGGGGCATGCAATTAGATTACTAAGTGGTACATTTAAAACAAATAGGAGAGGGTTTTTTTTTTTTTATTGTTCAACGCATAATTAAGCTCTGGAATTCATAATCAGAGGCCAAGGTGAAAGCTGTTAATTAGATCTTAAAAAAAAAAAAAAAAGCAGAGTTGCTCACCTGTGACAGGTGTTCTCCTAGGACAGCAGCATGTTAGTCCTCACACGTGGGTGATATCATCAGATGGAGCCCGGCACGGAAAACATTTATCAAAGTTTCTAGAAACTGACTGGCCGACTGGGCATGCCCAGCCTGCCGCTATCTGCACGTCTACGAGAGGTCCCCCTTCAGTCTCGTAACATAGCAAAATACGAGCGAAGAATAAAAACAAATGAAGGAACCCAACATCATGGGGAGGCTAGCGGGATTCCTGAGGACTAACATCCTGCTGTCCTAGGAGAACACCTGTTACAGGTAAGCAACTCTGCTTTCTCCTAGGATAAACAGGATGGTAGTGCTCACAATGTGGGTGATTACAGAGCTCCAGACTGTCCCCAGTGATCAGAGGGACCCACAGTAGCTCAACAGCTTGGAGAAGAGACGACTGAGGGGGGATATGATAGAGGTGTTTAAAATCATGAGAGGTCTAGAACGGGTAGATGTGAATCGGTTATTTACTCTTTCAGATAGTAGAAGGACTAGGGGACACTCCATGAAGTTAGCATGGGGCACATTTAAAACTAATCGGAGAAAGTTCTTTTTTACTCAACGCACAATTAAACTCTGGAATTTGTTGCCAGAGAATGTGGTTCGTGCAGGTAGTATAGCTGTGTTTAAAAAAGGATTGGATAAGTTCTTGGAGGAGAAGTCCATTACCTGCTATTAGGTTCACTTAGAGAATAGCCACTGCCATTAGCAATGGTTACATGGAATAGACTTAGTTTTTGGGTACTTGCCAGGTTCTTATGGCCTGGATTGGCCACTGTTGGAAACAGGATGCTGGGCTTGATGGACCCTTGGTCTGACCCAGTATGGCATTTTCTTATGTTCTTATGTTCTTAACAAGGTGCCAATGAGCACAACACAACTGTGCTGCTATGAGAAAAAACAGGGATAGTCTAGACCTACAGATAGCACAATGAGAACAGTTGGGTTCAAGACTGGAATAGATTGCAGAGGACAGACTGGCCAAAAGCGCTGTCCTGGCGACTATCCCTGTTGAGGCAGTAGTGAGCCACTAATGTGTGGAGTGAACTCCAGGTTGCGGCTTTCTAGATTTTAGCGATAGGGACCATAAACAGAAGGGTCACTGACGCCGCCATAGCCCGCAAAGAGTGAGCCTTCACCCTGCACTTTTTTTCTCTCTCATCTGTTACTCTTGGCCCTTAGTAACCTTTTGGTTCTATTTCCCCTTCCACCCCCGCCATTAATGTAGAGAGCAGTGTTGGAACTGCATGAAAATGAAATATCTAGCTTAATTAGTTAGGGGTAGTAACCGTCGCAATAAGCAAGCTACACCCATGCTTGTTTGTTTACTCAGACTATGTAATTCAGTCCTTGTTGGTTGTCTGTATATGGATCCACTTTTCTTCATTCCCCGCTGCCGTTGAAGCAGAGAGCTTTGCTGGATATGTATTGAAAGTGAAGTATCAGGCTTATTTGGTTTGGGGTAGTAACTGCCATAACAAGCAAGCTACCCCCCACTTTTTTGTGAATGCAAATCCTTTTTTCCACATTACCTTTTGCCGTTGAAGCTTAGAGCATGTTGGAGTCGCATTAACCGTGTGTATGTTTATTGAATAAGGGTATTATCTCAGGTAGTAGCAGTCATTCCTGCGAGCCACCCACTCTTCATTCACATTCTCTAGACTTTATGGATCCATAGTGTTTATCCCGCACCCCTTTAAAGTCCTTCACAGTTATGGTCTTCACCACTTCCTCAGGATGGGCATTCTGGGGCATCCACCACCTTCTCCGTGAAGAAATACTTCCTGACAGTGGTTCTGAGTCTTCCTCCCTGGAGTTTTAAATCGTGACCTCTGGTTCTGCTGATTTTTTTCCAACAGAAAAGGTTTGTCGTTATCTTTGGATCATTAAAGCCTTTCAAGTATCTGAGAGTCTGTATCATATCACCTCTGCTCCTCCTTGCCTCCAGGGTGTACATATTTAGATTCAATCTCTCCTCATAAGTCATTCGATGAAGACCTTCCACCTTTTTGGTCGCCCTTCTCTGGACCGCCTCCATCCTGTCTCTGTCCCTTCGGAGATATGATCTCCAGAACTGAGCACTGATCCCTGCGGTCCTCGGCGTGGAGGACACAGACACCAAAGTGGAGGATTTTGGAGAGACAAAGAGCTTCTCCATTTTGTCTAGGCATGCACAACGCCCTTTGGGGGTCATTTGATCGCACAAACACCACCCTCGAAAGTTGTGCGAGGTCCCCAGGCAGAGGATACACACTTCATGCGGATCCGTGATGGACATGGTCCGCGGGCACTAGGGGCACTGTCGAAAACCTGATGACGCCATCGTAAAAAAAAAAAGAGGCAGACAATGACAGACAGGACCCAAGGCGGGAGTCGGAAATCAACCGCGAAAAACCCAACGGCAAAAGCCACAGGTATCTACCAGTTCATGCTCCCAGTGCAGCTTGCGACAGAAGATACACTGGAGCACAAGGAGCTGTTAAATTTGCACCTGCTCCTGGCAAGCATTTGGGAGCGTGGTGGATGGGCGAGTCCGGCAGCAGCATCAGATTATACATTTATAGATAGAACTGGGGAGGGGAGGTGATGGGGGAGATAGAGTTGCTTACCTGTAACAGGTGTTCTCACAGGACAGCAGGTTGTTAGTCCTCACATATGGGTGACATCTTCAGGAAGGAGCCCAATCACAGAACACTTTTGTCAAAGTTTCTAGAACTTTGACTGGCACCTACTGGGCATTCCCAGCAATGCACTGACCCTGCATCCAGCAGGGGTCCCCCCTTCAGTCTCATCTTATAGTAAAACGTACATGCGAAAAATAAAATAAGACGACGTAAACGAACCCAACTCCGCGGGGCGGCAGGTGGGTTTCGTGAGGACTAACATCCTGCTGTCCTGTGAGAACACCTGTTACAGGTAAGCAACTCTGCTTTCTCACAGGACAAGCAGGATGGTAGTCCTCACATATGTGTGAGTACTGAGCTGAGGATGCCAGAGTAAAGCACCAAATGCAACCAAAGACGTGCAACAGGCACAACAACAGGGGTGGAAATTTGGTTAGGAGGGCATCCTGAACGGGTTGGTGGAAGAATGTTGGGTAATTAAACTGAAAAAAAGTTGCGTAGAACAGACTGGTGAAAGATGGAATCTTGCCTGCCAGCTTTATCTAAGCAATAATGTGCTGCGAATGTATAGAGAGAACTCCAGGTAGCAGCCTTACAAATATCACCAAGTGGTACCAAACGGAGGTGCGCTACTGATGTTGCCATGGCCCTGACCAAGTGTGCTTTTACACGGTCTCGTAGCGGAATGCCTGCTTGCTGGTAGCAAAAAAATGCAGTCCGCTAACCAGGAGGGGAGGGTCTGCTTACCCACAGGATTTTCCAATTTGATGGTATCAAAAGAAACAAACAATTGAGTGGATTCCCTGTGGGCGGACGTGCGGTTCAGATAGAAAGCTAGAGCACATTTGTAGTCCAAGGAATGCAGAGCCTGTTCTCCTGGGTTGGAATGGGGCCTGGGAAAAAAGATAGGTAGGATAATAGATTGGTTAATATGAAATTCCGACACTACCTTCGGCAAAAATTTAGGGTGAGTGCGGAGCACTACCCTGTCATGCAGGATGTTAGTGTAAGGCGGATAGGTAACTAATGCTTGCAATTCACTAACTCTACGAGCAGACGTGATCGCCAAGAAGAAAACTACCTTCCAGGTGAGATAGCGGAGATCACAGGAGTGGAGAGGCTTAAACGGAGGTTTCATGAGCCATCCCAAAACCACATTAAGGTCCCAAGCAGGGGCAGGAGGGTGCAGTGGAGGTTTTAAATGGAGCAAGCCTCTCATGAAACGTGATACTAAGGGTTGTGTTGAAATGGAGACATTTCCTATACTTATGGTACGCAGACACTGCACTAACATGCACTCTGATAGAGGAAGTTTTTAGGCCTGACAGGTGCCACAGATAGTCTAGGAACCTCGCAATGGAACAAGTGAAGGGGTCTATGGACATGGAAGTGCACCAGACCGTAAACCCATTTACAGCGATAAGACCTTCTCGTTGAAGGTTTTCGTGAAGCCACCAGGTCTCTGGATACAGACTCTGAAAGATTAAGAAGTTGGAGTATTAACCTTTCAACATCCAGGCAGTCAGAGATAGAGCCTGGAGATTGGGGTGACACAGGTACCCTTCGTTCTGAGTTATTAGAAGGGGGATCGTTCCCCAGAGGAATGTGCCGGCGTACTGATAGGTCCTGGAGGATTGGAAACTACACCTGGCATGGCCAGTGGGGAGCTATCAGGATCATTAATCCCTTGTCCTGCCGGAGCTTCGAGAGTCTTTGAAATGAGAGGAAGTGGAGGGTACGCATAAAGGAGACTGCTGGCCCAGGAGAGGGCAAAGGCATCTCTTGGTTGTGAGTGCTAACTGCGAATGAGAGAGCAGAAGTTATCTACTTTGTGGTTGTGGACCGATGCAAAGAGGTCTATGCGAGGGTAACCCCAGCATTGAAATATCGTGTCCGCTATCGTGGGGTTGAGAGACCACTTGTGCGGATGGAAAGTGTGACTCAGCCTGTCTGCCAACACATTGTCCACTCCCGGCAAGTAGGCTGCTTTGAGGTACATCGAGCGGGAAAGGGCCCATGCCCATATCTGTGCAGCTTCCTGACACAGGAGGTAGGAGCCCATTCCCCCTTGTTTGTTGATGTACCACATCGTAACCTGATTGTCGGTTTGAATCAGGATGGCTTTGTTTGATAGGCATTCCTGAAAGGCCTTGAGGGAATATCTGATCGCCCGTAGCTCCAGGAAATTTATTTGGCGTTTGGCTTCCTCTGGAGACCAGGTTCCCTGAGCCTGCAGGTCGCCCACATGAGCACCCCCCCACCCGAGGTTGGATGCGTCTGTTAAACTAATTTGAGGATCTGAAGCCTGAAATGGAAGGCCTTGAATGAGATATTTATTTATTTATTTAGGGATTTTATATACCGATTTTCTTGATACAGATCAAATCAACTCGGTTTACATAGAACGATAGTACATTAACAATAACTAGTCAAACCTCAAAAGAGGAGACAGATTGGGAGCAGAAGGTAAAAAGTTACATTATAACAAGGGTGAGTAACTTGGAATTGGAAATGAAGAGACAGAAATCAAAGTAGAGAGATATAACAGAGAGAAGGGGCTTGAAGCCAACCTCAGGAGAATAACTCTAGCATTATAACATGATTATATGACATTCTGCTAGTTATTGAAGCACAGCTGATTGAATAATATCTTAGTAGAATACAGTCTAGGAGACAGGAAAGGCTCTACCGAAAAGCCAAGTCTTCAGTTTCTTTTTAAAATTTATGAGGCAGGTTTCCTGTCGGAGGTCTGGGGGTAGTGTATTCCAAATGGTGGGGCCTGCTGTTGAAAAAGCCTGGTCCCTGATTGTTAATCTTTGTACCATTTTGATTGAGGGAACATGAAGGGATCCCTTATAGGCATCTCTCAAAGGTCTAGCTGAAGAGTGTAATTTGAGAGGGTGTAGTAGGTCTAGGGGAGTCTGGTGGTGGATGTTTTTATGGATAATGGTGAGGGATTTGTGAATAATTCTAAAATTAACTGGAAGCCAACGTAGGTCTTTTAGTATGGGCGTGATGTGATCTCTGCGCTTAGTGTTGGTCAAAATCCTTGCAGCTGCGTTTTGGAGTAGTTGCAGAGGTTTTAATGTAACAGCTGGTAGACCTTGCAGGATCGAGTTACAATAATCGACCTTAGAGAACAGGATTGCTTGGAGTACAGTCCTGAAGTCATGGTGATATAGGAGAGGCTTGAGTTTTTTGAGCACCTGTAACTTGTAGAAGCATTCCTTTATAGTATAATTTATAAACTTCTTTAAGCTCAGATGATTGTCAATTATAACTCCAAGATCTCTAGCATGAGTGATGTGGGAGGTAGTGTGCAATTGTTGTAAGTGTAGACTATTTTCAGGGGTGATAAGCAGAAGTTCAGTCTTAGCAGTATTTAACACCAGGTTGAGGCTGGTAAGGAGATGGTTAATAGTTTGAAGGTGAGATTCCCATAATTTGATTGCTGAGTCCAAGGAGCCTGTTATAGGAATCAAAACTTGGACATCGTCTGTGTATACGTAGAATTTCAAATTTAGCGACGAGAGGAAATGGCAGAGAGGGAGGAGATATGAGATGGGAGTGGTGCATCCACCAGGCTAGAGACAGACGGAGCCGTTTGGTCACCTGGACAATGCTGGACATTGGCTGACAAGCTTGAATCCACTGGCTTTTTAAGGTCCACTGCATTACTCTCATGGCGAGGCGAGCCATTGGAGTAACATTCACCAAGTACGCCATGTGACCCAGCAGTATGAGGAAATGACGAGCAGTTGAAGACACTCGAGTCTGCAGTTGAGCCAGAGATGTAATGGCAAAAGCACGATCCTGGGGGAGGAAGGCTTTCACCTGTATAGTGTTTAGGTCGGCCCCTATAAAGGAGAGGGTTTGGGATGGAACTATCTTGGATTTGGGATAGTTGATTAGAAACCCTAAGGAAATCAGGGAGTTGATAGTGAGACACAGGGAGGTAAGGACACCCTGCTTAGTCGGAGCCCTTATCAACCAATCGTCAAGGTAAGGGTAGACATGGACACCCTGATTCCTGAGGAAGGCTGCGACCACCACCAGGCACTTGGAGAGTACTCGTGGAGCAGACGCCAGGCCGAATGGTAATACACGGTACTGGAAATGACGGGGGCCGACCAGGAATCGTAGATACTTGCGATGAAATGGAGTAATTGAGGTGTGTGTAAGTGTCTTGGAGATCTAGCAAGCACAGCCAATCTCCTCTTTGTAGAAGAGGAAGTAGAGAGCCCAAGGTTACCATTTTGAATTTTTCACTCTGCAAAAATTTGTTTAGGGCACGGAGGTCCAGTATCGGGCGTACGCCACCTGACTTTTTTAGTATTAGAAAATACCAGGAAGAGAACCCTTGCCCCTGCTGAGAGAGGGGCACTGGTTCTATTGCTCGGGACTTGAGGAGTGTTCGAGCGAGGGAGAGTGGTCGGACGATCCCCACGTCAGCCGAGGTGGAGAGTCCATTGGAACAGTCAGGAAATTTAGGTGGTAACCCTGAGTGACTACTGCCAGTACCCACTGGTCTGTGGTGACTGTATGCCAAGCGCTGCTGAAGTGGCAGAGCCGACCGACGACTGGTATGGATGGAAGAGGAGGTTGGCTTACACTCTCTAGGAAGGAGTCAAAACCCTGACTCTGGGTCCAGGCTGAGACTTTTGAGGCAGAATCAGCCTGGATTAACCTTTTTGGTAAGGTCTAGAAGGGTGTCCTCTAGAAGCCGGAGGATAAAACTTCCTTGGCTTGTAGGCCGGCCGCTTAGAGTCACGTCTGAAAGTTCTCTTAGGGGCAGATGGTAATTCAGACGGAACAGAAGAAAGCTGGCACAGAATTTCATGGTGATCCTTCAACTGCACCACAGTCTCTCGGATCTTTTCGCCGAAGAGATTATCGGCCACACAGGGTAGATCTGCTAACCTGTCTTGGACTTCTGGTCTTAAATCCAATGATTTGAGCCAGGCCCATCTTCTGGCACTAATTCCCGCTGCAGACACTCTAGAGGCCGTGTCGAAGATATAAGCAGTGCGGACCTCGGGCTTTCCCGCATCTAGACCTTTCTGAGCCAGAGCATGAAGTTGAGTCTTGAGTTGCTCTGGTAAAGAATCAGAGAAGTCCTAGATCCTTTTAAAAAGGTCTCCTTTATACTGTGTCATGTATAATTGGTAATGTGTGATGCGAGATGAGCATGGCACCATGGAAGACACCTGCCAAAAGCATCCAGGGATTTTTGTTCCTTCCCTGGAGGTATGGAGGAATGAGGTTTTTAATGTCGTGCCTTCTTCTGGACTGATTCAACCACCACAGAGTGATGATCCAACTGACTTCTGGAACCCAGGAGCTGACTGCACGAGATAGGTGGCATCTGTTTTGCGGTTAACAGGTGGGACGGAACATGAGTGTTCCCAGTTTCTCTTCAGAAGATCAAGCAGGATTTCATGAATAGGGATAGACATGATCTCCTTAGGAGTATCAAGAAACTGGAGTTCCTCCAGCACCTTGTGTCTAGAGTCCTCTTCCGTCTGAAGCTGAAAAGGAACTGATAATGAAGAGCTACATCTAGCTTGGCATTGTAAGCATGAGTTTGCGGGGATGATGGTCTCGCTTTTCACAATTTGTATCATATGAAAATTGTGGAGTTTTTATTTTTACTGTGTTTTTTTTTAAACCACAATCTGTTCATTTTTTGGATCATCAAGAAGTATGCCATTATCAGAAATATACGCACACTAATGACTATGTTACATGCACAGATAGTTGAAACTATCACGAAAACAATTCCCCTCAGGCTTTCAGATTTTAAATAATGTAGTTGGCATTGAGCAGAAAATGATAGCAAGAGGCTCACAGCACATGTTAATACTAGTAATACGACCT
The DNA here is from genome assembly GCF_901001135.1 of Rhinatrema bivittatum. NCBI lineage: Eukaryota > Metazoa > Chordata > Amphibia > Gymnophiona > Rhinatrematidae > Rhinatrema > Rhinatrema bivittatum. The sequence continues at coordinate 684,457,241 of NC_042615.1, read as the reverse complement.
AGATTGATGAATTACCTCAACAATATTATGCATATGAGGAAGGAGGCGATCCATTCGTACTTCCAGCAGCATCACAAGTGCCCGGCACACATTTTTACGTACTTCAGGTTCCTCATCAGCAGCCAATGCAAAGAGGTTCTGTTGAAAAATTAAAAAGACTGCCATGTCTAAACAACCAGTAGTGAACTAGTTAAATGACAGTTGTGCAAAAGGTATTCATGTATAAACAGCAAATCCTGAAGCCATCTTACAAGCAAAAACATTTTCATCAGTGCTTTCCACTATTTTAGAACTATTGCACACAGGGAAAATTTTAATCCAAACTGAACAGTAGTAACAATACATTTTATGCAAATGCCTGTAAGGAACATACTGCATGAACTTAAGTTAACAAATGGCAAAAGCATCTTCAAAATGGAGGCATACATGATCAAATCTTAGATTAAGGAGAAGAGGGTGTGAAAAGCTAACACTGAAGAGGATAAGACAGAAAATCTTTCCTACTACTTTTTCATGCATGCGCTCTTTCAGTCATTCCCTCTACTGTTCATCTTCAGATCACCTCTGTTCCCTCATTCTCTTCTTTGAGAATCTGTTTTATTAACACAATCTTCTAGGTATCCCCTCCACCTTACTTGCTGACATCCCTACTTATTATTTTCTTCCATAATGCTTAAAACTCTAGCACACCTGATGCTAAATATGGCTGTCTTTCGGGGAAGAATACGCTCAACAGATAAAATGTTGAAAATAGATCCAACACAATAACTTGTGACACACAAGATTATATTGTCCATAAAATTGCTATTTGTTTACATGAACACATTCCACAGTGGCAATGCTTGATTCATTAAGCTTTGTTCCCCAAGATACACATGCCGATGCAATACCGTGCGCGCTGGGCACAGCTCACATGGCTGGCACACACTTTTTTGCGGGTTAAAATGTGCACGTCTGGCACACACTTTTTTTTGCCATAAGCCCAGATGCAAAAATGGGGGTTAGCACATCCAAAATTCATGGTCCCATCGAGTGCATAGATAATAGCACTCATCACATGTAAATTCATGTTGATGAGGCTATTACCTATTTCCCCTAATGCAAAAAAAAAAAAAAAAAAAAAAGTGTGTGCCAGACGTGCACATTTTAACCCGCAAAAATTAATGCCTGCCTGGAGCTGGTACTAATTCTTGAGGAGCCCCCAAAAATTACAGAAAAGCAGAAAATACTGCTTTTCTGTTCCTTTGACTTACTATCATTGCGATATTAAGTCGGAGGAACCGAAATAGCAAAATTAAAAAACAAAAAAAAGTGTGCCATGGTCAGGTTAGGAAAAGGGAAGATCAATTAATGAGCATCCATTTTCCTATCCCGTGGCTGTGCACAGGTTAGGAAAACAGATGCTCAGGAAAATGGATGTTCAGTTTTATAAGTGGCTGACAGCCACCTCTCCTGGGTGCCCGCTGACAAGGCGGTGCACAATTTCTCCTAGCACCTCCTTTTTACCATGGCACCCTATTTAAATATGAAATTGGGCACCCAGGAGAGATGGATCAGTGTGCATTGAGGGAGCGAGTGCTCAATCATGAGCACCCGTTTAACTAGCGCAGATACTGCATCGGCCTGACAGAATGGGAGAAAAGCCTTAATGTATCAGGTCTTAAGACTGTTTAATGCTCTTCCACTGTACTTTGTACATCACAAAAGTTTGCTGCACTCTCTCTCCTCTATAGTCAGTTGATAAGAACCTCATCCATTTGGTCCAGAAAAATCCAAAACATGTTAAGATCAGAATTCAAAATGAGGCAAATTTGTTAACTTAAAATTGGAGCAGGTCAAATTTTACCAGCTCAAGGACCAATATAATGGAGGAGATATTTCAGTGGTCATACAAAGTATCTACAAAGCATATAGTATATGCTAAAGCCATTTTCAATATGACATTCACTTTTGCGTATTATCCTGTTCTCAATGGATTTCTTGTGCCAGGACTGACCTGTTGCTGTCAACAGCTGTGACAGCCCAGCAGTTTTAGAAGGTGGAGAGAAGATTTCAGATTAAATTCTGAAATCCCTCTTCAAAATGTGACAAACTAGATTTGGGAGCAGAGTGGGAGGGACCATTTGCACTGGAATCTGGGCAGGGGAGGTGTTACAATTTATTCTCGACACAAGAGGTCTTTTGTATAATTCACTACATCTTTCGCTAGCCTCTCCCCCTCCCTATTTAGCAGAGTTCCTTACCAGTAACAGGTGTTCTCAGACAGCAGGATGTCTGTCCTCACACCCAGGTGACATCATGTGATGGAGCCACCACAGAGCTTTCATCTAAAAGATGCTAGAGTTTTCAATATGCTCTAAGCAGCCATAATGGGTCAGCCCAAAGGTCCATCAAGCCCAGTATCCTGTTTCTAATAGTGGCCAATCCAGGTCACAAATACCTGGCAGGATCCCAGCTTGACTAGTATAGTATCTGCAACTCCCTTCACCCAATGGAGATTTGAGGCTCTGCCACAGAGATCCAACTGTGCAAAGCAAGGGGCTCATCTGGAATTTGAACCCAGGACCTCTTGCATCCAAAGCAAGAATCATACTCATAGAACCAATGTGCCATTATAACTATAGTCATCTCCCTGCCCCTTAGGCAGAGCTCCTCAGTCCATGATATAGCGAATACATGAAGAAACCAACTCCCAGAGTGGCAGGACTGACATTCTGCTGACCCTAGAGAACACCTATTACAGATAAGCAACCCTGCTTTCTATAAGGACAATCAGGATGGTAGTCATCACACATGGGTGAATCCCAGCTACAGGCTGCCAGAACAAAAAAATAAATCCCATAGTGCCAAAGAAATCACCTTTCTCCCTTTTGTTTGTGAAGCTGCCAATCTGTAATAGATCTAAGAGGAAGAGTTGGGTTCTACACCTCAGAGAGACCCAGAGAACAGAGAAAAACCCTGATGCGCAGCATAGGTACCTTAGGCAGGAGTGAGATGTGAATGCAGGGCAAGAAATGCAGTCTGAAACCTCCTGCATAGAAAAGGGCACAAAGCACCAACTGAAAGGAAAAAAAAAAAAAACTCACTCTCTGATACAGACTTCAGTTTTCCTCTGGTGACAATACAACCGAAAATCAATCTGAGGCTAAAGAGCTCTCCAGGAAAACCCAATGAATAGGCAAGGACCTCAAGTATAGTAACCAGGCAATGCCTGGAAGAAGCAGCAGCAAAGCGCATCAGTGTCTGTGGCAGACTCTACCTACCAAACAACTGCAAGAAAAGATCTGACAACTCAGGGTAGATGGCACAGAAACAAGAGTGCCAAAGCATGAAAGGGCTACCCCCCCAAGTGGAGCACCAAGACTCCAAGCCCAGATGGTGCGCTGCAACTGAAGCCCACCCAGTATTGGTACCTCAATAGACAGGCATAGCTTCCCACCTGGCAGGACAAGCCCAGGCGAAAGGAAAGCACCTATGACAACCAATCGAAGTAGCATTACCTAGAATTTGGTCAAAAACAGGAAAAGGATGGTGTACCTTTCCATCAAGTTATACATTAAGATACTCCAATTGACACAGAAGTTTCTCCCTTGAAATTTCAACCCCAGGCTGCAGGCAGCCTCCAGGCTGTAGAAATCAACTTTGAGCAACACCCCAACAATACAACCCCCTGCTTATTCTAGCAGGGAGGTGTCACAGAGGCTGACTGAGCCCACAGGACCCATCTCCTTAGAGTAGACAGGAGCAATGGAAGCTGAGAATCTCCTGAGGAAGTCCAAAAGCCACTCTATTAAGAGCAAATAGGGATGCTGCAAGAGCTAGCCCCTGGGGAAACAGGACTTCACCTGCCTGGGAACCCTGAAGGTACCAGATCAGAGTCAATCGAAGCAGCTGAGTAGACTGATAAACCTAGTTCAAGTACAAAAGTCTTACTGCCAAGACAATTTGGACTTCCACCTAGTAACTGTCACAAGAAATGGAAAAACTCTCACATGGACAAGAACAAATCTACAAACTTTCCCACTGATAGGGATATAACAGAGGAAATCACAACCTCCACCTGTCAGAAATAAGGGGGCAGGGCCTCCGTTGTGAGATCCCCCATCCGATACATCTGCAGCCTCGGATAAGGCAAGTTGTTTGAAGGCACACCTGCCATTTGGGATGCAGATGGGCTAGAACCGTCCTCCCCAAGGTAAGAGACTGGCAAGCGGTCACAAATCGAAAATATGCCTTTTGCGCACAGCAGGCATCACAAGAGGTACTCCCATGTGGAAGAAATTCGTATTTATCGCTGGGGAGCAAAATTCCAAGAGGGAATCCCCAATGCTATGGGGAGTCAATCTAGAATAGCTCCCCTACAAAGCAGCCCTGCTACACAATAGTACAATGATGGAGTGCGCACTCCTGCCTGATGGGCTCCTGGATCCAGCAGGGAACAAAGAGCAGCCACCAGTCAAACCCCCCCCACCCCCCCAAGAATGGGAAGCAAGAACTCCTTCCCAGGGTGGAAAAACAAGGCACCTAAAATGAAACCCATAAGGGTTGCTTCTGGAAATCCTCTGTCGATGCCCAGTGGTCTGACAAAACACCTGCCTGGATAGGAATTCAGGTGAGTCTCTGGGACCAGAGGCCTACATGGAACAAACACAGACTTGCCTACTGCCAGTTCCGCAAGCACCTGACAAAGGCACAAAGAGAGACAGATTAAAGGACACAGAAATAAGCTGTAGATGCAGCATTATTTATCAGGAAAAGAAATCAGACTGCCAGGCTGCACAGTGCACCAGGCCCGCCATGCAGCTAGCAGAAACTTTGAATAAGAGAAAAAAAGGGAGTAAAAATAAATACTATAAGGTAATTACTATAAGGTAAAGAAATGAAAAGAAAAACAAAAGGTTCGTTGGAAAGAACAGATATAGCTCCAGAAAAAGCACATTAGTTGTGAGGGAGAGAGCAAAGCTGAATACCGCAACCACATGGCTGTGGGAAAAAGACTGAGAAGCTCTGACTAGGGGGCAGGGAGTTGACTACAGCTGCACATGCTCAATAGAGCATGCTGAAAGCTCTAGAATTTTTTAGATCAAAGTTGCATGGCAGGTTCCATCAGATGTCAGCACCCATATGTAAGGACTGCCATTTTACTTGTCCTCTGAAAATATCTTTCTGATCTAATCTTCCCAAATTATATCCGATACAGTCATCCCACAATCTGCACCCCTTGCATTCTATTTTGGGGCCCTACTGCTCACACGCTATTCTTCCACCTACTGCCCTGCAAACTTGGTCATGCACCACCATAGTGATCAATATAAAGTAAAATTGGTTCTTACCTGCTAATTTTCGTTCCTGTAGAACCATGGATCAGACGCAGAGAAATGTCCAAGTTTGAACTTTATTAGAATGGAGACAAAAGTATGTATTTGTGCCCGACACAGGCCGAGTTTTGCCCCACACTGGAGCTGCCTCAGGGGCTGTGTATGTGGGTGAACAATATATGCACCAGATTGTTCTTAAAATAATTGCATGTAAAATCTAGTAGTCCGATGGTTCAGAAAATGAAGTACTCGAGTGGAGACCAAATAAAACTACTTCATTTTCTGAACCATCGGACTACTAGATTTTACATGCAATTATTTTAAGAACAATCTGGTGCATATACTGTTCACCCACATACACAGCCCCTGAGGCAGCCTCAGTGTGGGGCGAAACTCTGCCTGTGTCGGGCACAAATACATACTTTTGTCTCCATTCTAATAAAGTTCAAACTTGGACATTTCTCGGCGTCTAATCTAGTCTAAGCCTCTCCGCTTGACTACTACCCTGCACTAACGCATAACCCCCCCTCCCCCCCCTTCACCTCCCCTCCCCCCTCCTTTCCCTCCCTCTCCCCCTCCCTGCACTCCCTCCTCCCTGTCCCCCCTCTACTCGTAACCAAATCATATTGTACATTTTGTATATAGGCTATAGGCCATTTCTCTATACCCACATTTAAGTATATTCAGCTGTTACAATGTTTCTTGTATTAATTGTTTAATTATCTTGTTACAATGTAAAATAGGGCAGTTCTCGCCCTATTCAACCTGTTATCTGGAAACCGATGTGATATTTCGATCGAATGTCGGTATACAAAATAAATAAATAAATAAATATCTGTCTAAACGGCCTTCTTAGATAGCCTACCCTCCTGCTTCATTGAACCATGGATCAGTCCAGACCCTGGGTTATGTCACCAATCCAGCAGAGGGAGGCAGAGAAAGATTCTACTGACTGACATATACCCTGGGGTGCCACCTGCAGTCCGTCAGTATTGAACAGTATCAAAGCAGAAATTAACCAATAAAACTAAACTCTATAGCAGAGCTTTCCAAAGTGTGTGTTGCGACACTTTAGTATGTCGCCTGAGGTGTGCCGGTGCATTGCGCAAGCCCGGTGCACAAGACACACCGGCAAGTGGGAGCCAATGCGGCCACCGGTGGACCTCATCCCACTGGCAGCTGAGCAGTGAAGTTTCGCTGGGCTGGGCTGGGCGCCGGAGACACACAGCAGGAAGATCGGTGGGCCGTAGTGGAGCTTACGTCACCACAGCCCGAAGAAAAAGGTCACGCAGGTGCTCCTCCTCCTTCCTGCCCACGCGGCCCCGGAAGAAAAATGCTGCCGGAACCGCACGGGCAGGAAGGAGGAGGAGCAGCATCAGCCACGTGCAGAAGAGGAGCAGCGGGCTGAGAAGAGGAGGCGGCCCGGTAGCAGGGTCCCCAGCGCGGATCGGCCCGCGAAGATCAGGGACGCCGCTGCCGCAGATCGGCCCGCGAAGATCAGGGACGCCGCTGCAGCGCCCATCCTGCAGCGACCCGTGAAGAGGAGCCCAGAGGTAAGAGAGGCTGAGGGCCCGTAGAGTGCGTGTATGAGATGAGTTGAGAGATTGTGTGTGGGAGTGAGGACCTGAATGTTTGCAGAGACAGCATGTGAGAGCCTGTGTGTGTGTGTGAGAGAGACAGCATGTGCAAGAGAGAGACTGTATGAATGATTGTATGAGAGAGAGCATGTGACAGTGAGAGTCTGTACTTGAGCAAGACAGCATGTGGGAGTGAGAAAGCCTGGGTGTGCAAGAGAGAGACTGTGTATGAATGATTGTATGAGAGAGAGCATGTGAGAGTGAAAGCCTGTGTGTATGAGAGAGAGAAAGCATGTGAGAATGAGAACCTGACTATTGTTTGAGGGAAGGTGAAAGATGGAGAGAAAAGAAATAGAAAAAATAGACAATATGAAAGGAATTGGCAAAAAAAAAATAAGAAAGGGGAGGTGGAACAAAAAAGCCTGCGACCAACCGATTAGAAAACTAAGATCAGACAGCAAAGGTAAAAAAAAAAATAATTAATTACTTTTTACTGATTGGCACATATAATCTTTGGTAATGTGCAAGAGTAGCACTTTCTCTATGTGGATCTCACAATGTACGAGATCAACATGGAGGAAGTGGAAACCCAAGGGGCCTGCACAGAGGAGTCATGGGCTTCAGTGCCAATAGCAGCAATCAGCGCCTCCCAAATAGCCATGCGGCATCAATGAAAGTGGCAGCAGAGGAATGAGAGAGGCTCCGAGGTTGCTGGCAAAAGAAAGAGAGGGGGTCTGCCTTTAGTGTGCATGTGTATGAATGGGAGTCTGCCTGGGGGTGTATGTGTGTGACTGCTGAGGGTGTGTCTGTGTATGAGAATGTATGGGTGTCTTCCTGGGGTTTGTTTGTGTGAGAATACGAGCCTGCCTGTGTGTGGTGTATATGTGTGTGTGTGAGAATGAATTGGTGCCTGCCTGGGGGTCTGTGTGTGTGAGAATGAATTGGTGCCTGCCTGGGGGATGGTGAGGGATTGGTGTGAAAATGAATGGGAGCCTGCCTGAGGATCAGTTTCAGTGTGTGAGAATGACTGGGAGCTTGCCTGGGTGTGTGTGTTTGTGAAGGAGCCAGAGAGAGTGAGAGCATGTGTATGAGAAAATCCAGGGGAGTAAGAGTTTGTGTGGGGGGTGTGTGTGGAGGGGGAGTGTGTGTCAGTGTCTGTGAGAGTGAGAAGTTATGGTGGGTATAAGAGCATGAATATGTATGTATGTGAGAGAGAGAATGGACATGCGAGTATGTGTGAGAGAGATAGGATAACCTCCTAATCCTTGACAATATCAGGGTGACTGGTAATCAAGAGCTCCCACGTATGGACAGCAGGGACTTTTTAAAATCCTTATTAGTTTTAATTATTGGGTGTTATTTGATATATTGGAGAAATTACTTACCTGATAATTTCGTTTTCCTTAGTGTAGACAGATGGACTCAGAACCAATGGGTACAGTGTACTCGTGCTAGCAGTTGGAGACGGATCAGATTTCAATCTGACGTCAGCCCCTAGTACATATACCCCTGCAGGAAGTGCAGATCCTCAGTATTCTTCCTTGCAAAGCATTGTGGATATATATTTGACTGACCGATTGATTTGATCAACTTGTATAACTTCGTAACCATATAAACGTTATAACTTTATTAACTGGTTAATTTGAATTGGTCGATTGAGTGTAGCTGGAGACCGCCAGGGAGCTCAACCGGAAAGCGTCGACACCCAGCCGGATGGAAACCTCGGTAAACGAAAAGAAGCTTACCCTTGAATCATTTGCAAATCCATGCGTGACGGCAGCCAAGGGCAGGCTGCTGAGTCCATCTGTCTACACTAAGGAAAACGAAATTATCAGGTAAGTAATTTCTCCATTTCCTAGCGTGTAGCAGATGGACTCAGAACCAATGGGATGTATAAAAACTACTTCCGAACCGGGTGGAAGGCTGCCTGTGACCCACTCAGTATTGCCCTTGCAAATGCAGTCTCCTCCCAGGCCTGAACATCCAGACGGTAGAATCTGGAGAAGGTATGGATGGAGGACCATGTCGCCGCCCTGCAGATCTCGGCGGGTGACATTCTTATTTCTGCCCAGGATGCTGCCTGGGCTCTGGTCGAATGGGCCTTGACCTGTAGAGGTGGAGGTTTCCCTGCTTCTACGTAGGCTGCCTTGATAACTTCCTTGATCCAGCAGGCTATGGTTGCCCGCGAGGCTGCTTCCCCTAGTCTTTTCCCGTTGTGAAGAACAAAAAGGTGGTCCGTCTTCCGTACGGGTTCTCACATTTCCAGGTATCTGGAGAGGATTCTGCCAACGTTGAGGTGACGCAGGCTACAGGTTACTTCCGAATTCTCCAGGGCTCCCGCCGACGGGGTCGAGATGGTCTGGTTCAGATGGAAGTGGGAGACCACTTTGGGAACGAATGACGGAACCGTGCGCAGCTTGATGGATCCTGGGGTGAACCTAAGGAAGGGCTCACAGCAAGACAGTGCTTGTAGTTCAGAGATGCGTCGCGCTGAACAAACTGCCAGTAGGAAGACAATCTTCAGGGTCAGCTGACAGTGATAGGCGAACCACGGACGACATGGCCACTCCGGTGCCACTAAAACAACGATTCGTTGTACCTCTATTCGATGCAGGACCTTGCCGATCAGAGGCCAAGGTGGAAACAGAGAAGACTGTCCTGTGGCCAAGGAACAACCAGAGAGTCTACTCCTTCCGCTCCTCTTTACCTCCTGCGGTTGAAGAACCAAGGGGCTTTGAAATTCTGGAACGTTGCCATGAGATCCATCGCCGGTATGGACCACCTGTTGCATATCATCTGAAAGGCTTCTTCGCACAGTTCCCACTCCCCTGGATCGAGATGATGACGACCGAAGAAGTCGGCTTGGACGTTGTCTAATCCAGCTATGTGAGAAGCTATGTTGAGCAGATTTTGTTCCGCCCCGGTGATCAGCTGTTGCGCTTCCCTCGCCACCAGATGGCTTTGAGAGTTCCTCCCTGGCAGTTGATGTAAGCTACCATGGTCGCATTGTCGGAGAGAATCCGCACTGACTTCCCGCAAAGGAGAGGTTGAAGAGCCTGCAACTCCAAGCGTACCGCCCTGGTCTTTAACAGATTGATCGACCACCGCGCTTCTTCGCTGGACCAGTGTTCCTTAATAGATTATTTCTGACATACCGCTCCCCAGCCTGAAAGACTGGTGTCCGTGGTGACTACAGACCACTCCGGAATCTCTAGAAGAACTCCCCTCTGTAGATTGTCTGCCTGTAACCACCAATCCAGACTGGATCGAGCCTTCTCCGTAAGGGGAAGGGGAAGGTGGTATTGTTCCAAAACCGGATTCCAGCGGGAAAGCAATGCGGTCTGCAGTGGCCTCATATGCGCAAAGGCCCAAGGAACCAATTTCAGAATGGATGTCATTGAACCGAGGACTCTCAAATAATCCCGTACCCATGGTATAGGAATGGACAATAAGTCTCAGATTTGCACTTGCAGCTTGAGAAGACGATGCTCCGGTAAGAACACTCTCCCGTGAAGAGTATCGAACAGTGCGCCCAGAAATTCCAGCGACTGCGAAGGAACTAGGTGGCTTTTGTCCTCAATCACCCAGCCTAGGGATTGCAAGAGGTCGATGACTCTGCTGACAGTTGAGCAACAAAGACTCCGACTTTGCCCGAATCAACCAGATGTCCAGGTATGGATGGACCAAAAGACCTTCCCTTCCTGAGTTGCACTGCCACCACAACCATTACCTTGGTAAATGTCCTGGGAGCTGTGGCTAACCCAAACAGGAGAGCCCGGAATTGATAATGCTGTCCTAGGATGCAAAATCTGAGAAACCTCTGATGATCGGAGCGAATGCCGATGTGACGATAAGCCTCGGTGAGGTCCAGAGATGCTAGAAACTCTCCCTTGTGTACTGAGGCTATGCCTGACCTGAGAGTTTCCATTCGAAACTTGGGAATCCGTAGACAACGGTTGACCCTTTTGAGATCGAGAATGGGACGAAAAGCTCCCTCCTTTCTTGGAACGACAAAGTAAACTGAGTAACGACCTCTCCGTTCCGGTAAAGGAACTGGAACGATAGCTCCGAGATCTCTCAAACGCTGTAGAGAGTCCTTTACCGCCCGACGTTTTTCCAGGTAAAAACATAGGAAAACCAGAAACCTGTGGCAAAGCCACCGAACAAAATCTAAAGAGTAACCATGACTTACCACAGAGAGAACCCACTGATCTGACGTCCATCTGGTCCATTCTCCGTAAAATGGTGACAGCCTGCCTCCTATAACCGGAACCGGGGAATGGACCGCCCCTATCTCATTGGGCAGATTTTGCTCCACCTGCAGCTTGGGAATTTCTTGGTCTTCCGAAACTGCGACCACGAAAGGACTGAGGCCAATTCTGTTGCCTACCCGAAGACTGCTTCACAGGTGGAGCTGATGGACGAGAAGAATGGAATCTTCGACCAGACCAAAAACGAGAGCGGGATGAGAAGGAGCCTTGAGCTCTAGGACGATCCTCCGGTAATTTGTGAATCTTATTCTCTCCTAAAGACAGAATCATATCTTCCAAGTCCTTCCCAAAGAGTAATATTCCCTTAAAGGTCAAAGCTCCCAACTGAGCCTTTGAGGTTGCATCCGCCGACCAATTCCTCAACCAGAGGAGCCTGCGAGCCAACACCAATGACACCATAGAGTGAGCCGAAGTCCTGAGAAGATCATATAAAGCATCTGTGCTGCAGGCAACAGTAACCTCCAGTCGACCAGCTTGTGCTTCCTCCTCGTCAGAGAGGGAAGAATTGTTTTGCAACGACTGTACCCAACGCAGCCCTGCTCGTAAGGCCAAGCTACTACACATAGCCACCCGCACACCTAGTGCAGAAACTTCAAAAATGCGTTTGAGTTGTACCTCCAGCTTACGATCCTGTAGATCTTTAAGGGCCGTAGCTCCCGACACAGGGATAGTTGTCCACTTAGTGACCGCTGACACTGCAGCATCTACCTTGGGAAGCTTCAAAACCTCCAAGGGCTCCACCGGTAATGGGTTTAGCTTATCCATGGCCCGTCCTACTTTAAGACCTAATTCAGGAGTGTCCCACTCCCGGTACAAAAGGTTAGTGAGAGAAAGATGGAAAGGAAAGGAAGTCGGACCCCTAAGACCCAGCAACACTGGATCAATATCACCCATCCGAGAGTCCTTCTTTGGAGCTTCAAGACCCAATTCCAGTAAAATAGCCGGAATTAAAGGACTAAGTTCCTCCCTCCTAAAAAGGCAGACCACTTTAGGATCATCCCCGTCCACTATGTGATGGGCAGAACCATTGCCCTGACCAGGATCCCTTCCGAGATCCACATCCAGAAGGGACTTGTCCTAGATAACCAATGGGTCCTGTTCGGAGTCATCTAAAGTAGAAATAGTGGAGGGAGCCTGCCCTGAGCGAAGGGGATGCTTTAGAGCTGGACCAGAACCAAAACTGCTTGATCTCGAATGTTTGGAGCGGACCTTCGGACCCAGCACAGATGAGTCCTCTCTGTACCTCCTTCACTCCTTCCTGGACTTGTAGGCCTTATGGAGAAACCTGATAAAATCCCCTCAAAAGGAGGAAGAGAAATTTGAGGCCTCCTCGAGGCTCTCCTCGTCTAAGCCTGCTGCGTTTTTGCGCAGCTTATCCCCCACCAGGGGCTGCCGGCTGCAGTGACAAGGGAGGCGGATCCGATGCTCCCTGTATGGCCTGTTGTGTCGCTGCTCGCACAGTACTGAGCAAAGCTTCAGTACCTGCACTGCAGCGAAATGGGTCCAGAGTAGGGGAGCAGCCGCGCCAAGGCTTCGGGGCCGCACGAGCTAACCGACTGGCATCTTTCGCGACCGAAATAGACAGGCCTTCCACACCAGGGAGGCAAGCAGAGCAGAGACTCTCCCTTGAGAGAGCCACGCGCGTGTCTCCACACACGCGGCATTAAGATAAAATTGAAAAATGGCGCTAAGAAAAAAAAGAATAAAATAAACCCAGACGCGAAAAAGGAAACCTACGGCGCCGAACACTGAATGAGGGGAAAAAACCACAAGAAAAGCTGCCGTAGAAAGTTTTAATTTTATTTTTTTACCTGACCAAATGCCGCGGACCCCAGTTGCTGCTCCAAATAGGGCCCCCCGGTATCACCCTGACCAGGAGTGGTTGCTGGGTAAATAGCCACCCCAAGTCCGGCAACCTCCTGGGAGGAAATGAGGCAGCTGCTAACAAAAGCTAGACTGCTAAATTTATTTTTTTTAAACCTTAAAGGAACAGTCTCACATCAAAACAAAGACCTAGCTACCTTACTAAAGAGAAAACCTAAACCATCTGACAAGAAAAACACTACCACAGACTGCAGGGTTAGGCACGTCCACCTCTGTTGGGAGACAGAGAAATACAGACGGACTGCAGGTGGCACCCCAGGGTATACGTCACAGTCAGTAGAATCTTTCTCTGCCTCACTCTGCTGGATTGGTGACATAACCCAGGGTCTGGACTGATCCAGGTACGTACAGGGAATGCAATTTATTCTAGTGGCTTGCAAAAAGTATTTGACCCCCTAAAAACTCATATTTGTGTGGATTACAAACACACAGATTGTTCCAGACAGTATATTTATTGCAAACCAGTATGCTCAAAAGTAAATTTTCAAAATCACAATTCATTATTTTTCTGCATTGTTTGTAAAATAATAATAAATGAAACATGCTGCTTGCAAAAGTATTCAACCCCTCTCTGTGCTATGGAAGCTCCAAGTTTACTCGGATGAAAGATATTGCCATAACAATTGGCCTCTACCTGTGAATCATTAATAAAGGTCAGCTTTTCAAGATAAAAGACCCCCTAATTCCAGTACCATTGATCAGACTGTGAATCTGAAGGAAAGCTGTGAAAATGAAGATAAAAAAGGAACATGCACAAGACAGGAAAAGGCTACAAAATAATATCCAAGTGCTTGGATATCCCAGTAAGCACTACTGGATCTATTTATTTTTCGAGTTTTATATACTGTCATTCGGTAATGCCATCACAACGGTTTACATATTTCAGCAGGGGATATTAGAAATACATATTTCAATAAGGGGGTATTAGGATGGGTATTACAAAGATCATCATCAAGGTAAGGTTAAAAGTACATGGATAATAAGGTAATAAGGTGGAAGTTAAACTATGGAAACTGTTACATTCACAACTGGAAATGATTCGGAGTTATGAAGTCATTGGGAGTTCTGTTGCTGTGGAATAGTTGAGAGGGTTTGGGTGCCATTGTAAGCTTTGCAGAACAGCCAAGTTTTCAGATCCTTTTTGAATGTTTTTAAGTTGGGTTGCATTCTTAGGCCCATCGGAAGTGAGTTCTATAATTTAGGACTGGCGATGGAGAAAGTTCTTTCAATGGTTGTTGTTAGCTGTGCTGATCGGACAGAGGGAATTCTTAGAAGGCCCTTGTTTGAACGTAGGTTTCGGTCAAGAGAGGAATGAGGTTAGTGGTTGACCAGTTTGATTGTTCGTTATGTATAAATTTGTGTGTGATGGTCATGGTTTTGTATTCTATTTAATATTTAATTGGTAACTAGTGTAGGGAAATAAGGATGGGTGTAATGTGCTCATGTTTTTTGTGTGTCAGTTAGGATTCTCGCCGCAGTGTTTTGTAGGATTTGGAGTGGTCTGATACAGGAAGCTGGTAGACCAAGTAATAGGGAGTTGCAATAATCAATGTTAGAGAAAATGAGCAGTTGAAGTACAGATTTGAAGTCTTCTGTGGTTAGAAATGGTTTTAGGCATCTTAGTTTTAATAGTTTGTGATACCCTTCTTTAATTTTGGTTGTAATGTGGTTTTTTAGTGAAAGTTCGTTGTCTATGATCACTCCTAGGTTGCATGTATGAGTTACTGGGGAAATTGGTTCTTTATGATTCGAGCAAAAGGGGAGGTGGAAGTGAGGGGCTAGGTTTTCGTTCCATGATAATTATTTCAGGTTTTTCGATGTTTATTATGAGTTTTAAGTGGGTTAGTAGTTTGATTGTGGATAGGTATGTAGCTGTTTTCATATAAGTTTCATCCAGTGAATTTTGGATTGGTATTAATATTTGTATGTCATCAGCATAGAGGAAGTGGGTCAAGTCGAGATCTTTTAGTAGATGGCATAATGGCAGATGGTATATGTTGAAGAGTGTTGCAGAAAGATCGGAACCCTGAGGCACTCCAGTTTGTAGGTAAATTTTTTTTGATAAGGTCTTGTTAATTGAGACTTGGTAGTTTCTGTTGGAGAGCTATGATGAAAAGCATCGTAGGGTTATGTCGATAAGCCGGTCCAAGAGAATATTATGGTTAACCATGTCAAAAGCTGCAAAAAGGTCTAGCATGATGAGTAGGTATTTTTGTCCATTGTCAAAGCCTCTGAGCAAAGTGTCATTCATTGAGAGTAGTAATGTTTTGGTGCTGAGGTTCTTTCTGAAACCAAATTGATTTGGAGAAAGGATATTTAACTAAGTGATCTGAGAGCTGAGTGTGAACAAATTTTTCCATGATCTTAACTAATAGTGGTAGGTTTGATATAGGGCGGTAGTTAATTGGAATGTTTGGGTCAAGATTAATCTTCTTAAGGATAGGCTTAATTACTGCAGATTTGAGAGAGTCCGGATAAATTCCTTCTGTAAGAGAAAGGTTTACTATCTCTGTGAGTGTTTTAGATAATATAGTTTCTATTGTTTTTAGCATAGAAATGGGGATGCAGTCGAGTGGGTGATTGGCTGGGTTCATTTGTGAGGAAATGGAAGCTGCATCATACCAACCAGACACTGCCTAGGCAAAGCAGTCCCTGAAAACTCTAAGTCAGAGAAAGGAGACTTCTGATGGAAGATAAGAGTGGAGGTGCACCAGTCAACCATATTAAGAGCTCTGCATGCAACTTACCTGCATGAGAGGATGGCTAGAAAAAATGCCATTACTGAAGAAACACCATATCAAAGCACATCTGGAGTTTACCAGAAAGCATCACTGTGACCCAGCAAAACTGTTGGATAAGGTTGTGTGCTCAGATGAAACAAAAGTGGAGCTTTTTGGCCAAAATTCAAAATGCTGTGTGATCAAGGGGTTAAGAAGATAAGGCCATCGCGGAAAGATTAAACAATTTTTTTGCTTCGGTGTTTACTGAAGAGGATGTTGGGGAGACGCCCGTTCCGGAGAAGGTTTTCATGGGTAATGATTCAGATGGACTGAATTAAAATCACGGTTAACCTAGAAGATGTGGTAGGCCTGACTGACAAACCGAAGAATAGTAAATCACTGGACCGGATGGTATACACCCCAGGGGTCTGAAGGAACTCAAAAATGAAATTTCAGATCTATTAGTAAAAATTTGTAACCTATCATTAAAATCATCCTTTGTACCTGAAGACTGGAGGTTGGCTAAAGTAACCCCAATATTGAAAAAGGGCTCCAGATGCGATCCAGGAAACTACAGACCAGTGAGCGTGACTTCAGTGCCAGGAAAAATAGTGGAAAGTGTTCTAAATATCAAAATCACAGAACAAATAGAAAGACATGGTTTAATGGTAAAAAGTCAGCATGGCTTTATCCAAGGCAACTCTTGTCTCACAAATCTGCTTCACTTTTTTGAAGGGGTTAATAAACATGCAGATAAAGGTGAACTGGTAGATATAGTGTATTTGGATTTTCAGAAGGCATTTGACAAAGTTCCTCATGAGAGGCTTCTAGGAAAAGTAAAAAGTCATGGAATAGGTGGTGATGTCCTTTCGTGGATTACAAACTGGCTAAAAGACAGGAAACAGTAGGATTAAATGGACAATTCTCAGTGGAGGGGAATGGGCAGTGGAGTGCCTCAGGGATCTGTATTGGGTCCTGTACTTTTCATATATTTATAAATGATCTGGAAAGAAATACGACAAGTGATGTAATCAAATTTGCAGATGATACAAAATTGGTCAGAGTAGTTAAATCACAAGCAGATTGTGATAAATTGCAAGAAGACCTTATGAGACTGGAAAATTGGGCATCCAAAGGGCAGATGAAATTTAATGTGGATAAGTGCAAGGTGATGCATATAGGGAAAAATAACCCATGCTATATTTACACAATCAGGCCTATCCTGTAAAGTGCGGCCGCGTTTACCCTGCTCCTAAGCCGTTTTTAACTTCGTTTTCGGCCGCGTTAGCCCTTCCTGCGATCCCGAATCCCCTTTAACCTACTCCTACCGCGTCCTAAATTCCCTGGGCAACCCCTTCCACCCGCGGCATGCACATTGCATGCAAACGAGCGAATTAGCGCGATATTGCATGCAAACGAGCGAATTAGCTATTCACCTAGCATCCCGTAACCCGCGCCCCGACTAATGCTACCTTTCCCTGCCGTTTTGTCGCACGTTTAACCTGCAAACTTACCGCCTACCCTGACCCAGGCGGTAGAGGCATGGGTAAGGGTAGGTGGAAAGCTTTCCCCCAACCCCCGCTCACCTGCCCCCGCCGCGATCATGGGTGCCGGTCTCCGTGGCAGCCCCAGGCCTCTCCCCTGCTCCCGAAGCCAAAAAAAAAAAAGCGAAAAAAACGTTGCAGCCCCCCTCCGATGTCCGCACTGGGGCTGCCACGGAGACTGCAACGGCAAAGCGACTTTTCAGTGTCCCCCCTCCTCTCGGAGCAGGGCGCGAAAAGCCGCCTTGCTCCGAGAGGAGGGGGGGCACTGACGGCGCGGAAGCAACGGCGAAGACCGAAGACAGCGGCGGAGAAACGGCTTTTCAGTGCCCCCCCTCCTCTCTGAGCAGGGCGCGAAAAGCCGCCTTGCTCCGAGAGGAGGGGGGGCACTGACGGCGCGGAAGCAACGGCGAAGACCGAAGACAGCGGCGGAGAAACGGCTTTTCAGTGCCCCCCCCTCCTCTCTGAGCAGGGCGCGAAAAGCTGCCTTGCTCCGAGAGGAGGGGGGGCACTGACGGCGCGGAAGCAACGGCGAAGACCGAAGACAGCGGCGGAGAAACGGCTTTTCAGTGCCCCCCCTCCTCTCGGAGCAGGGCGTGAAAAGCCGCCTTGCTCCGGGAGGAGGGGGGGCACTGACGGCGCATAAGCAACGGTGAAGCAACTTACTTTTTTGAAGCCGTCGTCCAGAACACATGCGATCGTAGCTCCTCCCGAAGACAAAGATGGCCGCCTGCACGGGGGAAGCGTACAATTGGCCGCTGAAGACGTGACGTCACGACGGTAGGCGGTACGGCATGTGATGTCACATCTTGAGCGTCCAATTGCATGCACAGGGGCTGCTTTCCCCGGATGGTAGGGGGGCTACGATTTACCTTTTTTTTTTTTTAATTCTTTATTTATGAATTTTTAGTTATAATACAACTACATTCATATCTGTATTTCAATTTTTACATTGAAATTTTACAGGTTCAGGAATATTTATAAATCACGTCATCCAACAATAATATATATGAAAAAACTATTATTCCTTCTCTTCCTAATTCCATAATACTAAACAGTAAGGGAGCCTTTGAACAATTAATTAATGAACAAAAAAAAATCTATATATATATATAAACAGAAATATACAGATTATTCAATTATTGCATTACCAACTGAGCTATTTTCTGGAGTCCCCTCTCCCCTACTCTGGTTCCTATGTTGCTCTAGAAATTTCTCGAGATCATCTGGATCATAATAAATATATTTCTGATCATTTACATACATTATGCATTTGCTGGGAAACCTAATATATATCCGAATACCAAATGTTCTAGCGCTGTTAGCTAGAGTTATAAACTTTTTTCTTCTAACCTGTGTTTCTTTTGCCACATCTGGGAACACCCAAATCTTCTGGCCCAGATAAGAAGCGGTTCTATTTTGCATGAACATTTTTAGAATTTTTTCCTTATCCGAAGACTGGGAAAATTTAACCATTAATGTCCCCCTTCTTTCAATCTGGGCAGAACTTGAGGTTTCCAGCAGTTCTGTGACATTCAGAGTATCATCTTGTTGGGGCAAGACTACATTTAAACCTTGATTTCTCTCATTTAAAAAATATAAATTTGAAATTAAAGGGAAATTTTCAGGTGTTAATGCTAATATTTCTCTAAAATAATTCTTAAGTTGCTCCCTCGGGGAGATCAATCTACACTTAGGAAAGTTCACAAACCTTAAGTTATTATATCGGGCTATATTTTCCAAATTCTCTACTTTCCTTAATAGGGTATTTTCTCCTTTTATAATCGATACTTGTACTTCTTTAACTAAATTTAATTCTTCCTTAACCTTTACAAGAGACACCTCATTACTTGTTACCAAAGGGTTAATACTTAACAAAGTGGTCTGCATATATTTTATATTAATATTTAAAGACACTATATTTTTCTGTAATAGCAATATAGCTGACCATAACATTTCCATTGATACATTTTTTGGATTTCCAGCATTTGCATTAAACATAGCAAAACCCTCCAATTGACCAAGAGAATCCTGTCCTGCAACATGTCCAGGTGAAGGGGTCGGGGTATTCCCTCCAGTTTCCTTCCGTTGACCCTCAGGATTATCTCTTTTCTGCTCCACCAATTGGAACGGGAAAAAAGCCTTTCCCGTCTCCTTTGGCCTCACAACCCTATCTTCTGCTTCCTCGAACGGATTCAACCCACTTAACGACATCCGTTTTATGGGTGAATCTAGTCCACTGATAGTTGCAAGGCCCATTGGTGGTGCTGGTGTTGTTGGCTCCCCAGGACTTAAGCTGACTTCTCCCGACAGTGGAGACATATGCTCAATATCTTCCACTGTAATGGGAAACTCTGGGGGCTTTTTTTCTGTATGTGAGTATATATCAGTTATTGTTGTTTGGACTAGGCTTGGTTTGGCTGGGGTCGAGGCATCCTGCCTCACTTTGCCTTTTCTTTTAGTATGCGGCATCGTCTAAGCTGAAAATGTTATTACAAACAAACTGATATGTACTCACTTTCTGTCGCTCCAAACAATTATGGCTTCGGAGTAGAGGGGACTTCCCGGGTCTGCGGCGAAGAGTCCTAGGCAGCCTCCCAGCCTTCGCCGGCCTAAGCCGGACCAAGCCGCGCGCCCCTTACGGAGCGCGCGGCTTAGGCAGCGCGCCGACGGCAGCTACGCGCCGTCTGCTGCTGTCTTTATAGCAGCAGGCGCCCTGTGCTGACGTCACTTCCTGGCCTCGTAGTCAGTCGCGTTTGGCCGCCTCCCTCAGTCACCAGGTCGGCCAGCTGTTCCGGGACCTCGGTTGTTCCAGGCAATAGAAGCGGCAACAGGTATGGGGTCTCCTTGCTCCTCAACCTCCGGCTCCCAGATAATTCTCCGTCTGCTGCTAGCTTTATAGCAGCAGGCGCCCTGTGCTGACGTCACTTCCTGGCCTCGTAGTCAGTCGCGTTTGGCCGCCTCCCTCCGTCACCAGGTCGGCCAGCTGTTCCGGGACCTCGGTTGTTCCAGGCAATAGAAGCGGCAACAGGTATGGGGTCTCCTTGCTCCTCAACCTCCGGCTCCCAGATAATTCTCCGTCTGCTGCTAGCTTTATAGCAGCAGGCGCCCTGTGCTGACGTCACTTCCTGGCCTCGTAGTCAGTCGCGTTTGGCCGCCTCCCTCCGTCACCAGGTCGGCCAGCTGTTCCGGGACCTCGGTTGTTCCAGGCAATAGAAGCGGCAACAGGTATGGGGTCTCCTTGCTCCTCAACCTCCGGCTCCCCACTACGATTTACCTTTAAATTTACCGCCTGCCTTTTACCTACCTTTTACCTGGCGTTAGTGCGGCATTCGATCGGCTTCGTACCGGACAGCGCCATGGCTAACATTTCTGTTCTTGCTCTGCTGCTACTTCTCGTTCGGTGGAGGAGATGGAGAAATGCTCGTTTGAGAAACGCAGGAAATGATCGGCAGATTAAAGAGGTGAACGGTGAGGTGAGGCCGCAGCAAAGAGAACCCGTCCGACCGGTGAACCCAGCTGCAAGTCCGGGGGAGGTACGTGTTTAATATTTGTTTAGCAGTAAAGAACGGCGTCTGTGTCTTATGGCGTCTCGACCGATGCCGGACGATGGGCGCCGTATTAGGGCGTCTGTAAAGGCCTAGCAGTCTCTACGGATGCAGAGAGATGTGCGGCCATCTTTTTTGAGTTGTTGCTCCATACCCATGCCTGGACTATCTGTCCATCGCTCTCTAGACATTGTACAAATTGGAATAACGTTTATTTTATCTGTGTTTTACCATCTGTTTTATTCTGTGCAGGCAGGCCACCGTGCAATCTGCATGGGAGGCATTCAGCAGGCCGCCCCCCCGCCAGGACGTGTGATTCGCACGCGAACAACGCTGTTTGGAATGCGTGAGCGAGATGTTGTCCGAAACTACCGGTTGAGCTCACAGGCAATCTTGTCCCTCTACGAAGACCTGCGTGAGGACCTGGAGCCCAGGGCCAATCGACACCATGCTGTGCCTGGATTGAATAAACTTCTGTGCGCCTTAAATTTTTTTGGTACCGGAAGTTTTCAAAATCCAGTGGGTGTGATTGCTGGTGTGGTGCAGTCCTCCGTTTCACGGAACCTGTCCCAGGTGTTGAAGGCAATGATGAAGAAGGTGAGGAAGTACATCGTGTATCCTACGGATCCAGATGAACTGCAACAGATCCGCAGTGCTTTCATGGGCATTGCGGGGATGCCTAATGTGTTGGGTGCTATCGACTGCACTCATATAGCATTTACACCCATGTTGGATGAAGAGAGTGCGTTCCGGAATCGAAAGCAATTTCATTCGATGAACGTGCAAGTGGTTCGCGATGCACGCCTTCGCATTCTGAACGTCGTATCGAACTTTCCAGGGAGCTGCCATGATTCCTACATTCTGGCACATTCTTCTCTGGCCACCCAATTCCCGGAAGGAATGTACGGGGAAGGTTGGCTGCTAGGTAAGTCACAGTTACTACTTCCCGTGATGTTTCTGTCATGTGTTCCGTTCTCAGGATGTTAAGGATGAGCGCCATAGGTCTTTCATTGTTTATGGTGTTTTGCGCTGCAATGTTGTTAATGCATCCCTGGTTTTTCATCCCATAGGCGATGGTGGCTATGGCTGTAAGCCTTGGTTGCTTACACCGCTACAGAACCCACGCACAGCTTTCGATCGACGCTACAATGAGGCTCATGGCAGCCCCAGAAATGTGATTGAGCGTACGTTTGGAGTTCTGAAGGGGCGTTTTCGATGCCTGGATCACTCTGGGGGTGCCCTGCAATACAGTGCAGAAAAGGTTGTGAGCATTATTCTTGCCTGCTGCATGCTGCACAATATTTGTCTGCGCTTCGGTGTGCATGCAGAGGTTGACGAGGACTTGCCACCCGATCCGCCCATGGAGCTGGCAGCTGAAGTGGACAACACAGCACGGGGTCAAGCGGTCCGACAAAGGCTCATCGACAGTTATTTCTCTTGTAAGCTTAATGTCATACATAACATTTCATTGCTGCTGTTGTCGAACCACTACAGTCTACAGTGGCCCCGGAATATATTGCGCTTTAATTGATGTTCATAGCTGTGCTTTATTGTACAAATTAATCATATTTATCATTTATGTACCTGCTTGTCGTATTCACTCTTGCCTGTTCTCTTTCTGTTTCAGAATTCGAGATGTACTGAACAGAACATATGAACAGGAAGTTGACCCCCTCCATCAACACATTAGCCTTTCACATGGACTTCTTGTACCCATATTTCTCTGTCTGTGGACCCTTTATGCTCATCCTGGCCATTGCCAGCCACTGATATATTATCTGTAGTATTTGGTTGTTTATGTTTAAATAAAAATTCCTTTGATTTATATTGTGGTTTCAATAAAAATTCCTTTGATTAATATTGTGGTTTCAATAAAAATTTCAATAAAAAACGTCTGTTCGCCATTTTACAACGGCGGAACATCATGGCCGCTCAATCCGGGAACTGAGCGGACGTCTGTTCGCCGTTTTACAACGGCGGAACATCATGGCCGCTCAATCCGGGACTTCAGCGGCCTGGTCGTTCCCGCCTTTCTAGAACTGGAGTTTCCAATTGGCCATCCACTGATATATTATCTGAAGTATTTGGTTGTTTATGTTTAAATAAAAATTCCTTTGATTTATATTGTGGTTTCAATAAAAATTCCTTTGATTAATATTGTGGTTTCAATAAAAATTTCAATAAAAAACGTCTGTTCGCCGTTTTACAACGGCGGAACATCATGGCCGTTCAATCCTGGAACTGAGCGGACGTCTGTTCGCCGTTTTACAACGGCGGAACATCATGGCCGCTCAATCCTGGAACTGAGCGGACGTCTGTTCGCCGTTTTACAACGGCGGAACATCATGGCCGCTCAATCCTGGAACTGAGCGGACGTCTGTTCGCCGTTTTACAACGGCGGAACATCATGGCCGCTCAATCCGGGAACTGAGCGGACGTCTGTTCGCCGTTTTAACAACGGCGGAACATCATGGCCGCTCAATCCTGGAACTGAGCGGACGTCTGTTCGCCGTTTTACAACGGCGGAACATCATGGCCGCTCAATCCGGGAACTGAGCGGACGTCTGTTCGCCGTTTTACAACGGCAGAACATCATGGCCGCTCAATCCGGGACTTCATCGGCCTGGTCGTTCCCGCCTTTCTAGAACTGGAGTTTCCCACTGGTTTGGTAACTCACGTTTCCAATTGGCCAGCACAGCATCATACTACTACCATGGGCGAGTATATAGGTCGCTTCAGTGCATAGTGAATTTCCTTTCGAATTCGTTTGGACTGCGACACACACGTACAACAGTTTCCTTGTAAATTGAACGGGGGATCATCAAGGCTTTAAGCAGGTAAGCAATGCTAAGCACGCTCTATGTTTTTTTTTTCATTTAGTTAAGTGTTCCCCTTCTTGTTTTCTACTTTTCAGGAAGAGGCCACAATATTTTGTTGTATTTCTAACAGTTGTAATGTCTGCTGTGCTGCCCATTAATCACGAGCTCTTTGTCACCGTTCAGGTTTAACTATGCCGGGAAAGCGCACTGAGGAAGACTCAAGCGCCAGCCAGCCAACCCCAAAGCGAACCCGAAAGGCTCGATTTACGGATGAAGAGAAAGAGGTATTGTGTTGTGCGGTATGCGAAAAACATGCCCTTCTCTTCCAGTCCAAGATCTCGTGGACCAGCAAAAAAAAAATTTGGGAACAGATTGCACAAGATGTAAGCTCACTTTCTGTGACGCCACGGGATGTTAAGCAAGTGCAGCACCGGTGGCGGGACACCAAAAAAGAGGTGAAAGAAAGGCCGCAAAAATCAATGCCTCTGCAAAGAGGACCGGTGGAGGGCCACCGTGCAGCATCGTGCTTACACCGGTGGAGGAGATGGTTCTCCGAACTATGAGGAAGGAGGTCGTCATGGGGGTCCCGACGCAGCATATCACGGACACATGTCGTATAGGTATGTATTTAGCCAAATCCGTTTACCGTAGCATGTTAATTTCGAAACAGCATTCACCAGTTGCATCGTTAATTGCCTCTCAAATAATGGAATAACAGTGACCTCTTTCTATATCTCCATCCACAGAACCAACGGACAATGGCGAAGGTGAGATGGAAGAATCCAGCCACAACGATGATGCAGTTTTCACACTGCCTAGCGCTGACTCCCCCAGCCAGCAAGTGTCAGAGGACATGGTTACACTGGATCTGTATGATGTCCCTGTCCCTGTCCACGAATCTACCGACGTTCAGGGGGACCTGCAGGATCCACCCTCCCCCCCATTATTTCAAGACCCGGAAACACCCCAGCAACTGGATGACCCGACTGAGGAAATGGCGCCAGTGGAACCTGACCCCGAAGACCCACTTTGTGGCAATGAGGTCCTGAGCGAGCAACTAGTGGCTGCAATAATATCACAACAGGATCGTCATCATGAGGAAATATGCCATGAATTTAGATCGCTGAGAGATGACTTTCGAGAATGTATGGCTGAAATGATGGTAGCTCAGCGTGAAAATATGACGGAAATGATAGCCGCTCAGCGAGCAAATATGACTGAAGTTATAGCCGCTCAACGAGAAAATATGGAAGCACTGATCGGTGCTATCCAAACATTCGCCTCAATTTTCATCCATCCAACACCCATAAAAAGTTAAATAAAAGTTATGTTTTCAGTTTGAGTATGTGTGCTTTAGTTTTTTTTTTCTGCTGGCTAGGTTTTATACGGTTATAACGTTGTAAAATGGCGAACCGAAGGCCGCTCAAGTCTATGGTTGGGTCAGGGTTGAGCGGCCCTGCTGTTCCGCCTTTGTAAAATGGCGAACCGAAGGCCGCTCAAGTCTATGGTTGGGTCAGGGTTGAGCGGCCCTGCTGTTCCGCCTTTGTAAAATGGCGAACCGAAGGCCGCTCAAGTCTATGGTTGGGTCAGGGTTGAGCGGCCCTGCTGTTCCGCCTGTGTAAAATGGCGAACCGAAGGCCGCTCAAGTCTATGGTTGGGTCAAGGTTGAGCGGCCCTGCTGTTCCGCCTTTGTAAAATGGCGAACCGAAGGCCGCTCAAGTCTATGGTTGGGTCAGGGTTGAGCGGCTTCTTCCACCGGAAGCAGGAGGCAGGGTGCTAGCACGTGCGATAACATGTCCGGGCGGCCATTTATTTCCAAAATGCCGAGGGGTAGAGCACCGAATTTTTCAGACGGTGACGTCCGCCTGCTGGCCCAGCTGGTCGCGGCAGAGGAGCACCACCTCTTCTTCTGCCCTGGGCGCCGCCGGGACCAGGACAGGGCAGACGAGGCCTGGCGGGCGCTCAGGGCGCAATTCAACGCCCAAGCGGAGCGTCCGAGGGAGGTAAGATCGTAGGACTCTGTCTCTGACTATCTGGTGACATGCATGTAAAAGTAACGGTTTGACATCTTTGATTTGTGGATTTGTTTTCTATTGCGTGAGACTTGGAACCTGACCCTTGACTTGGTCGCTTTGTAGAGGTGTACCACTACAGGACACATGGGACTGAATTTGTTACATGTATTGTGTACTAGATTTGTAATGGGGATGACTAAAGTAGAAATGACACCTGACTTGTTATGTTTGAATGTAGTTCAGCCTCTGTAGTTCAACTTCGTTTTCCTTTTGCTATTGTTAAACCACAGATCGAGGCATTGAAAAAAAGGGCTAGGCGGATCCGGAAGGAGGAACCGGAGTACCTGAGGGCCCTGCGGGCCCACAGAAGACCTGATGGTAGGTGCAGTTAATAGCCT
The DNA here is from genome assembly GCF_901001135.1 of Rhinatrema bivittatum. Classification (NCBI taxonomy): domain Eukaryota; kingdom Metazoa; phylum Chordata; class Amphibia; order Gymnophiona; family Rhinatrematidae; genus Rhinatrema; species Rhinatrema bivittatum. The sequence continues at coordinate 684,431,150 of NC_042615.1, read as the reverse complement.
TTACGGTAGAGCTGACAGCGTTAAAGGATCTCAATCTCTGCATGGGCAGCAGCTAAAGTTTATATATGTTTTCTCCTTTCAGAAAGCAGCAGCAGCAGTGATGACGGCGTTGAACACGCAGCGCCTGAACCACGCCTCGGTAAGCCTTTTTGTCACGCACATGTAGTTAGCACATGAACATGGGTGTAATGATACCGGTTATGTTCCCGTACTGTTGCTAGATGTTTCCTGTTGTGCATGAATTCGAGGAGGACGGGGTTAAGGCCTTAACTTTTATCTTTTCTCTTTTCAGATACTTCGGAGGAAGATGACATTATGGCCCCCCCCCTGCCCCCCCAATTTGACCGTCCCTCCGTTATCCTTCCCGTCCCAGTTTACCTACCCCCCCCCACTCCCCCTGATATAACACCTATATTGGAGAGGATCCCATTAATTTTACCTGCCCCCCACCCTATTTCTCCTCCTACCCCCCACCCTATTTCTCCTACCCAGCACACACCGCCTGCCATGGGGGATGAGGAGGACAGCATCATTGATGTTGAAAGCTCAGCCTCTCCAGGGTTGGCCATGGACGGCGATCGCCAGGAGGTCAGTTTTGAGAGGCGCCTAGACTCCATGCTGTATCTCCTGGCGCAGATCGACCAGACCATGGCCACCCTGGAGGGGATGTCTGCGCGGACGGTGACGCTCCTGCTGGACCTGCGTCATGGCCAGCGGGAGGTGATTGAGCTCCTGCGAGCAATCGCAGGAGCTCAATCACTGCTGGTCTTGGCGCGGGCTCCTGCAGGAGCGCCACCGCCTGCGGAGCCTCAATGATTGCGCTCCTCCTCATCCCCCATGGCACGCTCCCTCCCATTTTTCCCGCCCCCCCCCCCCCCTTGTACATAGTTGTACATTGTTTTGTACATATTTTCTTTTGTTATAAATAAATATTTGACAAAAAAAATGGCTTCTTTCCTTTACCCAATAGTTTGGCCGCTGTCATCTCTTCTCCCCCTGACAGCGGCGAAGAAAAAAAATTAAAAGCAAAAGGTAAGTCGCTTCCCCCCTCCAGGAGCAAGGCCGGTTTTCCGGCTGTGCTCCGGGAGGGGGGAGAAGAGACGCTGAGCGGCGAAACAACTTAGCTTTTGGTTTTTTTGTCGCTTCGCCGCTCAGCGTCTCTTTTCCCCCCTCCCGGAGCAAAGCAGCTTTCGCGCCCTGCTCCGGGAGGAGGGGAGAACAGACACTGACATCGGCGAAGCAACTTCCTGGTATCTGTCATTTCAAATGACATTTGAAATGACAGATACCAGCGCGGCGTGAAGCCTTAGGCTCGCGCACCCAGGATCCTGTATAGGCGCTCTATTCAGTATCCTGGGTTACGCGGGACTAAGGCTTTTCGGACGCGGCTTACATTTACATATAATTAGGCTTCAGGATCGAGCGGTAGGTGAGCTGCACTGTGCGGGCGGTAACCGCGGGTGCCGTAGGCACTAACGCAGCTCTTCCTACCGCTCGGTACTGGATCACCCTGAATGTTAGGGTCCATATTAGGAGCTACCACCCAAGAAAGATCTAGGCATCACTGGATAACACATTGAAATAGTCTGTTCAGTGTGCTGCGGCAGTCAAGAAAGCAAACAGAATGTTAGGAATTAGAAAGGGAATGGTGAATAAAACGGAAAAATGTCATAAAGCCTCTGTATCGTTCCATGGTGAGACTGCACCTTAAAAAAAAAGATATAGTTGCAATGGAGAAGGTACAGAGAAGGGAGACCAAAATGATAAAAGGGATGGAACAGCTCCCCTCTTAGGAAAGACTAAAGAGGTTAGGACTGTTCAGCTTGGAGAAGAGACAGCTGAGGGGGGATATGATAGAGATGTTTAAAATCATGAGAGGTCTAGAATGGCTAAATGTAAATCAGTTATTTATTCGGATAATAGAAGGACTAGGGGGTACTCCATGAAGTTAGCATGTGGCACACATTAAAATTAATTGGAGAAAGTTCTTTTTTACTCAAATGCACAATTAAACTCTGGAATTTGTTCTGCAATAGCCAAGTCAAAGTCCAGATCTCAATCCAACCCAGCATCTGTGGCAGTATTTGAAAATTACAGTCCATAAGCTTCATCCAACCAATCTGAACAACCTGGAGCAAATCTGTTAGGAAGAATGGGCAAAAATCACTCGCAGTGAACAAAGCTGGTAGAAACTTACCCCAACAGACTTAAAGCTGTTATTGCCACAAAAGGTGGTTCTACCAAATACTTATGCAAGCAGCATTTTTCAGTTTTTAATTTTAATTTTAAATGCAGAGAAAATGAATTGTGTTTGAAAGTTTACTTTAAGAGCATACTGGTTTGCAATAAACCTTTTCACAAACACCCCTCACCCTGCAACCATGTAAATACCCCCCTCCCTCTCCCCTTGTAAATAGTCTCCATCCCTAACCACCCCTCCTCCTCTCGTTCAACTACGCCTCAGGCTCCCTGTTAGAGCCCTCCTAATCTCTTGTTTTGCTCTTTGTCCACTCCCCTCCCCTGTTCAATGTATTTTCCACCTGCTGTTATAATGTAAACCGATATGATGTGTATTTTAATGTCGGTATAGAAAAACTGTTAAATAAATAAATAAATAAAACAAACTGTCTGGAACAATCTGTGTTGTGTCATTTGTAATCTACACAAATCTGCTAACTTTTTATAGGGAGTCCAATACTTTTACTCAGCAGTTCACAACATAATCATCCAAATACACCATATTAAAATACAAAATATTACACAAGTAAAACCCTAATACACCCTCCAACCCTAATGGCAGAGATGAGTACTCACTATCAATTCCCTCCCCACACAAAAGTTACACTAACATTCCCAAGGAAACTTTGAAAGGGGCAATGCCAGTTGGTATACCCCTTTAGTGGCACCCTGCCATCTGCAGACATCTAATTATCAGTCCCTGATGGACACCAGCAAGAGATGACAGGTCTTCAAGTAAAGACTGGAGCCAAGGCTGCAGCACTAAAACAGGAACCATAACACCCCTCCAGGAGCAAAGAGATGGGATAGATTAATTCCCCCCCCCCTCTAATAAGTCCCATAAATCAGTGTTTTCCCAACATTTCAAGCCCAAGGCACACCCTACATTAACAAAGATTTTGTATGGCACACCAACCTCCACAGAGCAGGCAGTGTGGACAGATGAATCCTTTGTCCCAAAAAAAAAGAGCAGAGTATGGACTGAAAGCTCCATCAATCTCTTGTAAATTTTAAACAAAGGGAGAGATGGGGCAGAGACACACGCGGACATGTCACATTGGAGCAATATTCAAGACTTAAAAATAAATGGCATAGGGCCAATCTGATGGCTCAGAGGTAGTGCACTGCACTGCCCTACCATGTAGAAGGCCCCTAGTTGAATCCAAGTCTTCCACTCTCCAGGTCAGCTGTGGAGGAATCATTGACAGCCCCAGTGTGGTGAAGTTACAATCATTAAGTGTGACACCTAGTAACTGGAATCAGTAGAGTCCATATTTCCGGAAAGAGCCCTAGTACATGGCTACTGGATCAAGACTATCATTGCAATGACCAAACTAGGTATACTGGTGGGGGAAGGATATAAAACGGATTAAATTCTCAGGTAGCTGCAAATGAAGGCTCAACGCACCAGATTCCAGGCTGGTTCTGTTTGAGCTGGGAACTATGGAGCAGTAGGATGCTGAGTCGAAAAAAAAAATGGAGATGAAGTTACATGCCTCTGCCAGGAGGTATCGTATACACATACACACCCAGTGCGTGCATATCTATCTATACCTACACACAAAGCATCCAGATAACTGTTGATGTTTTGATCTTCCAGTTGCTTGTGAATTTTCCCTCATCTCCATGGCCCCACCAGCACTGAACAACAATGAAGTACCCATTACGTTTGTGGGTATGTATGTCTGGTTCTTTACCCAAAAACTCTTAACCTGACCCTCATCACGTTTGGATGAATTCTCAACTCCAAAACTGGTTCTAGACACTGCATCTCAGTCTTCCAACTCAAGATCAGCAGAAGGCTGAGCAAAGAATCATTACAACAGGTGGTGGAAATAAGTTATGAAGCAGCTGATCTCAATTTCCTGAGCAGTAATGCCTATAAGTCACAACTGCTGGAGAGTGTAACAGAAGTTTAAGACAAATATAAAGTTGAGAAAGCTAGTGTTGCTTACCTGTAACAGGTGTTCTCACAGGGCAGCAGGATGTTAGTCCTCACATATGGATGACATCACAGGATGGAGCCCAATCACAGAACACTTTTGTCAAAGTTTCCAGAACTTTTACTGGCCCCTACTAGGCATGCCCAGCATGGCACTAATCCTGCAGCCAGCAGGGTCCCCTTCAATCTTGTTTAAAAGCTATAGGCAGTGCCGAAAAATAAAACGTTATGAACCCAACACCGTGGGGTGGCGGGCGGGTTTCGTGAGGACTAACATCCTGCTGTCCTGTGAGAACACCTGTTACAGGTAAGCAACATTTGCTTTCTCACAGGACAAGCAGGATGGTAGTCCTCACATATGGGTGAGTACCGAGCTGAGGATGTCCAAGAATGCACCAAATGTACCCAGGTGTGCAAGGCACTAGGACTGGGGTGGAATTTGGCTGAGGGCATCCTGAACCCTAACAGGCAGGCGGAAGGGTGTTTGTACGTCACGTTGGAAATAGGTTACAAAGGACAGACTGGCCGAAGATGGAATCTTGTCTTCCGGCCTTGTCCAAGCAATAGTGGGTTGCAAAGGTGTGGAGAGAACTCCAGGTGGCAGCCCTGCAAATATCAGGAAGCGGCACCAATCGTAGGAGTGCTACTGAAGTCGCCATGGCCCTCACAAAGTGTGCTTTAACACGGTCTTGAAACGGAATGCCCGTTTGCTGATAAGCAAAAGGATATGCAGTCCGCCAACCAAGAGGAGAGAGTCTGCTTACCCACAGACTGTCCTAACTTGTTAGGATGGAAAGAGAGAAACAATTGAGTGCTTTCCCTGTGGGCAGCTGTACGGTCTAGGTAGAATGCTAGAGCCCGTTTACAGTCAAGGGTATGCAGAGCCCGTTCTCCTGGATTGGAGTGGGGCCTGGGAAAAAAAGTAGGTAGTATAATGGATTGATTGAGATGAAAGTCCGAAACTACCTTAGGCAAGAATTTAGGGTGAGTGCGGAGTACTGCCCGGTCTTGCAGAAGTTTAGTGTAAGGCGGATAGGTAACTAGAGCCTGTAATTCACTAACTCTGCGAGCCGAAGTGATTGCCTGAAGGAAAATCACTTTCCATGTGAGATAGCGAAGATCACAGGATTAAAGAGGCTCGAATGGTGGTTTCATGAGCCAACCCAAAACCAGATTGAGGTCCCAAGAAGGGGCCGGAGGACGCAGAGGAGGCTTTAGGTGAAGCAAGCCCTTCAGAAAACGTGTTACATGGGGTTTTACTGATATGGGAACACCCCCGACACCTTTATGGAAGGCGGCTACCGTCTGATATGCATTCTGATGGAAGAAGTTTTTAAGACCTGACTGATAAATGCCAGAGATAGTCCAAAAACTTCGTGATTGGACAGGTAAAGGGGTCAAGGGTCTGAGAAGAGCACCATGACAAACTTGCTCCATTTGTAAGATTTTCTCGTGGAAGGCTTCCGTAAAGCAATCAAGACACGGGAAACTGGTTCGGAAAGGTTAAGTGGCTGAAGGATTAACCCTTCAACATCCATGCTGTCAGGGACAAGGCATGAAGGTTGGATGACTGAGGCACCCGCCGTTTTGAGTGATCAGAAGCGGGTCCTTTCCCAAGGGAATGTGCCTGCGAATGGAGAGATCCTGAAGTATTGGAAACCACACTTGGCGTGGCCAGTGAGGTGCTATCAGGATTATGGTTCCCTTGTCCTGATGTAACTTCACGAGAGTCTTCGAGAGAAGAGGAAGTGGAGGGAATGCATAGAGTAGACCGGTTGTCCAGGAGAGGGAGAATGTGTCTCTGGGCTGAGAGTGTTTGCTGCGAATGAGAGAGCAGAAGTTCTCTACTTTGCGGTTTTGAGGAGACACAAAGAGGCCTATCTGAGGATATCCCCATTGTTGGAAGATGGAGTTCGCTACCGAGGGGTTGAGAGACCACTCGTGTGGTGACATATGCTACTCAGCTTGTCTGCCAACACACTGTCCACTCCCGGCAAGTAGGTAGCCCTGAGGTACATCAAATGGGAGAGAGCTTCTGCCCGTATCTGTGCAGCTTCCTGACCCAGAAGGAAGGAGCCCATGCCTCCCTGTTTGTTGATGTACCACATGGCCACCTGGTTGTCCGTCTGGATCAGGATAATTTGATTTGAGAGGCGATCCTGAAATGCCCGGAGAGCATATCTGATTGCTCGAAGCTCCAGGAAATTTATTTGGTGTTTGGCTTCCTCTGGAGACCAAGATCCTTGTATCTGCAGATTGGCCACATGGACCCCCCAGCCGAGGTTGGAAGCATCGGTGGTAAGTTAATTGAGGGTCTGGAGCCTGAAAGGGCAAGCAAGGAGATTGATCTGATTTTTCCACCAGGCAAGAGACTGACGGAGTGAGTCGGTTACGTGGGTAATGGTCGACAAGGGCTGAATGCTTTGAGTCCATTGTGACCATAGAGTCCACTGCATGACTATTGGCCAAATGGGCCATTGGTGTGACCTGAACTGAGGACGCCATGTGTCCCAGAAGGATGAGAAAGTGGCGTGCAGTCGCAGAGTGCTGAGACTGCAGCTGGGGTGCAAGAGACACGAGAGAGAGCTCGCTCTCGAGGCAGAAAAGCCTTTGCCTGCAAGGTGTCCAAGTCTGCCCCAATGAACGACAAGGTTTGAGATGGGACTAAGTAGGATTTGTCGAGTTTACGAGAAATGCTAATGAAATTAAGAGTGTGTAAAGTTAGATTGAGGGATGACAGAGCAGCTTGCTGAGTAGGAGCCCTGATTAACCAATCGTCTAGATAGGGGTAGACGTGAACACCTTGAGTCCTGAGGAAGGCTGCAAGTACTATGAGGCATTTTGTGAAGACTTGTGGCGCAGACGCTAGGCCGAATGGAAGCACTCTGTACTGATAGTGCTTGGGGCCTACTAGAAACCTCAGGTATTTGCGATGAGATGGGGTTATCGCAATATGAGTGTATGCGTCCTGGAGGTCCAGAGAGCAGAGCCAGTCTCCGCTTTGTAGAAGAGGAAGAAGTGAGCCTAAGGTTACCATCTTGAACTTCTCTTGCTGGAGGTACTTGAGGGCCCGAAGGTCCAGAATAGGACGAACACCTCCCGATTTTTTGGGGATTAGAAAGTACCGGGACTAGAAACCTAGGCCATGCTGAGAGTAGGGTACGGGTTCTATTGCCTTGGACTGGAGGAGGGAGACCTCCTGATCCAGAAGGATGGAGTGATCGGATGTTCTCCACTTCGGTAGAGGTGGGGAGTCCGGTGGCACAGAGAGAAAGTTCAGATGGCAACCCTGAGCAATTATCGCTGGTACGCACTAGTCCGAGGTGACTGAGTGCCAAATGTTGAAGTGGCACAATAGACTTCCCACTGGTATGTGAGGCAATAGAAGCTGGCTGCTGCTCTCTAGCTAGAAGTCAAAAACCTGAAGCAGGACCTGGTTGAGGAGCTGCTTGCGGTTTTTGTTTCAGTGTCTGACGAGACTGGGCTTTTTGAAAAGGTCTCGTGGCACGTGATCTGGTTGGTGGTGGTGGGTACACTTTTTCGGGCAAAGAATGACTTCTTAGAGTCCTTGTGGAAGGGCTGTTTTGAAGAGTAGTCAGAAGGCATCAGAGAGCTGTCTTAGAGTCTCGTGATGGTCCTTGGGCTCCGGCACAGTCCATTGAATCTGTTCGCCAAACAGATTATCTCCTACACAGGGTAGGTCAGATAACCTGTCTTGTACCTCAGGGCGAAGATCGGAAGACTTGAGCCAGGCCCATCTCCTTGCCAAAATAGCAGCTGCAGATACCCTAGTAGCAGTGTCAAAGATATCGTAAGATGATCTGATCTCATACTCGCCTGCCTCAAAACCCTTGTTTACTAGGGTTTGGAGCTGATCCTGAAATTGCTGAGGCAGGGAGTCTGTGAAATCTTGTATCTGCTTAAAAATGACCCTATTATATTGGGTCATATAGAGCTGATAAACGGCAATTCGGGAGATGAGCATTGATCCTTGGAAGACACGGCGACCAATGGCATCTAGAAACTTCTGTTCCTTGCCAGGGGGAAAAGAAGTGTGAGGCTTTGATCTCTGCTCTTTACTGTGCAGATTCTACCACTACAGATTGGTGATCCAATTGAGGTTTCTGAAAACCCGGAGCTGACTGCACCAAATAGGTAGTGTCAGCTTTTCTGTGGACTGGAGCAATGGAGCCAGGATGTTGCCAGTTCTTGAGGAGATCCAGAAGAACCTGGTGGATAGGGATGGAGGTTATTTCCTTGGGAGCATCCAGAAATTGGAGCAATTCCATCATCTGATGTCTATCATCCTGTTCAGTCTGTAATTGGAAGGGAATCAATTCAGACATTTCCTTCACAAAATTTATAAAGGAAAGGTCCTCTGGAGGAGAACGCTTTCTACTTTCAGTGGGTGAAGGTGGTGAAGGCAAATTATCTGTGTCTGGGGAGGAATTATCAGTCCAGGTATCATAGGGATCAGCACCTGCCCCTCTAGGAACTAGAGGGGGACGGGGTGGTAGGATACCAGAGGGTCCTGGTCTAGGCTCCGAAGGAATCTGAGGAATAATTGGAGGCACCGATTAAGGCATCAAAGACACCGGCATCGATAGATGGCTCGGTGGCGCCGACTGTCGTATCGGCACCGATGGTTGGACCGGTGGCGTAGATGTATCGGCACTGATGGCTGAGGCAGAACTCCTGATGGAGGGACGCAGAACGGTGTTTCTCCTCCCCATGACAGAGTAAGCGGGGAGGGCACCGGGTCCATTGGTGGAAAAGCGGCAATGAGCGCTTCCATACTGGAGAGCAGCGGTGCCAACACTGCCGGAATCAGGTCCGTGGTCGGTTCCACAATCGATACCGGTGTCGGAGGAACCTGGAGTCATTGCATCACCTTCTCAATGGCCTCCTGAACCATCTGGTCGAGTTCTTCTTGGAGACCTGGAGCAAGCAGCCCTGGCTCTGGAACAGAAGGAGGCAGAGGCAAAGCTGGAGGGACCACTGTTAAAGGCAGAGTCGCAGCTCCCAATACCCTGTCGGGTGAGGGTTGCCTGGGTGACCCGGTCGCTGAAAAAGTCTGTGTCTTTTTTGGACGGGGTTTCTTCGACGGCAGCTCGGACCATGGCGAGGTCGATGATTTCGCTCCCTCGATGGTGCGAGACTTTCAATGTCTATGTTTGTCGCTACGATCCCTCGGTCCTGAGGGGGAATAGAGGGTATCGAAGGCCGAGATGTTGTCGATGCCGGACGGTCACCAGCCGGTGGTCGATGCTGTCACGAAGTTGACGCAGCCGGTTCAGATGACGTCGATGCAACGGACGGAGTCGGGGTTTTAGCACGGAAGACAAGTTCCATCTTCTCCATTCTGGCCTTGCGACCTTTTGGTGTCATTAGGGCACATTTGGTGCAGGTCATGACATCGTGCTCTTGTCCACGACACATTACACAGACTTTATGAGGATCTGTGATGGACATGGTGCGATTACAGTCCGGGCACAGACGGAACCCCGACGCCATGGCAAAAAATTGAGCCATGGTATGGTCAACGGCCAGTAGGCCGCGAGGACCAAACTCGACGGACAAGCAGGATGGTAGTCCTTGCAAGGACTACCATCCTGCTTGTCCTGTGAGAAAGTATTTTAAAGGATCACACCCATCAAAAAAAACCAAAACTGGTTTGGAAAGAATTTCAATGACCTAAACAGATTAAAAACTGATCTGGCAGAGGAAATTTGAGTGGGCCATCAGGTCAGGAGGAGGATCACAAATCCACAGTTAAACCATAATACAATATTTTTTATTTTAATTTTCTAAAGATGACATACACTTACAAAAAACCAGCATTCACTTTATTTAAAGGATATATTAGTTTGTCCTTATTACCAATTAGGAAAGGCTTCCACAAATATACTTACCTCGATAAAAGAATCGATATGCAGCATCAGAGCTTGAGTTCTACTGATGATAAACTGATTGACACACGCAACAGCATGAGACCTAAAAAAAAAAAAAAAGTTTGATCTGAAATTTATGTTTAACTGGTCTGAATTAAAATTATGTTGTCCATTTGCAACTGAACAATTGTCTTGTGATTTAAGATGCTTGAGCATAACGTTCTTTAAACATAGCCTGTATGAAAAACAAACCTGGTTTCCCTAAAAAGCTACACTCAAATTATAAACACCGATTTTCCTTGTTATTTCACAATGATAACTACCCAAAGCAACTAGGGAATTTTACTGTATGCTCAACAATTATTAAACCTTGCACAATCTTATATTGTTTAAATTATTTTATTTCATGTTTCAAAATTTTTTTCATTGAATAAATATACTAATTGTGACTCATACATACTTCCTTTGTTCATTCATACTTCATTCACACCATCTATACACATCCCCCTATAAATACCCCACATTCCCCTAAATCTCAATTAAAATACTTCCATCTTTTTCATTTTTTTTTTTTTTTTTAACTAATATCAAAGCCCCCTGTTGATGTGCAAAACAAGAATTTTTTTCTTGAACAGTCCCGTATATATCAAACCTCCTTCTCATGCAAGGATCCAAATTTCTTTCTATGTGAATGTTCCAACTCTTCTTCAAATGTCCATGTTCCTCTCAGAGAGGACCACCTGACCCTGAAGCTTGTGGCTGAACCGTAGACATGCTAATCTGACTGCCCGGGCTTCCAGGCGGTTTGCGTTTTAGGATGCCTCTTCTTTGGTCCAACGCCCCTGGGTCGCCAGTTCCCGACAGTGAGCTCCCCACCCCTGGAGCCTCGCGTCTGTTATGAGAACTAGCCAGTCCGGAGGGGAGAGGCTTACACCCTTGCTCAGGTGAGCTTCCTGCAGCCACCACTGAAGCCAAGAACATACTTCCATCGGTAGGTGGAGACGAACTGAATAATCCTTGGACAGCAGGTTTACCCTGCTAATAGCAAGGAACATTGGAGTGGATGCATGTGTGCTCTCGCCCACGGTACTTCTCCAGGGTCAACGCCATCAAACAGAGGATCTCAAGATTGATACGCCTCAGGGTGTGGAGCTTTTTTGTCAACCAGCGCACTTGGCACATCATCTTCCTTATCCTTGAGGGAGGGAGGAAGACCTTGTCCTGTTTGGTGTTGAACCAGACACTCAGATACTCTTAAGGACTAGGAGGGCTTGAGACTGCTCTTCATGTTCTCGACCCAACCAAGCTCCTGAAGTAGGGACATCACCCTATTGGTCACCTGGAGACTCTCTAATGACTTCACCCAGATCAACCGGTCGTCCAATTATGGGTGCACCAAGATTCCTTCTTTCCTCAGTGCCACTGCCACGACAACCATAATTTTGGAAAATGTTCTGGGAGCGATGGCCAGGCCGAAAGGCAATGCCCAGTACCACAAAGCGTAGAAACACTGGTTGTCTTGTCGGAATGGAATATAAAAGGTAGGCCTCCGAGACGTCCAGGGAGGTTAAGAACTCTCCTGGTCGTACAGCCATTATGACAGAGCGCAGGGTTTCCATGCGGAAATGAATTACTCGTAGATGATGGTTTATGCTCTTGAGGTCCAGGATGGGGTGAAAGGAACCCTCCCTTTTTGGTTACGATGAAATAGATGTAATAACATCCCGTATTTTCCTGGGGTATAGGTACTGGAATTACAGCCCTCAAATTGAGGAGTCTTATCAAGGTAGATTCTACTGCCAACTTCTTGTGCTGGGAGTGGCATGGAGACATCATGAATATGTCCTGAGGGATACTGTGAAACTCCAGCGCGTATCCTTCTTGTATGATATCCAGTACCCATTTGTCCAACATGATCTCAACCCATCGATGGTAGAAAAAGAAAAGATAGTCTACCCCCTACCTCCTTGTCCTGTGGATGGGTCGACAAAACTTCACTGGGAAGTTTGGGCCAAACCTGAGCCCAAATCAGCCCCTCTTTTTTGTTGTTGACTCCAAAAAGGACTGGGACCTTCCCAAGGACAGAGATATCTGAAATGAGTTCTTGTAGGGTTAAAGCGCTGGGAGCCCCTGGCCCAACCCCTCATAAGCGAGAGGCGCTGCGACCTGGAATTTCACCCCACTTACTGGCCAGCTTTTCCAATTTGCTTTTGAATAGGCGGGATCCTTAAAGGGCATCGTTGTGAGGTTTGCCTTAGAGGTCACGTCCACTGACTAATTTTGTAACCATAGCTGTCTCTTGGCCACTACCACTGAGGCCACTCCTCTGACAGAGATACGGACTAGGTCAGAGCCCGCGTCCACTAAAACGGCCGCAGCAGGCTCCAAAGCCTCTATGGAATGCGCCCAAGTTATCTGCCTCTCGAGAGAGAAGCAGGCACAAGCGAGCCACCAGGGCACAACAGGAAGCAATCTGTAGTGTCATTGCTGTCGCGTCAGAAGCTTGTTTAGGGCTGGACTCCAACCACCTATCATGCGCATCCTTTAAGGCCACTCTTTCCTCTACTGGGTTAGTTGTTCACTTCAAAACCAGCACAGACCAGGGCATCCACCTTGAGAAATCTGGGTATGTGAGAAAGCATGGGAGTAAGAAGCCTGGTGTTGTGGGTGTGTGTGTGATAAAGCATGGGAGTGAGAAGCCTGATTATGTGAGAGAGCATGGGAGTGGGAAGCCTGGGTGTGCATGCATGAGCGAGAGACTGGTTGGTAAGGTGACTGTGTGTGAGAGAAAGACTGGTGGGTGTGAATGTGAGAGAACGAATGTGATTCAGGGAATGAGAAGCCTGTGCACGTGGAGAGCGAGCATGGAAATGAGAGACGTGTGTGTGTGTGTGTGTGTGTGTGTGTGTAACAGAGAGAAAGTGATTATGGGAATGAGAAGCCTGTGCATGTGAAGAGAGTGAGCATGGGAGTGAGAAACCTGGGTGTGTCAGAGACACAGCATGGGAGTGAGAAGCCTGTATATCTGAAAGAGAACATGGGAGTGGGAAGCCTGTGTGTGTGTATGCATGAGAGATCAGGTGACTGGTGTGTGTGTATGCATGAGAGAGATCAGGTGACTGGTGTGTGTGTGTGTCTGAGAGAGAAAGAAAGTGATTATGGGAATGAGAAGCCTGTGCATGTGGAGAGAACAAGCATGGGAGTGAGAGACTGGTGAGTGTGTGTGTGTGTGAGACAGAGAAAGTGATTATGAGAGTGAGAAGCCCGTATATGTAAGTAGAACTCAGGAGTGGGAAGCCTATGTGTGTGTATGGCATGAGAGAAACTGTTCAGGAAGGTGACTGGTGTGTGTGTCAAAGACTGTTTGGGAGATGATTGGTGTGTGAGAGACAGAAACTGTCATGGGGGCATGACTGGTATGGTGTGTGTGTGAGAGACATGGAACTAAGGAAGAGGACCATGAGTACAGCTTAGCCTCTTCTGCTGCTTCTGCTGTGTGCTATGGCCTGCATGGAAGAGGAGTAGGAGAGCTGCTGAAGGGGGTAAGTAAAGGTGGCTTTTTAAGTTTATTTTTCTTGATTGACTGCAATTTTAATTATTTAATATTATGTGATGTGTCTGCTTTTTTTGAAATATTTTATTGGTATTTGGAGAATTTTTAATAGTTTTTATGAGTTTTTAATTGTTGGATGTTATTCTGTTCATAGCTGTTTTGAAACATTTATTCTGCTTATTAGTATAGTTTTACAATTATTTCTGTGTGGGGATCTATAGCTGCTTGCTAGTTCTGTTTTCCTAATAAGAGGTGTATTCGTTTTTAGGGCCTGATTTAATATTTGTAGTGTTGCCTTTTCATATATAGGGTTGCTCCTGTTTGAGTGTATTCCATAATACAGGTGTAACTGTGTGCGGATTAGTTTATGTGCATTACTACAGATCCTGGGAGTATGTTAGGTCGGTTCTGTGTCTGTTACCGAGATGAGATATTTTACTAGCATGTAAGCGTTTTATCAGTCTTATTTGTTGTGTTTTCTCAAGAGGACATGCATTGGTGGTAAACTGCTGTCTTTTCATAAGTAGGGCTATTGAGCCTGGAAGTAGAAGGAGTTTGAGTTGCTGTTACTGCGATGACACCAGAACCAGAATATCTTTTTTGTAGGGTGAGTTGTATGGGGAATGTCATAATTTTGCTTTACATCCATTATTGTGGGTCAGGGGGGTTCCCGTGGATGCAAACTGTACTTTTACATCTAGCCCCTTGACGATCATGGGTCAGTGCATGTGAGAACCATCTGTCAGGTGTGTCCCGACAGAAAAAAGGTTGAGAACCACTGATCTAGAGGGTACAGAGCTTCCAATGCCAGACCTCCTTTAAAACTGGTTTCCAGGGCGACCCATTCCAGGTCAATCAGCTCCTAGATGGCTTCCAGCATCGGAAAACAACAAGAAGTTTTCCGTAGAGACACCAGGATAGAATTATTCTTTGGTTCTATCATAGGGTCCTTGCCAGGAACTCCCAGAGTCTTCAGGGTCTGGGAAACCAGGGCCAATAATTCATCTCTATGGAAAAAAAGCCATATCATGGTCTGATATGGCTCCAAGCCTAGAGGGATTTACCTATCCTTCAATGAATCTGCATCTCCTTCATTATCTGTGGAGTCTGGGTCCCTGTCAGGCATACCCCTGGTGAGTAGAGGCATGTCTTGAGGCCTGCTGATAGGGCTGGGAGAGAGAGGCATTCCCGGCTGGGGTTTGGTCCGGACAGGGGCAGGAGAGACAGACTGCACCTGTACAAATCTTGAAGGCCTTGAAAAAAATTCCACCCAAGAAAAGGCAGAGTCCATTCCTAGCCCAGGAGGAACTGGGGTAGGTGCAGCTCAATTTCCCTCTCTCATGGTAGACCCAGCCCCAGGATTACTCAGATCTGGGGTTCTACCAGATAAGATAGTGGCTGACATCTTCTGAATGGGAGCAGCCAGGCTTGGAAAAGTTCTTTGAGTCCAACCCTTCCTCGGCCTCCTCACAGTGCTGACATAGGTAGGACTCCAGGTCAGACTGTGTAGACCTAATATGGCGGGCAGCAAAATGTGTTGCTTATGCTTCTTTGCTGCCGGAGCCATAATAAAACTGTAACCGTGTGCTCTGCCAGCTAGCACCTGAAATAAAGTGCGCACAAATCCTGTACCAATGTGCTTAAGTAGAAGCGCATGTATGTGCGAAGTTAGGTGCACAGCGTGTGCACAGAGCCGGCATGCACCGCGCATACTGACAGTCTACGGGGGCAATGGAGACGCAAAAAAGCGTGCGCAAGATGGCGCCACTATGCCTACCACGTGGTGTGCCCACCGAGCCTGAAGCAGGGCCTAGCCCACTGGGAGGCGCTCAACCTGCTCGGAAGCCCCCTTTCCTTACCCCAGTGGGATCGGTAATGTTGTCTGTACGGCATGCTGAGCAAGGAGACTGGAGAAAGAACCAAAGCCCCTCCACATCTCTGAATCGGAATGAGTCCTTTTCTCTCTACTTACTCTACTTGCTCAGCGCTTACTGGCTGAGTACAGAGACTGTCTCCAGCTGCAGGGGGAGAGGGCTTTGGTTTACTGCATCTGCTGCCTTTCAGCTGCTGCAGCAGAAAAGTCCACGCCGGGAACCAGCTACCAGACCAAGGCACACCTCTAAGGGATCTCGGAAATCGTCCCAGGAATTTGACTGGGGGCGGGACCTTTTGGTATCACCGCCGGAGAGCAGGGCTCAATCTTTCTCCTATTTAAAGGTACAATTTCTTCTTCTAACGAGTACTGCAATCCCAATAAGGAAAGCACGTCCTCATCTGCTAGGAGACGGAGAGATACTAAAGGGCTGAGGTCGCTGCAGGGGTATATCTAAAGTGACATCAGCTTTGACACCTGACTGCATCTCCATCTGCTAGCAGGGGAGCATATAACTCATTGGTCCTGAGTCCACCTGGATAAAGCTAGAAATTATAATTTTTTTCACAAAGTTAATGGTTAAAATGAAACCATCAGAAAGTTTGGTGGTATGTGTGAAAGAGTTGTCATCTCAGATGAAAACCATAACACCACAAGTTTGCCATATTAGGTCAGATCAAAAGGTCCATCAAGCTCAGTATTCTGTTTCCAATAGTGGACAAGTACTTGGCAGGATCCCAAAAAGGTCAGATTCCCTGCTGCTTATCACAGGTAAAAGCAATGGATTTCCCCAAGTCCACCTTAAAGGTTTATACTCTTCCTCCAGGAGCTTGTCAAACTTTTTTTAAACCAAGCTATACCAACAAGTTTTACTACATTCCCCAGTAATAAATTCCAGAGTTTAAATTATGCATTGAATAAAAAAAAATAATTTTCTATTTGTCTTAAATTACCTGGCAACTTCATTGCATGTCCCCTAGTACTGTACTTTTTACAAGAGGAAATAGATTCATGTTTACCAATTCTACTCCACTCACATTTTATAGACTTCTATCGTATCTCCCCTCAGCAGTCGTCTCTAAACTGAAGAGCCCAAACTTCTTTAGCCTTTCCTCCTAGGTGACTGGTTCTATCCCCTTTATCATTTTGGTCATCCTTATCTGTACTTTTCTAATTCTATATCTTTTTTGAAATGTGGTGACGAGAACTGCAAACAAAATTCAAAGTGCAATTGTACCATAAAGCAATACAGAAGCATGATGATTGTTTTATTCTCCATTCCTTTACTAATAATTCCTAGCATTCTATTTGCTTTCTTGGCTACTGCCACAGACTGAGCAGAGAATTTCAACATATTCACTATGACACCTAAATCTTTTTCCTGGGTGGTGACACCCAATGAGCAATCTTGCATTGTGTAGCTATAGTTTGGTTTACTCCTCCCTATGTGCATCACTTTGCACTTGTCCATATTAAATGCCATTTACCATTTCTATGTCTAGTCTCCCAGTCTTGAAAGGCCATTTTGCAATTTTTCACAATCCTCTTGTGATTTAACTTTGAATAACTTTGTATCATTTCACTCGTTTCCATCTCTAGGTCCCAGTGAAAATCCCTGGGAAACTCCATGATTTACCTTTTTCCATTTAATCCTATTCTCTCTCTACCAGTTCTCAGTCCAGAACAGAGCACTTCTATCTTATGACTTTTTAACTTCAAGTCTCATGTGGTACTTTTTCAAATGTTTTCTGAAAATCCAGACACACTATATATCAGCTGGCTCACCAATCCACATTTATTCATGCCTTCAAAAGAAAACCAAAAAAGTGGACTGGTGAGGCAAGAATTCCCTTGGCTAAATCCATGTTGGTTTTGGCCCATTAAACTATGACTATTTGAAACTATCATAAAAAACAAAATTACTGAACAATCATTTTTCCTAGCAATGAAGTTAGGCTCATCACTAAGAACAAGAATTACATTAGCCAGACAGATGGCCCTGAATTTCTGAGTCAGTCTATAAGGGCCTTCTGTTAATGCAATAAAATTCTCAATAGGTTTTCCTGTGATGGAGGCTTTATGCTGAGCTATTTCGAGCAATCTTCAGAATTCAATGTCTCTCTAGTGTTGTCTGAAGATTCCCCATGCCCCATTTTTATTTATTTATAATTTTTATATACTGACATTCTTACATTAAAATGCAAATCATACCGGTTTACATAAAACAGAAAAAGCAGGAAAAAGTATTTCCATAGTCAAATGCAGAGAAAATTTATAATAAAATTGTTAATGCATAAAGTAGGAACTTGAAAAAAGGTTACTTAACAGAAAATGTAAAAGAAAAAATATTAAATGAAGCACAAAGTTGCACGAAGGGTGCACAAAAGGGAGAGCCCCTTTGTTGCGCGGCGCCTGATGGTGAGGCGCTTTTCAACCGCCGCCGGAGCTCACAGTGATGTCGGGGGAGGGGCGTGGTCACATCGCAGTCACCCATTTCCCCTCACCTCCTGATGATAGTTCCGTTTCTTTTTTTATTATTTAAGATGGTGTTCACTTCTTGCGGGGGCCCAGGATGGAGGGTGGCCTCCCCGCTCGCCGACACCTGATGGTGAGGCGCTTTTCATTTTTCTGATATATTTTTAAATTTGATATCAGGACTGTATAACTGACCATCTTTCTCCCAAAATGTTTCTGAAATATTTACCACATAAGACGAGAAAGGGAGGTTTGGCTTTATAGAATTAAAAAAAAAAATCTGTTGGGTTATGGAAAATTTTTAATAAAATAAATTAAAAACGATTTGTGCATGAAATATATAAAATTGGTACCAGTGGGGTTTTAAACTACCTTACATCTTCCTCAGTATATATCAAAGCAAAGAATTAATTTAATATCTGTTATGGCACAGTCCTCGCTTTGTGCACCTTTTACCCCTCTATCATCTAATGTCCAACAGACTCCCTTGCAGCTTTTTGCATCAAATGAACCTGAATTGTTTATTATGACTATTTCCACAACAAGCTTCTTTCAAAGTTTTCTGCCTTTGCCTTCCTTACCAATGGTTTGCATTTAACTTGCCAGTGCTTATGCGGTTTCTTGTTTTCTTCATTCAGATCCCTTTCCATTTTTTTTTTTAAAGATGTTCCTTTGGCTAGAAAAGCCTCCCATTCTTCACCTTTTAACAATGCTGACAGTCATTTGGCCTTCCTTCCAGGTTTGTTTTTTAATATGTGGGATGCCATTTGATCTCATTTTATAAGAAGGTATTTTTAAACACCACCCACGACTGAAGTAAACTCTTAGCCTTTCAGTTTTTTCCTAGGTATTTACCTCATTTTATTAGTCTTTCTTTTGAAAGTTAAATGCTATTGCTGTAGATTTCCTTAGTGTCCTCCCTTCAGTTAAGTCAAATTTGATCACAATTGCCAAGTGGCCCCAACACTACTTCACCTCGCACCAAGTCATATGCTTCACTAAGGATCAGGTCTAAATTATCTTTACCTCCTTAGCATGTCCTGATGTAACATTCTCCTGGTCAATACTGGATTAACAAACTACAGATTATTACTGTGCTGCTAATTTTGTTAGCATTTTTTTTCATTCTGGCCAGGTGGACAATAGTACATCCCCACTGCTATTCTATTCCTCTTCTCACATGGAATTTCTATCCATAAAGATTCTATAGTGCATTTTGTTGCCTGCAGACCTTTTACCCTGTTTGACTATGCCCTCTAACATAGTTCCACCCTCCACCAATTTGTTCCATTCTATCATTGTAATATAATTTGTTCTCTAATATCAGTGTCCCATTGGTTATCCTCCCTTCCACCCGGTTTCTGAGATGCCAATTATAACTACTTCATTCAATGCTATACATTCTAACTCTCCCATCATTTATTTATTTTTATATTTTACTTTCTAGCATTTCTAGAAAGACTTTTTCATTTGCATTAATTACCTGCTTAACAGTTGACAGGGGTTATTTGTAATCTTTCTGCTCTGTCTTATCTCTACTTAAAGGCATCTGGGCTCCTTTAGCATTTATTGCAACCTATCAAGATGCCCTAACTTCCCTGATTTGTTAATATCCTACAAAGATACATTCCAGACTATGTCCTACTGAGCAACTTGGCTTTCCCCTATCTAGTTTAAATGCTGCTCTCTCCTTTTAAAAAAAGTTAGTGCCAGCAGCCTGGTTCCACTCTGGGTTACCATGGAGCCCATCCTGTCTGAATAGGCTCCTCCTTTCCCCATTTGCTAACAAACCTAAAAGCCTCTTCCATGCACCATTGTCTCATCCACACAGTGAACTCTGGAGCTTGGCTTGCCTCTGGGGTCCTCAACATTGAATGGGAAGTATTTCTGAGAATGTAATCCTGGAAGTTCTGGATTTCAATTTCCTACCTAAGAGCCTAAATTTAGCCTCCAGAACCTCCCTGCTGAACCTTCCTAAATCACTGGTATTGCACCGGGCAAGCAAGTTGCACCCATTAGCTACTTAGCAATTTAGTTGCCTAATGATTGTATCATCCACTACAATGGCCATCGTAACCCTGATCCCTGGAGACACATCCTCAGTGAGACGATAAAGCATCACCTGGAAGGCAGGTCCTAGCTACAGGATAACTTCCTGCCACACCAAGGTGATGGCCTTCTGCCAGGTGACCTTGCTCCTCCAAAGCAGCACAAGGACTGCTAGACTGGAGTTGGGACCACTGTCACCCCTGAAGGTCTCCTCTATGTATATCTGTCTCATCTCCTTCAGATCTTCCACTCTGGCCTCCAGAGATCAGATGGGTTTGGATAGCGAGGAGCTCTTTGCACCAAGTGCACACATACAGCATTTCACCAAGATATACATTCATATATATGTGTCGCTCGATACAAGAACTGGACAGCTCCCATCTTGCTGCTGGGCTTCTGTCTGCATCTTAATTTGTTGAGTTGATAAAGTCTTAAAGCTGATAAGGAGTAGGTATGTCTTAATTTCAGGGTGGCCAAACTGGATTAAGGTTTTGAATTTATTAGGTGTCTTAAAATCTATGGTTTTGAAGTTTGATAACTAGGTGATTAGTGTTAGTGAATGGCCAGCAGCAGGACTAAAACTAGTCCATCACTAAACATCAGGGTTAATGTTTTAAGTGACTGACTTTATTTTGAAGACTTTCCTTCTAGTAGGGTTTAAAATCTATATAATCAAAACATGAGACAGAAGGGTGGGAGGATGGGAATCAAACTAGTAACTAGCTATTCAGGAACCAGTACTCTCTCCTCCTCACATCAAGTAAACGACCCTTTGCAAACTCACAATTCAAACAATAGCAAACAAAAAATATCTTTTAATAGCTCAAAGAATCAAAGTCTGTCGCAACTGTTGGCATTTGCAACATTGTGGCAAAAGATTGCAAAAGCATGGGGATTTACCTATCCTCTCATCTGTAGAGAGTCAGTCCCTCTATAGCAGAATGAACCACACAAGCACTGCTGCTGCCGCTCATGTTGTAATTTCATAGCTTGCAAGTATAAGGGTGGAGTATCCCCTGCTTTGGTGTTAGAAACATTTCTGGCAAAAAGTTACTGGCTTGGCAGAATAAGAGAAGATTCTCACTGAGTGGGGAAGTAACTCCTGAATAATCGCAATTTAACCAGGGTTTTAGGTCTGTCCCAGATCTCCAAAATATACTAACTTCAATTACCACATGCAAGAGCCTCGTTAAACCCATGGAGTTTTCAAAACATGCTTTAAATATCTACCCTCATCTCCTATGAGTCTGATGTATACCCCATCCAAACTCCCCATTCTTTTCTGCCTGCCTCAACCAGTAATCACTAATATTCAGCACCATGGTCAGCTCCTGACAGCTCAAAGGAATGAAGAAAGCTAATCTACTGTACCACATAGCCTCATCAGCTGAATTACTAGAAAAATGAGAAGTTCACAGTAATAAATGCAGATGGCAAACTTCTGTGCTAACTGCCACCCAATAGTGAGAAAGTAACTAAACTCATTAAAAAAAAAAAAAAAAATGAACAGAAACAATGGCTGTCCATTCACAGAAACAATGGCTTCATGAGTTTATATGACTCACTACAACTATCTATGAACTTATCAGATCAATCTGACTGTTCACACTTACACCTCAGTTGTCAGTAGGCTTTACTGTAATGCTATTAACAGTCTACACCATATCCTGCCTAATCCAATGCCTTCTCTCTGTTCTGTATATTTTACCCATCTGTTGTACATCACTTCATGCATCCGATGAAATGGACTTTGACCTCAAAATCTCATGCTTTAATAAAATTAGTCAGTCTATAAGGTGCCACGCAACTCCTGTCTTTTTTGATACCCCAGACTAACACAGCTATCCTTCTGAAAATTAACTAAACATTTGCGAAGGATAACACTGGAAAAGTTGCTGGTACTGGATGAGAACTAACACTCAAATATCTTCCTTCACAGTACTTGGATTGCAAAAAAGCTTTTAGCACTCGGCAGGATGAGGCTACACAGAAGAGAAAAATAGTTTCTGTAAATAGGTCTCTCTCCATAGCCAACCAGATGTACTAGCAATAACTTGTGAGGTGATGTCATCCAACAGCAAAAAAAAACCAAAAAAAAAAAAAACCACAGACCCAGCTTTCAGAGGTCAATAGAGACTTTACTGAGCATGCATGTCAGTTCCCGTGTATGAACCACTGACTCATGAGTCCCTCAGTCTCTTCCAGAGCTTAATCTTTAGCAAAGTAGTCAGCTATCTAAAGGGAGCGGGTATTACATAGAAAACAGCAGCTGTCAGGGAGACCAAGATCACCACGCACTGAGAAGCTAGGCCGGAGCTCTCTCCGTTTTGGTTTCTTTTTCCTTAAAATGCCTCATACTAAAAGGAAAACTAAATTGAGGGAGATTACCCAGGCTTCTCCCTCAACTGACATTCTTCAACCTAGGATTGAGGGCTTCTTCACCACAACATCTATAAACATGCCGGGTAAGAATGCCCTTGCGGACACCGAAGTGGTGCGAGCATAGTCGATGGGGGCCGAAGAAACATCTGAGCCCCAGCGCACCTACTAGGCCACCTTCCCCCTTCAGCAAAATGCCCGTAGAAGTGGAGCAGAGACCAGTAACCCCCACAGTGATTCCGGCACCTGGGAGCACTGCTACAGAGACAGCTGCAAGCCTTAGCTTTATGGCTTCATCGGAGGAGTTTAAGCGGGAGAGTTTTTTCTTCTCCTGCTCAAAAGATTATATCTAATACACCCCCGATACACACTTTGCAACTGGCATTTGGAGGGGATTCAGCTGCTAACACTCTGTTGAGCGAAAGTGGCTTGGATACCAGGACATCGTTGGCTCCAAAGGTAACTAATTAAACCACCCAGTTATTATACTAGACGCTGTTTGGAATGTTTTAGTTTCTTTGGAAGCTATTTCCTCTTTAACAAAAATTGCTTTGGATATCAATCAGCATGTACTGGCCACTGATAAATTGGTTGCCTCACATGGCAGGAAAATAGAAGTTTTGGAGTCTCGAGTATCTTCAGTTAAGAAGATCCAAAATGGTTTTGTTCAATCTGATTTGATTTACTCCAAGAAGTTAGAGAACACTGAGAATGCTTTGAGAAGACAATTTGAGAGTTCTTAATTTTTCTATTATTAAATTGATTTCACCACTGGAACTCTTTAAGAACTAAATTTCACAAGTTCTCAAGATTCCCAAGGAGGGATTGCCTGTAATTACCAAAACATATTTGCCACAGCAACCTAACTGGTACTCATGAAGATCAAGTGCAAGATCCTTCTTTAAATCTATCGGACTTTCCTGAATCATCACAAGAAGCTCGAGTTTCTAAGAAGGGAACTTTATTAGTTTCTTTTGCTTTTTTGAATGATAGAAATTTAGTCCTTAGATTTTTCTTATTTAATAAATTATTGCCATTTTATGGTCAGAAGATATGGATATTTCCTATAACTAGAGTAACAAGATTGTACGAGGAAATTTCTTTCAATGCATTCTGAAGTTTTGTCATTAGGTGCACAGTTTACATTGAGATATCCATATAAATGTTTTGTGAGATATTTAAAATGTTAGTTATCTGCATTTTGAACCTTCTCAACAGATTTTTCCTAGATTCGCGTGCCCAAGAAGCTCTTTAAAATGGTAAGGCAATTTGGAAATGGTGTCCTTGTTATGCTTCTCTCTATTTCCTTTTTCTTTATTGCAGTGTTTAATTGCTCCCTTTTCTTTCTTGGCCTCCCAACTTTTTTTTCTTATCTTGAGAAATGTGAAGTATTTATTTTTCCTTTGTAAATTTGTTGTTAATCATTGTATAATAAGACATTCCTCATTTTCTGCTAAAAGGTCTAAAATTTATGGGGAAAAAAAAAACCAAACATGACGGCAGAAAGACCGTAAGGCCCATCCAGACTGCCCATCCATCCAAATTTACTTTTCATCACTTCCTTAGAGAGCTCTTGTATTTATCCCTATGCTGTTTTTGTCTCCACCACTTCTACTAAGAGGATGTTCCATACATCTACCACCCTCTGTAAAGAAATATTTCCTAGGATTACTCCTGAATGTACCCCCTTTAAACCTCTTCATGACTCCTCGTGCTAGAGCCTCCTTTCTATTGAAAGAGGCTTTCCCTCCTGTGCATGGAAACCTTTGAGATATTTGAATATGTCTATCATATTTCCCCTATCTTGCCTTTACTTTAGGGAAAACATGTTTAGATATTTAAATCTATCCCCATATGCTTTAGAACAAAGACCAGTGACCATGTTAGTAACCACCCTCTGAACTGACTCCATCCTGTTTATATTCTTTTGAAGGTGTGGTCTCCAGAAATGTACACAGTATTCCAAGTGAGGTGTCACCAGGGACCTATTCAGGGGCAATTAAGTATGGCTAAGTCATCCTGTTGTCTACAGGGAACAAGTTGTATTACAGGTATGCAAACTTGCTTTTGCAGTCCACAAACAGGCATGAATTAACACATGGGGAGTCCTAAGCTAAGGGTTACATAGCATAGCAAATACTAAGACAACCCAGTCCCATCAAGTGAAGAAGCTTTAAGTACACTGAACTGAGAGGTTCAATGAAACATAGAAATGACGGCAGAAGAAGACCAAACGGCCCATCCAGTCTGCCCAGCAAGCTACGCACTTTATCCATTTTTTCCCCTTTTTTTCTCTCCCACCTGTTACTATTGGCTTCCAGTACCCTCCAGCCCTAATTCCCCCTCCACCCCACCACCAATTTAGAGAGCAGCGCCGTATCTGCATCCAAGTGAACGTCCAGCTCAATTAGGGGTAGCAACCGCTGTAACAAGCAGGCCACACCCTTACCCCATGCTCTTACCCACCCCTGTTTTTATTTTTTTGTTTGGTTTTTTTTTTGGAGATAGCAGCCCTCCATCCTTCCGCTCCGTGAAGGTGGAACACCAACTACTGGCCACTGGCATCCCGCTCCGTGAATGCCTCTGCGGCTACTGCCGCTCCGTGCAGTGTTTTGCTGCCTCTGTGGCTACTGCCGCTCCGTGCAGTGTTTTGCTGCCTCCTCTTTATTCACGCCCTCTAGACTTGATGGATCCACAGTGTTTATCCCATGCCCCCTTGAAGTCGTTCACAGTTTTAGACTTCACCACTTCCTCCGGAAGGGCATTCCACGCATCCACCACCCTTTCTGTGAAGAAATACTTCCTGACATTGGTTCTTAGTCTTCCTCCCTGGAGCCTCAGCTCGTGACCTCTGGTTCTGCTGATTTTTTTCTGACGGAAAAGGTTTGTCGTTGTCTTTGGATCGTTAAAGTTTATCAAGTATCTGAAAGTCTGAATCATATCACCCCTGCTCCTCCTTTCCTCCAGGGAGTACATATTTAGATTGTTCAATCTCTCCTCGTATGTCATCCGATGAAGACCCTCCACCTTCCTGGTCGCCCTTCTCTGTACCGCTTCCATCTTGTCCTTGTCTCTTTGTAGATACGGTCTCCAGAACTGAACACAGTACTCCAGGTGAGGCCTCACCAAGGACCTGTACAAGGGGATAATCACTTCCCTTTTCTTACTCGATATTCCTCTTGCTATACAGCCCAGCATTCTTCTGGCTTTTGCTATCGCCTTGTCGCATTGTTTCGCAGACGTCATATCATTAGACACTATCACCCCAAGGTCTCTCTCCTGCTCCGTGCACATCAGCCCTTCTCCCCCCATCGAATACAGTTCATTTGGATTTCCACTCCCCATATGCATGACTCTGCACTTCTTGGCATTGAATCTCAGCTGCCATATCTTCGACCACTCTTCCAGCTTCCTTAAATCCAGTCTCATTCTCTCCACTCCTTCCGGCGTGTCCACTCTGTTGCAGATCTTAGTGTCATCCGCAAAAAGACAAACCTTACCTTCTACCCCGTCCGCAATGTCGCTCACAAATATATTGAACAGGACCGGTCCCAACACCGATCCTTGTGGTACACCACTTAAAACCTCCCTCTCTTCAGAGAGAGCTCCATTTACCATCACACATTGGGTACTTGCCAGGTTTGGTCACTGTTGGAGTAAGGATGCTGGGCTTGATGGACCCTCGGTCTGACCCAGTATGGCATGTTCTTATGATCCCTGCTCTAAATGCACAGCAAGTATTTCAACATGCAGTATAAGCATGCAAAGGATCCAATTAAACTGACATGCACAAAACTTCAAGCATTCAGCTGCCGCGCTGAAAATTTGGCACAAAAATCCCCTCTGCACAAAATCCTGTTACAGACCTTCTGCCTAAAAATATAAATATAAATAAATATATATAAATATATATATACAAGCCGTTAAGCCCGTTAAAACGGGCTACATCCCTCTGTCTCTCACCTCCCCCTCATTCTCTCTCCCCTACCTCCCTCCCACCCACTCATATCATATATAGATATGTATATAGGGTGTATATATACGTATATACACACACACACACATATATACATATATATATGTATATATGTGTATATATACGTATATATACACACACACACACATATATACATACACACATACACACACAAATATACATACACACACACAAATATACATACACACACACATATATACATACACACAAAACAAAAATGGCTGTATAGCCTTCTCATAGGCAGTTTATAAAAAGGTCTATTAGATTCTTCCCTCATTACTTCCAGGCCATGCATCCCCCCCCCCCCCCCCATGGTAATGTGTAGCCTTGAGTGTTATCCTCTAGCTCAGCGGTTCTCAACCGGTGTGTCGCGACACACTAGTGTGTCGCCAAGCACCGGGTAGTGTGTCGCGTGCTCCGGGTCCCTCCCGCTGCTCTTTCTTCCTTGCTGCCGTTGCCGCCGGGCTATCAGCACGTTCAAGCCCAGCGGGAACGGCAGCGGCGCTAAAAGAAGCTGTGGCATTTGTGGCTGGGCCTTTTCTTCTTCCTGCGCGGCGCCCCCCCCCCCCCCCGTGACCCGGAACAGGAAGTGATACGCGGTGCGCGGGAAGGAGAAAGAGCCGGCCCGGGCCGCGTGATAAAGTAGCAGCGGCAGCAGCAGCGTCATCGGCCCCCGGGCAATCGAAGCAGCCGGTAATCAAGAAAGGAGAGAGCAGCTTGAGCCTCCCGCGGCCGATGGGAATCTACTTTCTTGGCTTGCGGGGGCTGGAGGAGGAGGAGGCTGCTGCAGTTTCCATTTGTGCTCGGGGGGGGGGGGGGGGGGGAGGAAGTGAGTGAGAGAAAGAAGCAGCCAGCCTGCGTGTGATTGCGAGCACGTTTGTGAGTGAGAGAAACTGGTCAGAGAGTTGATGTGGTGTATATGTGAGAGACAATGAAAGTGACTGCTCAGGGAGATGACTGATGTGTATGTGAGAGTGTGAGACATTAGTCAAGGAAGTGACTGATGTGTGTGTGTGTGTGAGAGAGAAAAAGCATGGAAGTGAGAAATCTGGGTATGTGAGAAAGAAAGGGCGTAAGTATTGGTTCCCAGTTGTTTCCATACTGTTTTATGTACAACGCAATTGCGTATTTTTTCGTTCTCTGTACACCGACGTGATATCTCTGATGAGCGGCGGTATATAAAAACCAATAAATAAATAAATAAGAAGCCTGGTGTTGGGGGGGAGGGGGGGTGTGTGTGTGTGTGTGAAAAAAAGCATGGGAGTGAGAAGCCTGATTATGTGAGAGAAAGAGCATGGGAGTGGGAAGCCTGTGTGTGTGTGCATGCATGAGAGCGAGAGACTGGTTGCTAAGGTGACGGGGTGTGTGAGAGAAAGAGACTGGTGTGTGTGAATATGAGAGAGAATGTGATTCAGGGAATGAGAAGCCTGTGCAGTGGAGTGCGAGCATGGAAATGAGAGAGAGACTGGTGTGTGTGTGTGTATGTATGTGTGTGTGTGTAAGAGAGAAAGTGAACATGGGAATGAGAAGCCTGTGCATGTGAAGAGAGTGAACATGGGAGTGAGAAAACTGGGTGTGTGTGAGACACAGCATGTGAGGGAGAAGCCTGTATATGTAAGACAGAACATGGAAGTGGGAAGCCTGTGTGTATGCATGAGAGAGATCAGGTGATTGGTGTGTGTGTGAGAAAGTGATTATGGGAGTGAGAAACCTGGGTGTGTGTGAGACACAGCATGGGAGTGAGAAGCCTGTATATCTGAAAGAACATGGGAGTGGGAAGCCTGTGTGTGTGTATGCATGAGAGAGATCAGGTGACGTGTGTGTGTGTGTGTGTGTGTGTGAGAGTGTGTGAGAGTGTGTGAGAGTGTGTGAGAGAGAGAGAGAGAGAGAGAGAGAGAGAGAGAGAGAGAGAGAAAGTGATTATAGAAATGAGAAGCCTGTGCATGTGGAGAGAACAAGCATGGGAGACTGGTGAGTGTGTGTGAGACAGAAAGTGATTATGAGAGTGAGAAGCCCGTATATGTAAGTAGAACACGGGAGTGGGAAGCCTGTGTGTGTATGGCATGAGAGAAACTGTTCAGGAAGGTGACTGGTGTGTGTGTCAAAGACTGGGAGATGATTAGTGTGTGAGAGACAGAAACTGGTCATGGGGGCATGACTGGTATGGTGTGTGTGTGAGAAACATGGGCACTAAGAAAGAGGACCATGAGTATAGAGCTTAGCTTCTACTGCTGCTTCTGGTGTGTGCTACGGCCTGCATGGAAGAGGAGCAGGAGAGCTGCTGGAGGGGGTAAGTAAAGGTGGCTTTTTAAGTTTATTTTTCTTGATTGACTGCCATTTTAATTATTTAATATTATGTGATGTGTCTGCTTTTTTTGAAATATTTTATTGGTGTTTGGAGAATTTTTTAATAGTTTTTAATTGTTGGATGTTATTCTGTTCATAGCTATTTAGAAACATTTATTCTGCTTATTAGTATAGTTTTACAATTATTTCTGTGTGGGGATCTATAGCTGCTTGCTAGTTCTGTTTTCCTAATAAGAGGTGTATTGGTTTTTAGGGCCTGATTTAATATTTATATTGTTGCCTTTTCATAGATAGGGTTGCTCCTATTTGAGTGTATTCCATAATACAAGTGTAAATGTGTGTGGATTAGTTTATGTGCATTACTACAGATCCTGGGAGTATGTTAGGTCGGTTCTGTGTCTGTTACCGAGATGAAATATTTTACTAGCATGTAAGAGTTTTATCAGTCTTATTTGTTGTGTTTTCTCAAGAGGACATGCATTGGTGGTAAACTGCTGTCTTTTCATAAGTAGGGCTATTGAGCCTGGAAGTAGAAGGAGTTTGAGTTGCTGTTACTGAGATGACACCAGAACCAGAATATCTTTTTTGTAGGGTGAGTTGTATGGGGAATGTCATAATTCTGCTTTACATCCATTATTGTGGGTCAGGGGGGTTCCCGTGGATGCAAACTGTACTTTTACATCTAGCCCCGTGACGATCATGGGTCAGTGTGTCACGCATGTGAGAACCATCTGTCAGGTGTGTCCCGACAGAAAAAAGGTTGAGAACCACTGCTCTAGCTCAACCTGTTAGACACTTCTCTTCTCCAGCATTTTTTGTGTTAATTTATCCATGTTTGTAGGCATCAAATTTACTGAATTTTATGTTGTCCACTTTATGCCTTACCAATCTTACATCATTCTTATTTAACTTTAATTGTTCTGTATGCATGCGCTCATGTGCTCAAAGTTTTCCAATTATATAATCTACCTTGTGGCTTACCTGCAAGAAAAAAAGCAGAATATCTAACACATAAAACAGAGAATGTTTTACTTAGTTTATACCTAAATTTACCTTATTTTGGGGCTGCTGTGTTTGAAGAATTGTAAAAATTTAGGGATCATAACATTGAGAGGTCTATCCAACACATCACTATCCAAAATTTCAGCAGAATCTTCACATATCTTCTGAAGGGCTCCAAAAGCTCCCTAAAAAAATAACCATCATCATTAGTTATTCAAAAACAGGGAAAACATTGTTATGTGTTATAGTATTCACTAGAAAACTATAAGGATCCTAAGTACTTCGTTGGCTTACATTTACTGAGTGGGAAGTACATAGCAAGAGTAACTTATACCTACTCACTGAGATGTCTTCCTTCTGTTTTTATTCTTTAATCAAGTGCTTTTTTGCTTTTTGTTTTTTTATTTCTTTTAATGGCTCATAATTCTTGGTCTTTTAACTCTCCTGTATCGTAACTCTCGCCTTGGTAGAGAGAACACAGCCATGATAGATTAAAGTAATATGTACTGCGTTCTCTCTACCAAGGCAAGAGTTACAATACAGGAGAGTTAAGACCAAGAATTATGAGCCATTAAAAGAAATAAAGCAAAAAATAAAACAAAAAAGCACTTGATTAAAGAATAAAAAACAGAGGGAAGGGCATTTTCCATAGATAGCAAGATGAATTAGCCATAACATTTGGTCATGACATCCAGCCGCACTGAACAGACCTATCTCATGGCTAGTAGAGATTTTTGCTCTACTAACCATGTCTGGGAATTCTCACTGACATTACCTCATGAGACCCTTAAGTCAATTTTAGAGCTATGTCTAACTAGGTAGTGGACTCTCCAGGGAGGCAAGTGGGTATTCAGTATGGCTAATTTAATCTATGGAAAATACCATTTATGGTAAGTAAAACTTGCTTTTTCCACTAATAAGCAGGAATGAATTAGCCATAACATATGAGGAGTTACAAGCTAATAGGTTGCAGCAGAGTATTTAGTTAAAAAGCAACCTGGTCCCCACTGTGGAGAGTAGACTACTGGGTGAACAGGCTAGGCAAAACTGCTTGTCCGGATTTACTGTCAGAGCCAGTCCAGACAGAAATGGGACATAAAAGTGGGGCATTGCAGCTTTGCAAATGTCTTCAAGAGTCACAACTCGCCGATGAGCTACCGATGAAGCCATGGCTCTAATGTGATGAGCCTTGGAGTCTAATTTGATGCCTAACTTGCAGCATTGAGCAATGCAGTCCGATAGCCAGTTGGACAAAACTTTTAGCCACTGCTATGCCCAGTCTGTTTGGATCATAAAAGTCAAATAGTTGGAAAGCCTGATGACAAGGCTATGTTCTTTTATACTAAGCCAAAGCTCTTTTATAGTCCAACGTATAAAGGGCTTTCTCACCTTTATGTGCATGCTGCCTCAGGAAGAATATAGGTAGTATGATGGCTGAATTAATATGGAAAGCTGACAACCTTCAGAAAAAATCTTTGGTTGGGTGTGGAGTACCACTATTGTGGAATAAATGCATGTAAAGGAGGATAATGAACTAAAGTCTAAAGTTCGCCAACTTCTGGCTGATGTTACTGCTACAAGAAATATTAGCTTCTTTCACACTAACAAGGAAAGTATCGCCAATGGTTCAAAGGTGGCTTCATCAGCTGTGCCAGGACTATGTTCAAATCCTATGGAATGGGAAATTTTAGAACGCCACAAGCAATTCATGAAATTTGATACTACTGAATAAATGGAGGTAGGCTTACTCTATTTGTACATAAACTATAATGGCACAGAGATGCACTTTTTTTTGTTTTTAGTAAAAAATATAGTACTGGAAAAAATGCAGAGAACGACGACCAAAATAAGGGGCATGGAACTGCTGCCCTATGAGGAAAGGCTAAAGAAGTTAGGGCTGTTCAGTTTCGAGAAGAGACGACTGAGGGGGAATATGATGGAAGTCTACAAAATCATGAAAGGACTTGAACAAGTTAATGTAAATCTGTTATTTACTCTCAAATAATAGAAGGACCGGGGGCGGGGGCACTTTATGAAGTTAGCACGCAGCTCATTTAAAACAAATCGAAGAAAATTCTTTTTCACTCAATGCACAGTTAAGCTCTGGAATTCATTGCCAGATGTGATTACAGCAGTTAGTGTAACTGGGTTTAAAAAAGGTTTGGATAAGTGCTTAGAGTAAAAATCCATAAACTACTATTAATTAATAAGCAATAGTAGCTTAAGATTTATTTAATATTTGGGTACTTGCCAAGTACTTGTGATCTGGATTGGTTACGGATGGAAACAGGATACTGGACTAGATGGACCCATGGGTCTGACCCAGTATGGCATATCTTATGTTAATTTATAGAGGTGTGGCAGAAAAGAGTGTCAGTGATATTTTTAAGTAGCTAGCAATCCTGCCATACTCCTCAGAACCCTGTTTCCCACCCTTCCCCAATATTTATACTCTGGGGAAGTGGGAGATGAGTGAATGGTGAGGATCTGTGCTCTTTTTCAGGGCCAGTTCAAGGGTATTAGGCGCTCAAACATTACACCCTTGTGCTCCCCCATTTCCCAAGCTTTCACCACACAATTAAATGTATGTATGAACAGATTTTACATAAAAAAAGGACATTCAAAGTACAGTCTTCTGATGTAAAAATATCTTACAACAATACTTATGTTCAATGCTGTGATGCCAATGAGAAAACCCTGCAAAAACACATTTGGATCCTATATGGTATTAGGCCTATTGTAAAGTGCACTGGGTTTGGGCTTAGCCATCAAAAAACTATGAATAAACAACTATAATTACAGTATAGTAAACCTCCGATACCAAAACTGCACTAATAGCCATCACTCAAACGGTAAAAATCCTACCCATGAAAATGCAACATTGCAAATACTACACCATGCTCTAAAATACCAATACATCCCCTATTAAAAAAAACAAATATTATAAATCCCTACACACAAACTATACAATAGCAGAATACCTCACTTCCAATACACACCATAACACAGACAGACCATAAAGTATAAACAGAAGTGTGCAAATACTGAACTAAAAATTGCTAATAGCTAGACTCTCTATGCTGTGCAACAATAGAAAAACACCATTCCTCATAACACAAAATCAGGAAATATAAACAGTCATGGTAAAACCATACAAATCAAAATATATTTCTAGACAGCTGACGAACAGAACATTCTAAAATTAAATTCATATAAAAATTTTAAAAATGTTTCCAAAAACTATAAAATATGCAAAAATGGCAGACAGACCCCAATAATTAAAACAAGAATAAAAAAAATAAATGTCCAGCTTTTCATACTAGGGATCTTTTGATTTCCAGTCACTCTGAAACTGGCCTGGAATAGTGGGGGAATGGGGAGCTACACGCAAATTTTGTCCACTCTCACATATACACACACTTTTTAACACTCGCTCGCTTTCACACACATGCACTCACTGGATCCCTCTTGCTCCCCTTTCTTCTGCCCCCTTTGCTTTCCTTCTCTCCCCTCACACCCATCCTTCCCCTTTTCACTCACCCCCTTTACATTCCATTCTCCCTAATTTACACCCTTCCTCTCCCCTCCCATTCCCTCACACTCACACTTTTTCTTCCTTTCCCTTATACTCCAACCCATTGGGTCTCTTTTTTCCTGTCCGCAGGGTGTGGGAACCCTGTGTGCACGTTCTATTCCAGCGCTGGCCCAAGGGTTGTCTTTCTGCCTGAGGGGTATGGAATGCCCGCCAGCATGTCAATTTCAGCTGCTGCCACTCATCTTCCTGCAAGACCGAGACCTGCCACCCCCCCCCCCGTGAGTACATGAAACCAGAGTCGCCACTGCCTCTGTCTTCCTGCTTGCAGGGCTGGGAGCCCAGTGAGCATATCACAAATTCTTGCCGCCATCTTCTTCCTATCCACAGGGCTAGGGATCCCTGCAGGTATGTCAAATATGGGCCACTCCCACTGTTTTCTTCCTACTCGCACGGTTGGAAGCCCCACGAGCACATAAGAAATGGCCTGTTGCGCCCCCCCACCCGTGCAAATGCATTGTATGCAAACCCAGTCATGCTAGGCCTGGCAGTGGCAAAAGCCAGAGGGATGCTGGGCTGGATAGAAAGAGGAATAACCAGTAGAAAATAGGAAAGAAAAAAAAAAAAAAGGGAGGTGATACCCTTGTACAGGTACTGTGTTCAGTTCTAGAGACATCTCATCTCAAAAAGGATAAAGATAGGATAGAAACCGTTCAGAGAAAGGTGACCAAAATGGTGTGGGGTCTGCATCAAAAGTCATATGAGATGAAAATGAAAGACCTGAATGTGTATACTCTGGAGGAGAGGCGGTGCAGAGGAGATATGATACAGACCTTCAAATACCTGAAAGGTATTAATGATGGATAAACAAGTCTTTTCCACTGAAAAGAAAACTGCAGAACTATGGGTCATATATTGAAACTGCAGGAGTTGACTAAAGAACCAACATCAGGCAATGTCTACGGCCCGAACTCGCCTTCTGCGGCGTTTTTCCAGAACATCTCCAATCTTCTGATCACTCAGAGTACGGGGGGCTTTCTATTGGCAGGTGACTTTAACTCAGTACATGACCCCTCTCTAGATAGGTCCTCCTCTCCTACTGCCACCACCTTTAGACCCCGAAGTACCTTCATTGGTCAATTATGTCATGATCTGAACCTGCTGGATTATTGGAGGGTACTGCACACCACCGAAAGGGATTATACTCACCTCTCAAAAGCTCACAAGACACTATCCCGCATTGATTATATTCTAGGCTCCACAACCCTGTTCCCCTTTGTGGCTGAGACTGGCATACATGAACCGGGAGTGTCGGATCATGCAATGCCCTGGGTGGCGGTTAACTGGGGGGGAAGAGACAGAAAGAATTAGATGGTGGAAATTCCCCAATTTTCTGAGGGAGGATTCGAAATTTCAAGCTTATTTGATTGAAAAATGGGAACAATATCAAGAGACGAATGCTCAGCATGTAAGCAACCCAGAACCTTTCTGGCAGGCTAGCAAAGTGGTTTTGAGGGGTGAAATAATTTCATACTTACGCTCCAGAAATAAGGCTATAAACTCTGAAATTCTTACCTTGGACAATCAGCTAAAGCAGGCAAAAGCGACCATGATTCACAGTCCTACAACATCCCACAATGCAAACTACCATCACACTCTTAGTACGTTACAAGCTATACTCCAAAGAGCATTAAAATCACTACAATATAAGGAGCATTCCTTTTTCAGATTCGGGAACAAGTCTGGGAGGGCATTAGCGAATCTTATCCGACTACGCAGAAGTAAAACTCACATAGAAAAATTGTCCCTTAATCAGGGGACGTGGGCAACTAGTGGAGCTGACATTTGTGAAGTTTTTAAACAGTTTTACAAACACCTGTATACAGATGATAGATCAGGGGGAGCGATGGAAGAAAATGAGTTTCTCACAATTAAAACTCCCTACCCTCTCGGAGTTGCAATTGGAGAAATTAAACACGCCGCTCACTAGTAAGGAAATCCTCCAAGCCATAAAAAACAGCAAGGCGGGGAAGACACCCGGCCCCGATGGCTTCGCGTATGATTATTACAAGATTTTAGGGGAGCGCGTGGTAGATTCTTTGCAGTCTTTTTATCAGAATGCTTTGGACCGGAAAGTCTTTCCTATTGATTTCAATAAAGTCTACATTACCATCCTCCCTAAGCCAGGCAAAGATCTGACATCTCCTGCCTCGTACAGGCCAATTTCATTGCTCAACTCTGACCTAAAACTATTGGCTAACACGTTGGCGACGAGGTTAAGTGGCATACTGCCTAGCCTCATTTCCAAGCATCAAGTGGGGTTTGTGAAAGGTTGCTCATCTAGCTCCCATATAGTAAAACTGCTTATGGCGATTGAATTTTGTCAAAAGAAAAAAATACCAGCTATGGCTGTAAGTTTTGACTCAGAGAAAGCCTTCGACAGGGTCTCCTGGGACTACTAGTTTTCGGTCTTAAGTCGCTATGGCTTTCAAGGCCCCATTCTGGAGTATCTTTCTTTGTTATACCACCAACCTACCTCACATATCCTAGCAAATGGGCAGCTTTCTCAAGAGATTATACCACAGAGAGGGGTAAGGCAGGGTTGCCCATTGTCCCCGCTATTATACATATTGGCCATAGACCCGCTGTTACGGTCTATCTCGCAAGACCCGGAGGTTTCTGGTCTTGCTGCGAGCACCCAAGTATTCAAGACAGCGGCTTTTGCAGACGATATTCTCATCTTCCTCACTAATCCCAGGACATCTCTACCCCGGGTTCTATGCTTGCAACGATTTTATGGCAGTTTTTCTGGGCTAAAGATTAATGCTGATAAGTCCGAAGCACTGAAGGTGTTTGGAGACCTACAGAGATCATGGGGCACCACCTTCCCTCTTAAGTGGGCTCAGGGACCCATTAAGTACTTAGGTGTCCTGGTCTCCAGTGACCCCACCGCCATATACCACCTCAATGTCCAGCCACTGTTCAAAAAGATGAGAGAACGCTTACAGAGATGGCGAAACCTACCTGTTTCCTTAATGGGTAGAATGCATTTGCTAAAAATGGTGGAGCTCCCGAAGTGGCTCTACCTCCTACATATGCTGCAGATATGGTTGTCCAGGAAAGACCTGCAGGCTATAAATAGGGAAATGCGCACTTTCCTTTGGAGGGGGAAAAGGGCAAGGCTAGCACTTAGATACTTGATGGGTCCGGTGCAAGAGGGCGGATTACAATGTCCAGACTTACAGCATTACAACCTGGTTTCTATGCTCCGACATATTAGGGACTGGATTCAGGGTACAGAATATTTCTCCTCGACACATTTCGTACAGAGTTGGCTGGGGCACTGGTCCCCGGCCTCCATAATTCAGATACGGTCGGCGGCGATCCCTCCGTCCAGCAGACACTTCCTATTAATTGAATCTGGTCGTAAAGCCTGGCGTCATCTAGGCAGAATAATGAACCTGTCCGGGAGGGAGACCCTGTTGCTACCTATATGTGGTAACCCCCTCTTCCCACCTGGACATGGTACTACAGTATTTCAAAGCTGGGATTCTAATGGATTACGAATGCTCTCACAGTTGATTAATCCCAACACTAACATACTATACAGCTTTCAGGACTTACAAGACAAATACCACCTCCCTAGCTCGGTCTTCTATGCCTACCTACAATTACGGCATTTCCTCTACAGTAGTGACCTCACAAGTATATCAGGGGCCCACAGAGAACAACTGAGAATCGTCCTGGGAGTGGGAAGGCCCATACTTTATTCCAGCTCCACGTTCTCTAAGCTCTTGAAACCACACCGAAGTACAAAGGGTCTGGAGCGGATAGCTGAGAGATGGGAGTCTCTACAGGGTGTTGAGGTCACGGAAACTCAAATCAAAATATTTCTTAAGAGATCCTTGCAGATTACAGAGAACACCCAATTAAGAGAACTGCAGTTTAAATTCATATGGCAAATATACACCACAACTGCTACTGCAGCTAAAATGGGGGTCTGTTCATCCCCTTTATATCTTAAATGTCAAGTGGAGGATGGGGGTTACTACCATAGTTTCTGGGCATGCCAGAAACTGCTAAACTTCTGGTCTTCTATACAAACTTTCTGCTCCAAGATCTGTGCATACGCCTTGCCACTTTTACCCGAGGCATGGCTTTTAGGCTCCTATATGTTGCCACCTCCAGGCCGGGCTTCCGCTACCCTTTGATCCTAGCAGCTCAAGGCCCCCATTATGGTACCTGACAGCCATAGGCCAGTGATGGGACAGCACAATGCCCCTTAGTGCCCTGCTGGGCCACCAAGGAGCCTCGAGGGCACCAGACCACTGAGCCTGGATTCCTCGGCATACCAGGATGCTTGAGTAAATGGAGACCCCAGCACTCAAGCTGTTAAAGGCCAAAATCCTTGTCACTCAAGGGCTTCAGTGGCACTTGAGGGCTCTCAAGAGCCCTGGTGGTTGATGGCCTCAGGGACAACCAGGGTGCTCAACGGTAATCCTAGTGCCTGTTTGGTGGTGCTCGACATTGTCTAGAGCGGCAACGAAAGGCATCAGTGGCCACCACTCATGATGGCCTCCATGGCAGCCCCACATCTTGATGGCATCAACAGCATGGATGGGACAGAGGCATCAATGCAATAGAGGTCAGTGCCACTACTCCGCCACCTCGAGGCCCAAGGCGCTTGTATGACTCCAGCGCATTGAGAATCCACATCCACAGATGCCTACAGCACAGAAGGCTCTTATGGCATAGAGGGTGGTCACGCACCCTGATGACAGAGGACACCCAGGTACCCTGAAAGCATCAAGTGTGCCCATGGCACTCAATGGCAATCCTGGTCCCTGATGTGGTCCTGACACTGATCAACGGTGCCGGTCACAGATGTGCACAGGCAACAGTTACTGGGCATAGCACCAAAAGCGTGAAAGCAAGCAGCTTGCCCAGGATCCTGTTCACCCTCTCACAGGAGACTGCACTGCCATCACCGATAAGCAGGAGAAGAGGCTATATCATCCAGGGCTCCTGCCCGTGGAGACTAGTTCCTTTGAATGTGGGAAGGATAAGATCTTTCCCCCTGACAGGAACAGTGAGGTCCTCGATCTCTGCAATGTCTGAACATCCATCGATGCAGACTGATCGGTGAAACATGGAACTCCTGCTCAGGCAAGTCCCCAGGCTCAGCAGCCTACTTGGCTCACCCACGGACTGCATTCAGTCAGTCCCGCCAGCACCCGATAAAGGCACAAAAACAAACAGATCAAGAAGAGGACACATACTAAATTACCGATGCAGTATTTTTTTTTTTTTTTTTTAAGGAATAGAAACAGACTGCCAGACTGCACAGCAATTAAGGCCCACCATGTGGCTGGGAGACAAAGGAAAGAAGAAAAGGAAAAATCACTACTGTAAGGTAAAGGAAAGAAAACAGCTGCAGCTCTAGGAAAAAAAAAAAAACAACTTACAAAAACTGAGGAGACAGCAAAGCTGAATACCGTGACACACACAGCTCCCACGACCACATGATGCCGCAGAATAAAAGAGCCCGAGGGATTCTGCCTAGGGGGAAGGGTGATGACTACAGCTGCACACACTCAGTAGGGCATGTTTGAAAGTTCTAGATTCTTTCAGATCAAAGCTCCATGCCTGGCTCCATCCAATGATGTCACCCATGTGTGAGGACTACCATCCTGCTTGTCTGAGAACATATCCTACCAAAAGCAACTTGCTGGGCAGACTGGATGGACCTTTGGTCTTTATCTGCCATCATTTACTATGTTACTATGTAGGGGCAATTAAATCAAGCACAGAGAAATAAATGATTCCAAATTACCCATTTCAAC
The DNA here is from genome assembly GCF_901001135.1 of Rhinatrema bivittatum. Taxonomy (NCBI): domain Eukaryota; kingdom Metazoa; phylum Chordata; class Amphibia; order Gymnophiona; family Rhinatrematidae; genus Rhinatrema; species Rhinatrema bivittatum. The sequence continues at coordinate 684,392,069 of NC_042615.1, read as the reverse complement.
TACTAGGCATGTTGTGAATAAAATTTAATACTAACAAAAATGTCTCCAAGTTACAATATATATATTTCTTTAGACCATCATACTCAATACTCCCAGCATTAAACTTTCAATCGTCTTATCATATGATAAAGTCCATCTCTAAACATGGTAGAGTTTGAGACTCAATCTCTGGGGGTCTAGGGCTGGCAAGATGAAAGAGGGAAGATATTTGTAGTTCCAGTTTATGACAAAATCATTGTAAACCAGTTAAGAGGATATTTTTACTTGCAAAAAAATAAACAAAAAATAGATCAAAGTTTTGGAGATGGACTCAACTATATGATTAAGGTGGCAGTTGAAGGCTTAATGCTGGGAGTGCCTAGTATGATGGTCTAAAGAAATATATGCATTGTAATTTGGAGTCTTTATTTATTTATTTTTAAAATAGGATTGATTGTGGCCTTCCATTTGTGACACTGAATTGAGTTAGGTGAATACAATTTACACAGATTTTGAATTGTCTGTATGCAAATGCCAGAAGTCTAAAAATTAAGATTGGAGAGTTGAAACGTATGGCATCAAAGGAGGATATAGAAATAATGGGCATCTTAACAACCTGGTAGGAGGATAACCAATGGGATACTGATATTTCTTTACAAAGTGTATTAAAAGTGACAGGCCATGTCTAATTGGTGGAATAGCACTATGTTAAGGATGGCATTCAGTCAAACAGGATAGAAGTCCTGCAGGAGACAAAATGCACTATGGAATCTAAGGGTAGAAATTCCATGTGTGTTAGGGAAGACTATAGTGGTAGGGGTATGCTACCGTCCAACCTGGCCAGGATGAAGGAACAGACAGGGAAATATTAAATTAGTAAACCTAATAAATGAGGCAACAATAGTGGGAGATTTCAATTATCCCACTATACTGATTGAGCAAATGCACCAAAGGTACATGTTCAGCCCAATTCATACCCACCCACCAAAAGATTCAACCCCTACCCCGAAATGTAAAAATTAAATACTGGTAGTGGCTGGGCCTGGCACTCCATCCCTCCCCTCCCTACCAAATACATCACCACCAAGTGTTGCCTTCTCAGCACTCCTCCTACCTCCACACAGCCACTCTGAAGTACACTTAGGCGCTTCTAGCATTACTGTGGTTATAGCACTGAAAGCGTACTCTACACCAATAACAGTTTGCTTCCAGCTCTACCACCAAACCAGGGGGGAGTAGAGGTGTTAGACTTTTGTGGTTACGGTGCAAATTGAGGCAGGAAGCCTGCGGTTGTGGGAATTTGTTTAAAAAGGGTAGCCAACCAGATATCAAGCCAGAATTTAGGACTGCTCTGAAGTAGGTCCAAAGTTATCCAACTAACTTAACTGGATAGAATTGAAATTGGGCTAAGTTAGCAGGATAACTGGCATGCCCCGGAATGGTTTTTATCCAGCTAAATTATAGCAGGATGCAGGGACAAATTTAGGATTTGCCATTTATTTATTTAGTTTTATATACAGTCACTGGAATGGTTCACAACATTAAATAAAAAATATACTTACTCTAATATACAAATAAATGAACCTAAAGTGCCTACATTATGACATAGGTAACTTAAAACAAATCTTGGTAAAATAAACCCTACAATCATAAAAGAAACTTAAAATTCTCTAAAAACATCATAAAACATCTCATATCTAATAACAGTTAAGAACATAAAATATCAGTTACAAAACATATAATTAAACAGTTTCCTCCGGTTGTCTCTCCATACAAGCTGGGTCTCAGTGTAAAAGACTTAAAATATTTTTAAGATTGGCTAACAAACTTCATTTAATAGCCAAGTCTTAAGATCTCTCAAACTGTTTAAAATTGGATTCCAGCCTCATCGCTGCAGGGAGCGTATTCCAAATTTTAGGGCCCGCCAATGACAAAGCTCTCTCTCTCTTACCTGATTCAGGTGTGCTGATTGTACAGATGGTAAGGCTAATAGACATTTATTGGCGGAACGGAGGTTTCTCTGTGGCACGTGAAATTTAATGGCAGCATTCAGCCAATATACCTGATCAGCATATATTAGTTTATGTAATATACAGATTGCTTTGAATATAATCTGAAATTCTATTGGAAGCCAATGAGGATTGGAGTGATATGATCAATTTTTTTTTGTACCGGTCAGGATCCTGGCCGCCACATTCTGCAAAACCTGAAGTGTCCTGATAGAGGAAGCAGGCAAACCTAATAAAAGTGAAGTGCAGTAATCTAGGCTACCAAATACGAGAGCCTGCAGTACTGTACGAAAATCATTAAAATACAGTAATGGTTTCAAACGTCTTAGAAGTAATAGTTTTGCGTATCCATCCCATACTTTAATAGCAATGTGCTTTTTGAAATTAAATTCTGGGTCAATAACGATGCCCAAATCCCTAATATTCTCTGATAATTCTAAAGTAGTAGAATCCTGTAGTGTTATTTGATTTGTACTTCTAGGTGATATCTTCCTTTCTAGAAGAATAATCTCGGTTTTTTTCAATGTTTAAAACAAGTCTTAACTGAGTAAGCACTTGTTTTATAGCTTTCAGATACATCAACATGAGTTTGTAAGCATTATCAACTGAATCCTCTACTGGCAATAAGATCTGAATGTCATCTGCATATAAAATATATTTCAGATCAAGACCTGAGAGCAGACGACATAAATGCAACATATAAATGTTGAACAAGGATGCCGACAATGAGGATCCCTGCATTCAGATCGAATTTATTGGAATAGGTATTATTCACTTGTACTTGATAGAAATGGTTTATTTGAAATGATTCGAACCATTTTAGTACTGTGTGTCTGCTATTCCAATTTCAGATAACCTTTTTAATAAAAATTGGACTGTATCAAAAGCCACAGATAAATTTAATTAAATCAGGAGGTATGATTTCCCATGGTCCATCTCTCTTAAAACAGTATCTGAAAGTGATAAAAGCAGTGTTTCTGCACTAAAATGACACCTAAAACCAAATTGGGATGGATATAAAATATCATTGGAATCAAGATGAAATGTTAATTGTTTAAGAACTATATCAGTTTTGCTAAAAATGAAAAATTTGAAACTAGACAGTAGTTACTCAAGATTGTGGGATCAAGATTTTTTTTCTTGAGAATAGGACAAATTATTGCACCCTTTAGGTTGTTAGGAAGGACTCCTTCATTTAAAGACATTTATAATATGGTGATGACGAACAATGATTTCAGGAATCAATTTTAGATCTGTAGTTCGAATGGTATCAAACGGGTGACTTGCAGGATTAAGAGATTTCAATATCTGTTCAATTTCTAACAGAGATCTCATCAAACTTAGAACATTTTTGTGTATCTTTGGTATTAAGGGTAATAGTCTGTTTAGAACTATCGAAATTGGCCAAAAGCTTCTCTATATCATCTTTGAAGAAACAAGCAATTGCATTGCATCGATTTTCAGCGAGGTTTAACTCAGCCTGGTTTGGATCACAAATTAGTCTACAATATTGAACAGTTCTTTATAATTATTTGAATATTTATCTTTTTCCCAAAGAATTCCCTTTTAGCACCCTCTATCAATTTTTTGTAAAGTGCTAAAGATAGACGATAATCTGTTAGTGCATCATTAGTGTTTTCAGTCCCTCACTAAAAGAATAGCATAGGGCTGTTCTCTGCTGAATAAACTTCAACAGAGCTGGAAAGTGGCAAATCTTAGCCAGCCTGCTGCCCCTAAATGTTTGCTGCCCTAGGCACAAACATAATGGGTGCCTATTGACTGTTAATCTGGATTAGGAATTTAGCCAGATAAGTGGCTGAATATGGCAAAACTTGCTATTTAGAGGGATAACTTGGGAATTATCTGTCTAAATGGCTTTTGAATATTGGCCTCTAAATATCTAAATTATTAAACATTTATGTAAATTGCATAGCCAACAAATTAACAAGACAACATCTAATGGATAAATTATCCACAAACCAGAAAAAGAAAAAATATAGAAGTTGTCCTAGTAGAAACCCCAAAATATAGAGAGCAGACAATATATAATTAACAATATAGTTTTAATATAACCTGATATTCAGTTGCAACCAATAAACCCAGATAAAAAACCCTAATGCAAAAAAAAAAAAAAAAAAAAAAAAAGGGAACACCTGATTTATTAACCGTAGTATTAGATAAAGACCAGAAAAACATCACTTCCCCTAGTACTCTTACCCCTCCTTTACCTACCCTGGATCCTCCACTTTATTTTTGTGCCTTTTCCCACACTAATACATTTGTGTAGCTGGGGAGTTATTTAATTCAACTGGAAAATGTATCCAACAATATCTGCACTGGTAAAAACTTAAAAAAAAAGAAGATTGAAGTGTCCATGTGGGAGTAAGTTGTATGCCATCTCCCGCACACACTCAAACTGTTATTGAGCTTTAAGAGCTGATCTGTGTCGGCACCATCAGATGACATCCCCCACCGTTATGGTTGATCCAAGCTAGATGGCTTAACAGAGAAAATTGTGCAAAAGTTCACAACCCAGATGTTGTGGACACTCAAATTTTATAGTATGAAAATACAGAAAGCATGAACTGTGAACCACTTTTTAGCTAGGATTTGGGAATGATCAAGTTACCAAATATCACCATGTAATTATGGATTAAAAATAACCAAGATGATATCTTTGAAGATCATATTAACCCAATGACAATTACATTTCCAAGACTCATGCATACAGAGTTCTAATAAATTACAATTTACCCTCCTTATACAATTTTACAATATTCTAACATCCATCAGTACTCAAATGATCTTCTGTTACAACTTGCTACTTCATCTTCAAAAGAAGGTGCAAAGAAGAAGATGTGGAAGATCAGGAAACTCTGAACTGGGACTATTAAACATTTAAGTTTGATAAAGTTTAAAGAGCCGACATATGCTCTTTTTTATGTTCTATCTTTTGTGCTGGGTCAGCCACTTCAAACTGGATTACATTCAGGTACTGTAGGTTATTTCCTTGTCCCCAGAGGGCTTATAAGTTTGTATCTTATGAGTGAAAGCTTGTTGGCTAGGGGGACTGGGAAGTGAGATGTTACTCTTTTTAATACATACTAACAATGAATGAAAAGCTTTTCACTTAACATGATTTTTCTGTACTAAAACACACATAAGCATACCATTTTAAGTAGTAGAAATATGCATTTATATTTGTATTTACAATACAAAATCATAAGTAAAAAGCCATGCACTACACCTTTTAGAATTGAAGATGGTTACAGTTCACCCTCCACTAACTTCCCTGAGTTATAGACCCATTTCTAATCTTTCTACATTGGAAAAGTTGTTAGAAAAGGTTGCTTATTCTCAACTCCGCATCTATCTACCCAATAGGAATTTACGCTCCATGCACAAAAAACTTACTACAAATCCCCACAATTTGAGTAGCCAGATTAGACATCACCAGAAGATGCGCCTTTTCAGTTGCAGGCATTCAAATCTGGAACGCAATTCCCTGATGAACTAAGGCATTACCCAATCACAGAGTTTAAAAAGAATCTCAAAACTTTCCTTCTCACAAGCACATTTGATGCTGCTCCTGCCTCAAAAGTTTGGCATACAAAACATCCCCTTCGGCATTTAAAATAGCACTGGCCCTTACCACACAGTCATACCTTTTTGTTAAATTGGACAAGATTTTGCATATCTTTTTTTGTAATGTCTATCAACCTCCCGAGTTAGCTCTTCTCTCATTTTTATGTTCTTGTTTTTAGGTTATTATATATCATTTTTAATTATGTATGTTATTTTGTAAACTGCTTTAACCATTAAATATTGTAAAAGCGGTATATAAATATTTAAATAGTTGTATTTATTTTCAGATTTCAAACAGCATTTTGCATAGCTTGCAGTGCAAGTTTCAGAGAAAAAAACAAATAGTGCAGAAACATTGTTACTTTCTGTGATTGATTTTATATTGCAGAATTTTGTTGCATTAACCCTCGAGAATTATGCTGTCAGGAAACTACTGTATTTTTTGCTCCATAAGACGCACTTTTTTTTCCCCTCAAAACTGGGGGGGAAAATGTCTGTGCATCTTATGGAGCAAATTAGGGTAGGGCATAACATTTTTTTTGTCCCCATTCCCTATCCCAACCCTTTAAATTTAATTAACTACAACCCCCCACCCCCAAACTTGCCAAAAGTCCCTGATGATCCAGCGGGGGGTCCAGAGCGATCTCCTGCACTCGGGCCGTCGGCTGCCAGTATTCAAAATGGCGCCGGCCTTCCATTGCTCCTACCATGTCACAGGGGCTGAAAGGTAGCCCCTGTGACATGGTAGGAGCAATGGAAGGCCGGCGCCATTTTGAATACTGGCAGCCGACGGCCCGAGTGCAGGAGATCGCTCTGGACCCCCCGCTGGATCATCAGGGACTTTTGGCAAGTTTGGGGGTGGGGGGGTTGTAGTTAATTAAATTTAAAGGGTTGGGATAGGGAATGGGGACAAAAAAAAAAATTATGCCCTACCCTAATTTGCTCCATAAAATGCACAGACGCCCGGGAACAGACCCTGTTTAGCACACTTTTTTTTTTTTTTTTTTTTAATTTTCCCACTCTGAATCCTAGGTGCGTCTTATGAAGCGAAAAATACGGTACTTTTAGAGGTTCCATCTGTAAGGATTGCACACTTGCATGAAACCAGACGGCGTGCCTTTTCTATTATAGGGTCTCTATTGTGGATCTGTTTACTTGTTTTACTTTCTTTTCAAAAACAGCTAAAGACTTATTGGAGGAAGCTTTTGCAAGTTATGACAAGTAAGATTTTAACACAGTTTAGTGTTTCCAGCACAGTGTTTGGGCTACTTTTTATGTCATGTAAGAAAATTATTCCTTACCTGCTAATTTTCGTTCCTGTAATACCATGGATCATTCCAGACGGTGGGTTATGTTCCATGTCCAGCAGATGGAGTCAGAACACAAAATTCCCAGGAGAGGACCCATATAACCACGCCTCCCCTGTAACAGCTCTCAGTAACTAGACTAACAAAGCCCAAAAGAGAGAGACTAAAAACAGAGGGATCAAGTAATCAAAGACGGAATTGAAATAACCACTGTCCAAATAAACAGCAACTAAATTCTGAACAGTGAACTTGCAAACAGCAGTGCGTGAACAAAAAAAGACGCGCAGTATTCGAAATACAGAGTAAAAGATTGTTAAGAAGGGTAGGCAGGGATGTCCCACAAGCAAACCCCCAAACCAAGGGAGGGTGTCTGGAATGATCCATGGTATTACAGGAACGAAAATTAGCAGGTAAGGAATAATTTTCTTTTCCCTGTACATACCAGGATCATTCCAGACGGTGGGATGTACCAAAGCTTTCCCATCACGGGTGGGACGCAGACAGCCCTGCTCGTATTACCTTGTCTCCAAGTTGACCACCCGACGGAGCACCGACGTCCAGGCGATAATGTATCGCAAAAGTATGGATCGACTTCCAGGTGGCCGCCCTACAAATCTCCTGAGTGGAGACTGAGGAGCTCTCCGCCCAAGATGTCGCCTGGGCTCGAAGAGAATGAGCCTTGACAACCAGCGGAGGGGACTTACCTACACCAAGGTACGCCGCTATGATCGCATCCCTTCAACCACCACGCTACAGATTGTTTGGAGGCCATGCAACCCTTCCGGGGTCCGGACCAGAGGATAAACAGATGATCGGAGAGCCGAAAATCATTAGTCACCTCCTGATAGCGTATCAGAGACCGCCGTACATCCAGTCTACGCAGGTCTCCAGACTCAGAAGAGGCAAAAGATGGTAATTCCACTGATTGGTTGAGGTGGAAAGCCGAAACCACTTTAGGGAGAAAAGAAGGAACCATCCTCAGCGAAACCCCTTCAGGCATGAAACGAAGGTATGGTTCACGACAGGATAGGGCCTGCAGCTCGGAAATACGTCTTGCTAAACTGATTGCCACGAGAAAAATGGCCTTGAAAGTGTCGTCCTTGATGGTAGCCGAGCTTAGATGTTCGAACGGTGAACCACAGAGGACTCTGAGCACCAGATTCAGATTCCACGACGGACAAGGTGAGCGAATCGGAGGCTTCAAATGTTCCACTCCTTTAAGGAAACGGGAGACGTCCGGATGAGAGGACAGAAACTCCTTATTTCCACTGCGAAGAAAAGCCCCCAAGGCCGCCACCTGAACCCGAAGAGAATTGTAAGCAAGACCTAAATCCAAACCTGCCTGCAAGAAGGAAAGGACTTGTGGCACTGAGGCCTGCATGGGAAGAATGTCATTCGCTCCACACCAATCCTCAAAGACCTTCCAGACTCGAACATAGGTAACAGAGGTGGACATCTTATGTGCTTTCAGTAGCGTTGAAATAACCGGCTCCGGATAACCGTGCCTCCTCAACTGACGCCTCTCAAAAGCCAGGCCGCAAGACAGAAGCGATCTGCCTCCTGGAAAAATATTGGTCCCTGGCGTAGAAGACGTGGCAGCTGACCGAGACGAAAGGGACCCTCCACCGTCAAATTGCGCAAATCCGCGAACCACGGTCGTCGGGGCCACTCCGGCGCCACAAGGATCACCGGCCCTTGGTGTGCCTCTATCCTGTGGATGACCTTGCCCACGAGGGGCCACGGTGGGAAAAGATATAGGAGACAGTGGCGCGGCCAGGGCAGGACCAGCGCGTCCACGCCCTCGGCGCCGCGCTCCCGCCTGCAGCTGAAGAAGCGGGCGACCTTTGCATTTCCGACGGTTGCCATTAGGTCTACGTGAAGTGTCCCCCATCGCCGTACTATTATCCACATCGCCTGCTGCGAGAGCTCCCACTCTCCGGGATCCAAGTTTTGTCGGCTGAGAAAGTCCACCTGTACGTTGTCCACTCCCGCTATATGCAAGGCCGCTAGTCGTTGGAGGTGAAGCTCTGCCCACACCATCAATTTGTCAGTTTCCAGAGAGACCAACCGACTTCTTGTGCCTCCCTGGCGATTGATGTACGCCACTGTAGTCGCATTGTCCTATAGCACCCCGACTGCTTGATGGCGTACTATGGGGCAGAAACCCTGTAACGCCAGACAGACCGCCCTGGTCTCCAAGCGGTTGATGGGCCACTTCGACTTTTCCTCCGTCCATCGAACCTGGATTGAGCTGTCCCGACAGACCGCTCCCCAGCCTGTGAGGCTGGCGTCCGTGGTGATATTCACCCAATCCGGGTCCTCCAGCGACACCCCATGAGCTAGGTGCCGCGGTTCCAGCCACCAATGGAGACTGATGAAGGTTCCTCTCGGAATCGGAAGGATTGCCTGGAAATCTCTCGACACCGGCTGCCACCGGGAGAGTAGGGATCTCTGCAGAGGCCTCAGATGCACGAATGCCCAAGGAACCAGATCGAAGGTCGAGGCCATGGTCCCCAGTACCTGCAGGTAGTCCCAGGCAGTGGGCGTCTCGAGCGCCATAAATCCTTGAATCTGCTGACGCAGAGAATGAGCTCTTTCCGGATGCAGAAAAACCCTGGCATTCTTGGTGTCGAAATGAGCTCCCAGAAAATGCAATGACTGGGACGGAACCAGGCTGCTTTTGGTGAAGTTGACAATCCATCCCAGAGATTGGAGAAGTTGTACCACTCTGTCGACTGCAAGGATACACTGCACTCGTGACTTTGCACGGATGAGCCAATCGTCTAGGTAAGGATGCACAAAGATGCCTTTCTTGCGCAAGGTTACCGCCACTACCACCATGATCTTCGTGAAAACCCGTGGAGCTGTGGCCAGGCCAAAGGGAAGAGAGCGAAATTGGAAGTGTTGACCCAAAATTTTGAAGCGTAGGTAATGCTGATGAGCTTGACAAATTGGTATGTGGAGATACGCCTCCGTGAGATCCAACGAAGCCAAGAATTCTCCCGGATGAACTGCCGCTAACACTGAACGGAGTGTCTCCATGCGGAAACGAGGGACTCTGAGGGACCGGATGACCTGCTTGAGGTCCAGGATAGGACGAAAAGTACCTTCCTTCTTGGGAACCACAAAGTAGATTGAATAATGCCCCCGGCCCAGTTCGGCGGCTGGCACCGGCACTATGGCCCCCAATTGAAGGAGACGATCGAGGGTCTGCCGCACGGCTCCCTGTTTGATTAAGGACCCACAAGGGGAAAACAGGAACCGGTCCCGAGGAGCGCAAACAAAATCCAAAGCGTAACCGCGTCTTAGAATATCCAGAACCCATTGATCCAACGTGATTTGGACCCACTCTTCGTAGAAGAGAGCAAGGCGACCCCCCCCCCCAGTTGAGGGACCACCTCGCGGGTCCGTCTGGCATCATTGGGTAGATTTAGCGGATGTACCAGCACCCTGCGCTTCCTTACCCTGGCGGCGGCCATGAAAGGGCCGGTTCCAGGAGTACGAACGAGAAGAGGGAGCCCGAGGTGGCTGTTGCCTCTGAGGACGTGCTCTCCGCTGGTTATGATAACGGTTTCTGGAGTAATTATATGATCTTGACGAACGGGGTCGATCTTCGGGCAACTTGTGCACCGCGTTCTCATTAAGGGACTTGATGATCTGATCCAAGTCTTCGAAGAGGCATCAGCCGACCAATTGCGAAGCCAAAGGAGCCGACGCGCTGAGACCGCCGCCACCATGGTTCGGGCTAGGACCCTTAAAAGATCATATAAAGCATCCGCTCCATAGGCAACCACGGCTTCCAGTCTGTCTGCCTGGTGAGCCTCAGCATCTGGTAAGGACTGGGAGGTTAGAAGCTGCTGCACCCACCGAAGACCCGCTCGCTGTGTGAGGGAACTGCAGATAGCCGCCCGCATCCCTAAGGCCGAGACCTTAAAGATACGCTTGAGGTAAACCTCCAGCTTCTGATCCTGCATATCCTTCAACGCCGTCCCTCCAGTGACAGGAATAGTGGTATGCTTTGTGACCGCTGATACCGCAGAATCTACGGCGGGAACTTTGAGAATTTCCAAAAAATCGGCCGGCAGAGGATACAATTTTTTCCATGGCTCTACCGACCTTAAGGTTGGCCTCCGGGGAATCCCATTCCCGAGTGATCAACTGCAAGATCTTGTGATGAGTGGGAAAAGACTTGGCTAGAAGCCGCAGTCCTGCTAGGAGGGGGTCCCCCTTCTTGAGAGCCGGGTCAGGCCCCACCGGTTCCAGAGGGGAATCAATATCCATTTCCTGGAGTATGTAGGGAATGAGGTCATCTAACTCCGCCGCTTTGAAGATGCGGAGGACCCTAGGGTCGTCGCCCTCCACCTGGGCCGCCAAGGTGGGGTTGTCCTTCCCCCGACGAAGTCTGTATTATCGATGGTGTCCCGGTAGGGCCAAGAGATGTCCCCGTTCCCCCACCTACTAAAGGGGGGTGAGCCTGAGGGAGAGTCCCACCCAGGAGGGGGGCAGGACATGGAGGGTCCCCAGGTCCCGAAGGTCGTGTCTCTGCTCTGAAGAAAAGCCCTGTGCATCAGGACTATGAATTCAGGGGGAAAGGCCTGGCATCCTGAGGGGTCACCCCCCCGGGGGATCTCTCCTCTGCCTATCAGGATTAGACTGAGTAAGGGTCCAAAACGGGCCTAGAAGTGGAGAACGGATTATCTGTGTCCTCCTCAAAAAGCGCGGCATCAGAATCTTGCAACAAAATGGCCACCGTTCCCGCGTTGAGAGGGAACGGGGCCTGGCGCTTCCTTCCCACGCGGTCTGCAGCTCGAATGTCCTTGCTAGAAGCTGGCGCACATTCCCCCCTCGGGGAAACAGCCTGAGCACAGACCCTCTTCAGAAAATAATCCGGCCCTGTCGGAGCCCTCACAAGGCGCCGCGGACTGCATAGCCACAGGGAGAGAGAGAGGAGAGGGAGGCTCTACAGGTGGCTCGCGCCTAAAATGAGCGCCGACCCGGCAACGGACACTTGCCGCGGTCCCCCGACCTAAAGAAGAACTGATGGGGAATTAACCTCCCGACAGCAGGCAGCCCCGGGGAATGGTGCTTCGCAGGGCCGCAGGTCGGGACGTCTGTCGCTCCCCAAAAGGGAGGGGGGAAAACCTGGGTCAGGAGGGAGAGGCCGGCACTACCAACTTTCACCTCAGAGAGCCGAAGTCCAAACATTGCAGTCTTCTGCTGAAAAAAGAAGATGAAACAAAAATACACTTACTCCAACTGAGCCCTCAGTGAGGAAAATGAGAAAAGAAAGAAAACAGGCAACAGCCTGTCAGCAAGTCACCAGGCTAGAGAGCGATGAGCCAGCACCAGTGAAGAGCTCTCCCCCTGCTGTAAGAGGAGCCTTAGCAAAGTGACCTAAGCTGTAAATTTAAAACTTCCTATTTTTTTTTTTATTTTTTTTAAAGTTGATCCCCCTGAGGAGGTAGCCCTAAGCTAACAAGCTGGGGACCACAAGTCCCCTGCTCACATCTGCTGGAGTCAGAACGTTACGGAGAGCTGTTACAGGGGAGGCATGGTTATATGGGTCCTCCCCTGGGAATTTTGTGTTCTGACTCCATCTGCTGGACATGGAACATAACCCACCGTCTGGAATGATCCTGGTATGTACAGGGAACTTGGTTTGTCTTGTTTTATTCATTTTTTATTTCTGTATTTTTATGTTTATCTGAATGTATTTTATGCATTTATATTTTCATGATGTTAGCATTTGCTTTGTAATCCCCTTAGCATGATATATTTCCTATAAGTAGACTAGAAATATTTTAAATTAATTTATTCCTTCACTAGGAAAATTGAGCATTTTTAATAAGTCATACCCATGTTTACAGCATTGTCAGAGAACCTAAAATCAGGTCAGCTGAATATATTGAATGTAGTTAACCGTACAGCTGGAGTTAATTTGAGAATTATGTATCTATTATAATAAAAAAATCTGCTCACCTCACAAGTATTATAGTCTTCAGAATCTAGCAGCCCACAGAGCTTTGGTAAAAGTTCAGGCCAATTTTGTAACTCTCCCTTGGAAGCAATAGTCGTGATGAGAATACCTGAAAAATAATTATATTTCTTAAACATAAAATTCGATAGTATTGTTAACTTCTTAAAAAAAAATGCCAAAAAGACACTAAGAAAACAAAGCATTTAATACCTTTTCCATTTGTCTCTACAGAGAACTCAGTAACCATATGCTTTGTGAATAGAATTGTTAGAAATAGAAGTTAAATGGTATTAGGGTTTTTCAAAAAAATGGAAAATATTTTAGAGTCCCCATAACATGCAACTAGAGAACAGACAGAAGTAAATTAAATTCTGCAGAAACGTAGTGCAATTAAAAAAAAAATCTGTGACAGATTACATCCTGAAGATAGGTTACCTCTTCACATATAGCAGAGTTACTTACCTGTAACAGGTCTCCTTAGAGGACAGCAGGATGTCAGTCCTCACAAGTGAAGAGACATCAGATGTCACCCAGCACAAAACTTATCAAAGTTTCTAGAACTTTGGACATCTCACACTGGCCATGTGCAGCATGCCATACTACCAAATGTCCACACAGGGGCTCCTTCAGTCTAATAAATTTAGCTTATGCTTGGAAAAGCTAACTCCAAAAGGCAGCGGATGGGTTTTGTGAGGACTGACAGCCTGATGTCCTCCGATAACATCTTACATGTGAGCAACTATCCTTTCTGAAAGGAAAGGGGGGGGGGGGCAGTTCTCAGACAAGCCTTTATCTATATTATCTGCCTGGAACCAAATAATGGGCCCTAGGAAAGTTAGAGTTGGATTCCTCAGGAAAAACTGGCCAATCCTACTGTCACATTGGAAGTTTCTGACCCAGTAATAAGATGTGAATGTATGGAGAGAACACTTTCAATAAAGGAAAGAGGATAGCCTCAGCCATTCTCTAAAGAAAACTTATGAAGGAGAGGTCCTCTAGTGGGGACCTCCTTCTTCCTCAAGGCAGCCTGTTGCTTCCTCTGCTTCAGAGACATGACCAGATCTATAGCTGTATCCCAATGAATAATACTTAGTCTGACCCAGACTGAAATGCCTGAGGAAAAGAAACAGAAGCTGCCTTCCTGCATACAAGGCCTCAAAGAGGAAGCATTTGTCTACTGTAGCCTGAGAATAACTCCTATGCATTGTCCAGGAATCAGCTTCGGCACCGGTGACAGTGTTAGATTGCTAGGCAGCTGCATGTACCCCAGCAGCAGTTGGACATCAGTCTGCAGTGATGCACTCTACGCAGGGGGACAGATGCTCTGCAAGGCTTTGTCCATGGCCTCCTGGACCTCTCTGTTAACTCCTCCTCAAAAGATTGCCAATGCCAACACAGGTTGAGAGACAGAAGGGCAGGCTATGCCCTCCTGGGAAACCACAGATGTAATTGATGGCAGGCAGTCTCCTTGGAGACTGGCACAATTCCCAGGAATGCATTAAGGATGAATTCCCCTCACTATAGAACATTTTGGGGCACACAATGCCACAGGCAGAATATACCCACTAATAGAGACTGATGCAAAAAAGCATCAGCATCACAGTATCTGAGCTCTTCAATGCCAAAGACTCCAAACCCATGGACTTCTTCAAATAAGGGCTAGACGACACTCCTTCACTGTGGTCTCTCTCAATGCTCAATATCAAGGGGGCTTGATGCCCTCCTGATGATGATGCATCACCAGCATCCGATACAGCTCCCGAGTCCCTTGGTTTTAATTGACTTATGCAGATTCATCAGAATCTCAGTGCCTGAAGAGCTTATTCATGGACTCCTTACGGGTCATAGCCAAGCATCAACATTCCAAGACTTTATGCGACGCCCCTAGGCATAGGACAAATCTATCATGAGGGTCTATAAGACAAGACATGTCACTGTTTGCACAAGGTTTTTCTTTAAGCCACTGCTAGCCTTATCCATGACCACATGAAAAATTAAGGAGACCAAGTCAAACTATGATCACATGCAGGCAGTGCACTAACCAGGCATGGCAACAGAATGGGAAAGAAACTTAAGAAAATTATCGAAACATATTAGGGAAAAGAAAGACTGTGGGCCCTGCAACGAGTTTTGCTTGATTCTTCAGAGAGAAAACACAAGAGAAAACAGGCAATATGAAATCCATGACCAATGGGCTTCATGAACACATAGCATCATGTCAGCTTGCATATGCCCAGTAGGGTACAGTCAAACGTTCTAGAAACTTTGACATTAAAGTTCCAGGCCAAACTCCTTTGGATGATGTCACCCACTTGCCTGTCAGAGAATTATCTGTTCAAATTTGAAGACTGCAATCAAGTCCCACTCAGCCTTCTCCATTTCAGACTAAAACAAGCAAGCGTTCAACCTATTTTCAGATTACCTTGGTCTCATCAGGCTTTTCTACTCTTCTGCAGATTTTCTCCATATCCTCAATGTTTAAAACCCAAATTAGACAGTACTCCAACAAAGCATTTACCTATTTTGACTGAAGTGAGAGTGTGTCTTACATGTGATTCTCCACTTTATACATTTCAGTGTGGAGTTCTGTAAGGGTGGGAAAAAGGAGCCCACTAAAGTGCCACATTGCTAATTCATGTTTGTAACCTATACAAATTCCTTGATCTTTTCTTGCAGCAGGTAATATTGCTTAAATAGTCATTCCCCACTTTAAGCATTTGATATTAACATCCTTAAGTATACCACCTTACATTTGTCCTTATACTTCATTCTATTTCTCCAATATGCCTAAAGCAAGTTTGCTTACCTTAAATGGTATTTTCCATATGTAGCAGGAAGAATTAGTCCTAATATATAGTTGACATCATCCAGAGGCACCGAATGGAGCTTTTTTGCTCTATTGAGTCCTGGAACTCCCTCTCGGGTGTTAGCTCTAAAATCGATTTAAGGGGCTCAAGAGGCAAGTCTAACCAAGCAGCTGACTCTCCGGGAAGGTAGGCGGGTATTTAGTACGGCTATTTGATCTTGCTATCTACAGAAAACACAGTTTATGGTAAGCAAACTTGCTTTTTCCATTGATACAGTTGAATTAGTTATAACATGTGGGGAAGTCCCAAGTTGAGATGTGCAGTGGAGCATTTAGTTAGTAGGCAACTCAGTTCCTACCATAGAAAATAGACTACAAGATGGAACAGACTACGCAAAACTGCTTGTCTGAATTTACTGTCAGTCTTTGAGAAGTTGTCCAGACAGTAATGGTATGTAAAGGTGTGAACTGACGACTATACTACAGCTTTACAAATGCCTTCAAGAGCTACAGCCATGGCTAACTTGATGAGCATTGAAGTTTGTAATTTGAATGCCTGCTAACTCATAGCAGTACGCAATTCAGTTTGCTAGCCAGTTGGACAATGTACATTTGGCCACTGCTATGCCCAGTCCATTGGGATCATTAGAGATGAATAGTTGGGAAACGTAACAAGGCTATGTTCTTTTGTAGTAGGCCAAAGCTCTTTTACAGTCCAAGGTATAAAGGGCTTTCTCACTTTCCTGTGCATGCAGCCTCAGGAAGAACATGGGTAGCACAATGGCTTGATTAAATATCAAAAACTAAGAATCTTTGGTAAAAGCTTTGGGTGGGTGCATAGCACCACTATTGTGGAAGAATGCATACAAAGGATAACAATGAACTAAAGACTGAAATTTGCCAACTCTTCTGGCTGGGGTGACTGCTACAAGGACTATTTCTCGTTAGAAACTTAAGAGCAGCAGATTCCAACGGTTCAAAGGGCAGCTTCATCAGCTGTGCTAGGACCAAGTTCAAATCCCATGGAACGGGAGGTTTTAGAACTGGTAGTTTAGTATGCCACAAGCCTTTCATGAACTTGAATATTATTGGTTGAACAGATGTGGTGTTACCCTCGGTCTGTACTATGGCACTGAGAGGCACTTTTACTAATAAGGTGGCAAAGCCTGAATCAAAAAGCAAGAGTAGATAAATCAACTTCTGTTTGATGTGTGAATGGATGCAAGCAGTTGAGTTAACACCGTGTGGAGAATCTTTTCCATTTAAATCCGTAAGCTCTTGTAGACGACTGTTTCTGGCAGACACTATTATGTCCTCAACTTCTTTCGGTAAGGACAATTCTTTTATCATTGAACATGTAACATCCGGGCCATCAGGTTGAAGAAGGAAAGGTTTGGGTGGAATGATGCCCCTCTTCTTGAGTTATTGAGTATAAAGAGAGAAATTGGAGGATGGCTGGAGAGTTGAATTAGATACGCAAACCAAGCTTGTCTGGGCCCTACTGGCGTTTGAGAATTAGACTGGCCCAATCCTTCAGTATTTTTTGCACCATCCTGGCTAATAGCAGAATCTGCGGAAAAGCATACATGTTGAACAGAAAAGCATCTTGAATGGATCCAAGTTTGCTGGGAAGAATTGAGGTTACTTGATGAGGACTAGTCACAATGGTGCTCTTTCCTGCAGAAGGCGGTCCAGTTACCAACTCAATTCCTGATGAAATCTCCATTATGGTTGAAAGGGGCTGAGTTAATTGGTCCCATTGGAAACAAAAGCCCCACTGATGAAGACATAGTTAAAGGAAGGTCAGCAATACTACATTGATTGCCTCCACCATGTGACCAAGTACAGCTAGCACCTCTCTGGCAGTTGACTGATCTGTATTTAGCAGTTTGTAAACCAATGCCCAAAGAGTTGGCATTTAATCTGAAAGAAGGAAAGCTCTCTCCTGCAAATAACCACAAATTAGATTTTTTTTGTGAGGGAATCATTTGATTTCTTGAAATTAACAAGGAAGCTTGGCGACTGTAGGAGACTGATTTCTCTGGGGAGCTTAGAACACCCTCTTGGGAATTTGCTATCACAAGCCAGCAAAGATCTGGATGCCCCAGCAGCATAGATGCACTGCTAATACAGCTAGGCATTTGATAAAGACCCTTTGTGCAGCTGAGAGGCTAAAGGGGAACACTGCATGAACAGTATGAAGAATCCACTATAAAGCGCAGCTACTTCCAATGGGAGGATTGGATACAAATATGAACATAAGCATCTTTTAGATCTAGAGTGCACATCCACTCACCCTTATGGATGAAGGGGGAACTGTGGGAGTTCATTTTTAATTTCTCCCGGAGTAGATGGTCAGGCTTCTTAAATCCAGGATTAGTCTCAGACCCAAGATTTCCTGGGTATGAGGAAACAGTGAGCGTAGAACCCCTAGCCATGGAAATGGGGGAAGAACTGGTTCTACTGCCTGATGTTCAGAGCTGCATTGAGTGAGGAAGTGTGGGAAGCTGAGGAAAAATACACACAATTGATATCATGCAACAATCTTTGGCAATATTGTGCCACTCTTCTAGGTAGTGATGGATTATCCCCTCGATTGGAGAGGAAAGTTACTGGGTCTGAAAGCTGGAAAAAAAACTTGACCCAGGCTTGGGCTGGACCTGCTGCACTGCTTTAGACTTGCACCTATCTAGTTAGAGTCAAAAGGTGCCGTTTCAGAAGTGGGGACAACATCCAGTATTGTTGAAATTGCTGGAAGGAGTGTCTCTGAAATATGGTCTTCAAAAGCACAGAAGGTACACCTTGTATGAGACTGCACATCACATACTGTTCCTTTGAGTCACTGTTTCCCAAAGTTTTTATCCAAAGAGTTTATTACCCTAGCAGGAAACATCCATTTCTCATAGACATCATCACATAGGGTACTGGTTCTCAAATCAGGCCATGCAGCAAGCTGCAATGAATTTTGATGACAAGCTTGAAGTGATATTGAAGAAGATGGTGTATATACTCTTCAGCACCCAATAGTAGCTGAGGATATGCGATTCTGCCATCACCGGCCAGAAGAAAAGGCCTTAGTTTTAGTATATAATCGTGTTAAGTACTGAAACCTGTAGGAATTGATTAGCAGTGATCTGTGCATTAAGCATGGAGCTTTTAAACCACTTATTGCCAAAATTTGTACAAACAGCCTGGGATCTTTCCCTGGCAGTTATTTGAATATATTGTTTTCTCTCAAGAACAGATTCCACCACTACTGATTGAGGGTGCAATTGTACTATTCCAAAACCTAGGGATTTTGGAAGTCTGTATTTGAAGTCAAATTTCCTTGCTATTGGGACACAGGAAATGGATTTTCCCCACATTCTCATTTGTAAGTTTTGCAAGATGGACTGGAATAGCTGCTGGATCTGCTAGAACTTAGAAAAGGCTCAAGATGTCTGCAAAGGATCTTTGTCCTTACATATGTGCATTCCAAGGGCTTTTCCTAATTTGTCCAGAAACCTGAAATAGGAAAAGTTTTCAAGGAAGATGCATGCTTAGGAGGTTCTGGGGGTAGGGTAGGGTCAGAGAACTCCTGTTGATCCTTCTTTGGAACCTAGGGAAGAGAACATTGATCCAGGACTCCAGTGATGAAGTTGGTGACAGGAGGGGTCATGTGTGACCTCAGAAGTGTAATGGATACAATTTGTTGAATGCAAATGCTGTGGGCTAGAAGCATCTTGCGAGGGATCTGATGAGAATCCACAAGAGCTGAAGATGCTGGCATTCCCGCTCATAGAAGTAAAGATGACATCCTGGAAGTAAAGTTTGCATGGTACTTCTTTATACCTTAGTTGCTAATGAGGTAAAGAAATCTTTACCAACTCCGCTCCTTGATCAAGTGGCTAATATGCTTTCTTTCTGGTGGAATATCTTCTGATACTAGAATGGAATCTTGTACATCTTCTGGACTTTTCAGAATTTGTACTAGAGATAGACTGAAAATAAGAAGCACCAAACAGCAAATAGGATCAGATGTTTCTAAACACTGTTTGACAAAATTGCTCTAGTACAGCGGATCTCAGTGTGTCACGGCAGACTAGTGTGTTGCGAAGCACCGGCAGGTGTGTCGCGCACCCGCTGCTCTTCCCCCCCCCCCCCCCTTTCACCTCAGCGAGACAAGCACTGCTGCCGTTCCTACCTGGGCTATCAGCACATTCAAGCCCCGAGGGGGAATGGCAGCAGTGTTTGTGGAAGCCGGCAACAGGAACATGAGCTTTTCTTCTTCCTGCCCCTGTGGCCCAGAAGAAGAAGTGATGTTTACTGGGCACGCGGGAAGAAGAAAAGGCCATGCATGCTGCTGCAGAAATTGCATCTCAAGGCTCTCCCCAGCCCCGCTACACTCAGCAGTTTGCCTGTGCTGCAATCATCACGGCACAGAGCAGTCAGCTGAGAATGTGGCCACCAGAATTTCCTGCCGCATGGCTGTTGGGGAAAGCCATCCATCAGCTGCCCGGACCCGGACACGAAGATCGATACTGGCTGGTCACTTTGCCAGGGGCTGCAGGAGTATGGTGCCGGTGCCACTGCCCCCACCAGCTCTGACCTCCCCTTCTCTCGCCAGTGCAACACCAGCAAGAAAACAAAAATAATCATCAAAGTGCAAAAAAATAAAAGGCTGGGGAGAAGAAAAAAGCATAGAATTACATCCCAGGCTGACTGCTCTGTGCCGTGATAGCAGCACAAGCAATCAGCTGAGTGCTGCCTTCTTACCACTGCAGGGCCGGGAGGTCATTCCTGCTGCAGTTTCTAGCCTGTCAGGACTCTGCTTTTAATAGCAGCATACCTGCTACCTTGTGCTGTAGCTGCCATGTGTGCTGTGGGTGGGGGTGAGTGAGCGAGAGTGAGCCAGCATGTGTGTAAGTATATGAGAGAATGTGTGTGTATGTATATAAAAGAGAAAACGTGTGAGAGCAAGATACTACTTAAGAAAGTCACTGGTGCGCGAGAGAGAGCAATAAACTAGTCATGGGCCCTAAGGAAGAAGAAAGTGAGGGCAGAGCTTCAAGCAGCCCTTGCTTCTTCTGGTATGTGCTATTGGCCTACAAGGGAAAGGAGAAGGAGAGTTACTGGAGAGGGTAAGTAAAGGTGGCTTTTTAAGTTTATCATTCTTGATTAACTGCCCATTTTAATTATTGAGTATTATGTGATGTGTATGCTGTTAGAAATATTTTATTGGTGTTTGGAGAATTTTTAATAATTTTGAAAATTTTTAATGATTGGATGATACTCCATTTATCAGTTTTGAAACATTTATTATATTCTAGTTTTAGAATTAGTTTATATTTCTCGAGGAATGTATAAACAGAAATGTGGAGACAAAAACTGAACTGGAAACAGCAAGCAGCCAAACTCTGTATGCAGTGCAACAATGCAAAAACATTAGCTTTATGGTCACTTTATTCCGTTTTTGGTGAGAGTCTGTGTTCTGCATGTGTGACCCAGCTAAGGGTGTTCTGCAAGCTTGTAGTTTCTTCGTAGGGATCTATAGCAGCTTGGCTTGTTCTGTGGATAATGCATTGAAATAGTCAGCTCAGTGTGCTGCAGCAGTCAAAAAAGCGAACAGAATATTAGGAATTAAGAAGGGAATGGTGAATAAAACAAAGTGTCATAATGCCTCTGATTCGCTCCATGGTGAGACCGCACCTTGAGTACTGTATAAAATTCTGGTCGCCGCATCTCAAAACAGATATAGCTGTGATGGAGAAGGTACAGAGAAGGGCAACCAAAATGATAAAGGGGATGGAACAGCTCCCCTGTGAGGAAAGGCTAAAGAGAGGTTAGAGCTGTTCAGCTTGGAGAAGAGGAGGGATATGATAGAGGTCTTTAAAATCATGGAGGTCTAGAATGGGTAAATGTGAATCGGTTATTTACTCTTTTGGATAATAGAAGGACTAGGAGGTACTCCATGAAGTTAGCAAGTAGCACATTTAAAACTAATCTGGAGAGATCACGTGATGCAGTGAAGGGATCAGACGTGGGATTTCCCTTTTCGGTCTTTTTGCCTCCATCCCACCCCATCTGAGGCCCTAATCCTCACATACAGTGGACATTTAACTTTATAATCAAGAGCACCCATATCCATCAGCATCCAGCAGAATGACTTCCCGGGCAGCGAGGAAAGAGAAAGAAAAGGACAAGGCCTGAGCACCTGAGCAGGCCCTGGAAGATGAAGGTGCTGTCCCTGAAACATCCTCGACTCTAGCACTAGAGGAGATACGCTCAGCGGTTCGTGATGCCCTTAGGCCTGAACTGTCATCTATCTCCAATAAACTGAATTGACAACCTCTATTGCTGGCTTTGAATCACGTTTTACAACTATTGAACAGCATGTATCCGATGTCCAGGACGACCAGGAGGGTATGCGGAAAGAGCTGGCTTTCATCAAAGCAACGCTGGTTAAACAATCTGACCCTTTGGAGGACCTTGAAAACAGGTCCAGAAGATCGAACTTACGTTTTGTTGGAATATCGGAGAAAATAGCAGAAAGAGACCTGGCCCCATTTCTGGAGGAATGGCTCCCACGGGTGCTGGACCTTCTTCTGGTTCATGGTCCGCTGAGGATCGAGCGGGCCCATCGTTTAGGCCCCAAAAGAGATACCGCGGCGAAACCGCGGGTCACAGTCGCAAAGATCCTAAATTTTCAACATAAATCTCTGATTCTCCGAGCTACATGCGCTGGGACGGGACTTGAATATGATAACAAGGTACTTGTCTTTCAAGATTTCTCCGCGGATCTCAGCCAACAACGGCGTGCGCTGACGCCATTTTGTAACCGTCTCTACGCCTTGAACCAATGAGCTCCGATAGTTTACCCGGCGCGATTGCGAGTGCTTACCCCGAAAGGAGTCCGATGGTTGAACTCGCCGGCGGAGGCCCGGGTATATCTGGCAGCGTTGGAAAATACTGCACCAGAAGGAGCCAGGGCTTCGGATCCGTGAGAGTAAGGAGACGGCCCATATTTGGTCGGGACTGATGCTGGTTACATGGTGTCGGTGCCCTGAGGCTTTGTAGTGCTGATGCCTTACGAGGAGGGTGCCCTGTTTATTGTGGCTCCTTCTCCTAGTGTTGGGTAGTTCGGTGGTGTTTTGAGCTGACCCAAGGTTCCAGTGGGGGGTTCCACTGGCTGCAACCGGCAGGCTCCCGTGCACGAGGCTGGGGGTGAGCCTGCTCCCGCGTAGAGAACTGAGATGCAGCCAGGGCATGGACCTTGCTCTTGCCCCGGACATTTTTTTTTTTTCACTTCATGACTTTCTCAGTAATCTCATTGTGTTTGGAACTTGTTGGGGTTTTTTTTTTTTTTTTTTTAATTATTTTACAGCATGTGACAGGGGTGCTGTTTGTCTTTTGGGAACCCTCCTTAGTTTTCTTGTAGTACTATTTACAAATTTCTTGTAACTGTTGGTGTTCTGGATGATTTATTGATGCAGCGGTGTTGGAAGGGGGGGGTAGAAATGTCGATTGCAATGTAGTGATCTCCACTAGCTGTAAAGCTGAGTTTCTCTATGTTCAGGGGGGATGGGCGAGGACGGGGGGGGGGGGGGGTTGCGGGGGAAGGGACTTGGGTAGTGTTGCTGCTTAAACTGGATATGTACGCTGTAATATGGGTCTGGGGGTACATTGCATGTTGTATACTAGGTCCTAAGCCATGGACCATTGTAAAATGGGGATCTCAGCTGGGAGAATCCCCGTTTTCCATTTCCTTTTTATCTTTTTTCAGTGTTCCTTCTCTGATGGAGGTAAATGGCTAGTCAGCATATGCGCTTGCTCTCATGGAACATCTGTGGTATAAACTCTCCCATTAAGAGGATGAAAATGTTCTCCCTTCTTAAAAGGAAAATCAGCGGACCTGGTCTTCCTACTGTGAGGAGCACCAGAAGCTCTGCCAAGATTGGGTGGGAACTGTACATTTTGCTTCCGCGACTAGCAGATCAGCTGGGGTCGTTATTCTGCCTATTTTCATTAAACAAGAAATCAAAGACCCCAATGGTCGATATATTATATTAATAGCGGAGCTTTTTCACCACACGATAGTGCTGTGCAATCTTTACGCTCCCAACAATCCCAGTCTAGCATTTTTTCCAATCTATTCATGATCAATTAGTTCTTCACCAGAATCACCCTATTATTGTAGGGGGGGATTTTAACACTATTAAAGACCCTCAATTAGATCGGAGTGGGGCAGCGGGGTTAGGCAGAAGTCACTGGGGTAAACAGTTTGCCCTCTTAGAACAGGAACTAGATTTGGTGGATGCATGGTGGGTTTTGAACCCCACGGCGAGGGACTTTACCCAACTTTCACGGGTGCACAACACACATTCATGTTTAGACTATATTTTGCTGAGAACTAGTTTGTTTTCTAAGCTTACAGAGGCGGGAATAGACAACATTGTTCTTTCTGATCATGCTCCAGTCTGGGTGGAGTTAACCTGGCCGGGTGGGCCGCCCCGACTGATGAGGTGGAGATAGCAAATGTTGCTTACCTGATGTAACAGGTGTTCTCACAGGACAGCAGGATGTTAGTCCTCACAAATGGGTGACATCGAGGATGGAGCCCACCACGGAAAACTTCTGTCAAAGTTTAACAGAACTTTGACTGGCCCCTACTGGGCATGCCCAGCACGGCACTACTGACCCTGCAGCCAGCAGGGGTCTCCCTTCAGTCTGATTTTCAAAGCTACAGGCAGTGCCTAAAAAGTAAAAATAAAACGAACCCAACACCGCGGGGTGGCGGGCGGGTTTCATGAGGACTAACATCCTGCTGTCCTGTGAGAACACCTGTTACATCAGGTAAGCAACATTTGCTTTCTCACAGGACAAGCAGGATGGTTGTCCTCACAAATGGGTGAGTACCGAGCTGAGGATGTCCTGACTTGCACCAAAGGCACCCAACGGCGTGCAAAAGGCACAACAACTGGGGTGGAATTTGGGAAAGGACATCCGCACCCTACCGGGCAGGTGGAAGGGTGTTGGTACATCACGTTGGAAAAAGGTTACGCAAGACAGATTGGCCGAAGATGGAGTCCTGTCTTCCAGCTTTGTCCAAACAATAGTGGGCTGCAAATGTATGGAGGGAACTCCAGGTTGCAGCCTTGCAGATGTCAGGAAGCGGCACCGATCGAAGGTGTGCTACTGAAGTCGCCATGGCCCTCACAGAGTGTGCTTTGACACGGTCTTGGAAAGGAATGCCAGCTTGCTCATAGCAAAAAGAAATGCAGTCCGCCAACCAGGAGGAAAGAGCCTGCTTACCCACAGGTTGTCCTAACTTGTTAGGATGGAAAGAGACAAATAATTGAGTGCTCTTCCTGTGAGCAACTGTACGGTCTAGATAAAAAGCTAGAGCTCGTTTACAGTCTAGGGTATGCAGAGTCTGTTCCCCGGAGTTGGAGTGGGGCCTGGGAAAAAAGATAGGTAGGATTATGGATTGATTGATATGAAACTCAGAAACTACCTTAGGTAAAAATTTAGGGTGAGTGCGGAGTACCGCCCGGTCCTGCAGGAGTTTAGTGTAAGGCGGATAGGTAACTAGGGCCTGCAATTCACTAACCCTGCGAGCTGAAGTAACAGCCAAAAGGAATAACACTTTCCAAGTGAGATATTTCAAGTCACAGGAGTGCAGAGGTTCGAAAGGTGGTTTCATTAGACGACCAAGAACCAGATTAAGGTCCCAAGATGGGGCCGGAGGACGTAAGGGTGGCTTCAGATGGAGCAAGCCCTTAAGAAAGCGTGTTACCAGGGGTTGTACTGAAATAGGGACACCCTCGATACCTTTATGGAAAGCGGCTACCGCACTGACATGCATCCTTATAGAAGAGGTTTTAAGACCTGATTCCGATAGATGCCATAAATAGTCCAAGAATTTCGAGATTGGACAGGAAAGGGGATCAAGGGACTGAGAAGTGCACCATGATGTGTACCTTTTCCATTTGTATGAATAGGACCTTCTGGTGGAGGGCTTTCGTGAAGCTATCAGGACACGAGAAACTGAATCCGAAAGGTTAAAAGGCTGAAGGACTAACCTTTCAACATCCATGCCGTCAGGGACAAGGCTTGGAGGTTGGGATGGAGGAGGCATCCGTCGTTTTGAGTGAGGAGATGCGGGTCCTTTCCCAAGGGAATGTGCCTGCGGATGGAGAGATCCTGGAGTATGGGAAACCATACTTGGCGTGGCCAGTAAGGTGCTATCAGGATCATGGTTCCTCCGTCCTGGCGTAGCTTCACGAGAGTCCTCGACAGAAGAGGAAGTGGAGGGAATGCATAAAGCAGACCAGTTGCCCACTTGAGGGAGAAGGCATCCCTGGGCCGAGAGTGTTGGCTCCGAATGAGAGAGCAGTAATTGTCCACTTTGTGGTTCTGAGGGGACGCAAAGAGGTCTATGTAAGGATAACCCCACTTGTGAAATAGAGAGGTCGCTACCAAGGGATTGAGTGACCACTCGTGTGGTTGGAAGACACGGCTCAGTTGGTCTGCCAATACATTGTCTACTCCCGGCAGGTAGGTGGCCCTGAGGTACATAGAGTGGGAGAGGGCTTCCGCCCAAATCTGCGCAGCTTCCTGACACAGAAGGAAGGAGCCTGTGCCTCCCTGCTTGTTTATGTACCACATGGCCACCTGGTTGTCCGTTTGGATCAAGATTATCTGATTCGATAGGTGAGCTTGGAAAGTTCTGAGCGCGTAGCGGATTGCTCGCAGTTCCAAGAAATTTATCTGGTGTTCGGCTTCCTCTCGAGACCAGAGTCCTTGAGTTTGGAGATCGTCCACATGGGCTCCCCAACCGATGTGGGAAGCATCGGTAGTTAGGATTATTTGGGGATCTGGTGGAAGAAAAGGTAAGCCCTGAAGGAGGTTGACTCGCGTCGTCCACCAGGTTAAAGATAGGCGTAGCGCTTGTGTAATTGTGACAATGGAGGACAGGGGCTGAAGAGCTTGAATCCATTGATGTCGCAGAGTCCATTGGGTAACTCTCATGGCTAGTCGGGTCATGGGAGTGACTTGAACCGAGGATGCCATGTGTCCTAGGAGAATGAGGAATTGGCGAGCCGTGGCAGTGTTTTGAGACTGGAGCTGGCGAGCTAGGGACATGAGAGTTTGGACCCTTTGAAGCGGAAGGTAGGCCTTTGCCTGTAAGGTGTCCAAGTCTGCCCCAATGAAGGATAAGGTTTGAGATGGGACTAAGCAAGATTTCTCGTAATTGACAAGAAACCCTAAGGAAAGGAGTGTGTGAATTGTCAATTTTAGGGAGGATTGAGTAATCTGTGGGGTGGAGGCCCTGATTAGCCAATCGTCCAGGTAGGGGTAGACGTGGACACCTTCCTTCCTGAGGAATGCTGCTACCACGACGAGACATTTGGTAAAGACTCGTGGAGCAGACGCCAGACCGAAAGGTAGTACCCGGTATTGATAATGGTTTCGGCCCACCAGAAAACGCAGATACTTGCGATGGGATTGTGTTATCGCAATGTGGGTATAAGCGTCTTTGAGGTCGAGAGAGCACAGCCAATCCCCCTCCTGCAGCAGAGGGAGAAGCGAGCCCAGGGTTACCATCTTGAACTTTTCTTTTTGAAGGTACTTGTTGAGGGCTCGAAGGTCCAAAATAGGACATAGCCCCCCTGATTTCTTTGGTATTAGAATCCCTTCCCTCGTTGAGAGGGAGGGACGGGTTCTATAGCATTTGATTGCAGAAGGGATACTTCTTGTTGTAATTGAGTCAAATGGCTGGTTAGACTCCATGCTTGAAGAGGCGGGGAGTCTGCCGGAAGAGTAATGAAGTTGAGGTGGTAACCCTGTGCAATAATTGCTAGTACCCACTGATCTGAGGTGATCTGTATCCAGTGTTGTAAAAAATGGTACAGTCGACCCCCCACAGGGATGTCTGGAAGAGGGGTTTGGCATGTGCTCCCTACAGGGAAGTCAAAGGCCCGCCGCAGGCCCAAGAGGCGGGGCTACAGCAGGTCTTTGCTTCCGAGGCTGGCGTGGCTGAGCTCTGTTGGAGGACCGTGCAGGTCGAGGCCTAGCCGATGGAGGATAATAACGACGTGGCCGAAAGAACGACTTTTTAGAGTCCTTCTTAGGTGGTTGTTTGGAGGACACCTCAGATGGAATGGATGAGAGTTGTTTCAACGTCTCGTGGTGATCTTTTAATTCAGCTACAATTTGCTGAATTTGTTCTCCAAACAAATTGTCCCCTAAGCAGGGCAAATCAGATAGACGATCCTGGACCTCTGGGCGAAGGTTGGATGACTTTAACCAAGCCCAACGTCTGGCTGAGATGGCTGTGGCTGAAACTTTTGTGGAAGCATAGAAGATGTCATAGGCCGTTCTAATTTCGTGCTTCCCTGCCTCAAATCCTTTGTGAAGAAGGGCTTGAAGCTGTGGTTGGTATTGTTCCGGCAAGGTGTCAGCGTAATCTTGCATCTGTTTAAGGATGGCTCTGTTATATTGAGTCATGTAAAGTTGATAAGAAGCTATGCGTGAAATCAACATAGCTCCATGATACACTTTCCGTCCCACACTATCCAGGAATTTGTTGTCCTTGGTAGGTGGAGTGGAAGAGTGTGGCTTTAGACGCTTGGCCTTCTTTTGCGCGGACTCAACCACAACAGAGCGATGATCCAGTTGAGGCTTCTGAAATCCTGGTGCTGACTGGACAAGATATGTGGAGTCAGCTTTCTTGTTAACTGGTGAAACAGATGAAGGAGATTCCCAGTTTTTCTTTAAAAGATCCAGAAACACCTGGTGAATAGGGATGGAAGCGATGATTTTAGGAGCATCCAGAAATTGGAGCAGTTCCATCATCTGGTGCCTGTCATCGGTTTCAGATTGCAGCTGAAAGGGTACAATTTCCGACATCTCCTTCACAAAATTAATAAAAGAGAGATCCTCAGGAGGAGAACGTTTTCTACTCTCTGTAGGAGATGGTGGTGAAGGTAAATCTGTGTCAGACGATGTATCATCACCCCAGGTATCGTAGGGATCATGTGGGGCTTGAAGCCCCGAAGGTCCTGGTTGAGGATCCGAGGGCATCGAGTGAAATCTTGATGGCATCGGTGCTGCAGGCGGAACTGGGAATGGCATCGAGGGCTTCGGCGCTGCCGATGAAATCGGTGCCGGTCTTGGAATCGATGGAGCCGAAGGATAAATTGGTGGAGAGACACGAGAAGGCACCGATGGGACCACCCCGGAAGGGGGAATCAGGAACGGTGTTTCTCCTGCCGATGAGAATCCTGTCGGAGACAGTGGTGTTGTCGGTGCTACTGGAATCACCGATGGAAGGGCAGTCATAAGCACCTCCATGTGGCGCAGTAGCGGTGCTAGAGCTTCCACCAGAGGCTCAGTGGTCGGTTCCCTCCTCGGTGGCGGAGTCGGTGCCGGAATCGGTGCCGGAGACGGTGCCGGTGGAGGTTGGAACTTCTGCATCGCTTTCTCGATGGCCTCCTGGACCAGCCGGTCCAGTTCTGCCCGGAGACCAGGGGTAATGATACCCGGCTCGACGGGAGAGGGAGGCTGAGCCGGAGGGACCACCGTAACCCGGTGGGATCACGGCTCCCACACCCCGAGAGGGTGAGGGTTTCCTCGGTGCCTGCGAACGAGACGTGGACGGTGCCAGGTCTGACCGAGGCTTTTTAGTCGGTGGCTCGGCCTGTACGGAGGTCGATGGCTCTGGATCCTCGACGGGCCGAGACTTGTGCCGTCGATGGCGATGTTTGTCTTTCCGATCTCCTCGCCCATCCGGGGAGGGGACAGGAGTCGATGGCCGAGAAGTCATCGATGGTGGACGGTCACCGGAGGGTTGACGGTGATGGTGCAACTTCGACGGTGCCGGTTCCGATGACGTCGATGCTATCGATGGCGTTGGGGTGAGAGCATGGAAAAGGAGCCCCATCTTCTCCATCCTGGCTTTGCGACCTTTGGGTGTCATTAAGGCACATTTGGTGCAAGTCAGGACATCATGCTCACTACCTAAACACAAAACACAAACCCTATGGGGGTCTGTGATTGACATAGTCCGGGTGCAATCCGGACATCGACGGAACCCCGTCGCCATGGCCTTGGGCCAAAATTTAGCCGTGGGATCGGTAATTGCCAACAGGCCTCGAGGGCCAAAATCGACGGAAGTCGAGGAAAATCGGCAAAAAACTTACCGGATTCCGCGAAGTTGAAAAAAATTTGTCGAAGGGAGACCTCTGAGGGGCAAATTTTCTTCGGAAAGAAAAAACCGAATTCCTGTCAGGAACGTGGTAAGAAGAGCTCCTTTCGCCGCGTGGCAACTGCTGCGCGGAAAAAAGAAGACTGAAGGGAGACCCCTGCTGGCTGCAGGGTCAGTGCCGTGCTGGGCATGCCCAGTAGGGGCCAGTCAAAGTTCTGTTAAACTTTGACAGAAGTTTTCCGTGGTGGGCTCCATCCTCGATGTCACCCATTTGTGAGGACAACCATCCTGCTTGTCCTGTGAGAATTCCGTATTACCTTGCTAAGGACACAGGTTTCAGAGATCACCTCCTGGTTAAATGGAAGGACTATGCCTCCCACAATGCATTACACGAGGGTGATTCGGTACTCTTTTGGTATGCCTCCAAGACAGTTTTGAGGGGGGAGATCATTTCATATGTGGCTCATCGGAAGAAAATATGTTAGACAAGCGTATCCTTACCCTGAGCTCCAAAATTAGGAGGGCCAAGCAGGAACTCCTACTTGATAACTCTCCCGCACATAGGGAGTTTTACATCTCGGTGCAACACACGCTTAACTCTCTGTTGCATCAAAGGGCCAAGAAAAGTGTGTTCTATTATCAGCATAAGTTATTTCAAATGGGGAATAAATCGGGCAGAATGACGACTAATTTGATTCGGACACGCCGCCTGTCTCACTATGTGGCGGCATTTAAATCTCCCACCGGACGATTAGTGACGGATACGCCTCAGATCCTGCAGGTTCTTAGGGACTTTTATGCCAACCTTTATACTGCTGAGGCCTCAAATCTGGGCAGATGTTCTTCCTTCTTTGATAGGATAGAGATGCCTCGAGTCACTCCTGAACAACGGGCCCAGCTTGATCTACCGATCTCAGAGGCTGAGACCCGGCGGGTTATCTGGCAAGCGAAACCTTATAAAATGCCAGGTCCCAATGGCTTTACGGCCGAATATTATAAAGCCCTGACTGATGTTTTGGTAGGCCCTCTCACTAATACTTTTAATGCCTTGATTGATCAGGGCTCCTATCCAGGGCAAAGTAATGAAGCGTATATCACACTGATTCCCAAACCGGGGAAGGACCCTCAGTCTCCTGTGGCCTATAGGCCTATCTCCCTGTTAAACGTTGACCAGAAATTTTTGGCAAAAATTCTGGCCGACAGGCTGGCCCAGGTCTTGCCCTCCTTAATTAGATCTGATCAAGTTGGTTTTGTGCAAAAACGATATGCATCCACTAATATTAGGCGGGTACTGGTTGCCATGGCGCTATGCCAACAGGTTAAAGAGCCCTATATGGCCATAAGTTTCGATGCGGAAAAGGCCTTTGATAGGGTAGAGTGGTCTTATCTGTTTCATGTTCTAGAGGCGATGAATCTCACAGGCCGGTTTCGGGGAGCAGTAAATCTTCTCTATCACGGCCCTCTAGCACGAATAACGGTTAACCAATCCGAAAGTTTTTCCATTTGTAGGGGTACCCGACAGGGATGACCTCTATCTCCATTGCTCTTTTTATTACAATTAGAGCCCCTTTTGTTGGCTATACAAGAGAACCGGCAGGTTAGAGGGGTCTGTTTTCAAACACATATGTTCAAATATGCGGCCTTTGCCGACGACGTCCTGGTTTGACTAATCCCAAGACCTCTCTGCAGACTTTGCTGTCCCTTTTCCAGGAGTTTGGCCTTTTCTCAGGCTTTCGCCTGAACCCTGATAAGTGAGGCGCTAGCATACCCAGATGCGCTGCATGACAGATGGGAGGGTACTTTTCCTCTGCTCTGGGCTCAAGGATGCGTGCGTTACTTGGGGGTGTACCTGACTAACTAGCTGTCCCAGTTATATGCCCTCAATATTCCTCCTTTAGTGGCATCCACCTTAGACAGGATGTGTAAATGGCAATCGCTCCCGCTGTCTCTAGGGGGTCACATTCATCTATTTTAGATGGTTCTTTTGCCTCAATGGCTGTATGTCTTTCAGAATTTAGTGCTTCGCCTTAAAGTCAAAGATCATAAGCTAGAGAGGGGAATGCGAAGTTTTTTCTGGAGGGGGCAGAAATCCAGGATAGCACTTTCCCAGCTGCAAAACAGATGGGGCACTGGGGGTCTAAGTGTCCCGGATTTGCGCCTATACAATTTAGCCAGTAATCTCAGAGTGGTGCGGGAATGGTTGCTGGGGGAAGGGTATTTTAACTTGGAGGCTGAGCGCACAGTTTTTGGCTCTACTGACCTGCGCTTTGTTTTACTGACCTCGTGGGCTAAACTAAATTTACCTGATCTCTTGGCAGGCTTGGTGTCTCCAGTACGATATGCTTGGTCCCAGTTCCTGAAGCTGTTGCAGATACCTCAAGGCTGTGCTTACTTTTTGCCCCTACAAGGCAATTTAGATTTTTCACGGGGATCCTCCACCACTGTGTTTAAAGACTGGGCGACACGGGGAATTACCCAAATAGGTCATGTTTTTGATGCTGCAGGGAACCTCCTTACTCCCCAATTGCTGTCTCAACTGTACGACCTGCGACATCCCTCCGTGTTTGCTTACTTACAGCTCTCCCATTATATCAAGGCCTTGCCAAAAGATAGCCTTTTGCCCAGTGGTTTCCGGGTTGTAGCTAATTTTTTTCTGTTGGAGCAATACCGTCACTTTCGCACTATTATCAGAAATTGCGGACGGCTACTTACCAGAATCCCTGTTTGGGCCTAGCTGAACGCTGGTCTGGGGAGGGCACATTCCGAGTGACGGATGTTCAACTACAAGCCAGCCTTCGGCGTATTGCGCAGGTTTCCTCAAACTCCTATTATCAGGAAATGCAATATAAATTTCTCTGGAGGGCGTACATCTCTCCCCTGGTGGCATTCCACTCCACCTTGCTGCCAATGGCAACTTGTGGAAAGTGCAATCAGGCGACCGGTACCCTCTCTTACATGTTTTGGGGCTGTTCGATTATTCAAAAATTTGGAGGCGTGTTGTAGCTTATCTAGCTCACCTGCTGGGTGTTTCTTTGCCAGTGTCCCCCTCTTGATACTTTTTTAATGTATTCCTTTGCCACGTATCCGAGAAGTGGGACAACGTCGCTTGTTTATGAAAGCCTGTTTTGTAGGGAGGAAATTGATACTTCTTCAGTGGAAGGAATCGGCGGGCCCATCCTTTTGGGCTTGGAGGAATCATTTTCACCGTTTGATGCAGATGGAACAGCTGTCAGCTCGGACTTCACCTAAGGCACACCGTACCTTCCTCCACATAGAGCACGCAGCTGGATCTTAAATGACTGAACTTCTTCTTCATTGCTGGTCTTGGGACCTTTGCTGTAGTGGCCTGGTATCTGTATCGCAGTGTACTATGGTTGGTATTAATGAGGGGGGGGATGGGGGGGGAGTGTTGGGTGGGACTGGTTGCTTCTGCATGGTAAATAGATATTGCTTTGTGAGATTGAAAGCAGAAGGAACAATGTATTCAACTTGTTTAGTATATTTGATTTTTTTTTTTTTGGAAAAGCAATAAAAATTGTTTAACATAAAACTAATCTGAGAAAATTCTCACAACGCACAATTAAGCTCTGGAATTTTTTGCCAGAGGATGTGGTTAGTGCAGTTAGTATAGCTGTGTTTAAAAAAAGGATTGGATAAGTTCTTGGAGGAAAAGTCCATTACCTGCTATTAATTAATTAAGTTGACTTAGAGAATAGCCATTCCTATTACTGGCATCAGTAGCATGGGATCTTATTGTTTGGATACCTGCCAGGTACTTGTAGCCTGGATTGGCCAATGTTTGAAACTGGATGCTGGGCTTGATGGACCCTTGGTCTGAACGAATATGGCAATTTCTTGTGTTCTTATCTACATATTATGGCTAATTCAGTCCTGCTTATTGATGGAAAATGTAGAGATTACTTACCTGATAATCTCGTTTTCCTTAGTGTATGCAGATGGACTCAAAACAAGTGGGTATAGCGTGCTCGTGCTAGCAGTTGGAGACGGATCTGACGTCAGCACGGGTACATATACCCCCGCAGGAAGTGCAGCAATTCAGTAATCTTCCTTGCAAAAGCTTTATGGATATATGTGTAACTGACCGATCGATTAAATGAACAGGATTACCCTGACCGATTGATAGTAGCTGGAGACCGCCAGTGTTCTCAACCGGAAGGCGTCAACACCCGGCAGGGTGGATGCCCTAGATAAGGAAACATGGCTTACCGTGAGTCTGTGAATCCCCATGTATGCCGGCAGCCGGGCGGGATGCTGAGTCCATCTGCATACACTAAGGAAAACGAGATTATCAGGTAAGTAATCTCTACATTTCCTAGCGTGTAGCAGATGGACTCAAAACAAGTGGGATGTACAAAAGCTACTCCCGGACTGGGTGGGAGGCTGTCCGAGGTCCGTTCAGGATTGCCCTCGTAAATGCAGTGTCCTCCCTGGCCTGGACGTCTAGACGGTAGAATCTGGTGAAGGTATGGAGGGAGGACCACGTCGCCGCTCTGCATATCTCTGCAGGCGACAGCATCCTAGTTTCTGCCCAAGAGGCCGCTTGCGCTCTGGTAGAGTGAGCCTTGACCCGTAGAGGTGTAGGTCTGCCTGCCTCTATGTAGGCCGCCTTGATAACTTTGATCCAGCGGGCGATGGTTGCCCGGGAGGCCGCTTTCCCTTGCTTCTTCCCGCTGTGAAGGACGAACAGGTGGTCCGTCTTTCGTACTGCTTCTGACATTTCCAGGTATCTGGACAGTAGCCTGCCGATGTCGAGATGGCGTAGTATTCGACCTTCTTCAGACTTCTTCAAACCTTCCGTAGTAGGCAAGGCTATGGTTTGGTTGAGGTGGAAGTGTGAGACTACTTTGGGTAAGAAGGAAGTAACCGTGCGAAGATGGATAGCCTCTGGAGTGATTCTGAGAAACGGATCACGGCAGGACAGCGCTTGTAGCTCTGAGATGCGGTGTGCTGAGCATACGGCCAGCAGGAACACCATCTTCAAGGTTAACAAAGGGAGGGACAGGCCTCGAAGGGGCCTGAAGGCGGGTCCCGCTAGAAATTCCAAAACTAGGTTGAGGTTCCATAGGGGTACTGGCCACTTCAGTGGCGGGCGAATGTGTTTGACTCCTTTCAGGAAACGTGAAACGTCTTGGTGTGTGGCGATGCTGTCGCGTTCACTCCGGGGACCGTAGCAGGATAGCGCTGCCACTTGAACCTTGAGGGAATTGAGGGACAGACCCTTCTGAAGTCCATCTTGCAGGAAATCCAAAATGAGAGGGATCTTGGCGGCATGTGGATTGGCGCTGTGAGTTTCACACCAGGCTTCAAATACTCTCCAGATCCTTATATATGTTAGCGATGTGGAGAACTTGCGTGCTCGGAGGAGTGTATCTATTACCGGCCCCGAGTATCCTCTTTTCTTCAGCCTAGCCCTCTCAATGGCCAGACCGTAAGAGAGAATTGAGCTGGATCCTCGTGAAGGATGGGACCTTGCTGCAGCAGGTCCCTGTGTGGAGGCAGGGGTAGTGGATTCCCTGCCAGTAGTCTTCTCATGTCTGCGTACCAGGGTCTTCTTGGCCAGTCCGGGGCCACTAGAAGAACTAGGCCTCTGTGCCGCTGAATCTTGTGTATAATGGCTCCCAGCAGGGGCCATGGAGAAAAGGCATATAGCAGGATCCCCTGAGGCCATGGCTGTACCAGGGCGTTGATCCCGTGGGAGAGAGGATCTCGCCTGCGACAGACGTATCTGGGTACTTGAGCGTTGGACCTGTCCGCTAATAGGTCCGTGTCCGGAGTCCCCCACTGATCCACAATCATCTGGAAAGCTGTGGGCGACAGCTGCCATTCCCCCGGGTTTAGGCTTTCTCTGCTGAGGAAGTCTGCCGTGATGTTGTCCTTCCCGGCGATGTGGACGGTGGAGATGTCCTGGAGATTTGCTTCCGCCCAAGTCATCAGGGGGTCTATTTCTAGGGATACCTGTCGGCTTCTGGTTCCGCCCTGTCGGTTGATGTATGCCACTGTGGTGGCGTTGTCCGACATCACTCTGACCGCTCTGTTTCGGAGTCTGTGGGCAAATCGCAGGCATGCTAACCTGACTGCCCGTGCCTCTAGTCGGTTGATGTTCCACCCCGACTCTTCCCTGTTCCACCGCCTTTGGGCGGTGAGTTCTTTGCAGTGTGCTCCCCATCCGTTCAGGCTGGCATCTGTCGTCAGCAGGGTCCAGGTTGGGGAGGACATTCTTGACCCCCGGCTCATGTGGCTGGGCTGCAACCACCACCGTAGCCGATTCCGTACTCTGGCTGGTAGAGGTAGGTGTACGGTGTAGTGCTGTGAACGTGGGCTCCATCGAGATAGGAGGGCGCGTTGTAATGGTCTCATATGGGCCCGTGCCCATGGTATTACCTCCAGGGTGGATGCCATAAGGCAGAGGACCTGTAGGTAATCCCAAGCTGTGGGTCGGGTGGCACTCAGCAGTGCCAGCAGATGATTCCGAAGCTTTGATCTCCTCTTGGAGGTCAGACTGACCTTGTCTTCCTGGGTGTCAAATCGGACTCCTAGGTATTCCAGCGACTGAGAAGGCTGCAGGGAACTCTTGTTCAAGTTTACAACCCATCCTAGGCTTTCCAGAAGAGCTATAACTCTGTTGGTCGCCTGGTGGCTCTCCTCTGGTGACTTCGCCCGGATCAGCCAATCGTCCAGGTAGGGATGGACGAGGATTCCCTCCTTCCTGAGGGATGCTGCCACTACTACTATGACCTTGGTAAAGGTCCGCGGCGTGGTGGCTAACCCGAAGGGTAAAGCTCGGAACTGGAAGTGTTGGTCCAGGACCTTGAAGCGTAAATAGCGCTGATGATCCCGATGGATTGGGATATGCAAGTAGGCTTCCGACAGATGTAGGGATGTGAGAAACTCCCCTGGCTGTACTGAATTTTTGACAGACCGCAGAGTTTCCATGCGAAAGCTGGGGACCCGTAGGTATCGGTTGACTGACTTGAGGTCCAGGACGGGCCGGAAAGTGCCCTCCTTCTTGGGCACGATGAAATAAATGGAATAATGCCCAGAATTCATCTCCCTTGCAGGCACTGGGATTATGGCCTTTAGGGACAGGAGCCTCCGCAAAGTAACTTCTAGGGCCGTCCTCTTGATGGGCGAACAAGGAGATTCCACAAACCTGTCCTGCGGGAGTTGAAGAAAATCCAGGTAATACCCTTCTCGGATGATGGCGAGGACCCACTGATCAAAGGTAATCTCGACCCACCTGCGGTAGAAGAGGAATAGCCTGCCCCCTATGGCCACTACCCCCGGATGGGTCAGCTGATTGTCATTGTGGGGTACGGCCGGGACCCGAACCCGAGCCTGTTCCCCTCTTGTTGTGCTTAGGCCGAAAGGACTGGTTTCCTGGCCTGTGAACGAGGTGCTTGGTAGCGAGTCCTGTAAGGGTTGAAGCACTGAGGTTCTACCCCTCGATGGTCTAGGAAAGGGGCGCTGGTTTCTCCTTGACCGGTCTTCTGGTAGACAGGGTAATGGAGAGGCGCCCCATTTATTGGCCAGTTTCTCAAGGTCGCTGCCGAACAGGAGGGATCCCTCAAAGGGCATTCTCGTGAGGCGTGTCTTGGAGGAGGAGTCGGCCGACCAATTACGTAGCCAGAGCTGTCTCCTGGCCGCCACTGAGGATGACACTCCTTTGGCTGCCGTACGGACTAAGTCGGAGGCTGCATCGGTGAGGAATGAGAGAGCTGATTCCATTTCTTCTCCCGGGGTGTTGTTCCTAGCCTGTGATAAACAGGAACGTGTCACCACGGTGCAGCTGGTCGCAATTCGTAGGGACATGGCTGCCACCTCAAAGGCTTGTTTCAGAATGGTGTCCATGTGCCGGTCATGTGTATTCCTGAGGGCCGTCCCCCCCTCCACCGGAATGGTGGTGCGCTTCACAATTGCGCTAACTATGGCGTCTACCTGGGGGCACGCCAGCTTCTCCTTGGTTGCCGGGTCTAAGGGGTACATGCCAGCCAAGGCCCGATCCCCTTTGAATGAGGCCTCCGGCGTATTCCATTCCAGATCGATTAACTGCTGAGCTGCTTGTAGGAGGGGAAAATGATGAGACGTTTGGCGCAGGCCCTCTAACAGGGGGTTCATTCTAGGTTCCTCTGGGGCGACATGGCCCGGGATAGCCAGCTCCGACAGGCATTGAGAGATCAGGCCTTGGAGATCCCCTTTTAAAAAGAAGCACCTCATGGTCCGATATGGTTCAATCCCCGAGGGAAGTTCTCCCTCCTCGGGGGACTCGTCTTCCTCAAGGCAATCGGAATCCCCATAAGTGGGGGTTCCGGGTGGCGCATGGCCGTGCCTAGACCTTGAGGGTCCAGGGGCCGGGTCATCCGGTACATATGGACCCGCTCGGGGAGCAGCCTGCATTGTGACAAAGGCATGAATCCCCTTGAATAATTCCACCCAGGAGAGCGAAGCAGGATCTGGTCTGAGAAGTACCAGGTCCCTCGGGTTCCCCGGCTGCTCACTGCTGCCTGCTAGGTCCGGGGTGTTCCCTGAGGAACTGGCAAGTGCGCTGGGCTGCGACCGGTCCTGGCCTGGAACTCCTAGGGCCTCTTCACATTGGGCACATAGGGAGTCTGCTTCCTCGCTCTGTGTGGCTCTAAGGTTGCATGCCGAGCAGAGGCTCATGCCTGATGCTGGAGGGGCCGGCTCTGCCGACGCATGGGCTCTCTTACGCTCCATGTGTGCCTAGGAACGGACGCTTATCAGCGGGCGCCTAGGAACGCGCGCCCAACAGCATGCGTATAGCAACAGGCGCCTATTGCGCGGTGACGAACCAGGCAGGAAAATGGTGACCTCCGTGGCGGATTGCCACCTAGGCAGACTCTGCTAATCCTCGCTTCCTCTGAGACCAACAAGTAAAGATGTACGCCTTACCTTGTCTTCAGCGCTTCCCGGTTGTGACCCGGGCGGTCTCCGGCTGCGGGGGGAGAGGGTGAGTACCGTCACCGCCGCGCTCGAGGAAGTGCACCCGCTGCCTCTGGGCCGCACCCGAACTCGTCTCGCTCGGGGGCCAAGTCCACGCTGGGACCGAGGCTGCCTCTATGCCGCGCCCGAGCCCTTCACACTCAGGGGGGCTAGCTCCCTGCCGCGAGCCGGCCACCGGACCAAGGCACTTACCTCAGAGGGACCACGGAAATCGCCTCGGGAAAGAAACTCAACTGGGGGAGGGACAGACTGGTATCACTGCAGGAGTGCGGGGCTCATCTTCAGGTAGGTTTCCTTCTATGAATTTAGTCATGTAGAATTTGGAAACACGCTCAGCGAGCGTGAGGTAGCTCCAGACTGCTTTGGAGACGGAAATTACTGAATTGCTGCACTTCCTGCGGGGGTGTATGTACCCATGCTGACGTCAGATCCGTCTCCAACTGCTAGCACGAGCACGCTATACCCACTTGCTTTGAGTCCATCTGCTTCACGCTAGGAAAACCAGAGTTGCTTACCTGTAACAGGTGTTCTCTGAGGACAGCAGGAAGTTACACATGGGTGATATCAGATGAAGCCCAGATGCGGGAAAATAGAACTTTGACTAGGCACACTAAGTATGACCAGCAAGCCCTATACCATGCGTCCACGTGGGGTCCCCCTCCAGTCTTGTAACTTAAGACTTATAAATTAAAACAAAAAATAGGAAAATCCAACTTATGTTCTTATGCTCAAACTCCTTGGGGTGGCGGACGGGTTTCGTGAGGACTAACATCCTGTTGTCCTCACAGAACACCTGTTACAGGTAAGCAACTCTACTTTCGCCGAGGACAAGCAGGACGATAGTCCTCACACATGGGTGAATCCCTAGCAAGAGTCTGCTCCCCAACACAAAAGGGGACCAACAGACACCTAACCAGGTGCCAATGGGCACAACAATGGTGCTGTTGATAACAGAGGGGGAGACAGCCTGAATCCAAACAGGCCCTAGGTAGGGAGTTGAGTTCTACACCTCAAACAGGTTCCAAAGGACAGACTGGCCAAAACTGTCGCGTCGGCCATTCCTATCCAAACAATAAGATGTGAGTGTGTAGAGAGACCACATCACAGCCTTGGGAAACTGCTCAGTGAGCCACCGATGCTGCCATGGCTCTGATTGAATGAGCCTTGACAAGACCCCCCTAAAGATGCAGTCCCACCTGGGCGTAACAGAATCTGCTAGCCAACTGGATAGTGTCTGTTTGGCAATAGCAAAAGAAATACAAAGTTGGGTGGACTACTTATGGGCTTCTATCCACTCCAGATAGAAGGCTAAGGTTCGCTTCAGTCAAACTGTGTAGAGCTTGTTTGCCTTGGTGCGAATGGGGCCTGGGAAAGAATACTGACAGGACAATTGACTGGTTCAGATGGAAATCCATCACTACCTTAGGCAGGACCTTAGGGTGCATAAGCATGACCAACTTGTCATGATAAAAGTTAGTATAAGGTGGATGAGTCAGTAAAGCCTGGAGAGCGCTGACCCTGCACGCTGAAGTGACCGCCACCAAAAATATGACTTTCCAGGTCAGATACTTCAGGTCACAGGTGTGCAGTGGTTCAAAAGCAGCTTTCATCAGCTGAGCTAACACTATGTTGAGATCCCAAGACAGAGGGGGAGGCCTTAGTTGGAGGCTTCTGTTGAAGGCGGCCCCATATGAGATGTACAACTATAGGCTGTACAGAAATGGGCTTACCATCTACACCTTGGTGGTATGCGCCAATTGCACTGAGATGAACTCTAATGGAGTTGGTTTTTAAGCCAGCCTCCAAGAGGAGTAGGAGGTAGTCATGCAGTTTTGTGTGGGGCACATAACAGATCTAGCTCCTTCTGCTCACACCACACGGAAAACCTCCTCCACTCTGAAAGATCAAGCGGCTGCAGGATTAACATCTCAACATCCAGGGGATCACTTGGGGGGTCTGATGCCTTGACTCTGCCTATCCACTACTATGTTCTCCTTCCCAGACAGGTATATGATCCTAAGCACCATCTAGTGAGTCAGGGCTCACGACCAGATCTAGACACTTCCTGACAAAGGAGGTACAATCCGATGCCTCCCTGCTTGACATAGCACATAGCTTCTTGGTGGTCCATGTAGATCAGGACAACTTTGTTGGACAGCTGATCTCTGAACACCCACAGTGGGTACCTGATCGCCCAAAGCTCCAGGAAGTTGATTCGACAAGAACATTCCTAAGCAGACCAGAGACCCTGAGTGCAGAGCCCATCTACATGAGTTCTCCACCCCAGGGTGGATGCATCCATGGTTAGGACAATTTGGGTAGGGGGGGGGGGACTTTGAAACGAGATCCCCCATTCCAGATTTGAAAGTACCAGCCACCAGGTCAATGAGTCCTGGACAGGTAGGGTGACTTGGCTGTAATCCTGGAGTTCTGAGTTGCCTACCACCACTGCGACCCTCAGGGTCCATTGAGCTTTGTGCCATGTGTAAATGTGCCAAGGGAGTGACATGGACAGTTGCAGCCATACGGCTCAACAGCCAGGCTGACACACCTGCTGGCTCTCTGCCACGATGGTTGTGAGAGCCTGCTGGCGAGGCAGGAAGGCCTTGGCCTGAGCCATGTCTAGCAGGGTTCTTATGAAGTCCACATCAAGTAATGGGCTGAGATGGGACTTGGGGTAGTTGAGAATGAACCTTAATGACTCCAACTCCCAGATGGTCAAACACATGGACCTAGCTGCCCTGACAGACATGCCCTTGAC
Source organism: Rhinatrema bivittatum (assembly GCF_901001135.1). NCBI lineage: Eukaryota > Metazoa > Chordata > Amphibia > Gymnophiona > Rhinatrematidae > Rhinatrema > Rhinatrema bivittatum. The sequence continues at coordinate 684,350,478 of NC_042615.1, read as the reverse complement.
TAGCCAGTCATCCAGATACAGAAAAACATGCACTCCCAAGCCTGTGGAGGGGTACACTGCCACCATGGCCAAGCATTTTGTGAAAACCCGTGGGGCTGACGAGAGCCCGAACAGTAACATCCGGTACTTAAAATGCTGTTTTCCAGCAACAAATTGGAGATTGTGACCAGTGAAGATCTCGATATGAGAGTCCTTTAAGTCGAGGGAGAATAGCCAGTCCACATTTTGCAAAAAAGGGGGATCAAGGTGCCCAGGGAAGCAATCCTGAACTTTTCTTAAAAACTTGTCCAAGGCCCTTTGATCTCTTTGGAATCAGGAAGTACCTGGAGTAGAATCCCTGCCCCCTTTATCCTGATATGGGATGGACTGCTCTAGCCACTAAGAGGGAGGACAGATCTGCTAGTATTAACTCCTGATGCTCTACCATCACCCAAAACAGGCAGGGAGGTTCACTTGGTGCCTGTGATGGACAGAACCCACTGGTCCGAGATTATACTGGGCCACTGGTTCGCAAAGAACCACAGCCTTCCCCCGACTGGAGGGTCCATCGACCCGGGTACGGGCAACTGGCGTACTCTCCCCCTGTGACCCAGTCAAAACCCTGTCCCTAGAGTTGACTGAGCTGGCTGGGGCTTGGGGGCTCTCTGCTGCCTGGGTCGGCCACGGGAGCCCTGATAGTGTTAATGGAAGCAAGGAGACTGAGGATAGTACTTCCTTTGGAGAAAGACTTCCTTGGCCCCAATCTCGCAGGCCTCCTAGAATAGGAGGATGGGTCTGGAATACTGACTAAGAGTTGGAGGGTTTCATGGTGGTCCCGAAGCTGGGCCACAGCATCCCTCACTATTTCTGAAGAGATTCTCTCCACTACACAGCAACATCAGCCAGTCAATTCTATATCTCTGGTCAGAGATCCAAGGCCCGCAGCCATGCTATTCTGCGGGCGCCAATTCCTTCTGCAGAGACTCTCGATCCAGTCAAGAACATCGTAGGTCGCATGGACCTCGTGTTTTCCACACTCATAGAAACATAGAAATGACGGCAGAAGACGACCAATCGGCCCATCCAGTCTGCCCAGCAAGCCTCACACTTCTTTTTTTCTCATACTTATCTGTTTCTCTTGGCTCCTAGTAACCTTTGGTTCTATTTCCCTTTCACACCCACCATTAATGCAGAGAGCAGTGATGGAGCTGCATCCAAGTGAAATATCAAGCTTGATTAGTTAGGGGTAGTAACCGCCGCAATAAGCAAGCTACACCCACGCTTGTTTTACCCAGACTATGTTATTCAGCCCTTATTGGTTGTTTTTCTTCTCCCCTGCCATTGTAGCAGAGAGCTATGCTGGATATGCGTGAACTATTAGTTTTTCTTCTCCCCTGCCGTTGAAGCAGAGAGCTATGTTGGATATGTATTGAAAGTGAAGTATGCATTGAAAGCCACATTATCTATCAACAAATATTGAATAAGCCTAATAATTGGTAGTACCTATAGCTTATGAACTCTTCGTTAATTATACATACTCTTGCCCACCCCTGTTTTTTGTTTTTGGTTTTTTTTTTAAAATATGGAGATGGCAGGCCTCCATCCTTCCGCTCCGTGAAGGTGGAACACCAACCACTGGCCACTGGCATCCCACTCCGTGCCCTTATGCACCAGCAACTTGAGGGAGTCCTGCTGCTCTTGAGGCAGCTGCTCAGCCACCTCCTGCACCTGCTTCCCGATGTCCCGCGAGTAATGGCTCATGTAGAGCTGATAGACAGCAATGAGGGCATTGAGCTTGGTGCTTTAAAAAATACCTTCCTCCCAAGAGCATCCATCGCTTTATGGTCCTTCCCCGGAGGATGCTGAGGAATGAGTCAGAGAGCGCTTGGCCCTTGAGGGTGGATTCGGCCACCAACTGTTGGGGCAGCTAATGCTTATCTAATCCAGCAGTCTTATGGATGAGGTAGACCCAGTCTGCCTTCTTATTAAAGAGAGGCACTGAGGGGGTGTTCCCATATCCTCTTAACTCCTTAAGGATCTCGTGTACCGGAACTGCCACGAACTCCGTAGGAGGCTCCACGAAGTGGAGGATCTCAAGCATTTTGTGCCTGGCATCCTCCTCCATCAATAAATGAAATGGGATGGCTTCTGCTATCACCCTCATAAAACTTGTGAAGGTCAAGTCCTGAGATGGAGACTTCCTTTGCCCCTCTAGAGAAGGTTCTGAAGGAAGACCATCGGAGCCTTTGGAGTATGACTCCAAGGTGTCATTCCCCACAGGGGTCATAGGGTTCCTCATCCTCACTGTAAGCCACAGGAGATTGGTCCCTAGGTGATTAGCCTCTATCCAGGGGTGCAAGTATCAGTAGAACTGGAAGGGGAGTGGCAGGTCTCTGTCTCTGCCAGCCTCTGTGGAGCTTTCTCCTCTGAGAAACCAGTAATGACCATTGTATCAGTAGGGGGATATCTTTGTGCCCCCACTGGGCACAGATGTCACCCCAGGAACCAGAGGCAGCTAGGTCGGTAATACACAGATAAGCACATTGAGCTTCTCCAGAAGCGTTACAAGGACAAGCGGCACCGGGTCCAGTACCATCTGTGCCACAGGACAAAAGCCCTGCAGCACCCACTGCACCGCTAGCTGGAATCAGCACTTCAGCTCCTCCTCGAACGTTGCTAATGCCAACATCGCCTCGAAAGGAAACTTACCTGAATCACTGAAAACCCTGACTAGGAGCACTACAAGAATTGCACCAAGAGGGACCTGGTGACAGAAGAGCATGGAAAAACCCGTGAAAATGCGAGAAAAAGGAAAGTTTTCCACAAGGCCAAAAACAGCCAAAAACTAGCTCACTCACGCATGAGGCTTACAGCTCCATGGAAAGAGACTGGAAAGGGGCCCCATGTGAAAGCAGGGAATAGGGCATACTGGATATGCTCAGTGTGCCCATTCAAAGTTCTAGAAACTCTGACATAAGTTTTCCATATCAGGGATCTATCTGATGTCACCAATATGTGAGGACTACCATCCTGCTTGTCGTCGTAGAAAATGCTGCACTCAAAACTGATACCTTTTTAAATCTTATTCAACATGCACTCTTACACTGGCAACTGTTAAATGGTTCAAGGTCTCATGCTCCTCCTGAATGGTGCATTTTTCATTCCACAAACATGACAGTTTAACAGCCAAGCTAATTAGTGCCATATTTTGATACTTCACCATAGGAAAGTCTACTCGAAGTGGGCAAAGAGACATCGATACTGTACTCCAGAATATGGAACACCTGCTGGTGGAAGATTAGCCAGCATCTTTAAATTAAAATAAAAAATAAACTATAAAATAAAAAATAAACAAAACATGCTCCTAGATGCTCACTGCTTTGAAGGAAGAAACTAACATTGCGTTATTAAAATATAACCTCAAATCAATACATTTTGTATGTTACCTCGTTAACAGCAAAACTATTTTTAGAAGGAAAAAACCCAGTTTTTTTGTTGGTTTTTTTTTTTTAAGTACTGAAATCCAAAATATACAGTTAAAAAGATATTAAGAGCTCTAAAACCAGTGTGGCAAATATTTTCAATGAAAAAAAAAAGCCACAACATATTCAGTGTCATGAATTTTGCACAAATGCTCAGAAATTACTATTCAAGTCTTTTGCTGTTCAATTTACACATCATACTACACTAACTCTGTAAACATGTTAATGGAAATGTTCTAAACAATTCTGAAATCAGGCTGCAATTCCCCCATTAACACATGAAGACAAAAAATGAGAATAAGTAGGAAGCAACTTACCAACAGTTGCTCTGATTAATGGAGAAGAGTCACCAATATTATTGAGACATTCACTTTTAATAAAGTCAGTCACCCCATTTGGAAAATTTTGAAAATGTGCTTTCACATTATTTTTCAATATCAGACCACTCAGGGACCGTGTAGGCTCATCTGCAAGAAAACAAAACTGCAATCAGCTTTCAATGAATTTACATATCCACAAATTCTTGGAATTAATGTCAGTTAATTATACAGCAAGTACACTCACTATAAATTGAATTTTATATAGCATCTTTACTGCTAAGGTATTTAACATTCTTTAGATATAAACATGAAAAATGTAAGGCCAAAATGAAAAGAATTCAAGGTCGGATTTGAAACTAAATCAATGTATACCATCTTTAAAAAGATAACAGAAGGGGGAAGTGACGTCATCGGTCTAAGATGGCTGCCTAAACTTTCTCTCCAGCAAACCCCAAAGCGTTTTATGCCTCATAGACCTGCCCTAGCGAGCTATTTGCTATAAATTTGCGGAGCCTAAAGCGGGACCGGTCACAGACTATGTCTCTTCGGAAAAAAGCGGTGGATCTACAGCAATTTTCTTTTGATTCCGGCGGATCCCGATATGCGGCCTTGAGCGAGTCGAGTGGCGGCTCCAGCATCGAGGGGCCTGCGGCTACGCAATCCCAGGACCTAATAGAGAAGGAAAGGGGCGATGAGCCCATTCTCAAAAAGGATTTACAACTTTGGTTCATGGATCTAAAACAAGATATTAAAAATATGACGGCGGAATTTCGTGAGGCCATCGCTGATCTCCACACTGACGTCAAAGATTTAGGCCATCGCGTGGAGACCGGAGAATCGCTGTTGGAGGAGCATGACATGAGGCTGGCTTCCCTGACCTCGGAGGTTGAGCAGCTAAAACATCTTCAGGACGAAACAGTTTTAAAGCTTGAAGATGTGGAAAACCGCACACGGCGTAATAATCTGCGCATAAGAGGGCTCCCTGAGGACCCCAATTACGCTAACGCATCGGAGATAGTACAGCGAATTTGCAAGGCCCTTCTTACAGCGGCTGCGGCCTCGGCCTCGGGGGCGGCTACTTTGGCGGAGGTAACCCCAGATATCGTGGTAGATAGGGCGCATAGGGCGCTGGGGGCGGCCCCGCGTAATGCACCCCGGGACATAGTAACCTGCCTGCACAGCTATGTGTTAAAAGAGGAGATAATGAAAGCGGCCAGGAAATTAGACGCTTTTGAATGGGACGGGCATGAAATCACTATTTACAACGACCTTGCCCCTGCGACGCTGAAGAGGCGTAGAGAATTTAATCTGGTTACTGCGGCTTTGAGAAAGGAGCATTGCCGGTATCGATGGCTATATCCCTGTGGTATTGCTTTCACCATCAAGGGGATCACCTCGAGGGCAAGGACCCCGGCGGAAGCGGCGAGCATACTTAAAGAGGTGGGATTAGAGATTCCGTGCCCAGAGAATCCTAGTGTGCCCGCCAGAGTGGCAGTGGAACAAGCAAGATGGCAGAGAGCGGGCAAAGGGGGACGGCGCCTGAAGAGGACATCCGATCCTGACCCACCTCGGCGGTCGCCGATTGCGCTGGATGCTGGGAGCGGCCAGGCTCCACCCTGACTTTTTCTACCGTACCTTTAAAATGGATTTTACTCATTTCGTTTGCAGCCGCTTACGTTCCTTATGATATGGTTTCCTTCCTCTGGGTTGGGCAAGCCCAGGGGCTACCTACTTCTCATGGCTGTGTTTTGGTTCCCGGTTTAACAGGCGTTCATATCTACACATGTGGGTTATGGGGTATGAAAGTTGTGTGACTGTGTGCGTGTTGGGGGGGGGGAGATTGGATGGGGCTTCCTCAATTCAGAGTCCGACCCATGTTGGGCAACTCTGTATGTGTGAGAGGGTGGGGGGGAGGGGGGTGGGGGGTGTGGGGTTGGGGTTTGGCGGTATACACAGCTGCATTGATGGATAACATTATGATTCGCTGGCTAGACAGGAGAACTGGTAGGGTGAGGGGGAACGTTGGTTTTGATGTCTCTTAAATTTTTTTCCCTCAACGTAAAAGGTTTGAACTCGCCAATGAAGCGACAACAGTTGGGGAATGAGCTACAGCGGCATGCTGCATCTGTGGTCTTTCTTCAGGAGACGCATTTAAGGCGCAAACATGAACATTTACTACGTCCCAGGCTTTATTCCCATAGTTATTTCTCTGCAAGCACTCCTGATAGCAAGTATAGTGGGGTTGGAATTTTGTTTGCTAATAATTTGGGGGAAAAGGTGCTTGAAACGGTGGTGGGCCCGAAAGGTAGATATTTAATCTTAGTGGTGGAAATCCTCAACTGCAAATTTACTTTGGTTAATGTGTATTGTCCGAATCAGGGGCAAGGTGCTCTGCTTACCGAAATCAATCAGAAACTGCACCAATTAGACGGAGGCTATTTAATCATGGGAGGAGACTTTAATTTAGCCCCTGACGTAGCCGCGGACACTTCCTCTGGGCAGGGGAGTACCCATGCCCGGGACCGGACATATCTGCGTCAGTTGCTGACTGACTGGAATTTGGTGGACATCTGGCGGGTTTGCTATCCTCATAGTAGGAATTATACTTTTTACTCGCGGCCCCATGCCTCCTACTCCAGGATTGACTACTTTCTGATTGACAAGGCATTGAGTGACCGTACACAAAAGGTTGACATAGACCCTATCACATGGTCAGATCATTCCCCCATTTGGTGGGAGGTGGCCCTGCCCTCTAGGAGCCGGAGCTTCCAATATTGGAAACTTAATGATAGTTTACTCAAAAATAAAAAGTACTTGGTCAAATTGCAAGCTCAACTGGAGGAGTATATAGCTAATAATTCGGATACCTCGGTATCACCGGTGGCAGTGTGGGAGGGTTTAAAGGCAACTATGAGAGGTAATTTCATTAGTCTGGGGGCTTATCATAAAAAGCAGAAGGAAATGCTTAGGACCCAATTGCTAGTGGATTTAATTGCGTGGGAGAAGGAACATAAGAAAGGCCAGTCTTCTCAGGCCCTCCAGAAGTTGGACGAGATTCGTAGGCGCATCCAGGACTTGGACGCTGATCGGATTGCTTTTCAGCTGGATCTGATCAAGCAATTGTATTATGAGCAAGGGGATAAGCCGGGTAGATTGTTGGCTCACAAATTGAAAGGCCAACGATTACAGACCCACATCCATACCATTAAGGACAGTCAGGGGCACGTATGTACCAAATTATCCGACATTAAAAAATGTTTTACAAGTTTTTATGAGGGTTTATACTCTACCGATCATGCGGTTTCGGCTGCAGATATAGCAAATTTCTTGGATGGCTTGGCTTTACCTACTTTGTCCAGTGCAGCTGGGGCACGGTTGGGATCTCCTATTTTGGCTAGAGAAGTCCAAGAGGCTATTCAGTCTTTGAAGCAGGGGAAGGCACCCGGGTTAGATGGGTACACCCCCCTCTTTTATAAAAAATTTATGAGTCTGTTAGTGAATCCGTTGAAAGATATGTTTAACGCTTTACGGGGGGGACAGCAGTTATTACCTCATGGGAATACTGCGGGAATTACCATTCTACCTAAAGCTGGCAAAGATGTTATGCTTTGTGGGTCGTATCGCCCTATATCATTGATTAACATCGATTTAAAGCTTCTTGCGAAGATACTGGCTAACCGTCTACGGGGGGTCATTCTTGATTTAGTTAAAGATGATCAAGCCGGCTTTATGCCAGGGCGATCCACCTCGGATAACATACGGAAAATATTAAACATTCTATCGATAGTGAAATCTGACTCTTCCCCAGCAGTGCTCTTGACTATAGATGCCGAGAAGGCCTTTGATAGGGTGCACTGGCCTTTCCTTTTTGCTGTAATGGAAAAAATGGGAGTAGGGGGCTATTTCTTGACGTGGGTTAAAGAATTATATAGGGACCCCCGGGCATGTATTAAGATCAACGGGGGATACAGTGACTCGTTTACTATACATCGAGGCACTCGACAGGGCTGCCCACTCTCGCCCTTGCTCTTCGCGTTGAGTGTGGAACCCTTGGCGGAAATGGTTCGCCAATCGACGGATATCCAGGGGATCTCTGTAGCTGAGGCCCAATATAAAATTTCTTTATATGCCGATGACATTATTTTCACGGTAGGGAATCCTCTTGGGTCCCTTCAGGCTTTGACTAATGTGCTGCAACGATTTGGGGGAGTGTCTGGCTTTCGGGTCAATATGGACAAGTCCGAGCTCTTCCCTATTGGACTTACACTAGCTCAAAGCTCCATCTTACAATCTATGTTCCCATTCAAATGGACAAAAGGCCCTATTAGATATCTGGGTGTTAACTTGGTGGAAGATCGTAAAGATCTATTTACAGCTAATTATGTTCCTCTTGTTAGTCAACTTTGTAAAGATATGCAATACTGGGATAGGTATCATATTTCCTGGATGGGACGGATAGCGGTTGTGAAAATGAACTTGTTCCCCAGATTAAGTTACCTGTTTCAGGTTCTCCCTTGCTTACTTACTGACCAATGGCTGCGAGGCCTTCAACGAAAACTCTTTTCCTATATCTGGAAACGGAGACCACCTAGGATAGCCCGGAAGGTGTTATACAGGCCCCGGTTTAAGGGTGGCTTAGGAGTACCCAATATCCAGAAGTACTATGTAGCTTCCCAATTACAGGCGGTGGTGGACTATCATACTCCCGGGCTTAAGAAGCAATGGATACTCATTGAACAAGCGAGATTGGGGAAAGAGGTCCCGGAAAATATCTTTTGGGAGCGGACTCCGCCACCTCATAGGGACTCCACTATTCTGCCATCTCTGCGATGTACGTTGACTGTGTGGTATAAGTGGCGGGAATATCTGACGGGGAAGAGGGGATACTTTTTCCCGGCCCGGTTTTGTGACCTCATAGACTTCCCTGTCGGGCGGGGTTCTCGGAACTTTCGAAATTGGGCAGTAAAGGGACTCTACCGGGTCCATCACGTGTGGGAAACAGGGAAGGTGAAGACCTTTTCTCAACTTCAGAGGGATTTTGGTTTATCGGAGGGGGACTTCCTAACCTATGCTCAAGTTCGTCACTTTTTACAAAAGCTGGAGGTCTCTAGGGATCTGCGGATAGGGGTTTCACTGATGGAGCAATTTTGTATTGCCTTGAAAAAACCTCCTAAATTGATGTCCAAAATATACAAATTACTGGAAGATACTGAGGTGTATCAGGACTCACATCTTCAGGCATGGGCACGGGACTTAGGAGGAAGTTGGGATAAGGACCGCTGGAACACCTGTTTTTTGGGTTTGGGGAGGCATGCTATGTCCACCACCATGATAGAAAATGAATATAAAATATTATATCGGTGGCATTTATGTCCTGTGACTCTAGCAAAATGGTATCCGGCACTCTCGGCTAAATGTGGGCGTTGTGACACTGCAGAGGGGACTTTTATTCATATGTGGTGGTTGTGTCCTGTTCTAGGCGCATTCTGGGCTCAGATACACTGCTTAGCTACTGAATTGGTGGGAAAAGAAACACGCTTAAGTCCGGAATTATGGCTTTTGGGACTTTGGAAAGAGGACCCGGACCTGCATAATACCCGGTTATTGCGCTATCTGGCTATAGCTACCAGGTCGGCGATTGCTCAATGGTGGAAAAAGAGGGAATCCCCGCCTTTGACACTGGTTATTACCAGGCTCAAGGGCATTCGTACGATGGAGAAAATTTCTGCCTATCGGAGGGATCGGGTGGTTCAGTGTGAACGGCTTTGGGATCCCTTTGAGCAATGGCTTCTGAAACGTGATTCGGGGGGGAAACGCGCCCCTCGCGATCCCGATCCTACTGGGTTTTCTCCTTCACACTAACTAGTTTCCATAATCTACAACTTCTTGTTGTTATGTAAATGGTTTTTGAGTTCAAACTAATACGTATGGTACTATTTGGAGATCTTTTTTGGGATCTGTGAATTATCTCTTCATAACCTGTCTGGTTATTGGTAATGTTTTCTAGTAATGTTACTACTATAGCTCATTAATGTGGTTCATTATTGTGGGGATACTGTTTACTGAAATTGTGGTGGGGGGGGAGGGAAGGGATGGGGAGGGAGTTTACCTGAAAATGTTTGGATATCAGATCGCCCTTGGGGGCTGTAGTTGTAAGACACATGATTGGCGTGTACATTTATTACTGTCCAAATAAAAAACGTTTAATTACAAAAAAAAAAGATAACAGAAAAGTTGAAAGGTGAATTACAGCCAAAACGTAAGGGAGCAACCATAAGAACATAAGAAAATGCCATACTGGGTCAGACCAAGGGTCCATCAAGCCCAGCATCCTGTTTCCAACAGTGGCCAATCCAGGCCATAAGAACCTGGCAAGTACCCAAAAACTAAGTCTATTCCATGTTACCATTGCTAATGGCAGTGGCTATTCTCTAAGTGAACTTAATAGCAGGTAATGGACTTCTCCTCCAAGAACTTATCCAATCCTTTTTTAAACACCGCTATACTAACTGCACTAACCACATCCTCTGGCAACAAATTCCACAGTTTAATTGTGCGTTGAGTAAAAAAGAACTTTCTCCGATTAGTTTTAAATGTGCCACATGCTAACTTCATGGACTGCCCCCCTAGTCTTTCTATTATCCGAAAGAGTAAAAAACCGATTCTTATCTACCCGTTCTAGACCTCTCATGATTTTAAACATCTCTATCATATCCCCCCCTCAGCCGTGTCTTCTCCAAGCTGAAAAGTCCTAACCTCTTAAGTCTTTCCTCATAGGGGAGCTGTTCCATTCCCCTTATTTTGGTATCCCTTCTCTGTACCTTCTCCATTGCAATTATATCTTTTTTTGAGATGTGGCGACCAATATTGTACACAGTATTCAAGCTGCGGTCTCACCATGGAGCGATACAGAGGCATTATGACATTTTCCGTTTTATTCACCATTCCCTTTCTAATAATTCCCAACATTGTTTGCTTTTTTGACTTCCGCAGCACACTGAACAGACGATTTCAATGTGTTATCCACTATGACACCTAGATCTCTTTCTTGGGTTGTAGCACCTAATATGGAACCCAACATTGTGTAATTATAGCATGGGTTATTTTTCCCTATATGCATCACCTTGCACTTATCCACATTAAATTTCATCTGCCATTTGGATGCCCAATTTTCCAATCTCACAAGTTCTTCCTGCAATTTATCACAATCTGCTTGTGATTTAACTAATCTGAACAATTTTTTATCTGCAAATTTGAATATCTCACTCGTCATATTTCTTTCCAGATCATTTATAAATATATTGAAAAGTAAGGGTCCCAATACAGACCCCTGAGGCACTCCACTGTCCACTCCCTTCCACTGAGAAAATTGCCCATTTAATCCTACTCTCTGTTTCCTGTCTTTTAGCCAGTTTGCAATCCACGAAAGGACATCGCCACCTATCCCATAACTTTTTACTTTTCCTAGAAGCCTCTGATGAGGAACTTTGTCAAACGCCTTCTGAAAATCCAAGTATACTACATCTACCGGTTCACCTTTATCCACATGTTTATTAAGTCCTTCAAAAAAGTGAAGCAGATTTGTGAGGCAAGACTTGCCCTGGGTAAAGCCATGCTGACTTTGTTCCATTAAACCATGTCTTTCTATATGTTCTGTGATTTTGATGTTTAGAACACTTTCCACTATTTTTCCTGGCACTGAAGTCAGGCTAACCGGTCTGTAGTTTCCCGGATCGCCCCTGGAGCCCTTTTTAAATATTGGGGTTACATTTGCTATCCTCCAGTCTTCAGGTACAATGGATGATTTTAATGATAGGTTACAAATTTTTACTAATAGGTCTAAAATTTCATTTTTTAGTTCCTACAGAAACTCTGGGGTGTATACCATCCGGTCCAGGTAATTTACTACTCTTCAGTTTGTCAATCAGGCCTACCACATCTTCTAGGTTCACCGTGATTTGATTCAGTCCATCTGAATCATTACCCATGAAAATCTTCTCCATTACGGGTACCTCCCCAACATCCTCTTTAGTAAACACCTAAGCAAAGAAATCATGTAATCTTTCCGCTATGGCCTTATCTTCTCTAAGTCCCCCTTTAACCCCTCGATCATCTAACGGTCCAACTGACTCCCTCACAGGCTTTCTGCTTTGGATATATTTTTAAAAGTTTTTACTGTGAGTTTTTGCCTCTACAGCCAACTTCTTTTCAAATTCTCTCTTAGCCTGTCTTATCAATGTCTTACATTTAACTTGCCAATGTTTATGCTTTATCCTATTTTCTTCTGTTGGATCCTTCTTCCATTTTTTGAATGAAGATCTTGTGGTTAAAATAGCTTCTTTCACCTCTTCTTTTAACCTTGCCGGTAATCGTTCTGCCTTCTTTCCACCTTTTTTAATGTGTGGAATACATCTGGACTGTGCTCCACTGAGAATTAGATCAAAAATTGCTCCCTCTCTCGTTGGTTCCTGAATCAATTGCTCCATAAAGCTATCTTTTATTCCATCCAGGAACGTTATCTCTAGCGTGTCCCGATGATACATTTACCCAGTCAATATTGGGGTAATTGAAGTCTCCCATTATTACCGCACTACCAATTTGGTTAGCTTCCCTAATTTCTCTTAGTCTCACCATCTTGACCAGGTGGACGGTAGTATACCCCTATCACTATAGTCTTCCCTGACACACAAGGGATTTCTACCCATAAAGATTAAATTTTGTATTTAGTCTCATGCAGGATGTTTATCCTGTTGGACTCTATGCCATCCCGGACATAAAGCGCCACACCTCCTCCCGGGTGCTCCCCTCTGTCATTGCGATATAATTTGTACCCCGGTATAGCACTGTCCCATTGGTTATCCTCTTTCCACTATGTCTCTGAGAAGCCATTTAAGTCTATGTTATCATTCACTGCTATACATTCTAATTCTCCCATCTTACTTCTTAGACTTCTAGCATTAGCATACAAACATTTCAAAGTTTGATTTGAACTAGTATTTGAAAGAGGATGACGTATATGAAGGGGGAAAGAAAGGTTACTTCATATTTTCAGGGTGTTGTGGAAGGCTGTTTCACCAAATGTTCGGAAGACAGTATAAGCCAGGCAGCAGGAGCAAGGGAAGCCATTGAAAAGGAGAAAACCAAGTAAAATTCTGAGAACGGTGACAGCCTGAGTAAAGTTCCTACTGCAAAAAGACTTGAGCATCATTAAATAAAACAGGAAGCTGCAGTAGAACTAAGTTACTTACTTGTGACGTGTTCTCTGGACAGTGGGATAATAAACCACTGATTGCACAGACAGGGCATTTCTCAGATAGCTCTGGAAAAGACTAGGGAGTTACCAATAAACCCTGGGTAAGTCCTGTTTTTGAGTTAGAAGCAGTGCAGGTCTGTGAGAGGGAGGATACCAATCAGATGCAGCCCCTCCCCTTTGAAGGGTCTGGAATAGCTGTCTCCCTGAGAGGTTTAAGCAGTTCCCTAGAGGGAATCTGTAAGCAGTCCCTTATAATTTATTTACGAGTTAGGAGGAGCTTAGCTTTTGTTTTTTTCAGGCCCAGTCAGGGAAAGCAGGCTAACCCAGCCTGTGGAAGCTGACCACAGTCTGGAGAGGTTCCATCTAGTCTACTCGCTAGCTGGTTGGGATATCCCTCTGGGTATATTTTCAGGGGTTTTACATTTTCTTGATAGGAGACCTAGTGAGATCCCGTGCACCACGTGGACTCTGGGAGCCCTGTTTTTGCGGCTGTCCAGGTTAGGGAAAACCTGCCCCTCTAACACCTCGATGAGGATGGAGGTGTTGGTTACCTGGTGCTAGGACCCTCCAGTGTTAAGTTGTTTTTCAAGGGAAGAAATTTGTTTTAAGACTCAGGAGAAAGTGTTTGGCTGCCCCTTCCTACCTGAAGGGAACATCAGAAGCTGCTATTCCATTCGGATTCCTCCCATAAGGGATCCAAACATTAAGAGAACAAACTGAGCGATAAATCATTGAGAACACCACACAGGAGTCTTCGTCCAGGGGAGAGCGAGAGGATTAGCAACTCTGTGCCAAGACTGTTTTACCTATTTATATCCAGGGTTGGAGGGGAACCCCTCCCACAAACAGAAACTGGTACCTTTCCACCCAGGCCCTACACTCTTCCACTACCTGGAAAGTGGGGATACCCTGCACAGATTGAGAAAAAGAACTGTCAAGTGAATAGATGAATTGTGGGGCTGAGAACTGCATCAATTGTGCCCTTGTACCACTGCTTATATGCTAGTAGATTAATCTTAAAAATCACCTTGGAGTCTGGAGAGGTTCTTGTATAATGGGCCCAGAGTGTGAACTTTCAAAGAGGATACTCCTCTACCAAGGGGTATTCAGACCTACTAGAGCAGTGGTTCCCAACCCCATCCTGGTGACTGCATATTCATTGTGGATATCCTGAAAACCCGACTGGCTGGGGGGTCCCCAGGACAGAGTTGGGAACCACTGAACTAGAGATACAATCAACACAGAGGGTCTTGAAAGATAGCATTTTCCCCCAACACACACACCATACCTTAGGGAGAAAAGAGACAGTGACTACAGCTAGCCTGGGTTCCTGCCCCAAAGAGACTATAAATAAGTTTATGGCCCTACCTGTGCAGAACAGGTACACCGGAGTGGGGTTACAACAGTTTTTCACAGGCATGAGCAGGAATTCCTGTTTGGTATATAAGAACATAAGATATGCCATACTGGGTCAGACCAAGGGTCCGTCAAGCCCAGCATCCTGTTTCCAACAGTGGCCAATCCAAGTCACATGTACCCAAACATTAAACAGATCTCAAGCTACTAGTGCATATTAATTAATAGCAGTTTATGGGTTTTTTCCCCTAGGAACTTATCCAAAACTTTTTTAAACCCAGTTACACTAACTGCTGTAACCACATTCTTTGGCAATGAGTGAAAGAATTTTCTTCGATTTGTTTTAAATGAGCTACTTGCTAACTTCATGGAATGCCCCCTAGTCCTATTATCTGAGAGCGTAAATAACCCATTTACATTAACCTAAAGTCCTTTCATGATTTTGTAGACTTATCACATCCCCTCTCAGTCTGAGAGGGGATGTGATAACTTCTTTAGCTTTTCCTTACAGGAGAGCTGTTCCTTGCCCCTTATTTTGGTTGCCCTTCACTGCACTTTCTCCAGTGCAACTACATCTTTTTTGAGATTTGGCAACCAGAATTGCACACAGTATTCAAGGTGCAGTCTCACCATGGAGCGAGAGAGGCATTATAATATCCTCCGTTTTATTTGCCATTCCCTTCCTATTAATTCCTAACATTTGGGCCGATACAGTAAGCAGCGGTAAAAGGAGGTGCGTTAGTGCCCGGCGCACCTGCGTTTGTCGCACACACAGTTCAGATCACCTACCGCTCGATACTGTATTTAAATGGCATGCAAATGCAAGCCGCGTCCAACGCGCGTCCATGAAGCGCAATCCATTTTACTGTATAGGTGCTATACAGCGCCTATATAGTATCCTGGGTGCACTGGTACCTGTCATTTCAAATGACGTTTGAAATGACAGGTACCGGGAAGTGGATGGCTCTCCTACAGACCCCGCTGCCTTGAGCGCCCGGCACCAGCAAGCCCCAGCAGCCGGCGATCGGAGGCAGGGAGCGCAACCCAAACAAACCCAATCCACAGAAAAAAAAATGCTTCTCGCACTTAGCTGCCCAGTCCCGAACCAAACCAACCCAATCCAAGCCCCAGTAGAGAGAGACGAAATTTCACAGTCCCAAACTTTCCCCCAGCCCCTGCTCACCTGCCCGCAGCCACGCAAGCCCCCAGCAGCAGTAGAAGGGCGTCGAGAGAGAGCGTACACGTGCGCCTACCGGGCTAAGCGCATAACCTCGACTTGGGCGCACAACTGCGCACACAACCCACACGCACATCTAGACGCGCCGGAGCGCATAAAGGTTACGCGCCAACAACCATGGCACCACCAGAAACGGAGATAAAGGCTCAAAGTCTCTGGCCAGCATGCCATATCAGAGCCGCACAAAGCGAGGAGGCCAACGCCCTGTGCACTCAGTGCGAGGAGGCCCTGGGAGATCCAGCCCAGGGCCAGTCCCACCCAGGACCATGTAATAGCTCCTCAGTGGGTACCCCAGACCTGGCAATGCCCAGCGGGACATCCCCACAAATGGAGACCCCCAGGGACCCAACGCCCCTCAGCTTGGATCCAGCGTCTATCTCATGGGTGGAGTTCTTCAAAGGGCTACACACCTTTGTTCACATGCAAATAGAACCCCTAGCTGACCAGCCACATCCTCCAGAGAACCTTTATGTCCTGGGCCCCTCGAGGGCTAGACAAAGGTTGCCACCACCTGGGAGCCCCACCTATGGGGACACAGACAGCTCTGAAGAGGAAGCAGAGCCCCTAGAAGAAGGGGAGCTCCCCCCACCCGGAGACAGAGCCTCACCGAACCATGAGACGATTTTTCACCAAGGACGAGCTCCCTGACCTGGTCACCCACAGCCTGAGGGAGCTCGCTATTCCGGGCCCAGATGCTTCGGGGGGGGGGGGGGTTCCCCCCCAAGACAAACCCCATACTGGAGGGCCTTTGCCAGACCTCCTGCCACTTCCCACCGTTACAAGCTTCCCAGCAGCTAATTGACCTGGAATGGAGCACTCCAGAGTCCACCTTCAAAGGGGGACGAGCCATGGCAGCCACGGACCCCCTGGACCTGGCAACCAAAGATCTTTTCACATGCCCAAGAGTCGATGCCATAGTCTACGCGGTCTCAAAACGCACCACTATCCCAGTGGAGGGAAGAGCAACGCTCAAAGATGCACATGACCGCCTAGAATCCATCCTTAAACAGTACTTTGACGTAGCCGCTATATCCCTACAAATAGCAGCCTGTTGCACCGTAGTGACACGTGCCTGCTTATCTCAGACCAGGATCAATACCCCTGGAGAAGTCATGGAACCAGCAGTGTCATTCCTTGCGGACGCTGCTTCCAATCTGGTGCGCATGGCGGCCAGAGAAGTGTCATCTGCGGTGGCTGCCAGGAGGCAACTCTGGCTCCTAAACTGGTCGGCTGACATCTTCCAAAACTTGCCTCACAAAGATGCCCTTCAAAGGATCCCTCCTGTTTGGCAGCAAACTAGAGAAACTGGCCAACAAAATGGGGTGAGTACACATTGCTGTGCCTACCAGAGGACAGGGGCAGAAGTTCACAGCACTTCAGTCCATACAGAAGCAACTATTAAGTGCCCCACCCTACGGGCAGGAACCAGTCCTTTCGGACCAAGCACAAGAGGGGAGCCAACTCTGGCACAGGCCCCAGCTGTACCCCACAATGAGATTCAGCAGACCCATCCAAGGGAAGAAGCCATAGGGGGCAGACTAGCCCTATTCTACCATAGATGGGTCACGATAACTTCGGACAAGTGGGTCCTAGCCATCATTCAGGAGGGGTACTATCTGGATTTTCTACGAACCCCACCCCTGGACAAGTTCGTGGAGTCTCCCTGCCACGACCTCGCCAAGAGTAGCAGTGGAAGCTACACTAACCAGACTACTGGCCCTCGAGGCCATAATCCCAGTGCCTCCACAAGAAATAAATACTGGGCATTATTCCATTTATTTTATCATCCCCAAGAAAGAGGGGACATTCACGCCCATCCTGGACCTCAAGTAGGTCAACCGCCACCTGAGGATTTCCCGCTTTCGCATAGAAACCCTACGCTCCGTAATAAGGGCAATACAAGCGGGAGAGTTTCTCACATCCCTGGATCTTGGGGCCCTTCTTGGTTGTTGTCTGAATCAAACTTCCTTTTTCTCCCTGCCATTGAAGAGGAGAAAAATGTTGCAGTTGCTAACTTGGGTTGGGGAGCTCAAAGGCTCTCCATTTTAAGCCTCTGGTCTTCTCAGAAGGAATTTCATCAGATAAACTTCTTCAAGCTAAGAGCAGTAAAATGTGCTCTGAAGGCTTTCAGGGTTTCATTGTCCACAGAACATGTCCTTATCCAGAGAGACATTCAAGTAGCTATGTTCTACATCAGCAAGGAAGGAGGAAGGGATTGTACCTCCCGTAGCAGGAAACTATCCAGATGTGGCACTCTCACAGACTGGTCTTCTGAGCCACTTATCTGGTGGGTGAGGTTACTGTTATCTTGTACAGATTGAGTTGGTATGTGGAACTTTTCAAAAGTCCCTGGATAGGGGAATAGCAGACAAGATATTTCATGGATGGAGCACGCCCATTGTAGCTCTGTTTGCCTATAAGGTATTGTCAGAATGCCACCTTAATCAGTTAATCTTCTGATCAGCATTCTTCCCCTGCGCAGTGCGTCTTCTACTTGGAGTAAGCCAAAATCCTTTGATTCACCAGTTATTTCCTTTGACCTCCAACAGGTCTGTGCAAGCTGGCCTTCTGCTGGCCAGCAGAGTTAAAACTCACTTTGTGCGGGCCATGACGATGTTGGTCTAATTGTGTGGCAGATTGCAGTTCCTTCTTATGCCCAGGAAGGCTTAACTTTAGAAGGGAAAGTCAAAACTTATAGGTGTGAATTTTTCAGATACTTATGCGAGGTTGAGGCGTGTAAGTGCCTTCATGCAGGTCAAGTACATTTACAGAGGTTTTCGAGCATGTGTGTACTAATGCTGCATGGGGAAAGTAGGGATGGAGAAAGAGGGTGTTGCAAGGGTATACCAAGGTGGGGTCAGAAAGTACACACAATGTTACATTTGTTTTAAGTTTGCTGATGTGTGATGGGAATGTATGATTTGAAAGCCACTTAAATACATTTGTAGTTTGCTTATCTACAATTCTATTTTTTTTTAATCAAAGTACATGCATAAGTCATCAAATGTGTGCATGCTTTTTACACTTGCTAATCAAGTCATGGAAATTTAAATCTGACTTCTCTGAAGTGTTTGGGGGGGGATCTGGGGCAAGTGGTGGAAGGTGTTGGCCGACTGGTATTGTCTGTGATCTGGTTCTTGGAAGTATATGCACAAGTATTTTCAAAAGCAAGGTACACACATGCATCAGTCAACTTTAATATACCGGCCTGTGCACATGTCAATTAGTTTGCACATAAAGTATGTTCATACTTTTTATAAAGTAGGCATTCAAACTGTACTTTGGGTGGAGATAATGGAGTTGTATGGCTAATAAAAAGAGGCATAACTTTAGGCACGCACATTTGGGTGAATGTGATTTATACACACTGAAAATTACCCTCATAATGTCAGCTACAGTAGCAGCCCATCTAAGAGCAGCTTTGAGACTTAAAAGTTCAGTCAGCGAGTTAAGATTTTATTGTTTTTTCAAACCTGAATTCCGACATGTCAGTTGATTTGGTGAGGTTGTCTTCCATGAGAGTGTAAAAACTCCTGTTGGCATTTTTTTTTGTTGCTCACCTTCCTTTTTTTGTTGGAGGGCAACCTTAGCTAGAGATTCACATTTGTGTGACAGTTGAATCTTGTCTTTGGAGAGAACTAAATTGTTTTACCTGTAAGTCGGTGGACAGCAGGATAAATCGGCCACATATTCATCCTCTCCTCTCTTTGGAATTGGTTTCTTAAGCTGTTACAATACTGAGGCAGTCCCATGTGGTGGTGCTGCTTGGCAATAGTGATCATAATATGATCAAATTTGAATTTACTGGAAGGGAGATAGTAAGTAAATCCACAGCTCTAGCACTAAATTTTCAAAAGGGAAACATTGATGAAATGAAAAAAATTGTTTAAAAAAAAAAACACAACCCTAGCTACATAGGTTGTGTGCAACAGGCGTGGGGCATGGTTGTTTTGGTTTTTTTTTTAAACAATCTTAGAAGTGCAGCCCAGATGTACTCCACTATTTTTCCTGGCACTGAAGTCAGGCTAACCGGTCTGTAGTTTCCCGGATCGCCCCTGGAGCGGTTTACCCAAGGCAAGTCTTGCCTCACAAATCTGCTTCACTTTTTTGAAGGAGTTAACAAACATGTGGATAAAGGTGAACCGGTAGATGTAGTATACTTGGATTTTCAGAAGGTGTTTGACAAAGTTCCTCATGAGAGGCTTCCAGGAAAAGTAAAAAGTCATGGGATAGGTGGCGATGTCCTTTCGTGGATTGCAAACTGGCTAAAAAACAGGAAACAGTAGGATTAAATGGACAATTTTCTCAGTGGGAGTGGGCAGTGGAGTGCTTCAGGGATCTGTATTGGGACCCTTACTTTTCAATATATTTATAAATGATCTGGAAAGAAATACGACGAGTAGATAATCAAATTTGCAGATGATACAAAATTGTTCAGAGTAGTTAAATCACAAGCAGATTGTGATAAATTGCAGGAAGACCTTGTGAGACTGGAAAATTGGGCATCCAAATGGCAGATGAAATTTAATGTGGATAAGTTCAAGGTGATGCATATAGGGAAAAATAACCCATGCTATAGTTACACAATGTTAGGTTCCATATTAGGTGCTACTACCCAAGAAAGATCTAGGCGTCATAGTGGATAACACATTGAAATCGTCGGTTCAGTGTGCTTCGGCAGTCAAAAAAGCAAACACAATGTTGGGAATTATTAGAAAGGGAATGGTGAATAAAACGGAAAATGTCATAATGCCTCTGTATCGCTCCATGGTGAGACCACACCTTGAATACTGTGTACAACTCTGGTCGCTGCATCTCAAAAAAAGATATAATTGGAATGGAGAAGGTACAGAGAAGGGCTACCAAAATGATAAGGGGAATGGAACAGCTCCCCTATGAGGAAAGATTAAAGAGGTTAGGACTTTTCAGCCTGGAGAAGAGACGGCTGAGGGGGGATATGATAGAGGTGTTTAAAATCATGAGAGGTCTAGAACGGGTAGATGTGAATTGTTTATTTACTCTTTCGGATAATAGAAAGACTAGGGGGCACTCCATGAAGTCAGCATGTGGCACATTTAAAACTAATCGGAGAAAGTTTTTTTACTCAACGCACAATTAAATTGTGGAATTTGTTGCCAGAGGATGTGGTTAGTGCAGTTAGTATAGCTGTGTTTAAAAAAGGATTGGAGACGTTCTTGGAGGAGAAGTCCATTACCTGCTATTAATTAAGTTGACTTAGAAAATAGCCACTGCTATTACTAGCAATGGTAACATGGAATAGACTTAGTTTTTGGGTACTTGCCAGGTTCTTATGGCCTGGATTGGCCACTGTTGGAAACAGGATGCTGGGCTTGATGGACCCTTGGTCTGACCTAGTATGGCATATTATGTTCTTCTGATGTTCTTATGTAAGGAAGGTCAAATGATTGCTGGCATGGCTAAAAAGTGAGGTGAAAGAGGCTATTTTAGTCAAAAGATCTTCTTTCAAAAATTGGAAGAAGTATCCATCAGAAGAAAATAGGATAAAGCATTGGCAAGTTAAATGTAAGACATTTGAGATAGACTAAGAGAGAATTTGAAAAGAAGTTGGCCGTAGAGACAAAAACTCATAATAAAACCTTTTTAAAATATATCTGAAGCAGAAAGCTTGCGAGGGAGTTGGACTGTTAGATGATCGAGGGGCTAAAGGGGCATTTAGGGAAGGTAAAAATATCACGAAAAGACTAAAATTCTTTGCTTTGATGTTTAATGAAGAGGATGTTGGGGAGATACCCGTTCCGGAGATGGTTTTCAAGGGTGACAATTCAGATGAACTGAACCAAAACCTGGTGAACCTGGAAGATGTGGTAGGCCAGATTGACAAACTGAAGAGTAGTAAATCACTTGGACTGGGAGGTATACACCATAGGGTTCTGAAAGAACTAAAAAATGAAATTTCAGACTTATTTTAATTAATTTGAAACCTATCATTAAAATGATCCATTGTATCTGAAGACTGGCAGGTGGCCAATATAACACCAATATTTATAAATGGCTCCAGGGGTGTTTTGGGAAACTATAGGCTGGTGAACTTGACTTCAGTGCCGGGAAAAATCGTGGAAACTTACAAAGAATAAAATCACAAAACATTTAGATAGACATGGTTTAATGGGAAGAAGCCAGCATGGATTTACCCAAGGGAAGACTTACTTGACAGATCTCCTACATTTTTTTGAAGGGGTGAATAAACGTGGAAAAAGGTGAACCGGTAGATGTGTATTTGGATCTTCAGAAGGCATTCAGTAGTCCCGCATGAAAGGCTTCTAAGAAAACTAAAAAGTCATTTGAAACGCTGAAGATTTCTACCTTACCTTGTCTTCGCGCTTCCCGGTTTCGTTCCGGGCTGTCTCCGGCTGCGGGGGGGAGAGGGTAAATACCTTCACCGCCGCGCTCGAGGGGGCACCCGCTGCCACTCAGCCGCACCTGGGATCGGGGGCTAGGTCCTCGCCGCGATTCAGCTGCCAGACAGAGGCTCACCTCCGAGGGACGACGGAAATCACCTCGGGAAATCTCAACTGGGGGAGGGACCCGAGGGTATCATCGCAGGAGAGCGGGGCTAGTCTTCGGAGGTAGGTTTCATCTTCAAATTTGGGTTTTCTTCTTGAATTGGTTCTAACGCTGCGAGAGTGTGCAGATAGTCCCTAACTGCTATGGAGACGGAAAATACTGGAGAGCTGCACTTCCTGCAGGGGTATATGTACTAGGGGCTGACGTCAGATTGAAATCTGATCCGTCTCCAACTGCTGAGGTGTACACTATACCCATTGGTCCTGAGTCCATCTGCTACACGCTAGGAAATGGAACATTAGTCCATTTTGGCCTTTAAGAAAGATTTCTAACTTGAACAGTTCCTAATGTTTTTGAGACAATGCTCCCTTAAGTGGACAATCTGGAGGTATTTCTAATAGGCATGATCAATGGCCCTCAAATTATCCAAACAGCACAACTGTCAGAGGTTGCAGTGTGCTAGCAGTTTTTATATAAACTTAATCTCCCACTGACTAGGAGGCCCTTTGGAACAAGGGCCTGTAGGGTAAAAACCAAAGACCGTAAACAAGGATGTGCATAACTGAACGTGAGCCTACAGCCATGCAGGCCTAACACAAAGATGGAATCTTCAGACATGATGATCTTGGCAACTTCATGAGTGATTCACACAGGGAAGCAGCTGCAATTGTTCTTCTATAATCAGACATCTTTCTGCACCTCCCAATGTGCTGGGACATTCATGGAGGTATGGGCTGTGAAAATATCCTTGGTGAAAACTTTGTATCTAGCCATGAAATGTGTATTGTTCATCAGGTGTCCTCTGATATACTTTATTATCCATTGGTGATAATATTCATATGCATCTGGACTTAGGCAATGTCATTTGCATCCCACCAATCCTGTGGTAACATCCAATCAAGATCAACATTGGATCCTATGGAACTGAATATACGAGGTTCTGAACCAAGAAAAGGACTGAGCTCTACAGACTGTGGATCTTTCCCCACAAATTATTCCAGGATATTTTCCTAAGAGATTTCTTCCCCAGAACTTTGACTGTTGCAGTTCACTACACCTGTTCTGTCCAACATATCCTGCTCCTTAACCTGGGAGTAAGTGCTTTGCCACCTTATTCTCTGAAAGACCTAAAGACCAAGGTAAAGAAGCTAGGAACTTCTTTACCCTGTTCCTGCTGGCATACCTCACGGAGACATCTGTGAAACCTCTGGGCTCTAATTTTCCTGTCATCTGCCAGCCAGGGATTTGCTGGATTTTTCCCATGGCATGCTGAGACAGGTCCTGGATGTCTGCAAGAGTATGACCTACCAACCACTAAGGGTAAGATAAAACTGTCATTACTTTTCAGCTGGCTTAGTTTGGCATTGCATAACTGACAAGCGCACATTGACTGAGATAACACGAGTTCTTCTCATTTTTCATAACAGTGCTTTGCTCTGTAACAACTTTAAAACAAAAAAAGAAAATATCTATACTATATAGAATATTGTATACTTATGCTGCTACAATAAAACTTATTAGCTCACAAAAGTGAAAGCAATTGCTCCCTTAAAACTATTGCATTCATATCAGATCAGTTAAATCTTTTAAATCTACTGTATCCACTATCTGCACAAGCAGAATGCTGGTGATAGCCTCCAGATTCAGTCAAAAATCTGTTCCTAATTTTTTTTTATTTTATCTTTATTGCATTTTAAAATTTTTACACAAAACATTGTGATTAGAAAAATCAGATAATTTTAACAATAGCAGAAAAAAAATTAAGCAAACTTTGTATAAAGAATAATAGTACTATGTTAATATCCTACTAATAAGAAATTAGGGGGCAGATACAAAACATACTTCTCTGAGCGAACGAATCTTAAGCAATAGGAAAAAAGAAATTATGACGATCGAGAGAATGCCTACATTTTGCCTACTGTATTGCCATAGCAGCTACCTTGTGTGAGTCAATAAAGAAACACAGTTGGGAAGGTTCAAAAAATACATAATTTGAATTTTGAAATTTTACTACACATTTACATGGGTAGCGAATAACAAATTTAGAACAAATGGTTAAAGCTTCCGTCCTTAATTCAATAAACATTTTCCTCCTCTCGTGTCAGCCGAGTAATATCAGGGAATAGCCAGATTTTTTGACCAAAATATTTTTCAGATCTCTCGCAAAAGAACATCTTCATCACGTTGTTTTTTCTGTGATAAACGCAAAAGTCACAAATAACACAGCCCTAGTAGTAACAGGATCTTCTATAGATAATTCTATAGAATCAGAAATATTGATTTGAACTTGAGGCTCTTCCTTCTCCTGGTCGGACTTCCTCTTTTGGGGTAGATAGTAAGCCTTTAAAATTAATGGCTATGCCTCTGTTGGTATTTTCAACAATTCCATTAAATATTTCTTGAACAAATCGCCATTTGAGGTATGCCATCTCATTCGGTCGCCATTTGAGGTATGACCGGGAAGTTAAGGGCCCTCACATTTAGGGTTCGAAGCGAATTCTCAATATTTTCAACTTTTTTTTTTATTAATCACAGTCTCATACTGAATCATATTTAGTTGTTGCTTCTCAATATTCTTAATCTTATTATCCATTTCTCGTAATTTTTCTTGAGTTTCCAGTCTTTTCTCATTCTCAACACTTCTTTTATTAGAGTCTGTACAAACTTTAGACAAATTCACAATGGCTAACTCGATAGCAGCCATTGCTTCCCACAGGCTCTCCATTGTTATTACTCCGGGTTTCACTAGAAAGGGGGTTAATTCTAAACTTGACTCATCCTTTCTTGCTGCTGCAGATACAGTGTCCCGTGAAATACTCTGCGGCGATGTTTCAGGGATATCTCTCAGCATAGGAGGTATATACCCTCCGAGCTGAGTTGTTCCTCCCGCTTCTGCCAGACTCTGACCTCCATCTCCTTCCTGGCTTAGGGGCAAACTTCTTGGTGTTGACTCCCGGTACTCGCTCTCTTACAGAGGTGAGGACGGCGTCTCAGGCGTGCTGGGACTCAACGAGATTTCTTCTGCCTGGGCGGGGGACGTTCGCTCCACTCCCCGCTCCTTCGCGGCACTCGCTCCCGGCTGATTCGGCATCGTTGCGAAGAAGGCAGGTATAGTACTTTGTTGTTCCGAAGATTCCATAACTGGCTGGCTCTCACGGAGCTGAGCCTTTCGTTTCGTATGTGGCATTCATGAATTAGGAATCTAAATTCGAGGAAAATGTATGCTGCTTCAGCAGACCTGCTTTCTTCGGCATCTCATTCGGTCGCCATCTTATCTGTCACTAATTTTACCCGAGAAGCAGTGTGGGGCTTATGGCTTCTCTTTCTTAATGGAAGCCCTTTTGCTGCCGGGGCAAACTGGATTCTGGAAGCACCTTAAGAAAAATGCTTCCTAGGTTCCAGACTCCTTAAAAAGGGGAGGCTAGCCTGAAGGCTGCAGTAGAGGGAAAAAAAATTCATTTGCATTGTGGTCCTTCAAAACATCCATAACTTCAAAAAGATTTCCTCCTGCACAAACCATGCTATCCTTCCCTGAAAATATCGTAAGAATTTCCTATAAAGCATGTATATCAGCATCAATTAAACAGCTTGTCTTCAGTAAAAAAAAAAATAAAAAAAAATTGTGCTAGTTTACATTTTATACAAAATACTTACCAAGTTATTACAAACTACTAGACATCATCTACAATAAAATATGCTTTATCCTATTTATGCCACAATTTAAGACAAGAAAAATTAGCTATGAAAAACCTACCTTCAGACTTCAGCTTTGTAAGGACAAAAATCAGGTAGTTATTGAAATCTGGATATTGATTCAGCTGTTCCAGTCTCTGAAAGTAATATTAGTTAAGGAAACCATTTTATCATCCACTAGGAGAAAAATATATTCATACAAAAAAAAAAAAAAAGCTGGCTATGATACCTTTTAAAAGGAAGATATACAAAAAATCCAAATATTGCATGTATGCTTTTGAGCCTTCGGAAGGGATGTATGAGGTCTCAAAAACTCATGTTATCAATTATTGAACCAGGACCACTACAGTTGCTAACTCTGCATAAACAAAGACATCACGTCCTCAAACAAATGAATTCACAAAATTAAAACCAGCCAGATTTCAAACACAGATCTAACTAATAGCTACCTCTAATCTTACTTTTAAAAAAAAAAAAAGTCTTATCAATTTTAAAGTCAGCCATTTAAAAATAAATCTTTGGCATATTTTAGGCTTAAAAAAAATATACGCTTCATTACAGAAACATGGTATATTATGGTAGAGGTAAGATCTTCAAATTCCATTTAGTCTGCAACTACTTCCCTCCTGCTGCCCTGCAGCTTTACCGGCCTTTCATTTTGGCTAAAGTTCATAGGGGCCATATTCAAATGCTACTTAGCCAGATAGCTGGATAAGTCAGTCTTAACTAGCTGCCATGGAATATCCAGATAAACATTTAGCCATATAGTTAGTAGATAAGCAGTGGGGTTAACTGGGTGGCACTACTTATCCAGCTAACTTAGCTGCTTATGTAGCGATATTCAGCCTTATCTGGTTAACTTAACTGGGTAAGTTAGATTGTCTTAATAAAAGAATTGGATGACAGAATTGGATGACAGTTGAACCAGTTATAGAGTAATAAGGCAACACTGGAGACTGTCCTCCATTCTGGGGGTTTATTAGAAATTGATTAAAGACAATCTGAGTGTGCAGTATTTTAGGCAGGTTGTAAGTTAGATGTGGCCCATAACAGGTCTAAAGTTAGCATAGCACTTCGATGAACATCTCCCCAAATAAGGTCAAGGGATGAGAATTCTTCTAGAAGATGGGGTAAGACCAAAGGTGTTCTAGACCTTTTGGTCTTTTTGAAAACGATTTCAACTAAAACTTTGATGAGGCAGTTTGCAAGGCTATCAACCATGTTAATGCATTGGTGATGGCAACTCTGACCCAGTGCTTAGATCATTCTCTAATGCAGTGGTTCTCAACAGGCGTGTCGGGACACACTAGTGTGTCGTGAAGTCCCAGCAGGTGTGATGCAGAGCCAGCAGAAGACTGATCTTTCTTCTTCAGTCTGGGCAGAAGGTGGCTGACTTCTCTTTTACTGGGTTTGACAGGAAGCTGTTCTTGCTTCCTTCTTCTCTTCCTAGCCAGAGGGAGGTTGGTCCTTCCTCCTTCTCCCAGATCAGCGCATAATATCACCAACTCCTGTTCATATGGGCCTGGCAGGAGACCAACTTTATCTTTCTCTGCCTGGCCTGACAGTGAGGCTACTGATGCAGTCTTCATCCCATGGACCTGGATGTGAAAGCAGGATCATAAGGGAGACAGGTGCGTGCTCGGTAGATCCGCTGCCTCATCTTCCTCTCCTCAATGCTTCTTGCCCTCATCTGTTGCCAATAAAGAGGGAGGGAGAGTCTGGATTGGACAAGTCATTTCTGCTGGCTGGAGACAGGAGGAGGGGGAAATCTACTGGGCAGGAAGGTGTGGGAAGACAGAAGTTCAAGAGTCTGCTGGGCAAGAAGGCAAGAGGAGATACGGAGTGGCAGATGAGGGAAGGGAAGCAGGGAATGCTGAGCAAGAAGGGATAGGAAAGAGGTGGTCTGAGGTATTCTGGCTAGGGAAGGGGAGAGGGAAGGGCAGAAAGTTGAACGAGAGAGGAAGCACAGGGATATGAGCCAGTGAAGGGATGATTGAGCAGTTGGGAGAAGTGAGGGGTGATGGGAGCATGGAGGAGAGTGACCGGGTACAAGGGCCATACTATGTCAATTTTGAGAATATGCATTTATTCTCTTTGAAGTCTGCTTAATTTAGGAGGAAATATATTTTTGTTTCTAGTCTACAGTTTTGCACTGCTTGCAGAGGTGGTCTTGGAGTTTCTATTCCAGGTTTTGTTTGCACATTTGTAATTTGTGGACTTTTATTCTATATTTGGTGAAGGCAGATGTCTCTGCTCTGTGTGTGACTGAGACGGGGTACTTTACTAGAGGTTTGTATCAGCCTTCTTTGTTCTATTTTCTCAATATATTGCACTGATGCTGAACTGCTGCCTCATTTCTTGGAGTTAGTGCTGCCGATGTATGGTAGGTTTGTTAAACATATAGAGTGGGGGTTTTGTATTATTTTACAATGCACCTGGTAACAGAGTTTGAGATGCTGTTATTAAAATGACACCAGAATCAGAATATCCTTTTTTGTATGGTGAATTGTCCAGGGAAAAGTCTTAGTTCTGCTCTGCACCCATTGTTTGGAAGCAGGGGGACTATGTGGATGCAGAGCATATGCTTATAGTAAGTCATCTCCCAGGTGTTTCCTGGTAGAAAAAAGGTTGAGAACCACTGCTTTAATGCATGTTCAAAAAGTGCTAATACCAATACTGCATGGGAAACAGGGGGGAGGGGCTCATCTTCCTGGACCATGAAGATTCGTGACAGACAGAATTCCAGATGGAGTGTTACTAGTGTTCGTTGTGTGTGTTCATAGAATAGACTTTGAATTAATTCTGTGAGCTAGTAAAAGTTGGCATTTATTTGTTCAAATTGGAAGTTTGCAAAGATCACTTGACTGGAGAAAATGAGAGTACTGGTTTCTGGGCAACTAGTCACAAATTTGGTGCCCACACAGCCACCCTCCCTATTGCTCACCCATCAGTCACATTTTGTTATATAGATTGTTCCCATCGGGAGAAAATTCTACAAAATAAGAGTCAATTACTGACTTAGAACATTCAATTGACCTTGATTTTAGCAATTAACTGTAGTCCTGATATCGCTCATTCACTAACATTTCTTACAGATCACTTAATTTAAAAATCTTTACATTGAGACACACACACTCCTTAATCAGCTTTTAAAAAAAACAAATTAAGATGAAGCCAGAAATGCAGTAATGACATGGAGGCCTTTGCACAGAGTGCCACATTATCTACCTATTGGTGAGAGCTCCTGACTCTCAAAGAACGAGCCTGACCACTGAAGGCCAACGTGAAAGACAGAAGCATGGATGAGACCTTCAGGGACACATTACAGCAGTGTCAAAACCAGTCTAGCAGTGTTGATGTGTTGTCTCCTTCACGCCGGGGGGGGGGGGGGGGGGGGGGGGGGGGGGATTTTTCTGAGATGTTAGTCCGTAGGGAACAAAAATGGTAATATTGCTCCATACAGCTTGAACAAGAAATCGAATGGGGTTTCTTCACATAGTTTTGTTCTGCAGTCTCCTGTCACGTACGATTCATTTTTTGTCACCTCTGATTGGCTGGCGCTTTTTCGAGACAAATTTTCAGCATTAAAGGGACCACTGTTTTACCTTACCTTTACCTTACCTGTGCACTCCTAGTCACTTTATGTGCAGAAAATTGTCAGGTATGTCTAAACTCTTAATTTAAGAAGTTTCCCATCGTGATTTCTGTTTCCATATCTCTTTGTATTTTTACTTTTTGCAGAATTGTTAATTTTACTGCTGTCCCTCCCGATGCATTCTCACGGCGAAACACGGGTTCCGTGTAGGGGGACTTGTTGGAATATGATATGCCTAATGTAAACTGTGGAGTTGCCGTACCAACTAAATAATTACTACAACTATTTGACTAAAGTGTGGATCTTTAATATCCTTTCTGCACGATTCCCTTGGATTGTTTATACACTAAGACAGAGCTTTCCAAACTGTGTGTCGCGACACTTTAGTGTGACGCCTGCAGCGTGCAGGTGTGTCGCTCAAGCCCGGTCAAATCCAAAGCAATTTTGGGCTTTTTTTTTTTCCTAGAGATTCACTTTATTTTTTATTTTTTTTTAGTTCGTGGGTAGGTTATTGGGTGATTTTTGCTGTCAATCACTTTTTTGGGCTTGGTGGGTGGGACTTGAGCCCAGCTGTCCCTGTCATTGGCTGCTGCTGCCAATGAAGCCTGGCCACGAGGAGTACTGACTGCAAGCAACAGTGTCTGGTGATCCTGGACTGTGTTATGCAGCACAGCAGGCTTGAACCCTGAAGGGAGTGAAGCATTTAACTGGCAACAATCAAAAAGAAGAGGTACTGAGTGTGGGGGCCAGACATGTGATATTGAATGGTGTGATGACCCGACAGGTGTCAGGGTCGGAATTACAGGCAGGACAACTGGGTGCAATTGTCCTGCATGAGGCTCCTTGCTGGTGGCGGAGGTATATTTGCATGACTCCTTGCTGGGTGGCAGTGGGGGTTGTAGGTGCAAATTTTGCAAATGTAAATGAGGAGGATAACTAGCCTGGATCTGTGCATCTTGCTGGTTGATGGCAGGTGCACAATGTGGCCTATGTAAGTTACTTGAGCTCGGGCACTTGATTTGTTATGCAATAAAGCTACGGCCTGTTTGATCCCCAATCTCTGGTCTGTTTTTTTCATTGCCATATTGATTGTGAGGGTGGGTGCTGGGAGAAGAGTTGATCCTGGCTACCCATATTAATGCCCCCAACATTCTCAAAATGCATTAACAACTAGGCATAAACTGTCTTCATGACTTTACTAACAAATTTGAGACAGGTCAATAATATTTAGGAACCTTCGTTTTAAGTTATTAATTTTGCTCGAGTATTTCAATGCTAGAACAAAAGTCAGTGAAAAAATAAAGTTTTCCACTGTTTTTTCTTGTGTGTTCAGGGGAGAGTTTTCTGTTCCATTAAAGAATGAACCATATATTTCAGAAGTGGTGTGAAATCTGTCACTATGAATTTTGATGGCGAGTTCACGATTTAGAGAACCCTTTTTCCATTTCTTTTAAAATGTTCGAAACTCACCATTGCTGAGATTGTGTATGTTTGTTGCAAAAAAAAAGTGAAATAAGATTGAAACATATGTTTGCCATTTCAAACTGTCGCATAGGAAAAAAATCCTCAATTTATTCTGACCAATTTGAACTTTTACACCATTTCCATTTAACTTTTCTTAAAGAAATCTTTACTACCCCCTCAAATCCTTCCTAGAGCAAGCCTTTGGTCTACTCTAACAGATTATATTTACTGTGCTATTGTGTTCACAAAAAAATTTCCAAAATTCCCTTCTATCAATTCAAATGAGTCTTCCTTTCTACTTTTCTGATTTCTACCTGTGAAACCTACCAATTTGAAACTGCTTCTTAGGTCTATACTCAGCCTAACAGTTTGCCAATAAAACCCTGCATAGCCTCCCAAATTGCTTTTTTATAAATCATTGCAATGCGATGTATTGGGGGTCTTCCCAGTGTTATGATTCAGAGGCTCTAAATAGTACAAAATACTGCAAGAATTATAGGTAGGTCCATACGGGAGTCAGCTGAACCCCTTCTCCTGAAATTACATTGGTTACCTGTGAAATTGTGTTGTAAATTTAAGTTCTGAGTGCTTGCTTTTAAGATCTTACGTAGAAATTGTCTCCCCCATAATGGAGTATAGATTTTGTTGAAAAATGCCAGAAATGTATGCCCACAATTCAGCTGCCAACTCCAGCCTCCATCAGTTAAAATTTTTTGGCCTGCCAAATTAGAAGATAGATCACTTTCCATGACAATCCCTAAGATTTGGAATGAACTCCTTTTATGGATTAGGGAAGATTAAGATCTTATGCAGTACAGTCGCCATGTGAAACCTTGGCTGTGATGTCTCAGGTATGACCTCTTAAGAGTATTAGATGAGCCGGCATCTGGAATGTTACCTCCTGTTTATGGCAATTTTAGAAATGTCTTCGTAAGCAATGTCAGCTCTTTCCATTGTCTGGGGAAACCGTTGGTCTTGATTTTATTGTAATTTTTACATTGTGTTTTGTACATCGCTTTGGAAGATTTTATTGTAAAAACTGGAAAACTATTTATAAATGCCATAAATAAATAGCATGCAACTTACATCTTTACCTATTCACTATTTTTCTATTTCAAATCCGTTCCAATCAGCTAGTTCAACAACCTTAAACCTGATAATTTCATCTTTTCTTAGTTGCCTTGAATACTAACATTCATTCAGCTATTACCCTATCCAAGCTATCCTTCAGTTTACTATCCCATAATTCAATATGCTTATGCAACAATTTTGATTTAAGATCTTGAACTAGTTATGAATCAGATTTTACCCAGTAAGGGCTTTACAGTTTCTACTTATTACTGAGACAATTTGATCTTTATCCCTCTGAAATCTTTAACTGAAAAAAGCAACAAATAATCCTGATCACCATAAATGATGGTCACACACACTACCTATCACAACGTTCTTTTCTTCTGAAACAAAAACTAAATCTAAAATAGTTCCTGCCTCAGAAAATCAAACAAGTAAATGAAAAATCATGTAGTATTTCTAAAGGAATTTCCTTTACTAACCCTCCCTTCCAGCCAGTTGAAATTTCCCACCATCTGTGAAAACTTAGTAGCCAATTCTACCATTAATTCTCCCACAGAGACTAACATCTGTAAGGATGCCCAATAAAACAAAAGCACAGTGGATTCTCTCCTTCCCCTCCCTGCATCATTTAGCATGACCCACTGCAAACTTAAACCCTGTTAGAAAAGTTACTCTTCAGCTCCTCTATCCCTATCAGTATTTAATAGAAGATAGAACTATATCCCTCAGAACATCAAGTTAATACAACCAAACTCCCTTCATTTACCCACGATTTTGCCAAGCACAAAACCCATAGTTTATATTCCTCAATCAAATCCCTAATCAAATGAATTTGATTCAGCAGACCTCATATTAAATAATCCTACCATTAACTTCATGGTATCAGCTCCTGCTTTTGCATCTTAATAGGAATAAGTACACTTAGAAGGAAAGCCAGACTGCTAGTGTAGTTTAATAGTGAGGTGAACAAGACAATTTAGATCAAAAAGGCAGATTTAAAAAAAAAAAAAAAAAGTAACAAAGTACCAAATGAGGAAAAAAGGGAAAAGCGTAAGTACTGACAAGTTAGTTTAAAAAAAAAAAAATTCAACATGTTGAGAAAACTTGAAAATAAGCTTGCTATTGGAGTTAAAAAAGGGAAAAAAAAATCCAAGTACATCCAAAGCAAAAAGCCTGCGAGTCAGTTGAGGTACTAGATGGCAGAAGGGGTAAAAGGGGTGCTCACAAACAACAAATAGAGAAAAAATAAAAAGTAAGTTCTTTTCCTCTCTTTCAGTAGGAAGGACGGGGTCATATCCATACCAGAAAAGCTAGTTTGCTTATGGTAAACAGTGTTTTTCGTAGAGTGAATGAGCCATGCTGATTGGGTGCGACATCCTCCGGCAGCTTGGTGCGGAACCTTCTTCTATAGCAGAGGTTTTCGCTCTGCCCATGCACAGGTGTTCCCTCGTGAGTACCTCAGTTGTCAACGGTCTACGTCCTTCAAAGTTACTAGAGACTGCCGGGAAGGTAGGCGGGTTCAAATGGCTCATTCAATCTTCTATCTACGGAAAACACCTTTCACGGTAAGCAAACATGCTTTTTTCCCCAATCGATAAGCAAGTAGAGCCAAGCTGATCAGTGAATCCCAAACTGAGGGTTGCTGCTTTTTTGAGAAAGACTCATGCAGCAGATACGGTCAGCATGTTTGTAACTAACATGTAACCCAATCACCTAAGTGGCAGGCTCTGGCTACCACTGCTCTTCCTACCGAACTGTCCAATTCAGAGTTTATCTAGACAATAATGTGATGTGAAGGTATGAATTGAGGATCACATTGAGGCTCTACAGATGTCCAGTATAGGCATGTCCTTTAGGTGTGCCAGAAAGGTTGCTGTCACTTATCTGGTGTGCTTTTACCTTCCTAGGAAGAGGTGTGGAAGACATGGTATGGCAGTGCCTGATACAGTTTGTCAACCAGTTAGCTAAGGTTCTTTTGGAAGCTGCCACACCCAGTTTCTTGGGATTATAGGAAATGAACAATTGCTGCGATCTCCTATGGTTTTGCATTCTTGCCTTGTAGTAGACCAGGGCTCGCTTACAATCAAGTGTACATAGAGTCTTTTCCCTTTAGATCTATAGGGTTTTGAGAAGTATGTCGGGAGGGAAATGGATTCATTTAAATGAAAGTAGATACCACCTTCAGCATAAGTTTAGGGTGTGGTTCTAACACCACCCTATCACGGAAGAATTGCAGATATGGTGATAGGTGGATCAAGGTTTTTAGTTCACTAATTTGCCAAGCAGATGTGATTCCTACCAAGAACATTACTTTCCAAATAAGGAACTTCAGTCCCATTGTTGCCAGGGGTTCAAAGGGACTGGGCATGAGAGCAGTTAGCACTACATTAATATCGCATTGAATTGGAGGTTTTTCTATCAGTGGCCAAATATGCAAGAGGACTTTCATAAAGTGAGACACTAACAGGTGTGTTGAAATTAAATGTCCCTCACTGGCCGGTGGTAAGCAGCTCTTGTATTTAGACGTACTCTCATCGAGGTCTGTAGTCCTCTCTGAGATAGGCGATAGAGGTAGTTGAGTAGAAGCTTCGGAGAACAATCGAATGGGTTGACAGATTGACACCAAATCGGCATAACAGGACCATTTGAAGGAATAATTGCAACGAGTGGAGGCTTTACACGAAGAGAGGATGACATCTTGAACAGAAGTTGTAAGGCACAATAGATCTAAGACCTGGTGCTCAATCTCCAAGCTGTGAAATAGAGTGATGAGAATAGGGGGTGTAGTAGGGTCCACCTGTATCAGGAGCATCTGTTGGCAACCCAGCACTCTGGGCGGTTGTACTGAGTTGCACAAGATATGCGTACCATGGTTGCCTCGACCAGGCTGGAGCAATAAGAATAATCTCTGCCCTATCCTGGATGCACTTCTGCACCATTCAGGTTAACAGCGGGATTGGGGAGAATGGATAGAGCAGATCGGACAAGGAAAGAACATACATCTTGGGATGTCCTGTCCAGAAGGGAAGGAAAGAGAAAACCTTCTCCAGTTTTGTGTTGTACTGGGTCACAAAAAGGTCTATGGAGGATTTGCCCTGATCAGTGAAGATACTGTTGGTCATGGATTGGTCGAGGGGCCACTCATGCTGATGAAACATTCTGCAGAGTTTGTCCGATTGTACATTTGCTATCCCAGGCAGATATGTCGCCTGAAGCAACATGGCTCGTTTTGTCACCCATTCCATAGCGTAGCTTCTATGCATAGTCTCAGCGAACTGGATCCATCTTGCTCGTTTATATAAAACATAGCAACTAGGTTGTCCATATGGATCATGACAGCTTTCCCTGTCAGGATATGTTCGAATACTATCAAGGCTCTGCGAATAGCTCTGATATCTAGGAGGTTGATCTGATAGAAGTCTATTGAGGACCACGACCCCTAGGTCTGATAATGAATGTGGTGTGCCTCCCAGCCTGTGGTGGTGGTGTCCGTAGCGAGAATCAGCTGGTGAGGCAGAAGCCGAAGTGGCGTGCTCTGCCTTAGGATTATTGGGCTCAGCTACCAGTCTACGTTTCTTTTCATTGGCGACGTGATCAGCACTTCGCTGAGAGAGATCGAGACCAACACTGTGCTTTTTGACCCCAATTCAGTCTTCTCATATGCAGTTGGGTGAAAGGAACCATATGAATTGCTGCCGCCATATGGCCTAGTAGCTTCAACGACAAAGGTGCAGCTGCTTTGGATTTTTTCTTTACGTGTAACGCCAGAAGTCTGAGGAGTTTTACTCTCTCTTTGGAAAGGAATGCCCTCTCCCAGAGTCTATCCTTGCTCCTATAAATTGTAGAATTTGTGCTGGCTGGAGGACAGACTTCTCGTAATTGACTAGGAAACCTAAGTGTTCGAGGCATCGAATTGCGACCTAAAGATCCCTTTGAAGATCCAGTGGATTGGACAAAACAATCAGCCAGTCATCCAGGTACAGGAAGATTCGCAAACCCTTATAGTGAAGATGCACCACAGCCACTACCAAACACTTTGTGAAGACTCATGGGACAGAAGAGAGGCCAAAGGGAAGAACTTTGTATTGGTAGTGTGTGTCTTAACTATTTGGAAGCAAAGGTGGCACCAACATGAGCAGTGTGGAGCATAGGCATCCTCGAGATTGAGAGCGCAAATTCAATCTCCCTGCTGAATAAAGGGTAAAATGGTCTTTAGCGTTATCTTGAATTTTTCCGTTTTCAGTGTTTTGTTGAGCGGACGGAGGTGTAGTATGGGACACAGGTATCCCGTGCGTTTGGGCATGAGGAAGTACTGGGAGTAAAATCCTGTATTGTAGCGGGCAGGTGGAACAGCCTATATCACCTTTTACATTGGCAAACTATAGACTGGCGAGCCTGACTTCTGT
Organism: Rhinatrema bivittatum; assembly: GCF_901001135.1. Classification (NCBI taxonomy): domain Eukaryota; kingdom Metazoa; phylum Chordata; class Amphibia; order Gymnophiona; family Rhinatrematidae; genus Rhinatrema; species Rhinatrema bivittatum. Next base: position 684,314,073 of record NC_042615.1, on the reverse strand, counting down.
GTCAGGAAAAATTGTTGAAACTGTTAAAGAATAAAATCACAAAACATTTAGATAGATATGGTTTAATGGGACACAGCTAGCATGGATTTACCCAAGGGAAGTCTTGGCTCACAAATCTCCAACTTTTTTTTTTGAAGGGGTGAAATACATGTGAACAAAGGTGAACTGGTAGATGTGGTATTTGGATTTTCAGAAGGTGTCCGACAAAGTGCTGCATGAGAGGCTTCTAAGAAAGCTAAAAAGTCAAGGGATAGGAGGCAATGTCCTTTTGTGGACTGCAAGCTGACAGGATTAAATGGTTTGCTTTCACAGTGGAAAAAGGTAAACAGCGGAGTGCATCAAGAATCTGGTGCTTTTTAATATATTTATAAATGATCTGAAAAGGGGTACGATGAGTGAGGTGATCAAATCTGCAGATGACAAAATTATGCAGAGTAGTTAAATCTGAAGCGGATTGTGAAATTGCAGGAGGATCTTGTGAGACTGGGAGATTAAATTTCATCTGCTGTTTGGAAGCCCAATGTGGACAAGTCCAAAGTGATGCATTTGGGGAAAAATAAGACCTTGCTGTAGTTACACAATGATGGGTTCTACCTTAGGAGTTATGAACCAGGATAGAGATCAAGGCATCAAAGTGGATAAAACACTGAAATCGTGGGCTCAGTGTGCTGTGGCCATCAAAAAAGCAAACAATATTAGGAATTATTAGGAAGGGAATGGCAAATAAAATGGAGGATGTCATAATGCCTCTGTATCACTCCATGGTGAGATGGCATCTTGAACACTGCATCTCAAAAAAGATATAGTTGCACTGGAGAAAGTGCACAGAAGGGCAACCAAAATAAGTGGCATGTAACGGCTGCCCTATGAGGTAAGGCTAAGGAAGTTAGGGCTGTTCAGTTTGAAGAAGAGACTGAGGGGTGATATGATAGAGGTCTACAAAATTATGAAAGGACTTTAACAGGTTAGTGTAAATCTGTTATTTACTCTCTCAGATAATAGAAGAACTAAGGGGTACTCCATGAAATTATCAAGTAGCTCATTTAATCACTCATCGCCAAACTGTATTATCAATTATCAAGTAATTGATAATACAGTTATTAGATAATTATCTAATAATTATCTAATAATAATTATTATCTAATAAGATAATTATTAGATAATACAGATAATACAGTAATTGATTTAATCACTCATCGCCAAACTGATGGAAAAAAATTGTCAACAAGCAACTGTCAGAATATCTGGAAGATCATAACATTCTATCCCCAGCTCAATACGGCTTCCGAAAACGTCTAAACACTGAATCTCTCTTACTATCTCTTACTGATACCATTCCTCGTTAACCTGGAGAAAAAACAATCTTACCTGCTTGTTCTTCTTGATCTTTCTGCTGCGTTTGATACGGTAAAACACACTACACTTATAGACCAACTAGCCAACATAGGGATCAAAGGTACAGCTCTCAGATGGTTTCATTCCTTCTTAAGCAACAGATTCTACAAAGTCAGGATAAACAACAAAGAATCGCATCCAATCCTTACAGAGCAAGGAGTCCCGCAAGGATCCTCACTTTCTCCCACCCTTTTCAATATCTACCTTCTCCCTCTCTGCCACCTACTCTCAAACCTCAAGCTTACCCATTACCTCTATGCAGACGACATACAAATCCTTCTCCCGATTACAGAATCCCTTCAAAAAACTATCACATACTGGAACGAATGCCTACAGCCTATTAAAGACTTACTCTCAAGCCTCAACCTAGTATTGAATGCCAATAAAACCGAAATGCTCATTGTCTCTCAGGATCCCCTCACAATCTTTTCTAGCCTCTCTCCTCCAAACGTAAATAACATGTTCTCACCTGACGTTAGAGACCTTGGAGCATGGCTTGACAATCATCTAAACCTAAAAAAGTTCGTAAACAATACCACAAAGGACTGCTTTTACAAACTGCAAGTTTTATGTAAACCGGAGTGATTTGTAGTCTCTACAAGAATTTCGGTATATAAAAATTAAAAATAAAAAAAAATAAATTAAAACAAATCAAAGAAACTTTTCACTCAACACATAGTTAAGCTCTGGGATTCATTGCCAGAGCATAAAGTTACAGCAGTTAGTAGAGCTGGGTTTAAATAAGGTTTGGATAAGTTCCTAGAGGAAAAACCCATAAACTACTATTAAGCAATAGTAGCCTGAGATTTATTTAATATTTGGGTACTTGCCAGGTACTTGACTTGGACTAGCCACTGTTGGAAACAGGATACTGGGTTGGAGTTGTACACAAACGCAAGGGCTTCGCAGGCCAAAGCAGTTGTGCCATGGGGTGGCGCAGATGTTGTGTGTCACAGTGCTTCATGTCAATAGTGTGAGAAGTCTGCTTCAGTTCGCTTTGTCCAATGGACTCCTGTTTTGGTTTGTCGTGCGTGGACCGTTTCACCAATTGATGCGATGAAACGCTGGCCTTTATATTTTTGGGTCTAGTTTCAGACGTTTTGTGATGTTTTCATTTTTTCTGCTGGCCCAAGGTCATTGGGCCTTCACAGGCAGCCCTCTTCTGGGTCTCTCTTGGCTGTGTCTTCAGGCCCGATAAAGACTGAGTTGAGTGCCATGGAGAGGGCGCACAGCTGCCAGAATGTAAGAAGCCCACCTCCTCACATAGTCTAGCAATCTTCTCAACCCTCTGCCTCCGGCTCAAGAGGACATGCGGCCGCAGTCCCAGCATGCCGCCTGGTCATGCTCCAGACTCGGGCATAATTAACAATAATTGTGTCCTTTTGTTGCAGACATGATTTGTCCATAAGAGCAATAAAACCCAAGGCTTTCTTGACATACTCCAAAATCTGTGCAAATAAGAATTGCATCCGCATGAGACAGAAAAAAAAACGCAACAGAAGCAGACCGTTCACGACAGAGGTACTCGTGCCAGAACACCCACACATGGGCATAGTGAAAACCTGCTATAGAAGGTTCTGAACCGTACCGCTGGAAGACGTCACTAAAAAAGGACAAGCTCTATGGCACTGGCTTGGGCAGCCCTCCTAAGGAAAGCTAGGCCTGCAAGTATAGGCTAGGGGGATAAGGGGAAGAGGTGATGGGAGGGAAGGGTTGTGTACAAAAGGAGACCACAGAAGGATAAGAGAAAATGATGGGAGCAGTGAGACAGATTGGAGGGGTTATGGGAAAGGGACTGGAAGTGGGAGGAAGCGTGCAAATAGAAAAGTGTGTAATGGGGAACTGGGGATCCCCAGCCCCAATCACAAAGATCCCTTTTCCTCTAATGAAGAACCAAATTAACTAGCCACACATGTCAGAAAATGACTGATTTGTTATAAAGGTAAAAATATGTATTTAAATTGTAAATATATGCAAGTTATACAAAATTTGCCACAATTCTAACAAATGTTGAAAAGTCTGCCACAGAATTTGCTAACTCTTGCACCAAATCTTGAAAAACCTGCCACAGGAAACTTATCTGGCCTTAATAAACCTACTTGTCCTAATTTGCAAATACTGTGTGTATTCATTACTGAAGTACATGCCTGGAACGGGAGGGAAAGCCCAAAGCAGAAAGGTAACCACAACTGTGCGTTGTGTGGCACAAGAGAAAGAACATGAAGCTGCCCAAACTGACTGATAGATATGCTTTAACTGTGGCCCTATCTTGGCTAGAAGAAAGCAAATGTTGCACACCTGTTACAGGTGTTCTCACAGGACAGCAGGATGTTAGTCCTCACATATGGGTGACATCACAGGATGGAGCCCAATCACGGAAAACTTCTGTCTAAGTTTCCAGAACTTTGACTGGCCCCCTACTGGGCATGCCCAGCATGACACTAACCCTGCAGTCAGCAGGGGTCCCCCTTCAGTCTTATTTGAAAGCTACAGGCAGTGCCGAAAAATAAAACAAAACGTTACGAACCCAACACCGCAGGGCGGCGGTTGGGTTTCGTGAGGACTAACATCCTGCTGTCCTGTGAGAACACCTGTTACAGGTAAGCAACATTTGCTTTCTCACAGGACAAGCAGGATGTTAGTCCTCACAGATGGGTGAGTTCCGAGCTGAGGATGTCCGAACATGCACCAAATGTACCCAAAGGTGTGCAACAGGCACAACAACTGGCATGGAATTTGGTAAAGGGCATCCTGAACCCCACCGGGCAGGCGGAAGGGTGTAGGTACGTCACGTAGGAAATAGGTTACGCAGGACAGACTGGCTGAAGATGGAATCTTGCCTTCCAGCTTTGTCCAAGCAATAGTGGGCTGCAAAAGTATGGAGAGAACTCCAGGTGGCAGCCCTGCAAATGTCAGGAAGTGGCACCGATCGTAGGTGTGCTACTGAAGTCGCCATGGCCCTCACAGAGTGTGCTTTAACACTGTCATGAAAAGGAATGCCTGCTTGCTGATAGCAAAAAGATATGCAGTCCGCCAACCAGGAGGAGAGAGTCTGCTTACCCACAGGTTGCCCTAATTTGTTGGGATGGAAAGAGACTAATAACTGAGTGCTTTTCCTGTATGGTCTAGATAGAACACTAGAGCCCGTTTACAGTCAAGGGTATGCAGAGCCTGTTCCCCTGGATTGGAATGGGGCCTGGGAAAGAAGATAGGTAGTATGATGATTGATTAATGTGAAACTACGAAACTACCTTAGGTAAAAACTTAGGGCGAGTGCGGAGTACTGCCCGGTTCTGCAGGAGTTTAGTGTAAGGCGGATAGGTGACTAGGGCCTGTAACTCACTAACCCTGCGAGCTGAAGTGATAGCCAAAAGGAAAATCACTTTCCATGTGAGTTATTTAAGGTCACAGGAATGAAGAAGCTCAAATGGTGGTTTCATGAGCCGACCGAGAACCAGATTAAGGTCCCGAGAAGGGGCCGGAGGACGTAAAGGAGGCTTGATGTGGAGCAAGCCCTTCAGAAAACGTGTTACGAGGGGTTGTACGGATATAGGGACATCCCCGACACCTTTATGGAAGGCGGCTACCGCACTGACATGCATTCTGATGGAAGATGTTTTGAGACCTGACTGACAGATGCCAGAGATAGTCCAAAAACCTTGGGATTGGACAGGAAAAGGGATCAAGGGACTGAGAGGTACACCATGAAGTGTACCTTTTCCATTTATAGGAGTAAGATTTTCTCGTGGAAGGCTTCCATGAAGCAATCAAGACATGGGAAACTGAATCTGAAAGGTTAAGTGGTTGAAGGATTAACCTTTCAACATCCATGCCGTCAGTGATAGCTTGAAGATTGGGATGGCGAAGGCACCCGTCGTTTTGAGTGATCAGGAGCAGGTCCTTTCCCAAGGGAATGTGCCTGCGGATGGAGAGACCCTGGAGTATGGGAAACCACACTTGGCGTGGCCAGTGAGGCGCTATCAGGATCATGGTTCCCTTGTCCTGACGTAGCTTCATGAGAGTCTTCGAGTGGAGGGAATGCATAAAGCAGACCGGTTGCCCATGAAAGAGAGACTGCATCCTTGGGCTGAGAGCATTTGCTGCGAATGAGGGAGCAGTAATTGTCCACTTTGTGGTTCTGAGGGGACAAAGATCTATCTGAGGATATCCCCATTGTTGGAAGATAGAGTTCACTACTGAGGGGTTGAGAGACCACTCATGCGGTTGGAAGACACGACTCAGCTTGTCTGCTAGAACATTGTCCACTCCCGGCAAGTAGGTGGCCCTGAGGTACATCGAGTGGGACAGAGCTTCTGCCCAAATCTGCACAGCTTCCTGACAGAAGGAAGGAGCCTGTGCCTCCCTGCTTGTTGATATACCACATGGCCACCTGGTTGTCCATCTGAATCAGGATGACTTGATGTGATAGGCAATCCTGAAAACCCCTGAGAAAATATCGCATTGCTCGAAGCTCCAGGAAATTTATCTGGTTTTTGGCTTCCTCCGGAGACCAAGTTCCTTGTGTCTGCAGATCAGCCACATGGGCTCCCCACCCGAGGTTGGAAGCGTCGGTGGTGAGAATGACTTGAGCATCTGGCACGTGAAAGGGCAGTCCCTGGAGGAGATTGTTCTGATTCTTCCACCAAGTGAGAGACAGACGGATTGAGTCGGTAATGTGGACAATGGTAGACAGAGGCTGAGCAGCTTGAACCCATTGTGACCTCAGAGTCCAATGCATGAGTCTCATGGCAAAGCGGGCCATTGGTGTGACATGGACTGAGGACGCCATGTGTCCCAGGAGGATGAGAAATTGGCATGCAGTCGCAGTATTCTGAGACTGCAACTGGTGAGCGAGAAACACAAGAGTTAACGCTCATTGAAGTAGAAAAGCTTTTGCCTGCAAGGTGTCCAAGTCTGCCCCAATGAACGACAAAGTTTGAGATGGGACTAAATAGGATTTTTCGTAATTGATGAGAAATCCTAGTGAAATTAGGGTGTTTAGAGTCAAATCGAGGGACGACCGAGCAGCTTGCTGGGTTGGAGCCCTGATTAACCAGTTGTCCAGATAGGGTAGACGTGAACACCTCCTTTTCTGAGGAAAGCTGCGACAACTACGAGACATTTGGTAAAGATTCGTGGTGCAGACGCCAGGCCAAACGGAAGCACTCTGTATTGATAGTGCTTGGGGCCTACTAAATACCTCAGATATCTGCGATGAGTTGGAGTTATCGCAACCTTGGAGGTCCAGAGAGCAGAGCCAGTCTCCTCTTTGTAGAAAAGGTAGAAGCGATCCCAAAATTACCATCTTGAACTTCTCCCGCTGGAGGTACTTGTTGAGAGCACGTAGATCCAGGATTGGACGAACACCCCCTGATTTTTTGGGGATCAGAAAGTACCTGAAATAGAACCCTAGGCCTTGCTGCGAGTGTGGAACGGGTTCTATTGCTCTTGACTGGAGAAGAAGGGAGGCCTCCTGATCCAGAAGAATGGAGTGGTTGAGTGTTCCCCACATCTGCAGAGGCGGTAGGGCGAGAAAGTTTAGATGGTAGCCCTGGGCAATGATTGCCAATACCCATTGGTCGGTTGTGATTGACTGCCACATGTTGTGAAAGTGGCATAATCGACCGCCCACTGGTATGCTTTGCAGAGGAATCTGGCTGCTGCTCTCCAAGCGGAAGTCAAAAACCTGAAGCAGGTCCTGGCTGGGGAGCTGCTTGTGGTTTTTGCTTACGGACTTGGCGAGGTTGAGGCTTTTGATAAGGTCTCGTAGCACGGGACCTTGCTGGTGGTGGATAGGCCTTCCTTGGATGGTAGAACGACTTCTTAGAGTCCTTCTTGAAGGGTTGTCTTGAGGAGAAGTCTGAAGGCATTGAAGAGAGCTGTTTAAGGGTCTCATGATGGTCTTTTAATTCAGCCACCATTCGTTGGATCTGTTCACCGAACAGATTATCTCCTACACATGGTAGGTTGGACAACCGGTCTTGCACTTCTGGGCGAAGGTCAGAAGATTTGAGCCAGGCCCACCATCTTGCTGAAATGGCAGCTACAGACACTCTGGTAGAGGTGTCGAATATGTCATAAGATGTTCAAATCTCATGTTTTCCCGCCTCAAATCCCTTGTTCACAAGGGTTTGTAGCTGGTCTTGGAATTGTTCAGGCAGGGACTCTGAGAAGTCCTGAATATGTTTAAAGATGACCCTATTAGGCCGCAATTCGAGAGATGAGCATGGCTCCTTGAAACACTCGACCAATATTGTCTAGGAACTTTTGTTCCTTAGCAGGTGGGGTGAATGAGTGAGGTTTCGACCTTTTTGCCCTTTTTTGAGCCAACTACCACAACTGAGTGGTGGTCAAGCTGGGAGTTTTGAAAGCCTGGGGCTGACTGAACTAAGTAAGTAGTGTCAGCCTTCCTGTGAACTGGAGCAACTGATCCAGGATTTTCCCAGTTCTTTTTGAGGAGATCAAGGAGTACTTGATGAATGGGAATAGAGGTGATTACCTTGGGGGCATCCAGAAATTGGAGTAACTCCATCATCTGGTGCCTGTCATCCTGCTCAGTCTGAAGTTGAAAAGGAACTAATTCAGACATTTCCTTCACAAAATTTATGAATGAAAGGTCCTCTGGAGGAAAACGCTTCCTACTTTCAGTAGGAGAAGGTGGTGAAGATAAGTCATCAGTGTCTGTTGAAGTATCACCACCCCAAGTGTCATAAGGATCAGCAGACTGTCCTGTAGGACAAGATGGGGGTTGGATACCTGAAGGCCCCGGGCAAGGCTCCGAAAAAATAGAAGGAATTGCCAGAGGCACTGATGATGGCATGGAAGTCATCGGTGCAGGCATCGAAGGCGCCGATGGACGTATTGGCATCGGTGGAGAAATGTGGAACGGTGTTTCTCCTCCCGATGAAGCTGTCATCGGGGAGGGCATCGGAGCCATTGGAGACTCTGGATCCATGTATGGAAGGGCGGCCATCAGTGCCTCCATCCTGGATAGTAGCGGTGCCAGCGCTGCTGGAATCGGGTCGATGACAGATTCCACAATCGGTGCCGGAGGAACCTGGAGACGTTGCATCGCCTTGTCGATGGCCTCCTGAACCAGCCGGTCCAGTTCTTCTCAGAAACCTGGAGCAAGCAGCCCCGGCTCAGAAACAGAAGAGGGAGGCAGAGGCATAGTCGGAGGGACCACCTTTACAGGCGGAATTGCGACTCCCAAACCCCGATCGGGTGAGGGTGGCCCTCGATTACCCGGTCGGTGCCTTTCCTGGACGGGGCTTCTTAGACTGTGGAAAGGTCGATGACTTCGCTCCCTCGACAGTCAGAGTCTTGCGATGTCGATGACAATGTTTCTCCCTGCGATCCCCTCGATCCTGAGGGGGAGTAGCGGGTGTCGATGGCCGTTAAGACGTCGATGGCAGTCGGTCACCGGTCGGTGGTCGATGCTGGCGTGAAGTCGACGGTGCCGGTTCCAATGACATCAATGCAATGGACTGAGTCAGGGTCTGAGCACGGAAGAGGAGTTCCATGTTCTCCATTCTGGCTTTGTGACTTTTTGGTGTCATAAGGGCACATTTGGTGCAAGTCAGGACATTATGCTCACGGCCTAAACACATTACACAGACTCCAAGGGGGTCCGTGATAGACATGGTGCGAGTACTGTTCGGGCACCGACGGAACCCCGCCGCCATGGCCATTGAAAAAAATCGAGCCGCGGTATGGCCGGCCAGTAGGCCACAAGGGCCAAACTCGACGGTAATCGACGGAAAACGGATAAAAACTTACCGGAGTACCGTGGTCAAAGAAAGGTTAGAGGAGGGACCCCTGTGGGGCAATTTAACTTTAAAGAATTCCGTGAGGAAAATTCCTGTCAGGAATCTCTTCAGAGCTCCTAAACCGCGAGGCTACTGCTGCGCGGAAAAAAGCAGACTGAAGGGGGACCCCCTGCTGGCTGCAGGGTTAGTGCCATGCTGGGCATGCCCAGTAGGGGCCAAAGTTTTCCGTGATTGGGCTCCATCCTGTGATGTCACCCATATGTGAGGACTACCATCCTGCTTGTCCTGTGAGAACACGGAAACATCCAGCAGCCAGTTATTTAATTATCTCATGCTTTTCCAAGTCATGTGCAAGATGCTTATCCAAGGTTCTGTAGGGTAACAGGCATTCAACCCCAGACTTACATCTACAATTTAAACCTTGATAGTAGGACTAAAGATGAATGTTCAGAATTTGGGAGTCACACTACATTACTTTTTTGTCTCTCTCTCTTTAGCTAGGACTTATTTCCCAGGCCAGTCCCCTTTTTTAGTTTTATTATTTATGTTTTTACTGTGTCCTTACTCTGGTTTGATTATGACTGTGTCAACTGTAACCTGTCCCGAACTTTGGAGGGTGCGGGTAAAATTATTTCAAATAAAATATTCTACATTAGAACATGGAAGAGCATATTACCACTACTGCAAAGACTACAATTGTGAAATTTTGCTTCGAGTTAATGCATTCTTTTTTAAATCTGAAATCTGTAAACACAGTGATGTAAGGGCTGGCCCAGTAACTCAGCTAGCCAAATATTGCACAAAGATAGCATTCACAGCTCCCAGGGAAGAGAAAATCAAGGTCATTGCTTAAGGATGATACCTAATGCACAGATTCAGAATCCATGAGTTCAGGTGTCTGGAAAAAGCACAGGTGCATGGAACCTGGACTATGACAGTCACTGCCAAGAAAAAAAAAAAATACATATTGAGGATGGAGGGCTAAAATAAGAGAAAATGCCCCAGATAGATACATGGTGCCAGATTTATGCTCTGGTTCCCACTGACCTAGAAAAACAAAGGAGTAGGAGGAAACTGCCAGGTCCAAAAATTTAAAAAAAGCAATGCATATTCTGGTCTCACTTCTAGAATACTGCAAAGCACTAAAAAAGAAAAAACCCTGTTTGCAAGTTACAAATGCATTAACATTTAAATATATGGATCAAAGTACTCCTATCCTCAATTTCACTGGTTTCCAGTTTCTTGGCATGCACAATTTAAAAACTTTGATGTTAACTTTCAAGGTTTTAAATGACAAGAGCCCATCATTTAAAATGACTATAGGCCTATTCATGCTCCAAGATGAGCCCACAAAGCTTGATTTTGTATTCTTCCAGTATCAGAAATTAAACTAACTGGAATTTGGAATAAGGCATTTTCTTGTGCTTCCTCCTTATTGTAGAACTCTTCCATTAGAAGTCTGTTTAGAAACTATTTGGCCTTTAGAATAATAAAATCTTTAGACTGCCTTTTTTCTGTTTGTTTTTTTTATGATGCTGTTGTGATTTTAGAGTGAATGTGTCGTCTTGTTAATTAAATAAGCTATAGACATTTATAGGTTTACAGCTGATTTATTTTACTGTGGGGATTACTTTACTATTGCTATAATTTACTGTATACTTTATTGTAACCCACTTAGGTTACCCTTGAAAAAAAAAAACAGTCTATAGAGCCATATAAAATAACCAAAAAGCTCTGTAATAATCTAAAAAAGCAAATACTAGTATGGCCGCTGTCCAAACTCCAGCTTCTTCGTTCCCCTGTGCAGCCAAATGGACCCAACTATATATTAGCACCTGAACAGTTTCTTCTTGGCGATGACTGAGAACTGAATCAAATCAGTGTGATCCTGAAAGAAGTGCTACAGCAAATTAACAAAATTAAATAGCAAATTACGATCTGATAATATTCACCCCAGAGATCTAAAAACTCAAATATGGAATTGTAGACCTACTACTGGTAATCCATAACCTATGATTCAAACCTGCCTATAAACCTAAGGACAGGAGGGTAGAAAATAAAATGGCAATTTTCAAAATGGGCTCTAGGGATGACCAGAACTACAGACCTGTGAGCCAGACGTCCATGCCTGGTAAAATTGTGGAAGCTATAATTTTGTTCCTAATTACTGGTCATATGGATAAATATGGCTTAATGGTAAACAGCCAGTATGAATTTAGGAAAGGCAGGGCAAGCTTTACTAACCTGTTCGAATACTTGGTGTAAACAAGCATGAGGGTAAAGCAGAGTTAGTATATAGTGTATTTGGATTTCCAGATGGCATTAGATATAGTCTCTCAGATAGTCTTCAGAAAGAATAAAACCATGAGAAAGGAGGCACTGTCTCAATGTGAACTGGTAACCAGTTAAAAGGAAAGAGTAGGACTTTTCCCAGTGGCAAAAGGTAAACAGTGGACTACCCCAAAGATCTGTCCTGGAAGCAATACTGTTTAACTTATTAGTGATTTAGAAATAAGAGTAATGTGCGATGTGATCAAATTTGCAGACATATTCAGGGTAGTTAAGAGGCAGGTTAAAAGGTACTACAGAAAGATGTTGCAAAACTAGAGATCAGGGGATCTAAATTTAATGTGGACAAGTGCAAAGTGATGCACATATGGAAAGACAGCCCTAATTTTAGATACATAGAAACATAGAAACATAGAAACATAGAAATGACGGCAGAAGAAGACCAACCGGTCCATCCAGTCTGCCCAGCAAGCTTCACACATTTGTTCTCATACTTAACTGTTTCTCTTGGCTCTTAGTAACCTTATGTTCTAATTCCCTTTTCACCCCCACCATTAATGTAGAGAGCAGTGCTGGAGCTGCTTCCAAGTGAAATATTAAGTTTGATTAGTTGGGTAAGCGGCAGCATAGCTCTCTGCCATGAAGCAGAGGGCAATGCTGGAAATGTGTGAAGTATCAGTTTTTCTTTTCCCCTGTCATTGAAGCAAGGAGTCATGCCGGACATGCACCGAAAGTGAAGAATGCCTTGAAAGTCACATTAACTATCATCAAATATTGAAAAGCCTAATAATTGGTAATACCTATAAGCCCATGAACCCATCCCTGTTTTTTTTTTCTTTTTTTCTTTTCTTTTTTTAATTGGGAGATGGATGCCCTTCATCCTTCTACTCTGTGAAGGTGGACACCTACCACCGGCCACTGGCATCCCGCTCCGTTAATGCCTCTGTGGCTACTGCCGCTCCATGCAGTGTTTTACTACCTGCTCTTTATATGCGTCCTCTAGAACTGATGGATCCCATCCCTGGGTTTTTTTATTATTTATTTAATTGGGAGGACAGCCCTCCATCCTTCCGCTCCGTGAAGGTGGACACCTACCACTGGCCACTGGCATCCCGCTCCGTGAATGCCTCTGTGGCTACTGTGGCTACATGTTTTGCATTAGGTGGAAAAGGATCTTCATTGCGTAAAGTATATTGAAATCCTCAACTAAATGTGTGACAGAAGCCAAACACAATCAAAAAGAACACTAGGAATTATTCAGAAGGGAAAGGAATGAAAAATAGAATGGCGATCATAATGGCTCTATATAGATCAATGGTGCAGCAGCACATTGAGTATTGTGTCAATGATGGTTGCCTCATCTCAAAAAGGATACAGCGGAACTAGAAAAAGGTACAGAGAAAACAAAAATGGTTAAAGGTTTGGAACAGCTCCCTTATGAAGACAAGACTACTGAAGTCTACAAAGTCATGAGTGGAGTGTTAACAGGTAAACAGGAATGGCTATTTACCCTTTCAAACAACAGTAGTGAGTTGGAAACATTCCTTTAAGCTAACAAGCTGTGAATGGGGTCAAGACAACTAGTATAAGAATTTAAAAAGGGTTTGGACAAGTTCTTTATTAATCAGATGACTCAAGGGAGATCCACCATTTGTCAGAGAATGAGCAGCAAGAAACTGGATCTACTTTTAGAGACTGGCCATTATCTGAGACAGGATGCTGGACTCAATAGACTTAGACCCAGCATGGCACTTTTTTCCCTTACCTACAGATCTCAGTTTGCTTTATGGCTCCCACTTATTTTATTCATAGATTATACTGACTTCTGTATTCCAAAATGTATGTACTAACCATTTATATAGTACTACTAGATTTAGGCAATGCTGGACAGATACAGAAGAGATTGTAAGCGTCACAGAGAAGGAACTACCTAGTCAAGACAGAAAACAAAATATGAAGTTTCATGAAAATTACTAGTGAATATGGTTAAGAAGCTCTGCAGAAGTCAAGGTTCAAGATTTTAAAGCAACCTCAGAGGTGAGATTTTAGGTAGGACTTTATTATACTTCGATTTACCACCTTTATGAATAAGAAATTCACTCAAGGCACAGAACACTATATAAGGATGTCACTATATAGTCAGATTAATAGCAGCAGAACAAGGTGGACAAAGGTGCACAGCAAGGACTGAACCAGAAGTCAAATCATTGGGACCCTTACTTTTCAATATATTTATAAATGATCTGGAAAGAAATACGACGAGTGAGATAATCAAATTTGCAGATGACACAAACAGTAATAGCCAATACAGAACACCTATATGAAATTAGAAATTAAATCCAAAGTAATGCTACTTAAAATATTAATACGAATTTGCAAACAAGTCCACAAACAGTAATGTTAAAAGTTTAAATCAATATACAGTGCATAGTCTCAACAGCAGGTTCTGGCACTATATGCCCCATCAGAAATTAAATTGATTTCAATAATATGTGAAGAAATGTTTTTGCTGCTTAATTACTTTGTAGGGCAGAAAAGCCAAACTTTAACAGGTTTTCTGAAGTGAGAATAGTCATGCATTTGGCAGAGCTCTTCTGGGAAAGCTCCATGGGGTGGTTCCTGCTCCCAAGAAGGACGGTCATCGAGTATCTGCTCTTTTGTCGAGAAGTGTTGCTAGGGAGATTCCAAGTGAGGATCTTAGTGGTCATGATGGCAAAGTGTAAGGTCTGACTTTTGAATTTGGTTCTATATTATTTATTTTATTTAGCATTTTTATATACCGACTTTCCAATAACAGAGTTACAGATCAATTCGGTTTACATATTAACAGTAACATTGACAAGTAAATGTCTTACAATGAACAGGTCGATATAACTTGGATAAGTATATATGGGGTTAATAACATTTTAAAAGATACATTGCCTAATGTAGGCATAAGTAAGAGATACAGTGCCTAATGTAGGTTAAATAAACAGTTGGTAATTATAAGAGTGGGTTATGATCTTTGACTGCCAAAGTTTACGTGAGCTCTATGGAAGATCTAAATAGCTCACAATAGCTCTCAAGTGGGTTTCCACCGAAAGGATCATTGGCAGGGATGTTCTGCAGGTTACTGTTATGGGAAAGCTTGGTTGAATAACCAAGTTTTGAGTCTTTTTTTAAATGTGGAGCATTGCACTGATCTGAGTTCTGGCGGGAGAGTGTTCCAGATTTTGGGGCCAGCTGTGGAGAAAGCTCTTTTGCTTAATGCTGACTTCATCGGTGGGATATGAAGGTTGTTTCTATAGGCTTGTCTCACTGGTCTGGTAGAGGTGTGGAATTGGAGAGGGATTTTGAGCTCGAGTGGAGCCAAGTTGTGTAGTGCCTTGTGGGTAACAGAGCACTTTGAAAAGAATTCTGAATTTGACGGGAAGCCAGTGTAGGCTTTTTAAGATGGGCGAGATGTGGTCTCTTTTGTTGGACTTGGTTAAGATCCTTGCTGCAGCGTTTTGCAGCATCTGTAGCAGTTTTATGGCGTTAGCAGGGAGGCCTAGTAAAAGTGAGTTGCAATAATCTATTTTCGTGAGAATGATTGCTTGTAGAACTAATCGGAAATCTTGAAAATGGAGGAGAGGTCTCAGCCTCTTCAAAACCTGTAATTTGAAGAATCCATCCTTTACGATATTATTTATGAGATATCTGTAATTCATTTGATTGTCCAGGATAACCCCTAGATTTCTGACTTGTGTGGACAGTGTTAATTGAGTAGACAAGATGGAACTGGGATGTGTGTAGGTTCCGTCTTGGGAGATAAGGAGGTATTCTGTTTTGCTTTGATTTAGAATCAGATTGAGGCTAGTGAGCAGGTTGTTGATGGCTTGTTGGCAGGAGTTCCAGACGTCCAGAGTTTTTTGGAGAGATTCAGTAATAGGCATCAGTATCTGCACATCGTCTGCGTATAAGTAGTGTATGAGATTTAGGTTGATGAGGAGCTGGCAGAGTGGAAGAAGGTATATATTGAATAAGGTTGGAGAGAGTGACGATCCTTGTGGGACTCCCAAGTTGCAGGTGACTGGTTGGGATTCTTCCTTGTTGACCTTGACCTTATACTGTCTGTTCTGTAAGAATGACTTGAACCATTTGAGGGCCTCATCTCTAATGCCAATGTCTGACAGACGATCTATTAATGTGTTATGATTGACCGTGTCAAATGCCGCCGAGAGATCTAGTAGGATGAGAAGACAGGGGTGTCTGTTTTCCAGATTTATTAATATGGAATCCGTTAGTGAGATAAGGAGAGTTTCCGTGCTTCGAGATTGGCGGAACCCGAACTGTGCTGGAGAAAGAATGTTGTGGTCGTTTAGGTATTCCGTTAGTTGTTTATTAACAACTCGTTCCATGATTTTTGCGATGAATGGTAGATTTGCAATTGGGCGAAAATTGGATGGGTTTTCTGGAGAAAGATTAGATTTTTTTAGAAGTGGTTTTAAGATTGCCATTTTTAGAGGGTCAGGTACTAGCCCTTGGGAGAAGAAGCAGTTGATTATTTGTGCAATGGGTTTAGAGATGGTTTTAGCGCAAGCGATGAGTAGATTGGTGGGTATGGAGTCCTGAGGGTGTGAAGAAGGTTTGAGCTTTTTTAGGATATTTTCGATCTCTAAGGAGGAGGTCGGTTCGAATTCTCTAAGGCTAGCCTTTTGTGAAGGGGCAGCAGCTTGAGGTGTAATTGGTGAAGTATTGATATTGTTCTTGGACTGAGATAGAAGTTTTGGGATCTTATTTTTAAAGTAGGTTGCCAGTTCTTCTGCTTTGCTTGCTGCTTTATCATCTGGTATTGATGTCAATGCAGGTTTAGTGAGTGATGATATCATAGAAAAAAGCACCCTGGGGTCGAAGATGAAGTGGTGAATTTTTTGCGAATAAAAGTTTTTTTGCTTGAGGATGGATATTCTGTACAGGTGCATCGTGGACTTGAATGCTGTGAGGTTGGTAGATGTAGGGTTTTTCCGCCAGTGTTGTTCTTTTTTTCTGAGATCCTGTTTTATGGATTTTAGATTTGGTGTGTACCAAGGTTTTCTGTTGTCCTTGTTTGCTTGATGAGCTTTGGTGATAGTTGGGCATGTGGTATCGGCCACTTTTTTGGTAATGTTGTTCCAGGACGAAATGGCTGATTCCACGTTTGTGAGGTCCAGTTGGTTGAGTTCACCTGATAGGCAATTGCTGAGTGTTTCCTGGCTGCACATTTTCTTGAATTGGATTGAGTTCTTCTGCCTTCCTGGGGTGGTAGGTAGGTTTATCTTTAGTGCGGTGTTGATCAGCATATGGTCTGACCATGGAACTGGCAGGCATGTCGGGTGAGAGGAATGGGTAATTTCCTGGTTAATGAAGATTAGGTCCAACGTATGACCTGCTTTGTGTGTGGGTTCTTTAATTATTTGTTTGAAACCCATGAAGTTTAGTGTGTTTAGGAAGGTTTCACAACTAGGAGAGAGGGGAGCTACATCCACATGGAGATTGAAATCCCCTAGTATGATCGCCGGAATGTCGGAGTTGATGTGTTTTATTATATTTTCAATCAAAGGTGAAGGATCAGTTTCAAGGTATCCTGGGGTGGCGTATATTAGCCAGATTTGAAGGTGAGAGGATTTGAATACTGCGAATTCTAGCGAATGTGAGGATATTGAAGTTTGCAGCGACAATCTCAGTGTTTTTTTTTGCTGCAAGAAGACGACCTCCTCCTCTTTTTTTGAGTTTTGGGATAGAGAATATATTGTAAGTTTGGGTAGGGAGTTGATTGATTGTGGCGATGTCTTCTGGTTTTAACCAGGTTTCTGTAATTGCGAATAAGTCTGTGTTTGTTTCCTGAAGATGGTCATGTAGAAGGTGAGTTTTTTTAGACAAAGACTGTGCGTTTAGCAGCGATAAGGTAAAAAGTGAGAGGCCTAGTAGTTGGTTTAAAGGCGAGATGATGATGGGAATGAGTCTTTTTTGTGAGGAGTGTGGTATGGCTTGATTTTTTGCAAATGATCTCTTGACATAGTGGATGATTGGGATGGGTGAACCTGCCATGTTTGGTTTCGTGAATGCGTTGAAGCTGGGAATAATTTGGAGGTGTGTGCTGTTGGACTTAGTGGTAGTTAGCTATTGAACCTGGAGAGTGCATTCAGAAGGGACGTATCTTTGAGTCCGTGAGATATATCTTTGTGTGAGATACAAGAGGAATTGTAAGGGTGGTAGTTTGTACCTTGGCGTTGCTCAGTACTTACTGCTGATGTTCACTTGATATACGCTATAGGGGCACAGTAGCCAATGCTTTTGTAGGACAGGTGCAGCCGTTCAGGCTGAATCTTTATCAGTTGTGTGGCAGAGTTTTGTATTATCCAAAGACTGTGAAAGACCTGGTCTATTAAATCCTGTTACACAGCAGTCCAGCCATGATGTTACTGTGGTATGAACTACTGCAGTTAGGTTTTTTAGTTTAATCAATTTTTATTAAGTTTCCAATATTCAAACAACAGACACAGTATACTCGGAGGAAGACTGATCCCCATCCAAGCCATTCAAAAACAAACATTAACAGTCAAGAAATGCTGCCCACCCAACCAACCCTCCCCCCCCCCCAAACCCCATCCATGAACCATGAGAGCTATCAACTGTCCAAGTTCCTCCATAACCAATGGTCGACTCGCATCCCCAAAGAGCAACAGAGTGCAGTTAGATTTTTAATGTGAGACTATAGTCTCTGTAGGTTCTGTAGCTTAAAGTGACAGCTTTATTGTTGCCTGGATTTTGTGGAATCATGGCAAATTCCAAGTCCAGTAGGGGTCCAAGACTATTAACATGATTTTAGCAGAAACACAAGGAACGTGCATGATTTGTGACCAGTCTCCATGTTACACAGCAACATAGCAAACTGTGTCAGATAAAAGACCCAAATGGTTTGCTGAGCAAGTAGCTTTATTTATTTCAAGTTTTTTATATACTGACGTATAGCAATCTGCCTTCACACCGGTTTACATGATAACAACTTAATACATCGAATTAACGTTGTAAAGTATATTATAATTGAACGAGAAACTTAATAGCACAGCTGTAGCAAATTTTAACCGAACAGTTACTAACATCAGGCACAATGAATGGTATTGTAGGCGGAGAGAATCGGATCTTTAATTAGCTATAAGAGGGGTGCGTTGAAGGAGAACGTGGAAGGTAGAGAGAATTGGATAGGTGAGAGGTGGGAGAGGAGAGCTTGTGTAGTAACTACAGTTTGGTTGGATGACACTTATGGATGGCAATTTTCAAATAGTGCCACAAATTCTTGATTGGACTGTGACTTGGTCATTGTAGAACATTCACCTTTTTGTTCAACCACATTTGGGTTGCTTCGGTCTTGTGCTTGGTATAATTGTCCTGTTAAAAGGTGAACTTCTCCAAAGTTTTAGAGGTTTGTTTTTTGTTTTTTTTATTTAAACAGACTAAAGCAGGTCATCTTGTATGCTACACCATGCATCAGTTCTTAAGTTTTAACAAGTTGCCCAGTCCCCGCTGGAGGAAAAGCATCCCCAAAACATGATGCTGCCAACCCCTATACTTTACTGTTGGAATGGTGTTTACCAAGGAATGAGTAGTGTTAGGTTTGCACCAGTTTTGAATTTTGGCCAAAAAGCCCCATTTTTTCATCTTATCTCCACAGGTAACCCCCATTCAGAAAGTTAACAAAAGGTTATACCCGCTTCTGTATTTTCATCTTCTAGCCAGTGTCCTCTGTTTGTCCCATGCCACTTTGAATTGTTACTGTTCTCGCCTTAGTCACCTCTTCCAGAAGGGCATGCCATGCATCCGTTTTCCATGAAGAAATATTTCCTGACATTGGTCCCGAGTGTTTGGATTCAGATTGCGTTTGTTGTTTTTAGTTTTTGAATGGCTGTGAGTTAAATATATAGGGTTGGGGTTTTTTTGTTTTGTTTTTAAAGCTGTTGATTAATCCATTGGTAAAACCAGGTGTGGATGCACTAGGGCAGTGTCCTTGGATGGGTAGTTAGGGGCCAATGACCCTTATTGCCCAGGGGCCCAGATCACTGTCAGTCCAACAGATCGCTAGTGGTTTGAGGTATATGTTGAAAAGCAGTGATCCTGGAGTTTAAGGATCCAGAGGGTTGACGAGGAATTAGCAAAACAGACTTGTCTGTCAGGCAGAAAGTAGATGAACTAAGAAAGAGGCAGAGGGATCATCATACACCAACTAAGGAAGACTGATATGCAGTGCCCCAAGGAGAAAGAAAACTAGCCTACTGCTGTATAATTTACAATCTGCCAATCAAATCTGAATTTCCCCCACCTCCTACATAAATCATCTTAAAGAAGCTACACAGCATTAGGTATCAGCTCTCTCTGCTTCCAACTCCAACCCCCTCCCCTCAAAAGCAGCCTGCAAAGAACAGGAGAGGAGGGAGTAAAGCTGAGGCTAGAGAAGAGCTCCCTAAATCAGCACCTCCCCCTTCTGTTATACCCCCTCCTCCTGTTCTGAAGGAAACAGGAGGGAGGGATGAGATTGGCATGAACAGAAAAAGCAGTCAAAGTTTGATCCTTCAAAGATCTCTTAAATCAAAACAAAGATGATTTTGATATAATTCCCAAATGAAGTGATAAAATTCTACAAGGAATTCTTTATGCAGCCACAAGAACTTTTGTATGTGGCCAACCATATTCCAACTACAGCAACCAGTTCTGGAGGTAGGCAACTGCTGGTATCCCACAGCTGGCAGAGGGCATTCATTTGAATACACACAAGTCTCTGTTATCGCTGCTCACAAGTTTCAAACTTGTGCAAATTCAACACTTGTTACAATACAATAAATCAAATGACAGAAAGACCATATTGGCTATCCAGCTTTATAATTCCTACTGGGCCCATTCAGAGATCCTCTATTTATCCTCTTCTTTCCTGAATTCAGATAATGTCCTCGTCTCCACCACCTCCAGGAGTAGGCTATTCCATGCATCCACTCTTCTCTGTAAAGAACTATTTCCTTAGATTACACCTGAATCTTCACCTTCATCCCATGACCACTCATTCTAAACCCTCTTTTCCTTTGAAAAAAAAGAGGCCTACCTCCTGTGCATGGAAAGTTGGAGGTATTTAAATATATATCTCCCCTACCCCACCTTTCCTCTAGAGCAGGAATGGTCAATGCCAGTCCTCAAGAGCCATAACCAGGCCTGATTTTCAAGGTAAACATGCAAGCATGAAAGATTTGTTTACAATGAAGGCAGTGAATGTAAATTTATCGCTTACATTCATTAGGATATCCTGAAAACCAGGCCCCTTTGCTGGCTCTTGAGGACTGGCATTGGCCACCCTTGCTCTAAGATGTGTGTTCAGAGCTTTAAGTCAGACTCCGTATGCTTTAGAACAGTAGTTACCAAACCTGTCTTGGGGGACCCCAGCCAGTCAGGTTTAAGGTATCTGCAATGAATATACATGTGACAGATTTACATGCACTGCCTCCGCTGCATGCAAATTTCTCATGCATATTCATTGCAGATATCCTGTAACCTGGTTTAGAATGACCACCACTAATTTTAGTAGCCTCACTGTGGACTACTACAACCAATTTACTTCCTTCTGAAGATGCAGTCTAAAATTGTACACAGCATTCCAAATGAGATCTCACAGGGGAATTATATAGGGGCAATATCACCTCTCTTTCTGCTAACCATGTTTCTCAAATACAATCCCTCCTAAATCCCGCTCTATCATATTTAGAAGAATTTCAAACCCCCCCCCCCCCCCCCCCCCAATACTCTACTTCTCCCTTGGGATTTTGCAGCCATTTGCATTTATTTATTTTTAAGCATGAAACCTTAACTACCAAACCCTAGACCATTCCTCAAGTTTCGTGACCTCTCTCCTCATAACTTTCTACATGTTCCTGGCCATCTACCCTGTTTGCAGATTTTGGTAACATCCACAAAAAAAAAAACCCCAAAAAAAACCCCCAACCCACAAATCTTTGCCAAACAAAAATGTTGTAAAGAACCAGTCCAATGACTTATCCTTACGGCACACCATTAACAATGCCTCCTCTCTCTGGAGTGAATTCTGTTTACCACTGCCTTTTATCACTGCCCACTCACTTTAGAGCCCACACCAAGAGCACTCAATTTATATTGCCCATGTAGAACCATGTTAAAGACCTTATTAAGATCCAAGTACACTACAATGCTTCCCTGATCCAACTCTCTAGTCATTCAAAGAAATTGATCAGATTTGTCAAAGACTTCCCTGTAGGAAAACCCCGTTGCCTTGGGATCATGTAATGATTGCAGAACTCTGTTTTAGAAGAGATTCCATTCATTTGCTCACCACATGGGTCAGACTAACCAGCTTATAGTTCCTAACTTCCTCCCCTCACTTTTGTGAACAGGAATCACATCCACCTGTCTCCAGTCCTCCGGAACTATTCCCAACTCTAAAGAAGCATTGAAAACATCAGCCAGAGAAGTTTTTGACCGTTCCACTATGTTCCCTTAATACCCTGGGATTTGTTAGGTATTCATGGACACACTTTTCTGAAAATTGATTGATGCTTACCTTATTTCCAGTGCTGTGGGTGTTATATGTGGTCCTGCTCCTGGCCCTTCTATACTGAATACCAAACAGGAATTTGTTAAGCAATTTTGTCTTTCCCTCATCAACCTCTATATAATTCCTCCCCACCTATTCAGTCTAACAATACCATTTTAGTACTTCTCCCTATCACTAGAATATATAATTTAAAAAAAAGGCATCCCCTTTAATGTATTTCCCATTTTTTCTTCCATTTGCATCTTTGTATTGACTACTTTTCTAATTTCTGTTTTTTCAAAATGTCATCTTCCTATTTTTGTAATTTCCTGTAATTTATGAACACTAATTTTCAACTACTTCTTTAGAAAGCCACAGTTGACTCTCTACTTTCCAATATCTTATATTTCCTTTTAGTTTTGCCCACTACTCTTCTACTTCCTAGATTTTTCCAGCTAATGACTGAGGTATTCCTCATTTTAACGGGTTAGTTTTCCTGAGATCTAAGACCCTTGACTTTGCATGAACCTTCATTATCTGTGCTCCAATACTAAACTACTGATACTGATCCAGTGATCGCTTGATCCCAAATCTACTACATCAAAAACACTTGTAAGCACGAGGTCTAGGTTGGCCCCCTTCCAAGTGGGTTCTATTACCAGTTAATAGCACAGTTCTCTCTGCAGAGAATCCAGGATCTGTTTCTAGAAGACACCATAGCCAGGATGTTCTAATCAACATTCAGCAAACTGAAATCTCCTAGCAATAGCATCTCCCTTTTCATAGCAATATTGTGAATATCCCACATTAAATCTCTATCCATTTTTTTGTGTTTGCAATGGAGGTCTATATATTACACCAATGCAGATAAATGTTCCATTCCCTCTTTCCAGATTAATCAACAGAGCCTCCTTAAATATACCTTGAATTCTTTATTTATTTATTTTTTTAAGTAGTGTCACTCCTCCCCTTTCTTCCTACCCGGTCCTTCCTAAATAGACTGTAGCCCAGCCATGGTTTTCCTGTATATCACAGCTCCATGACAGCCACTACATCCAAGTAGGATTCTTCTGACTACCTCTATATCCAGGACTTTATCTCCTATATTATGCACGTTAGTGTACATAGCTTTCCAAAATGTTGCCCTTTTATCCTACTTTTTCTGTATAATTAACAGCATGACAAAACTGAGAAAATTATAATGCCTTTGTATAGATTCATGGTGCGACCTCCCTAGAGTACTGTGTGCAGATCTGGTTGCCCCATATCAAAAAAACCATAGCGGACTTAGAAAAGTACAGAGAAGAAACAAATGATAAAGGGGATGGAAACGTTCCCTTATAGAGAAAGGCCAAACTTAAGGCACTTTAGACTAGAAGACTATAAAGGGGATATAACTACCCCTTCAAACACTACTAGGACTTGAGAGACACTCCATGAAACTAGCAACCAACAGATTTAAAACAAGTCGTAGGATAATTTTCTCACTCAGCACATTAATCAAGTGATGGAATCAGATACCTTGACAAAGTCCTTTGGCAACAGAGTATTTGACAAATTCCTCGAGGAAAAGTCCATAGGGGTAGATTTTCAAAGGGATACGCGCGTACCCCCCCCCCCCCCCCGAAAACCTACCCCAAACCCCCCCTGCGCATGCCGAGCCTATTTTGCTTAGGCTCGGCGGCGCGCACAAGCCCCTGGACGCTCGCAAGTCCCGGGGCTTGCATGGAGAGGCGTGCCGGGGGGGCATGGCGGTCATGACGCGGTGTTTCGGGAGCGGCGCCACAGGCATGGCCGCGCCCTCCAGAACAGCCCCCGGGTCGGGTGATGGCGCGCCAGCAGCCCGCTGGCGCATGCAGATTTACGTCTGCCTCTGGCAGGCGTAAATCCAGCAATAAAGGGGGGGGGGGGTTAGGTAGGGGAAGGGAGGGGGAAGGTGAGGGGAGGGCGAAAGAAAGTTCCCTCCGAGGCCGCTTCGATTTCTGAGCGGCCTTGGAGGGAACGGAGGCAGGCTGCGCGGCTTGGCGCGCGCAGGCTGCCCAAAATCGGCAGCCTTGCACGTGCCGATCCCGGATTTTAATGGCTACGCGCATATCTATTGAAATCCCGCGTACTCTTGTTCGCGCCTGGTGTGCGAACAAAAGTACGCGCTCGCACAAAATTATAAAATCTACCCCATAATCTAGTAGACTTGGAAAAGCCAGCACTTATCCCTGGGAGTGATTTAAAAAAAAAAAAAAAAAAAAAGAAGATCAACTATTTAGGATCTACCATATACTTGTTACCCAGATTGGCCCTTGTCAGACAATGCTGGGCTCAATGGACCTTGGCCTGACCAGGATGGCACTTCTTATGCCTATGCCAAAGGCATTAGCTCATACTCAGAAAGACCAGGACTTTTGCAAGAAAATATAAAAAAAGGATAGTTGGCATTATATTTCAATACAAAAAAGTGGTATTTCATAGTTAAATGTTCTTAACGTATGTCTTTACTTGATAACTAGTTTAATTTTGTAAATAGTAATTTTTTTTGTAAAATAGTTTAAATATTGTTTAACACAATTTGAAAGGTTTCAATTTAAAAAAATGATTTTTTTGGCATCAAGAGATTTGAAACTATACAAAATTATGCAAAGTTGACAATTTACCAACTATTTCCATAGAATCTTGAAAGATCTGCCACAAGAAAACAGAGTCTAATTATAGGCATACATTTCCACCTTGCTGTGCTATAAAGTCAGAAGTTGGCAAAAGAGATGGGCAAAAATAAGAGCAGCTTATCTGATGAACTGCTGTCAGTCACAGATGTGATGTAAATAAGAGAATTGAAGGAGGAAAGTACTTGCAAGTAGAAGCATGAACTGTATAAAGAAGCAGATGGGGAGATTATATAGAGACTTGAAATTGGGGGGTGGTTCATGTGGTTGTAATAGCATTGCAAGAAGAAAATGTTATGCAGAGGTTTTGAACAGATTATAAATGGAGTGTGGGAGACTGGGGAGGATGGTTAAGCACAATGAATAAAAAATTTTACAGCTGCCACTTTTGGGAATCATTTTGCCAACTAGCAACTATGAAATACTGGGAGATCTAGCAGTGCTTCTGTGATAGCTTTAACGTCCTCTTACTTCATCCTTCAATTTATTCACTCAAAAATGCATAGTTTTATTATCCACCAAAGCCACAGACCCATCCTTCCTCTGCCATGCAAAAAAAAAAAAAAAAAAGTCAGAAGGAATTGGTAAACTCTTGAAGACATGTTAACTTGAGGTATGGCTACAGCTAGCTGCAGAGTTATTGAGTATAAGAAGATCTGCAGTAGAAAGTCACACTTCAAAAGCTCAATTCCTTGTAGCCCTTTATCTTAAGATTGACTCGAAAGCTTTTGTTGGTCCAAGAATATTTAGACATTTTATATACACAGTCGTTCCAAGTAAAGATCACAACAGTTTACAATAATGACAATTATAAATCAGTGAATAACGACGGGATACATAGGAAATATTCATAAACAGGCATTAACAAATATCAACTGAATTGTTCAATAAGATCAAGGACGTAAGACATGAAGTACAAAAATAAAATATATTTCACATTCAGTACATTGAATTTAGATTTACAATCTCTCGTTAATTTGTTTCTCATAGACATAGAAAAGATGGCAGAAAAAGACCAACTGGCCCATCTAGTCTGCCCAGCAAGCTTCCACACTTGTTTTCCCATACTTATCTGTTACACCAACCACCAACTTCAGGGCTCTTGCTGGTAAATGTACATTTCCTGCCATCATCTCATGCATCAATTAGTATCTCTTGCCCTTGTTATTGCAGATCTCTACATTCTGATGTTTTAAGTTAGGTTGTATGCATTTTTTTTTTTTTAAACCATTTTTTGGTTCACATTTAAATCTCTATCTGGTATCAAACATTGCATTTCAGGTAGAGAATTCCAAAGTTTTGGGCCCCCAATGGAAAACATCTCTCTCACCTGTGTGCTTCGTATTGTGGAACAGCCAGTAGTCCTTTATTTTGGAATGTATGGTGTGTATGGTTGCAATGTCACGTATCATACCATTATTACTAAACTGAATGATTTTGAATATTAGCTTTAATACTTTGATATACATTTGAGATTGTACTGGCAGCCACTGTAGTGAAATCAGCAAGGGTGCAATGGATCAAATTTCCTGGATCCTAACAAGAGACTTGCTGAAGCATTTTGTAGTATTTGTAATGATTTTACGAGGCATGGAGGAAGACAGAAAAAAGGAGTTACAGTAGTCTAGGTTTGAGAAAGTTTGCAATACAGTTCTGAAGTCTTCAACAGTCGTAATATGTGCAACTTGGCATAACCTGTATTCATTTGTTGATCTGCTTTTTCATAGTAAGATTCTCATCCAGCTGGATACCTAAATCCCATACTTTGAGGGAGTAATTTGGAAATTACCTAGATCTAGAGCCAGTGGTGTAGCTATCAGAGAGTTTCTACTTAACCAGATGATTTCAGTCTTTTTAGGGTTTGTTAGTTTAAGTTGTGATAATTCCTGCTGTACTGCTTTCATATAGGTTGAGAGTGATGATATTGTATTTCTTCTGATTTGGAGAAAGATTTGTAAAACTTGTCATCAGCATACAGGAACTATGTAATTCCTAAATCCACCAGTAGTTTGCACAGTGGGATCATATAAATATTGAATAATGTTGCTGAGAGTGCTGAGGCGTGAGGGACACCTGTATTGATATGGTAAGAATCAGACAGGCGATTGCCCAATTTGACTTGGAATGTTCTATTAGATAAAAAAAAAGGAAAAGAACCATCTGAGAACACTGCCTTCAAATCCTAGGTTGTTCAACAGCTGGCACAACAGGGTATGGTCCACATCACAACCTACAAAATGTTCAGTTCTCTAGAACTAGCATAGCTAATAATTTGTACTGCATTTTTCTCTGACCAACCTTTAAAAAAGAGGGGGGGTTAAGATGGGTGAGGGGAAGGAAGTGCCTCAAACCACAAACACACCTTATGTTCTTAAATCTTGGTGCTAATTAAAGCATCAGAATATCATTTGAACTGCAGTACAGGGAGGATATGGTATGTCATCTCAGTTTCCATGAGCTATGATGTATTACAAATGTTAGTTCTGTACAGTGAATGTTGTAAACCTGAATGTCAGGCACAGAATACTGTACAGGTACTGATGTAAAGCAAAGGCTGAAATATTGGGAACGGATAGGGAGAATTTATCCATTCTAGCAACCCTTAATCAACAAGTCTGCCAAAAATTGAGAAATGCTACAATACTACTTAGTCAATTTGCAGCCCTCTAATCCTAATTTTTTTCCCTAAAGGATAAATGAACCAATAAAATATATATTCATGATTTATGTCCAATATTCACAAGTAAACAGGATAAATAAAAAAAAACATGTTTCCAAATGTTAGTTTCATTACACCATGCTAAAATCGAGGAGTAAATACACCAACATGCTCATCAAGATTTCTCAAAGGCCTATGTAAAAAACAAAGCTCTGATTACATTTTTGGAAAAAGTTCAATCAGGTTTCCAACTAATCTCCAAGGAAAGATCATTCTACAGGATTGGGTCAGCAGCCATAAAAGGATCTGCTGTAGGTTTCTGGGCAAATGAAATTCCATAATACACACAATCAGGCTTTCCCTGACAATCTTGACTGGGTTCACAGTCTAAATAAGAATTCCTACATAAATGTTACCAGCCATACTGTGTCAGATCAGCCCAGTTATGCTTTTCTAGCTCACATAACATAAGACATTTTGATTGTATTTAAATAGAATGCATTGGTGGAGTGTTACTTTTAATATGGTTTTTATACAAGACACTGCACTTTAATATGATCCTTTTTATTCCATAACGGCACATACAAAAAACAAAGCAACAGTCAGAAAAGCCATCCAGATGAAATAGTATCAATACACACTGATAAGTCCTAATCATGACCCTGTGCTTAACAGGTTTTTCATTTGCAGTTAGAAACCCTTTTCCGGTCAGTCATCTACTCACTAAAACCCTTCATTATATGACCCATGCACATATACATATCCCTTTCCTCTCCCTAATCTATTGGGGTAGGGACATATGAATAAAGCACCACTCATCCAGTTCATAGCGTATCCCAGATTAGTGAACATTGCCTGCACATTGACCTCTAGGGAACCAAAGAATTTCTCACACTTCTGTTATTGGCCTGCATTTGGTCCTTGGCAAATTTTGTATCCATCCGTTTAACCTGGCTAAGACCTGTCATTTTCTGTTCCCATATATTGAAAGTAGGAGATTCTTCCCTGATCCAAGTTAGCAATGTTGAGATTACTTACCTGATAATCTCCTTTTCCTTAGTGTAGACAGATGGACTCAGAACAAGTGGGTATAGTGTGCTCGTGCTAGCAGTTGGAGACGGATCTGACGTCAGCAAGGGTACATATACCCCCACAGGAAGTGAAGCCACTCAGTAATCTTCCATGCAAAAGCTGTTATGGATATATGTGTACTGACCGATTGATGAATTAGTGAAACAGGATTCCCCTGACAGATTGATAGTAGCTGGAGACCGCCAGCGTTCCCAACCGGAAGACGTCGACACCTGGTAGAGTGGACGCACTCATGTAAGACGTGATAAGGCTTACCTTGAATCGATGAAGCCCCCGTATACCGGCAGCCGGGCGGGATGCTGAGTCCATCTGTCTACACTAAGGAAAAGGAGATTATCAGGTAAGTAATCTCAACATTTCCTAGCGTGTAGCCAGATGGACTCAGAACAAGTGGGATGTACAAAAGCTACTCTCGAGCCGGGCGGGAGGCTGCCTGAGGACCGCGTAGGACTGCCCTCACAAATGCTGTGTCCTCCCTGGCCTGGACATCCAGACGGTAAAATCTGGAAGAGGTATGGAGGGAGAACCATGTCGCCGCCTTTCATATCTCCGCGGGCGACAGCATCCTAGATTCTGCCCAAGAGGCCACCTGCGCTCTGGTAAAATGAGCCTTGACCTGCAGAGGCGGTGACTTCCCGGCCTCTACGTAGGCCACTCTGAACTTCTTTGATCCAGCGGGCGATTGTGGGCCGTGAGGCCGCTTCTCCTTGTTTCTTCCCGCTGTGAAGGATGAACAGATGGTCCGTCTTTCGTATTGCTTCTGTCATTTCCAGGTATCTGGGCAGTAATCTGCCGATGTTGAGATGGCGTAGCAAACGCCCTTCTTCTGATTTCTTCAAACCCGCCGTGGTAGGCAAGGATATGGTTTGGTTGAGGTGAAATTGTGAGACTACTTTAGGTAGAAAGGAGGGAACCGTGCGAAGATGGATAGCCTCAGGAGTGATTCTGAGAAAGGGATCACGGCAGGACAGCACTTGTAGCTCTGAGATGCGGCGTGCTGAACACACTGCCAGCAGGAACACCATCTTCAAAGTTAGCGAAAGGAGAGACAGGCCCCGAAGGGGTCTGAAGGTGGATCCCGTGAGGCAATCCAAAACAAGGTTGAGGTTCCACAGGGGCACTGGCCACTTCAGTGGCGGACGAATGTGCTTGACTCCTTTCAGGAAGCGAGAAACATCAGGGTGCGTGGCAATGGTCTTGCCATCCCTCCTGGGACCGTAGCAAGACAGCGCAGCCACCTAAACCTTGATGGAGCTTAGGGAGAGACCCTTCTGAAGCCCATCCTGCAGGAAATCCAGAACAATAGGGATAGTAGTCGCATGTGGATTGGTGCCATGAGTGTTGCACCATGCTTCAAATACTCTCCAGATCCTTATGTAGGTGAGGGATGTGGAAAACTTGCGCGCTCGGAGGAGTGTATCTATCACCAGCTCCGAGTAACCTCTTTTCTTCAGTGTAGCCCTCTCAATGGCCAGACCGTAAGAGAGAATTGAGCTGGATCCTCGTGGAGGATGGGACCTTGACGCAGCAGGTCCCTGAGCGGAGGCAGGGGAAGAGGCTCCCCTGTCAGTAGTCTTCTCATGTCCGCGTACCAGGGTCTTCTTGGCCAGTCTGGTGCCACTAGAAGAACTAGGCCCCTGTGCCTCTGAATCTTGTGTATAAGGGCGCCCAGCAGGGGCCACGGAGGAAAGGCGTATAGCAGGGTCCCTGGAGGCCATGGCTGAACCAGGGCATCGATCCCGTGAGAGAACGGATCTCGCTTGCGGCTGAAGTATCTGGGTACTTGAGCATTGGACCTGTCCGCTAGAAGGTCCATGTCCGGAGTCCCCCACTGATCCACGATCATCTGGAAGGCTGTGGGGGACAGCTGCCATTCTCCCGGATTTAGGCTTTCCCGGCTGAGGAAGTCTGCCGCGGTGTTGTCCCTTCTGGCAATGTGGACGGCGGAGATGTCCTGGAGATTCGCCTCTGCCCAAGCCATCAGTAGGGCTATCTCTAGGGACACCTGTCGGCTTCTGGTTCCGCCCTGTCAGTTGATGTATGCCACCGTGGTGGCGTTGTCGGACATCACTCTGACTGCTCTGTTCCGCAGTCTGTGAGCAAATTGCAGGCAGGCTAACCAGACTGCCCGTGCCTCTAGACTGTTGATGTTCCACCCCGACTCTTCTCTGCTCCACCGCCCCTGGGCGGTGAGCTCTTCGCAGTGTGCTTCCCATCCGCTCAGGCTGGCATCTGTGGTGAGCAGAGTCCATATAGGGGAGGACATCTTCGACCCCTTGCTCATGTGGTCGGACTGCAACCACCACCGTAGCTGGATCCGCACTCTGGCTAGTAGAGGTAGATGCACGGAGTAATTCCGGAAGCGTGTGCTCCATCGAGAGAGAAGGGAGCGTTGTAGTGGTCTCATATGGGCCCGCGCCCAGGGTACCACTTCCAGGGTGGATGCCATGAGACCGAGAACCTGCAGATAATCCCAAGCTATGGGCCGGCTGGCTCCCATCAAGGACCGTAGACGCGTCTGGAGTTTTAATCTCCTCTTGGTGGTGAGACTGACTTTGTCTGCCTGGGTGTCGAACTGGATTCCCAGGTATTCCAGTGATTGGGAAGGCTGTAGGCAACTCTCGCTCAGGTTGACTACCCATCCCAGGCTTTCCAGAAGGGTGATCACTCTGTAGGTTGCCCGATGGCTCTCCTCTCGGGATTTCGCCCTGATCAGCCAATCGTCTAGGTAGGGATGGACAAGGATTCCTTCCCGTCTGAGCGCCGCTGCTACCACTACAACTACCTTGGTGAAGGTCCGCGGCACCGTGGCTAATCCGAAGGGCAAAGCCCGGAATTGGAAGTGTCGTCCCAGAACCTTGAAGCGTAGGTAACCCTGATGGATCGGGATATGCAGGTAGGCTTCTGACAAGTCCAAGGCCGTGAGGAACTCCCCTGGCTGTACTGCGGTCTTGACTGAGCGCAGAGTTTCCATGCGAAACCTCGGGACCATTAAGTATCGATTGACTGACTTGAGGTCCAATACGGGCCGGAAAGTGCCCTCTTTCTTGGGTACCATGAAATAAATGGAATAGTGCCCAGAAACCATTCCCCTTGCAGGTACTGGGATTATGGCTTTCAAGGACAGGAGCCTCGCCAGGGTAACTTCTAATGCCGCCTTCTTGTGGATTGGACACGGAGACTCCACAAACCTGTCCGGAGGGGTGTGATGGAAGTCCAGATAATAGCCCTCTCGGATGATGGCGAGGACCCACTGGTCCGATGTAATCTCGACCCATCTAGGGTAGAAGAGGATTAACCTGCCCCCTATGGCTCCGTCCCCCGGATGGATCGGCTGATTCTCATTGTGAGGCACGGCTGGCACCTGAACCCGGGCTGGCTCCCCTCTTGCGCTGTTTGGTCCGAAAGGATTGGTTCCTGGCCTGAGGAGGAGGTGCCTGGTAGCAACTCCTATAGGGAGTGAAGCGTTGGGAGCTTCTACCTCTGGAGGGCCTTGGAAAGGTGCGCTGGTTCCTCTTGGACTTGTCTTCCGGCAGTCGAGGCGCCCCATGTGCTGGCCAGTTTCTCTAGGTCGCTGCTGAACAGGAGAGAACCCTTGAACGGCATTCTAGTGAGACGTGTCTTAGAAGGAGCATCGGCTGACCAATTCCGAATCCAGAGCTGTCTCCTGGCTGCTACTGAGGATGAGACCCCCTTGGCTGTCGTACGGACTAGGTCGGATGCGGCATCCGTAAGGAAGGAGAGAGCTGACTCCATGTCCACTGCTGGAGCATTGTTCCGGACCTGTGACAAACAGGAATGCGCCACCACTATGCAGCAGGTTGCAATTCGCAGAGACAGAGCTGCCACCTCAAAGGTTTGTTTCAGGATGGCGTCCAGGCGTCGGTCATGAGCCTCCTTGAGGGCCGCCCCCCCTCCACTGGAATGGTAGTGCGCTTGACAACAGCGCTAACTAAGGCGTCCACCTTAGGGCACGCCAGCATATCCTTGATTGCCAGGTCCAGGGGGTACATGCCAAACAGGGCCCGACCCCCTTTGAATGAGGCCTCTGGCGCATTCCACTCCAAATCTATCAGCTGTTGCGCCGCTTGCAGGAAGGGGAAATGGCGGGCTGTGGGTCGAAGACCTTCCAGCAGGGGGTTCTGCGTAGATGCCTCCATGGTGCTGGGGCCTGGAATAGCCAACTCCGTCAGGCACTGAGAGACCAGGTCGAAGAGATCTTCCTTGGGAAAGAACCGCCTCATAGTTCGATATGGCTCTATCCCCAAGGGAAGTTCCCCCTCCTCGGGGGGTTCGGACTCGTCCTCCGAGACATCAGGGTCTGCATGAGCCGGACTGCCCGGAGGCTGGTGCTCACGATAAGGGCGAGAAGGTCCGGGGGCAGGGTCAGCCGGAGCAGCAGCAGGTCCAGGACGGGAAGCCGACTGCTTCTGTACAAAGGTGTGGATCCCCTTAAATAAGTCCACCCAGGAAATGGAAGCGGTCTCCAGCCGTCAGGGTACCAGGTCCCCCGGGATTCCTGGCTGTTCGAGATGGCCCGCTAGATCCGGGGTGGCCCCTGGGGAACTGTCGGTAAACCTCGGTTGAGACTGGTCCTGGCCCGAGGCTCCCACGGCCTCCTCGCATTGGGCACAAAGGGAGTCTGGCTCCTTGCTCTGAGTGGCTCTAAGCTGGCACGCTGAGCACAGGCCAAGAGCTTTCATGCCGGAGTCAGGAGGTGGCGCCTCTAGAGACGCCGGGGCGTTTAAGTGTTCCATGGCGCCGGCGCTTATGCTGTCAGCAATATGCGCTCAAGAATAATATGAGCCCAAGAACGATATGCGCTCAATAATATGCGCTCAATAATATGCTTTCAGCAATATGCACTCAATAACATACGCTTAGCAATATATATGCTGCGTTGTGCGCCTATCCACAGGCGCCTATCGTGTGCGCTTATCTGTGGGCGCTCAATACCTGAACCAGGCAGACAAAATGGCGACCTCCACGGCGTGCCGCATGTAGGCAACGCCGCCGATCCTCGTACCTCGGAGACCCAAAAGTAAGATGTACGCCTTACCTGATCCTCGGTGCTTCCCGGCTAACCCGGGCGGTCTCCGGCTGTGGGGGGAGAGGGGAAATACCTTCACCGCCGCGCTCGAGGAATTGCACCCACTGCCTC
This sequence comes from Rhinatrema bivittatum, assembly GCF_901001135.1. NCBI lineage: Eukaryota > Metazoa > Chordata > Amphibia > Gymnophiona > Rhinatrematidae > Rhinatrema > Rhinatrema bivittatum. Next base: position 684,280,505 of record NC_042615.1, on the reverse strand, counting down.
TAAGCCGCCGAACTAGTCTCGCTCAGGGCTAAGTCCACACCGGGACCGAGGCGCCTCTCAGCCAGGCCCGAGCCCTTCTCGCTCGGGGCTAGATCCCTGCCGCGATTCGGCCACCGGACAGAGGCCTAAAACCTCCTAGGGACCACGGAAATCACCTCGGGAAACTCGACTGGGGGAGGGACCCGAGGGTATCACCGCAGGAGTGCGGGGCTCGTCGTCTGAGAAATTTGAAAAGTAGAAGTAAAAAGTAGAAAGTAGAAAGTAGTATTGGAAAACAAGCTCAGCGAGCATGCAGGCAGTGTGCTCGTGCTAGCAGTTGGAGACGGATCTTACGTCAGCATGGGTACATATATCCCCACAGGAAGTGAAGCAACTCAGTAATTTCCGTCTCCAAACTGCTTTGGAGACGGAAATTACTGAGTTGCTTCACTTCCTGTGGGGGTATATGTACCCGTGCTGACGTAAGATCCGTCTCCAACTGCTAGCACGAGCACACTATACCCACTTGTTCTGAGTCCATCTGGCTACACGCTAGGAAATATACGTTTACATGCTATATGCAGAACTGGAGTTATACATTTTTTCACACTATGATAAGATTTCAGTTATGGTTGACAAAATGTCCCAGAAGTGGCACTTCACCTGTTTTAGGCAAAGTATCCTTGTACATACTTGAATTTTTTGGAGAACCTCCCCCCAAAAAAGCTGACACTTTAATACTTAGCAGAAATTTATGGAAAAAATCCCCTCAACCTGTTTTACATTTCATACAATTTAACAATTCGTCCAAGGAAATATGACCATCTACATAGCAGAGGTGCAAGATCTTAAATTTCATTTCTTTCATGTGGACATCTTCATTACCTTTATTCAATGATGTATAATCACCATTTTGAGAAGGGCACATCTCTTCATCAGATATAGCGGGAGATTCTGCCAGATAGCCGGTTGTATTTTTAATCCAAAGACACAAACTCAGTAATGTTTAGTGTATACTAGAGAAATTACTTACCTGATAATTTCTTTTCCTTAGTGTAGACAGATGGACTCAGGACCAATGGGTATAGTGTACTCCTGATAGCAGTTGGAGACGGATCAGATTTCAATCTGATGTCAGCCCTAGTACATATACCCCTGCAGGAAGTGCAGCTCCTCATATTCTCCTCGAAAAGCTTTGTGGATATATGTATGACTGAATAACTTCATTAACTTTATACCTTGGTTAACTTAATAAATTTGAACCGGATGAGTTAGTTATAGCTGGAGACCGCCAGTGCCCTCAACCGAGAAACGTTGACACCCAGTAGGATGGGTGCCCTAGCTGAAGGAAAGCGTGGCTTACCCGTGAATCCCCCGAGAAGTCCATGAGTAACGGCAGCCGTGGGTGGGATGCTGAGTCCATCTGTCTACACTAAGGAAAATGAAATTATCAGGTAAGTAATTTCTCCATTTCGTAGCGTGTAGCAGATGGACTCAGGACCAATGGGATGTATAAAAGCTACTCCCGAACAGGGTGGGAGGCTGCCCGTGACCCACTTAGTACTGCCCTTGCAAATGCTGTGTCCTCCCGAGCCTGAATATCCAGGCGGTAAAACCTGGAGAAGGTGTGGATGGAGGACCATGTCGCTGCCCTGCAGATCTGAGAGGGTGACAGCATCTTGGTTTCCGCCCAGGACACTGCCTGGGCTCTAGTAGAATGGGCCTTGACTTATAAAGGCAGTGGTTTGCCTGCTTCTGCGTAGGACACCTTGATGGCTTCTTTGATCCAGCGGGCTATCGTTGCTCGCAAGGCCGCTTCCCCTTGCTTCTTCCCGCTGTGAAGGACGAATAGATGGTCCGTCTTTCGTACGGATTCAGACTTTTCCAGGTATCGGACTAGGAGCCTGCCGAATTCTTATGCTCATCTGGCGATGGTAGCAAGATGGTTTGGTTGAGATGGAAAACAGACACCACTTTGGGGAGAAAAGACTGAACTGTGCATAACTGGATGGTTCCCGGGATGAGTCTGAGGAACGGCTCTCGGCACGACAGTGCTTGTAGCTTGGATATACGACGGGCCGAATAGACTGCCAGCACTAAGGCTGTCTTCAATGTTAATAGTCAGAGAGACAGGCCGCGGAGAGGTCTGAAGGAGGTTCCTGCTAGGAAATCTAGGACCAGGTTAAGGTACCAAAGAGGCACCGGCCACTTTAGGGGTGGTCGGATCTGCTTGACTCCTTTCAGAAAGCAGGAGACATCCGGGTGAGAGGCTATGCTGCCACTCTCGCTCTTGTTTCCGTAGCATGACAATGCGGCCACCTGTACCAGTTGAGGGACAATCCCTTCTGTAGCCCGTTCTGTAGGAATTCCAGAAATCACAGGAATTTTGACTGAGCGTGGTATGATGTCGCGGTCCTCTCACCAGGCTTCGAATACTCTCCAAATCCTTATGTATGTTAGGGATGTGGAGAACTTGTGTGCTCAGAGTAGGGTGTCAATTACTGTCCCCGAGTATCCGCTCTTCCTTAGGAGAGTCCTCTCAATAGCCAGACCATAAGAGAGAATAGAGCTGGATCCTCGTGGAGGATCGGTCCCTGCTGGAGCAGGTCTCTGTGTGGAGGTAGCGGCAGGGGGCTCCCTGTCAGCAGTCTTCGCACGTCTACGTACCACAGTCTTCTTGGCCAGTCCGGGGCCACTAGAAGAACTGGTCCCGTGTGGTGTTCTATCTTGCGCCCAATAGGAGCCACGGCGGGAAGGCATCACACAGAGTCTCCTGGGGCCAGATCTGTACCAGGGTATCAATTCCTTGGGACTGGGGTTCCTGCCTGCGGCTGAAGAAACTGGGTACTTGGGCGTTTGACCGGTTTGCCAGAAGGTCCATGGTTGTTGTTACCCAACGGTTTACTATCAATTGGAATGCTGTGGTCGACAGCCTCCATTCTCCTGGATCTAGACTCTCTCTGCTGAGAGATAGTCCGCCACGATGTTGTCTTTCCCGGCGATGTGGACGGCTGAGATCTCTTGAAGATTCACTTCCGCCCATGACATTAGGAGGTCTATTTCCAGAGACACCTGTCGGCTTCTGTTTCCTCCCTGACGGTTGATGTAGGCCACTGTTGTGGCATTGTCTGACATTACTCAGACTGCTTTGTCTCTGAGTCTGTGACCGAACCTTAGGCAGGCTAGTCTGACTACCCGGGCTTCTAGATGATTGATGTTCCATCCCAACTTTTGTTCGTTCCATTGCCCTTGGGTGGTTAGCTCCTGGCTAGCATCCTCCTCGTAGGCTGGCATCCATGGTGAGTAGGATAGTCTCATTCCCTGGCTCAGATAGGCTTCTTTTAGCCACCATCGTAGTTGGACCCAAACTCTGTCCGGGAGCTGAAGACGTACGGTGATAGTAGTGAGCGTTGTAGGGATCTCGTGTGACCTCGTGCCCATGGCACTACTTCCAGTGTGGATGCCATGAGGCCGAGGACTTGTAGGTTATCCCATGCTGTGGGGCGAAGTTCGCTCAACAGGGTCATCAGTTTTGATCTCCTTGTCAGTGTCAGGATGACCTTGTCTTGTGTGGTGTCGAACCGGACTCCCAAGTATTCTAGAGATTGGGAGGGCTGCGGGCAGCTCTTATTTGTGTTGACCAATCGTCTAGATATGGGTGCATGCGGATTCCTTCCTTCCTCAGTGTTGCTGCCACCACCACTATGATCTTGGTGAATGTCCGGGGTGCAGTGGCTAACCCGAAAGGTAGTGCCCAGAACTGGTAGTGACAGCCCAGGATCGAGAAGCGTAGAAAACGCTGATGCTCTTGATGGATCGGAATGCGTAGGTAGGCTTCTGACAGATCCAGGGATGTAAGGAACTCTCCCGGTTGTATCGCTCTTATTACAGAGCGTAGGTTTCCATGCGGAAGCGAGGAATCTTCAGGTGACGGTTGACCGCCTTGAGGTCCAGGATGGGTCCGAACGTTCCTTCTTTCTTGGGGACGATAAAATAGATGGAATAATGTTATGAATCTCCGTGTGGAGTTAGCAGTCTGTTGTAATCTGCTTGAGAATAGCAATCTGTTAGGAATCTCCGTGTGGAGTAGCAATCTGTTAGGAAAGCTCTGTGTAGAGCTGGAAGTAGCAATCTGATGTAATGGCTCTTAAAGAAGGAGGAGTCAGCAATCTTGTAGAGTCTCAGATATCGTCTTGCTAAGGAGTAGCAATCTGTAATGAATCTGATCTAGTTGTAGGTGGATCCCTGGGCCGTGGCAGATGTCCACCCCCCGGGACATCTGCCACGGGGGGTGGACATCCACCCCCCGTGGCAGATGGGATATCCACCCCCCGGGAGGATATCCCAAGAGGGACCACCGGCTAAGCTTGAGTATTGAGACAGACACACATTAGTTCTTTTATTAAACAGGTTTTTGAAACCACCAGAGGTGGCAGTAGTGAGCTGATATGCCCAGCAGGGCATGTAGTCCCTCAGGTACTGGAACAGCGATCCAGGATGGCTGAGCTGTTGAGAAACTGTAGAAAGTGAGTAGGCAGAGTTCACTGAACAGAACTAGATGATAAAACTCACATAAGGTCTCAAGGAAGCTCAGGAGCTGGAAAGGTTTAGGCCCTCGAGGAGAGAGTACCTGGTTTCAGGGAAAGCTCAGAGAGCGATGGTAACTCACAAATGTTTGTAGCAGCGATAGCTTCCAGGCAGTAGAGAATCTTCAGAGTGTCCAAGAACATGGGCTCTCGAGGAGCGAGTACCGGTTCCTATCTGTAATCTGAAAGTAAAGAAAAGAGCGAGGCCCCTGAGGAGTGGGTACCTCTAGTAAGTCCGAGGAGGCATAGTAGCTTGGATAGCTGAAGCGAATCCTTGCTAACTCAGTTTGTTAGCGATATAGAGACATTTAAATATTGGAAGCGTATGACATCTCAGGGGGGATGTCCCTGAGGTTTGCGCACTTGCTGGTACTTCAGAGCACGCGCGTGCCCTAGGTCTTCAGGCAACATGACAGATCTGCAACATCGAGTCGGTCTGGGGACGCCGGAGGGAGACAGCATGGAGACGCCACAGCAGCCAGCCGTCCATCAGACCCGGAGGGAGTCGCCACAGGAGGTAAAGAGAGCAGAGTGAGGATGTCAAGCAGTGACTGTCGCAACAAATGTCCAGTATTTATTTGTTGTGGAGGCACCGGTGTTATAGCCTCTAAGGCTAGCAATCTGGTCAGTGTAGCTTCCACTGCCATCCTCTTGGAAGGGTAGTGACAGGGAGATTCCTCAAACTTGTCCGGGGGGAGGTGTTATGCGCCCGGCACAGTAAGTGCGTGGCTATGCGCATCGCTTGTGCGCCCGGGTACTTGGGCGCGCGACGTTGTGCGCTCAAGGTATTTGTGCGCACGGCTCGTCTCTGTGCGCATGTATCGGAACAGCGGAAAGAGCTGCGAACAGAACAAGATGGTGACTGCGACCACCTCCGAGGGTCTCTACGTGGGAGGACCCTCGTATCTGACCAGGGTCTAGCCCTGCTAGGGCAGATCAACCCGGTGGCACTGGTCGGTCCTGGCTGGCGACCTGTGCATCTCCTCGAGCTTCGGAGACCAGAAACTTTTACATATATTTCTACCTTACCTTGTCTCGGCGCTTCCCGGTCTCATTCCGGGCGGTCTCCGGCTGCGGGGGGGGGGGGGGGGGGGGGGGGGGGGGAGAGGGAAAATACCTTCACCGCCGCGTTCGAGGTTACACCCGCTGCCTCTCAGCCTCACCCGATGTTGGGGGCTAGGTCCCTGCCGAGAGTCGGCCGCCAGACCGAGGCTTACCTCCGAGGGATCGCGGAAATCACCTTGGGAATTCTCAACTGAGGGAGGGACCCAATGGGTGTCACCGCAGGAGAGCGGGGCTCATCTGTAGAGGTAAGATTTCTTCGGTAAAATTACTCTTAACGCTGTGTGAGCGTGCATAGAGTCCCTAAAGTGCTATGGAGACTGAAAATACTGAGGAGCTGCACTTCCTGCAGGGGTATATGTACTAAGGCGGATGTCAGATTGAAATCTGATCAGTCTCCAACTGCTATCAGGAGTACACTATACCCATTGGTCCTGAGTCCATCTGCTAACACGCTAGGAAAAGGGCATTTAACTTATGATAAGTACTTTATTTGGTCATAGAAACATAGAAATGACGGCAGAAGACGACCAAACGGCCCATCTAGTCTGCCCAGCAAGCTACGCACTTTATCCATTTTTTCCCCCTTTTTTTTTCTCTCCCACCTGTTACTATTGGCTTCCAGTACTCTCCAGCCCTAATCAATTAGGGGTAGCAACCGCTGTAACAAGCAGGCCACACCCTTACCCCATACTCTTACCCACCCCTGTTTTTATTTTTATTTTTTTTTTAGATCGCAGCCCTCCATCCTTCCGCTCCGTGAAGGTGGAACACCAACTACTGGCTACAGGCATCCCGCTCCGTGAATGCCTCTGTGGCTACTGCCGCTCCGTGCAGTGTTTGAATGCCTCCTCTTTATTCACGCCCTCTAGACTTGATGGATCCACAGTGTTTATCCCATGCCCCTTTGAAGTCGTTCACAGTTTTAGACTTCACCACTTCCTCCGGAAGGGCATTCCAGGCATCCACCACCCTTTCCGTGAAGAAAGGGTCCTTGGCAGGACCCATTTAAAAGGAAATGGGTCCTGCCAAGACTTCTGAAAGTTTTCATCTATTAGAAAAGGTATTTCAATATCTGCGTCCCTCAAGAAGATGTAATCTGCAAACATAGCAAGCTTGATAGGGGACGAACCCACTAAAAGCCTTGAAAAGCCCTTAAAGCTCCATGTCTCTATGACCTTAATGGCCTAATGTTCCACTGCCAATAAAAACTTAAGTGGTGAGAGGAGGCAACCCTGCCGAACTCTCCTAGCAGGTCAAAACTGACAGACACCCGGCTACTTATTAAAATTTGTGCCCTAAGATTACAATACAGGGATTTAAGCCATTCCAAAACATGTCCTTGAATACTATATTGTTAGAGCCCAAAATATGTAATTCCAGGTTACTGAGTGAAAAGATTTTTCCACATCTACAGCCCTGATTTAACATTCCTCATTAGCAACAACATTTTCCTAACATTTTGCACCCCTTAACATTTAATAAATCTCAACTGGTCTGGAGCAATCAACACTGGAATTATGTTAAGTCTGGTAGTTAATACTGCAGCAAATTCAAGTTATTTAAAAATGTATAGACCACACAAATTAGTCAAAGCTACCAGGGTAGTTTACAATATTACAAGAAACAAAAATTAAAACCACAAAACACACCTCCAAATTAAACAATCATGTCATACAATGCAGTTTTCACACCCCTTAAAAGCAATTCTTAGTGAACACATCCAATATCCTTCTGGGAACAAAAAGCTGCTAATCCTAGAACTTCAGACCCATATTTGTAAGTGAGATAGGCCAACAGAGATCTATAACAAGCTGGGTTCTATTTTCTTTTGGGCAACACCTCGATAAGGGCCAGATTCATTTACAAAGAGAAGCAGCCCATAGTCAAGTTATTATACATTCTCGGTGCGACACTGCACTTAAGAACATAAGACATGCCACCGTTTCCAACAGTGGCCAATCCAAGTCACAAATAATTGGCAAGTACCCAAACCTTATATAGATCCCAAGTTACTATTCCATATTGATTAACAGAAGTTTATGGAAGTCTCCTCTAGGAACTTATCCAAACCTTTTTTAAACCTAGTTACACTAACTGCCATAACCATACCCTCTGGCAATGAATTCCAAAGCTTAATTATGCGTTGAGTGAAAACATTTTCTCCGTTTTGTTTTAAATGCTCTACTTGCTAACTTCATGGAGTGCCCCCTAGTCCTTTTGTCAGAGTATAAATAACCTGTTCAAGTCCTTTCATGACTTTGTAGACCTCTATCATATACCCCCCCCCCAGCTGTCTTCTCCAAGCTGAACAGCCCTAACCTCTTTAGCTTTCTCCTCATAAGGGAGCCATTCCATCCCTTTATCATTTTGGTCCCCCTTTGTACTTTCTCCAGTGCAACTATATCTTTAAGATGTGGCGACAAGAACTGCACACAGTATTCAAGGTGCGGTTTCACCATGGAGCAATACAGAGGCATTTTGACATCTGTTTTATTCACCATTCCCTTCCTAATAATTCCTAACCTTCTGATCCTTGCTCTAGATTTAATTTCATTGCTGCTTTTTAAAAATGTTAGGTATCTATATATTACAGTACATTGAAATTATGCATTATTTTTTCTTCTTCTGTTGCATTCTTAGCCATCCAATTACTTTTTACTACTCGAGGTCTCATGCACACAATCCCTTTTGCTTTTCTCTCGTGCATATTCACTGTGGATATCCTGAAAACCTGGCCTGTTTGTGGTTCGAGAACCAGGGTTGGCTACCCCTGCACTGTATTAAGTAGCTCACGTGGCGAGGCCAAAATGTCTTTAGCTAAATCCATATAGGCTTTGTCTTACTAAACTATGACTCTCTATGTTCAGTAATTTTGTTCTTAGAATAGTTTCAACCATTTTCCCTGACACCAATGTCAAGTTCATTGATCTTTAGTTTTCTGGATCACTCCTGGAACCCTTCAGAAACTGGCATTATGCTGATCACCCTCCAAAATTCATGCACTGAAAATGATTTTAATGATTGTATATCTACTATTTAGTAATAGATAAATTATTTAACTATTCAGTTTTTTCAGTACTCTGATGTATATCATCTGGTCCAGATTATTTGCTACATAAATCACACAAACACAGATGTATCCAACTTTCAAAGAAAAACACAAAACATCTCAATACAAATTTATAGACTGGAATCACTTGGCATTTACTTCTGTCTATAGGACCTTCATAACACCCAGCAGATACTATATATTTTAACATTTCCACCTCTTTCTGATATATTTATAATCATTAATACCGAAATTATGTATTTAAGAATGTTTTGGTGCTTTTGTGTAATTCCAGAAAGTGCATGTTTGTGTTGTGAAAAGATGACCCTCATGCAGCATCCTCAAAACATGGTGCCATGTTGGCTAGCAGTAAATCAAGAGTATGATTCACGGGACGTTAACCGTTTCCCCTAAATTTTAGAAACAAAAAAAAAATCTTAAAAAATATATAATTTCAGGGCAGATGACATATGACCACAAAGCAGTAGAAATGCCCAGTAATTTAAAAATCTAAATTTGTAATTTATGTTTTTTCTTTTAATTGTTGGATACATCTGGGTTGGATTGGGACTGTGTGATTTTTAACAAGATCCATACCTGATATCTCAACCTTTGCAGTTGCTCTTTTCAGTTTTTTCCCTAACCATTTTCCTCATTTTATCATAGTCGCCCTTTTGAAAAAAATTAAATGCTATAGCTGTAGTTTTCTTTAGTGTCCTCATTTAGGTTATTAAGTCAAATTTGCTCATGTTATGATCACTATTGCCAAGTGGCCCCAACACAGTTTCCTCTCACACAAAATCATGTGCTCCTCTAAAGGATTAGGGCTAAAAACTCCAATAGCTTGTCTGTTCTTGTACCAGCTGCTCCATAAAGCAATCATTTATTTTATCTAGAAAAACTACCTCCTTAGCACATCACGACATGCTATTTGCCCAGTGACCCATCATTATTGATGTTTAACTTCCCTATTAGCATTTCATTGTCTGCCCATTCTGACCAGGTGGATGGTAGTACATCCCCACTTTTATTCTATTCCCCTTATCACATGGAATTTCTAGCCATAAAGATTTTACAGTGCATTTTCCCACAAAACTCTCTTGCTTGACTCAATGCCCTCTTTAATATATAGCGCCACCCCTCCAAATTTAGTCCATCCTATCACTGCAATATAATTTGTGCCCTGGTATAAGCATGCAGTGGTTATCCTCCTTCCACCAAGTCTCTGAGATGCCAATTACATCTTCATTCAGTGCTATATATTCTAACTCTCCATGTTATGTTTTCAATTTATATTAACAACTGTCTTTTCACAGGGATAATTTGGAATCTTTCTGCTCTGTCTGCTCTTTACTTAAAAGGCACTGGGCTACTTTAGTATTTAACCTAACCTCCGTTTTGTTAATAGCCTTCAAAGATACATCCCTCTGAAAACACGCTTCTGAGCAAATGCTGGTATCAGCAGGTTTGTTACACACTGGTTAAGGTGGAGCCCAACCCCCCCAACTCCACTTTCCCCAGAATGTTCCCCAGTTCCTAACAAATATAAAGCCCTCTTCCCAGCACCATCATCTCATCCATGCACTGAGAATCTGGAATTCAGCATCCTGCACGTGAAACAGGAAACATTTCTGAAAACATAACCCTTAAATTTAGCCTCTAGAACTTCCCCTTCTGTACCTTCCTATGTTACTGGTACCCACATGTACCAAGACAGCTGGCTCATCCCCAACACTTTCTAAGAGATAACAGCTGTTTACTAGAACAAGAAGGCATGCCATGAAACTAGTAGCAGATTTAAAATATTCAAATTTCATTTTTCAGTCAGCCAACATAATTATGGGATTTTTAGCCAGAGAACGTAGTCAAGACTAGCAGGGAGCACAAAAAGCAGAAGCTGCATCTGCTAAGTAATACTCAGTTCCTGCTTACCTTACTAGGAAAGTGTGTTTAAATCTTACAAAATATTTTGTTTTAAGGTTGAACTATTACTGCAGTTGTACATATGTGCTGGGAAACAATGAGAGCTTGAATTAATCCTGTGTGTATTAAAGTTTACAATTAATTCCGAGAGCATATTTCTGTGTTGAGAAAGTACGGTAATTTGAGAGTTTGCAAAAGTCACTTACCTTCTCTGAAGTGGTGTGAGTGCTGGTTCCTAGGCATAAGTCACAGATGACAGATTCCCTCCCTCTTTCCTACCCATTCTCCCTCTGAATCTTGCACCAATATGTTTTTTTGATATATAGTTTTCCCTATTAGGAAGGGATTTTTAAAATAAGAGTCAACTACAGATTTACAAAGAACAAATAGACTATTTTAGTAATTAACTAATTTTAGTCCTATTGCAGGTCATTGACAAACATAACACTTAATTAAATTTTAAACAACTTACACAAAAAACACCTTTAGGGCTCTGGTAAATGTACCCAAAAATGGGTCCCTGGAAGAAAGGTTTAGTAACCACTGGAGTAATCTAAGAAAGAAGAGTTTTACACAATGTGTGGTGCCAAGAGCCCTCTACTCTTACAAGAATATGTGATAAGTTAAATGATCACAAGGTAAGAGTGGATGCAATTAAAAATGCATTCGAAAAGCAAAATATATTAAACGTCAGAATAACCCTCAGACAAAAGCTATAGATTTAAAAAAAAAAAAAAGAGGAGTACAGTAAGAGGAATCAGAATATAGAAGGTTCTTTCCTTGTGTTCCCAGTATCAGATTTACTTTTTTAAGTCCCTGTTACACTAACCACAGTAGTACCGCAGCACTCAGAGGATATCTGCAAAATGGTTTTTCAGTTTGCCACAAAATACTTCATCAGGATACTGTTAACGGTACTTGTATTTACAATTCAGATCAGTTTTGTAATAATCCAAAAAAATGAAAACTCATGTTATTCAATATCACATTTTTTAGTTTTATTTCCCACCCTTTCAATATAAAAATGAAGTCCTAATAATTTGTAGCAAATATTATTTGCTAATCCTATGTACAGTGCATGGCAAGTTTCACATTTAAGGACATGCAGCTACACATGCCTATTACAGACAGCAGTAAATCTATAGAATGGTTGTGTCAGGAAACTTAGAAGCGAACTAAAAAATACAATTGTCTCAGTTCTATTTAAAAAGAAACACTTGAGCTCCAATTTTATTACGCACTTGGTTATGACAGCAGGCCACAAATCCATAAATGAAAAGAAACTTTAAAAACATTCAACTTAACAGTTCTCATCCCTCAAACACAGTCTTGCAGGCAAAGCATCTTATTTCAATCCATACATTTAATTTCTGATAAACCTTTTCAAGATTAAAAGTCCCAAAGCTATTCTTAAGTAACAGTACTTGACCAATTCAACAATCCTATTTCAAAAGTTCTCTCATTTAGTTATTTTATTTATGGCCCAACATAAAAGGTCTTAATGATTTTCTCCCATGCTTGAAACATTCATTTCCCCCCCAGGTGCTTAACAGTTTTCAGCATTACCCAGACAGTTTTCTAACATAACTTCCAAAGCATTTGGGGGGGGGGGGCAGAGAAAGATTATGATCACACTGGATTAGGAGCTGGTAAAACCAGAATGGAACCAAAATCTTAATCTGTAATTTTGTTGGCATCACCACATTTCTATTATCTGCATATTACTTCCAAGGATGAATTTTAACCTCTCTGTATCAATAACTGTACCAAAACTATTAACATCCCCAGTATGTTTTATCTTTCCTTTTCACATTCATGCATGCCTCCTTCAACTAAGCACCGACATCACCTATTATGCATTGTGGATGTTTGGGGCTTTTGGAAACAGATGGCCACTGTCACTATTTCCTGGCTTGTTAACTCATTTTCCCAATTCAAGAGACAATTATCAAACATATTTCACAGGTCTAAAACAAAGGATAAGAATGTTTACTTTTCACTTGGCAAAAGTACGGTTCTTCTTTAAAAATGTTTTATTTTTCTACACACCCTATTTCAAGGTACAAGCACTGACTGGAATAGTCCATATTGACTTCAATATCATAAAAGACATTACAACATATTGCATGAAGCAATTTAATACCATGTGGAGCATAATTTGTGACTGTCACCACCATGGCTGCTCCTAGGAATACAGGAAAGCAGGTTAGTTAAAAATAACCTAAACCAAGGGAGGAGCAGAGAGACCAGTGAGAATAGCCAACCATTACAATCTCACCTTGGTGAAGCAACTGACAAGTGAGAGGCAGGGTGCTCCTCCCCCCCCACCACCCACTGGATTCTAGGCCATGCTGATGTTATCTAAAACGTGCCTATTTCCATCCAAAAATAGAGGTCCCCCGTGGTGCACAGCTACCGGTACACTGAAAATGGGAAAGAAGAGAAAGCAATTTGTGGCCCCATGGATGACCATGTGTTTCAGACAGGCGAGTCACTTGAGAGACTTTGATGGTGAGGGTTCCATTTTCGGGATCTCACTTAGTCCTGAGAAAAACCAACCACCTTCCATCCCATTGCTGTGTCTTAATGACAACTTGCACCTTCAGGCTACAGAGACTGCCGCCATAAACTCATTTGAAAGTAAATTCTCCAAGTCTGGAAGGGTAAATAGGTATACCTCTTCCCTCCATTATTCCCCCTATGAGTGGGACAAAAGAAAGGATTGAGAAGCCTGCTAATGTGACTATTGGATGTGTGGAGGTTGAGTTAAGATTTTATCAAGTTTAGCAAAAAGTTTCCCAGATGCATGTCTTAACCACCCAGGTAAGATGTAAGAGCAAGAGTAAACTTTGTGAACTGGAAGGAACTGTGATGTAGATCAACTCTCAGATGACTACTGTACAAGCTTCTTGTACATCTTTGATAAAAGATAATCTTATTATCCATAATCAGTTAGAAATGGAAGAAAATAATTTGATATCTTGCAATCCGCGTTTTTTAAAATGTTCCCATCTCCAGGTTATCACCACCTGTGGAATTATTGAAAAAGTATGTCAATGACGGGTTCTCTATCCTCATCAAAAAAGTACCAGTCTTTTCCAAGATTTTATCATCTTCCCAGGAGGAAAATACTCACTGTTAAAGAAGAGGAAATAGATGTTTTAGGGAGTCCTGGGGTATCTACCTTTTTTTGAGACATCCGTGGATAACATTCTAACTAGAGCTACTTTGTTAGTAACTTTTTCTTTACAGCAACAGAACTGAGATTAACGATAGATAAGAAAAAATTTAAGGCTGATTTAAAAACCTGGCTATTTAAACGCCTATACTTGGAAAACGAACAATAAGCTACAAATATATATAAACTTTAAATGGCCAGTTATAGGTTTAAATGAATGCTCCAAACTTTAAGCTAAAGGCAGAACTGATTTTATGTTGTGTGAGTGTGATATTATATTTATGTTCGTTCTATTACCGTAATTTGTTTTAACTTTTACCCTTGAATAATACAGAGGAATAGCCTTTCACAATTTTATTTCTACTTGTACAGCTAAAATACTTTTATATGCTTTTAAATAATTTTAGCTGTTACAATAAATAAGTCCAATAAAAGGTATTTTCTCTGTGTGTAAGTTGTAAACCGTTGCGAAGGCTAACGCCAATGCGGCGGTATAGAAAACTTAATAAACTATAAATATTTCCAATGTAAAGATTTTTCCTTCTGTGGCCAAAAGATCCAGATCTTTCCAGATATTTTGCAAGCCACTCAGGCTTGTAGGAAGCATTTTCTTTCCTTCAATCAGGCCGATTCAGTATGGTGCGCTAAGCCGTAAGGGGTAATAGCGCGTGGAAAACGCGCATCCACCCCACCCCCCCAAAAAAAACTAATAGCGCCCTAAACATGCAAATGCATGTTGATGAGCCTATTAGTTAGTCCCACGCGATACAGAAAGTACAGCCAAGCCACACATTTTACTCTCAGAAATTAACGCCTGCCCAAAGGCAGGCGTTAATTTCGGCCAGCACCAGGAAAGTGTACAGAAAAGCAGAAAAAAACTGCTTTTCTGTACACCCTCCGACTTAATATCATAGCGATACTAAGTCGGAGGCCCCAAAAATAAAAAAATTAATAATCTTAAATCTGCCCGCGGCCTGTGGGTTGGAAAACAGACACTCAATTTTGCTAGCGTCCATTTTCCAAACCAGTAGCTGTCAGCGGGTTCGACAACAGACGCCGGTAAAAATAGAGCATCAGCAGTCAAACCCACTGACAGCCGCTGCCTCTGCCACTAAGGAGGCGCTAGGGACGTGCTAGTGTCTAGCACCTCATTTACATACAGAATCGCGCGCCCAGGAGAGTGGCCTGGGCGCGCGGGCGCTCACGGCGGAGCGCTGGCTCTCCCGCGCATTTTACTGAACCGGTCCAATAAGAGTATTAGATATGGGTTTAAGTTTGTTTTGTTTTTTTAAGTTCCCATGAAAATGTTTGGCTACTTACCAGAATATTTATTTTTTCTGATCCATTACATTTGGACGTTTCCTAATTGACAAGACTGTGGGAACCTCTGAACTCTTAACCTCAAGTTTAGGGGTAATTAAGGCTGGTATCCACAGTTTCTAGAGTATAATCTATTTTATTTATTTCTTTGAATATATGCTTCTTCCCCTTTTCTTGATAATATGGGTGAGAAAAATTATAAAATTGCCTGTCTTTTCTAGGTTGTATCTCATTTGGAGATTTTACTGTATTCCTATTTCATTACATGAATTGCAAATGATATAATTAATAAAGATAATTACAAAAAAAATAACCTAACCAATAACACTTAACTGATGCAATATGGATATTAATTTTTCCAGGACTGATCTTCAAAGAACAATTACAGAAAAAGGTAAGGTTCTCTAAAACAGGTTGTGTTTCTATGGGCCTACACCATCTAAATGGTGAAGGAAAACAGTTAAAAAGCAGGTATTAGCAATCTAGGACTCCATCAGCTGAAAATAAACTCAGCCAAAACTATACATTCTCATCTTTAGGGCCCAACCTGCCGACTCCTGTCAATTTGCTTTGTTGGGGGGGGGGGGGGGGACCTTTCCCCATTTATTTGTTTAGAATATTGTCAAATTCTGGGTATTCCTGGTTTTAACCAGATAACTGTCTATGGGTACGATAAAACCCCTAAGCCACTCTCCTTTGTATATGTCGCCAATTTTAATAGATGACGAGAAGCGATAATCCAGATGTAAAAAAAAAAAAAAGACACATTGTACGGATTTTAACCAGAAACAAAACAAAAAAAGTAAATGGGCAATTTCCCTTTGCTCCACCACGCCAAGTTTTTTTCTGAAGTAATCAGTCTGGGAAGCACCCTGTTCCAGCGGCAGCACCCACTGCACTTGCGGCCTCCGAAGACTCGCTCTTACCACGTGCCGCTTCTCCCTGGGAAGAGGGCACCCCGCTCGCGCCTTCTTACAGTGCTAGTTAGTAAAAAGAAGCACAAATCCAGGCATGAAACCTAAAGCCCTTCACCGTTTGAAAGCAAGACGAGACGTCCTGCAACCAAGTCAACGCACACCACATGCCGCTGTGTGCTGAGATTTAGAAGCATCACCCCTTCACACACACAAAAATAAAGGGGGAGCAAAAACCACACACACAAAAAAAGTCTACTTTGTTGAGCCTTGCAACAGATGGCCATGCCTGCCTGTAAACCGAAACAGTACTGGTATACACGTTTCTCTCGCCGCATGGTACCCACCAGGCCTCTCCACCCCTCTCGCGGCCTAGCGTGAGGCCTAGAACGGCCGTACTAGGACAGCAACCGAGGAGGGCCCCGGACTGGCGCCGGCGAGAAGAGGGAGCCAGCGCCTGCCGGTGCCCGACCTTCCCCATACTCCGGTACAAAGTCCCAGCCGCCGCCATGCACTTTCATTGTTCATGTCGGCATGAAAACCTAAGCAAGCGGCCCTACCTGCACCGTGAAGCCGCAACCTGTGGCGGGCGGGGGGGAAGAGGGGCAGCAAAGACCGAACCGGAGAGCGTGCGCGCCGCTCTAAACCCCCAGCACAGACCGGGGAGCAGGGCCGCATTCCCAGGAGGGGCGCACGCGGCCAGGACCCCATCTTCGGAGCCCGCCCCGGCAGCGGCAGCAAAGGATACTTGTTGAACGGACCGCTGGGTGGACGTGTCCGGAGACTGCGACTCTTTCAGAAGCTGTAAGATTTGCTGAAGTCCTTGCTCGTCGGGTTTCCACTCATACTCCATCTTGGTTTGCTGCAATACAAAAAAAAAAAAAAATCTAAGACTAGGAAGACGGATGAAATGTTACTATAAATAAAGGCCGCCGCCGCCGCCACAGCGCTTCCCTCGGTAGTTTTTCCGTCGGGCAACCCTTTGGCGAAATGCATTATTCTGGAAAATTCGCGCCACTTGCCTTTTGTGCGTAAAAAGTGCTGCTTTTTTTTTTTTTTTTTGTTGCCGGCTAGACCCAGCGCTACTTAGCAGCTTTCCAAACGCCGAGCTGAAACTGACTCACTGGCGGCGGCAGCGAATATGCAATCTGGTCCCGAAAGCACCCCCACGCCCCCCTCAGGGTCCTAGTGCCAGCTCGCCCAAAGAACGCCCGCGAAGCGCGGCACCTCCCGCCCCCCCGCCAGCGCTTTGTGCTCCTCTAGCAGCTGCCCCTCCCCGCCACAAAAGGAAAACTCGGCCTTTATTCTCTAGAACCTCTGGAAAGCTTCTCAAATGCGCTTACTTATAGCTGACTAAAACTGCCTTCAAATTGCTGATAGAACGAATATGGCAACATGTTATAAGAAATGTTCAGTGCATTCTGCTTTCTCGGTTGTTGAAAAGGGTTTTACTTTTTTTTTTTTTTCAGAAAAAAGTTGACCAGATGTCAAATTCTACCTTAAAATTCTTTGAATAGCTTTTGCTGCCTACCTCAGAACATTTTCTACACCAGTTCTTGAAGGAACAGCACCTATCAAAATTAAGACTGCCAAACGGCTAATGCTTTTCATAATGTTCAGTACTAGATTGACTGAGATCAACAGCTCTCTTAACAATACAAAGCAGTTTTCATACATTAGCAGTCTCATCTCCAACTAGATCTCTGTGCTGTAAAGAGTTATTCACCAGCCACTAAAACAGAACTGTCAAAGGTAGGTCATTTAGGGCCACACAATGGTCACGTTTTCAGGATATCCCTAATGAATATGCATGAAATAGAAGTGCATGCATATTGTCTCAACTGTATGCAAATCTATCTCATGCATATTGCTTGTGGATATCCAGAAAACTGAATGAGTGTGTGGTGAAGCTGAGTTGAGAACAATTTACGGAGAAGGAATAGATACATACAGAGATAATACTCCACTTTTCACTTGTTTTAGGGTCAGGTGTACTAAAACATAGCTTAGCAACAAAGGAGCCGATGCAGTAAATGTGTGCTGAAAATGGGTGTTCAGTGTTGAGCGCCTGTTTTCCTAATGCACGCCCAGCCACCTCTCCTGGGCTCCTGATCCAATATTAAAATGAGAGGTAGCATTAAAAAGGAGGCGCTAGGGACATCCCTAGCGTCTCCTCCAAATCAGGTGCACAGGAGAGGAGGCTGTCAAGCCGGTTGGGAAAACAGACGCTCAGTCCACGAGCACCTGTGTTCTCCTGTTACTGGCATATACACGCATAAGATACATGGCCTGGACCGTGTATTTTGTGTGTGTATTGGTCGTCCAAAATGTTTGTTTTCAAATACTTTTTTTTTTAAAATAAATACTGCTTTATTTGGTTCCTCCTACATAGTATTGCTACAATACTATTAGGCGGAATCTCATAAAGCAGGATTTTTCTTTTTTTTCAATGTGCCCTTGAGTGTAGCATACCTTTTACATCAGCCCCGGGCTGGCATAAAATTTTCTACATTGCAAGGGCGCATTGGCCGTGCAAAAAATTTATTGGATCACGAGGATTAGCTAATAGCCTCATCTACATGGATTTCCATGTGATGAGCACTATTAGCTACACGGAGATTTGGACGCGCTAATCCCCATATTGGATTGGGGGTTATGGACGCGCATCCAAAATGCATGTCTGATCACGTGTTAGGCCATGCACAGCGGCTAGCATACGGTATTGAATCGGCTCCAAAGTGCCTAAAAAGTCAGCAGATTTATGTGGATTACAAATGATACTTACACAGATTGTTCAGGACACTATGTTTATTGCAAACCAGTATGCTCTTAAAGTAAAATTTCAAAGAAATAATTCATTATTTCTCTGCATTTTTTGTAAAATAAATTAAAAAACTGAAAAACGCTGCTTAAATAAGTATTCAAACCCCTTCAGACTAGCACTTGGTAGAATTATCTTTTGCTGCAAAAACAGCTTTAAGTCTTTTGGGGAAAGTTTCTCCCAGCTTTGCACACTGTTTGGGAGTTATTTTTGCCCATTCTTCCTAGCAGATTTGCTCCCAGTTGTTCAGGTTGGTTGGATGACACCCAAGCCGTTCACCCAAACGTGTTGGGGCTCCCCTGGCTCCAGAAGCACTCTCCACAGTTTGACTGGGCCATGCTGTAGCTTTTCACTGGGATGGCAATGCCATGACTCATGCTTGGAACACATGGAACCTCCGCTCCATCTAGTATTGGCCACCACCATCTCGGGTATTTCTTCTCAATACAGCAACTATAAAGACATCTTCTCTAAACAGAATGCCATGATGCTACAGTCCATCAGCCGTACGACTGTGGACTTGAACTACTGCCTGAACCGAACCCCCACGGGGCAGAGTCTATCCCTTATCTCTCCCCGCCACCCAAGCAATGTCAGATTACATCCAGGAGAATTTAGAGAGGAGTTTCATCCAACCATCATCTTCTCTGGCAAGGGCCAACTTCCCCTTTGTGGCCAAAAAGGATGGGTCCCTCAGGCCCTGCATCAAATACCGTGGATTAAATGCCATCACGAAGAAAGACAGATATTCTTTACCACTAATCTCTGAACTCTTCCACCAGCTCCAAGGAGCTAGAGTCTTTACAAAATTAGACCCCCAAGGTACCTACAATTTGATCCGGATTAAACCTAACGATGTATGGAAGACTGTATTCAATACATGTGATGGACTTTATGAATATTTGGTGATGCCCTTCAGGCTCTGTAACGCCCCAGTGGTCTTCCAAAACATTATGAATGAGATTTTCCGGGAACTACTCTATATCTGTGTTATAGTATATCTTAACAACATTCTCATTCTCTCCAAGGACCTTGGCTCCCACTGTCATAACATACATCTAGTCCTACAGCGGCAGCGCAAGAATAACCCATACCCCAAACTTGAAAAGTGCCTATTCGAAAAGGAGAGCCTCCCCTTCTTGAGGTACACTGTATCCAGAAAGGGGTTTCACACGGACCCAGTGAAGATCAAAAGCATCCAAGACTGGCCCCATCCAGTAGGGCTGCGAGTCCTACAAACGTTTCTGGGCTTCGCCAACTATTACCGCCACTTGTGGATTACTCAAGGATCGCGGCACCACTCACTGCCCTCACCCAGAAGGGAACTAAATTTCTGGGCTTCACCAACTATTACCGCCACTTCGCCAACTATTACCGCCACTTGTGGATTACTCAAGTATCGCAGCACCACTCACTGCCCTCACCTGGAAGGGAACTAATAATAAGGATTAGCCTCCTGAAGCGGTAACAGCCTTTCAAAAATTAAAGGATGCCCTCTTAAAGAAACACTGCCTTCACAACCCAGACCATATACTCCTGTTTATCCTGTAAGTGGACGCGGTCACCATGGGCGAAGGGGCTGTATTAAGCCAGCATTCAGCCAAGGAGATCCTCCATTTGTGCTAGTTCTTCTCTAAAGAAATTTTCACTGTCCAAATGCAACTATCTCACCAGGGACAAAGAACTCCTAATGCTTCAAGCTAACGCTAGAAGAGTGGCCTCATTGGCTACTGGGTGTCCAGTACCATATGTTATGAACCCTGCCCGCGGGTCTGTCTTTAGTTCTTCATCAGATTCTCATCTTGGTCAGTTTTCAGTTCCTTGATGTCTTCTGTGCTGCTCCATGCCTCCCTGCCTGGCTGCCTCCCCATCTTGTCTCTCCTTGGACGGATCTCTGGTTTTGATCCCTTGCTTGACATGCCTGAACTCTGCCTGCCACTGACCACAGATTGACTTACGACCACACCTGTACTCCACCTGCCTCTGACTACTGCCTGGTTTAACAATCACGCCCGAACTGAACCCGCCTCGACCTCTGCCTGACTCCAGACAACATCTGAACGATGTTTGCCTTGACCACTGCCTGTCTCCAGCTATGGCTGAACATAAGAACATAAGAAATTGCCATCCCGGGTCAGACCAAGGGTCCATCAAGCCCAGCATCCTGTTTCCAACAGAGGCCAAAACCAGGCCACAAGAACCTGGCAATTACCCAAACACTAAGAAGATCCCATGCTACTGATGCAATTAATAGCAATGGCTATTCCCTAAGTAAAATTGATTAATAGCCATTAATGGACTTCTCCTCCAAGAACTTAGCCAAACCTTTTTTGAACCCAGCTACACTAACTGCACTAACCACATTCTCTGGCAACAAATTCCAGAGCTTTATTGTGCGTTGAGTGAAAAAGAATTTTCTCCGATTAGTCTTAAATGTGCTACTTGCTAACTTCATGGAATGCCCCCTAGTCCTTCTATTATTCGAAAGTGTAAATAACCGAGTCACATCTACTCGTTCAAGACCTCTCATGATCTTAAAGACCTCTATCATATCCCCCTCAGCCGTCTCTTCTCCAAGCTGAACAGCCCTAATCTCTTCAGCCTTTCCTCATAGGGGAGCTGTTCCATCCCCTTTATCATTTTGGTTGCCCTTCTCTGTACCTTCTCCATCGCAACTATATCTTTTTTGAGATGCGGCGACCAGAATTGTACACAGTATTCAAGGTGCGGTCTCACATTTTCCGTTCTATTAACCATTCCCTTCCTAATAATTCTTAACATTCTATTTGCTTTTTTGACTGCTGCAGCACACTGAGCCCACAATTTTAAAATATTATCCACTATGATGCCAAGATCTTTTTCCTGGGTGGTAGCTCCTAATATGGAACCTAACATCATATAACTACATAGTCTGCCCTGCACCCTGGCCTGTGACCCAGTTGGCTCCACAGTCTTCCATCTCGTCATCAGAGGCCCGTGCCTAAGTCCTGCCAGCCCCAACACCAGAGGGCTCAACCTAAGGGGAATGAGGGCTGGTATAGATGAAGCTCCAGTTGGGCCTCTGCCACAGCCAGCTCCGCCAGCCGACAGTGGGGACCTGGAGGGCTCCTCTCTGCAGGTAGCACCAACTCCCCCTCAGTCCAAGGGTCCACACCCACAACAGCACCCATTTTTTATTTTTGTGTATGATTATTTTTTTATATACCGCTTTCCCAGGATATATCAAAAAAAGAGATGAACAACATGAGCACTCAAATTGCATCCAACATAATATAATACATAACAAACATTTATTTCTACTTAATGAATCACCTAACAAAGAAGCTCCAGGTGATGTACAATCCAATAAAACAATAAATTATATGATATATTTAAAAACATAACACAACTAACAATCTTAATAACAAAAGTAAAAAAGTATTCTCTAAATATATAAAACTTAAAAAGTAATAACAAAACATAAAATATGCTGCTCAAGCACAGACCCCGCATTGGTATGACTCAGAGCATCAAGGAAATGAAATATCCTAAGAAAATGCCGGAATTATTAAATAAGCAATGTTTTACAAAACTTCAAAAAATATTTTTCAACCAAAGCTCAAACAGAAGAGAATTCCATAAAAATAGTTCTGCAGAAGAAAATGCCCAGGCTCTAGTATGAACCCAACTTATTGTTCCTGGGAGAGGTATAAGCATAAACAAAAATCACTCTTTGATTTGAAACTCCACATGGGAACATATGATTGCAATTTATCCAGTAGCCAACTTGGCCTGAAAGCGCAAACAAGCCACCTTAAACTGGGCTTTGAATGATATGGGAACCCTGTGACCAGGACTGTAGTAACATGGTCACAAAAAATGAGAACCAGAAACCAGCCGAGCTGCAGCCAGCATTCTGAACTTTCTGCAAAGAATGTAAACTTTTAGCAGAGAATCTGAAAAACAAAGATTTATAATAATCAATTCAGGAAGGAACTAAGGACTGCAACTGACTACTGGTAAGTAAAGGATTAAGAGTCTTAATCATCCAAAGAGCATACCAAGAGTTCAGTGAAACCAAACCAATGCCTTACTCACAGTTCATCTCAGAATCCAATAACATTTCCAAACTCTACAGAGGATTTAACCACCAATGGGATCCCATCTAATATAAATTTAACACCGGAGGATTGAACATTAGGTTTCTCCAACTATAAAATCTCCGAAGTCGTTCACAGTTTTAGACTTCACCACTTGGAAGTGGTGAAGTCTAAAACTGTGAACGACTTCAAAGGGGCATGGGATAAACACTGTGGATCCATCAAGTCTAGAGGGCGTGAATAAAGTGGAGACATTCAAACACTGCACAGAGCGGCAGTAGCCACAGCGGCATTCAAACACTGCACGGAGCGGCAGTAGCCACAGAGGCATTCAAACACTGCACGGAGCGGCAGTAGCCACAGAGGCGTTCACGGAGCGGGATGCCAGTGGCCAGTAGTTGGTGTTCCACCTTCACGGAGCGGAAGGATGGAGGGCTGCTATTTCCAAAAAAAAACCAAAACAAAAAAATAAAAACAGGGGTGAGTAAGAGTATGGGGCAAGGGGGTGGCCTGCTTGTTGCAGCGGTTGCTACCCCCAATTGAGCTGGATGTCACTTGGATGCAGATTCAAAGCTGCTCTCTAAATTGGGTGGAGGGGAATTAGGGCTGGAGGGTACTGGAAGCCAATAGTAACAGGTGGGAGAGAGAAAAAGGGAAAAAAAATGGATAAAGTGTGTAGCTTGCTGGGCAGACTTGATGGGCCATTTGGTCTTCTTCTGCCGTCATTTCTATGTTTCTATGTTATTGGAGTTGAAGGAAAATTCACCGAGTTGCATCCAGCAAGGTATCATTGAGAAACAATTATTCACGTTCAAAATAAAATCAGAAAGAGCATCTGAACAGGAACAATACAGTTGTATATATCATCAGCATAGCAATGAAAATTCAAGCTAAAAACCCTGATAATTTCCAAAAGGTAATGGAGATAAATGATAAACAATGCAGGAGAAAAAATTGCTCCTAGAGGTAACCGCCATGCCATAATTGTTATACTATAGGATTGTAACCTAGCACAGTACTTCTCAACCTTTTTTATTTCATGGCACACCTTCAAGTTTGCACAATTCTTGTGGCATACCAAGCAAATTGTGCATGATCCTCACACCACCCCTCACCAGCCCTCTCCCCCCAACACACACTGGTAGCAGGAGGAGAGCAGCACTTTTTACCTATGTGTGCCTCATTCTGCTGGTTCCAGTCTGAGGTTTGAACAATGAGTCCTGCAAGATTACAGAGCCTCAGGCATTCAGACATCAAACTGAAGCAGACAGAGAAGGCACAAACAGATAAGAAATACTAGTCTCCTCCTGCCAATGGGAAGGAAAGGTAGAAGGAAGGGTAAAGTTACCAGATTTCTAGAAGATGAATCTGGGACACTTGTTCTCTGCAGTGCTAGTAGTGAATGAGCAGTTCATTTGGTGCAAGATGGACTTTTCCTCTTTCTCACACCTTCTACTGTTTCCTCCCTTGATACTCCCTTCCTAACCCTCATACTGGCCCTCTTTCTCTCCCTCCCTCCCTCCCTCTCTTCCTCCATCCCTGCCCGCTATCTTAGGTTTGATCTCTTCTCCCCCGGAAGCTACCATTTGATAAAAATTTGATTGGACTTGGGAGCAGGTAGAGGGGGAGACCAGAACCAGCCCTTTTATTTTTTTATTTCGAGATGGAGAGGGATTTAGGGGGAGGAGGCTGTAGGCTCGGCCCAGCAGGACTGAGCATTTGGAGCTCAGATGGGAGTGGATCCAGTGATACAGCCAATAGGCCTATAATCTTTTTTTTTTTTTTAACCCCACAGCTCCACTTAACCTACTCCTTTGAATATAGCCAGTTAAAGCTAAAATTATCCAGGAATAAGTTCCTGAATAACTTTAGACATGCTCTCAGACACCTCTAGCTGAATAACTTATTCATAAGATCGCAAAATACGCCATACTGGATCAGACTAAGGGTCCATCAAGCTCAGTATCCTGTCTCCACAGTGGCCAATCCAAGTCACAAGTACCTGGCAAGTACCAAAACATTAAACAAATCCCATGCTAATAATGCCGACAACAAGTGACTATTCCCTATTGATTAATAGCAGATTATGGACTTCTCCAGAAACTTCTCCAAACCTTTTTTAAACCCAGCTACTTTAGCTTCCTAAATTGCATCCTTCGGTAATGAATTCCAGAGCTAAATTTTGCATTGAGTGAAAAAGAATTTTCTCCAATTTGTTTTAAATGTGCTACTTGCAAACTTCATGGAGTGCCCCCTAGTCCTTGTATTATCCGAAAGGTTAAATAACCATTTCGCATTTACCATTCAAGTCCTTTCATGATTTTGTAGATCTCTATCATATCCCATCTCAGCCGTCTCTTCTCCAAGCTGAACAGCCCTAACTTCTTTAGCCTTTCCTCATAGGGGAACCGTTCCATACCCTTTATCATTTTGGTTGCCATTTCTGTACTTTCTCCAGTGCAACTATATCTTTTTTGAGATGCAGTGACCAGAATAGAACACAGTATTCAAGGTGCCGTCTAACCATTGAGCGAAACAGAGGCATTATGACATCCTCCTTTTTATTTGCCATTCTCTTCCTAATAATTCCTAGCATTCAGGCCTATACAATAAACTGTGCGGGAGAGCTGGTGCTCCGGGGCAAGCGCCTGCTCTCCCAACGCGTGCCCAGGCACCTCTCCTGGGCACGCGATTCAGTATTTAAATTAGAGCCCGCGTTAATAAGGAGGCACTAGGGACACTAGAGCGTCCCTAGTGCCTCCTTATTGGCAGAAGCGGTGGCTGTCAGCGGGTCTGACAGCCGACACTTAATTTTACTGGCGTCGGTTGTCGAACCTGCTGACAGCCATGGGTTTGGAAAACGGACGCCGGCAAAATTGAGCATCCGTTTTCCAACCCACGGGCCGCAGGCAGATTTTTTTTTCCTTTTTTAAGAAGATTTTTATTTTTTATTTTTGGGGCTTCCAACTTAATATTGCTATGATATTAAGTCAGAGGGTGTACAGAAAAGCATTTTTTTCTGCTTTTCTGTATATTTGCCCGGTGCCGTCTGAAATTAACTCCTGCCTCCTGCCTTTGGCACGAGTTCATTTCTGAGAGTAAAATGTGCGGCTTGGCCGCACATTTTGCTTTCTGTATTGCGGGTGAATACCTAATAGGCTCATCAACATGCATTTGCATATGATGAGCGCTATTAGTTTCGGGGGGGGGGTTGGCCGCGCGTTTTCCACGCACTATTATCCCTTACTGTATAAGGGGTAATAATAGCGCATCAAAAACGCACGTCCAAACGGAGGCTAACGGTGCACTCTGCTGAGCACACTGTTCTGTTTTGGTATGTTAGTGTTTGCATTTTTGACTACCACAGCGCACTGAGCCAAAGATTTCAATGTAATATCAATTTTGCCGCCTAGATCTTTTTCAGTAAGCTCCAAATATCAGAGTTAGCCAGATTAGTTATTCAGCTAACTCAACCCCATCCCGAAACATCCCCAATACACTCCTTTCTTATTCCGTTAAATCTTAGTTGGATAATGACTTATTAGCTAAATTTTATCCAGATAATCAAGGCCAATATTCAAAAGTTGCCATTTAGACAGATAACATGTGAGTTATCTGCTAAATGCCTTTGAATATTGACCTCAGGGAGGGCAATAATGAAAGTAATTTTTGTGGGTGAAACACAGTTTAATTATTGTGGATAAAAGCATGTGAATATGTCAATAATGTGTGTACTTTTACCCGTGTATTTTTGCAGGCATTCCTGATACGGGTTTAGGTTGGGGGAGGTAACTAAATGCAAAGTTTGCGATAATCAAAACTACTCAAGTTGTTTTGCCTTAAAAAAGTACCTGCACAAAAAGCAGGATCAAATTTAGGGGGTCATTTTCTATCCCTATCGCACACAAAAAGGGACTTTTCGCGTGCGATATTGGTCGGTTGCGATATTTCACGGTGGCGCTATTGGGTGCGAAAGCCGGCAGCAATAACCCCACGGTGGTGCGATCACTGATGGGTTTCGCAGGCCCGCCCCCCTCCGCTCCCCGTTACCGCGGGATTCAATAAGAGGTGCAATATTAGAAAATCAGGCCTAATGCAGGTATGTTTTTTCTTTTCTTTGTTTTAACATAAAAAATGATTCACAAAGCACAAGTAATCTTTGACATAAATAAACAGATTACTGGTCAAAAGACACAATAATAATATAAAGCAACCACAATTTTTAGAGATAGGTAGGGGGTAGCCCATTTTCTGCCCTAGAAAAATGTTCTTGCCCCTTAAAAGCATGCAGTATGTGTCTTCAGCAGGTTGGAGTGCCCTCAGTATGACAGAGGTCTCACTAGACATTGCCTACATGTAATGTCAGTGTGCCAAGGAGGAATACCATTCCACACTGGAAGGAGTTGTAGGGAGATATAAAAACCTCTGCACCCACTGGTGTAGAGAAGGAATATGGAAAGAAGCTGGGAAAGGATTCTAAGATTGCAAATGGTTGGAGCCATCTCTTCACCATAGGCCCAGTCTCACCACAGAGAAGGCTCAGAAGAGTTTGAGGAGAAGGATTCCAGGATAGGCATTCCTTGAAATCCAGAAGAGTGAAGAGAGAGATTGGGTCTTGAAGAGCTAGGGACAAGTGTACTGGGAGATACTAGAGTAGAGGCAGCCTAACTGTGTATTGCTACTAAGTGTGAAATGGCTTATTGGTGCCATAGGGCTACCGCTCCGTCACTTTCTTCTATTTGTTCACGCTTGGAGAAAGTTCACTATTTGGGGAAACTTAGGGCCTTTAAATACGACTCCATGATAAGATCTGAAAAAAAACCCATGGAAACCTTATTCCCAATAGCTGAGAACTAAAGTTCTTTAAGATTCATTGCTGAGTGATAAGATAGTTTTTTGGAGAACATATGTATCTTCTTGTTTCTTAGCATCTGGTCAGATAAATCCAGGACCAGTGGGTTATGTACCTCTACCAACCGATGGAGATGGAGCAAACAGATATCACAGTGTATATACCCTTGCAGTGACAGCCTGCCAGTATTCTCCGTCTCCAGCAGATCGTAGCGTGCATCTCTCGACTGAGGATTGCTTTACTTTGAAAAGAATAAAAGGAAAATTTATTTGCCTCGCTCTCCTGCGGTGACACAAAATGGTCCCTCCCCCAATTGAGAATTCCTGAGGTGATTTCCGTGGTCCCTCAGATAAGTGCCTTTGTTCAGCCGGCGTGGATTTAGCTGTTCAATCACCTGAAAGGCAGCGGATGCAAGAAGCTGAGAGCGGCAGTGATGGTATATGCCCTCTCCCCTTGCAGCTAGAGACCATCTCTGTACTCAGCCAGGAAAAGCTGAACTCAGGTAAGTTTAAAAAAAAAATTACAGAGAAGAAGGCTTTTTTGATTATAGGGCTTCCTCCGATCTCCGTGCTCAGCATGCCATTCCAACGTTCATCCCGCCCCATGGGAGGTTAAGGGATGTGGGCTGCCTGGCGGGTTGAGCAGCCTTCTTAGACTAGGCCCAGCTCTAAGGCTTTTTCGCTGCGTGCCCTCTTCAGGACTGTCAGTTTGGCTAGTGAATCTAGCTGCGCATCCAGGTTGTGCGTCCAGTTTTTGGACGCTTAGTCAGGCCTGTTTGTGCATCCAAGATAAGCGGTGCCCTTAGTGGCCGCGCACTTTCCTGTACGCACAAGTTAGACATTTCTTGTGCGCCTAAAGTTGGTGCGCCTAGCATTACAGTGCCTACTCATAGGGGCGCCTAAGATTTGGGACATCTAAGTTTTGGACACCTAAGCTGGATGCCTACTTTTTATTTTTGACCTATAAAAACAAAAAACAGCTGGACACATGCCTTCAGTAGCCTGTTAAGCATACTGATGGCCTAATGGCACCTATAGCTAAGAAACCTGAGTGCCTTTCCCTTTGCAATGCCTATCATATTTGGGCATCTCAGCCTGGCGTGCCTGCTAGTTTGTGCCAGCGCTGTTTAGACGCTCAGGGAGAATTATCTTCCTCTGATTTTTTTTAAATTATTTATTTATCATTTTAAATTATACAAACAAGTATCCACTTGCTATGAAATTTTTGCGTACATAAGAAAATTTAAACACAAAAACAATATTCATAATTACTGATTAACAATACTGTACTACTTATAAAATAAAGGTAATACGGGAGAACCCATGAAATAGAGCGTTACATTAAGGAAATAATAACTGACATTCCTTGTAGGAGAAAAAAGGTAGCCTAAGTAGTACAACACCTATTCAGTAGATACCATGCAAACAATGAGATATTTCTGGTGTGAGAGTCTAGAACTGCCCTCAACTGTAGTGGGTCAAAAAACACATAATTTTGATCGTTATATCTAACACAGCATTTGCTGGGAAAACGAAGCTGAAACCGCGCTCCCTTCTGCAAAGCTTCTAGTCTCATATCAAGAAAGGACTTTCTCCTAGTTTGAGTGCTTTTAACTAAATCTGGATAACACCATACTTTATATCCAAAGCTTGTCTGTTTCTAAAGTAATGTTTAAGAGCCCGCAAAATGACCGCCTGAGCAGATACGCTGTTTAAGAGCTCCTGAATTTATTTCCTCTATTACTCAGTTTCAACGGGAAAGATGCCGAACACAAAAAAGAAAGCGAGGGTATGAGGGGTAGAGAACCTCTACCCCGTTGGATACATCTCAATCTCGCATCGGGAGCTTCTTTTCAGCTGCAACACCTTTAACGCCGGGTGAGCTAGTCGCTGAAGGGATGGCAGGGGAGCGTGTGCCATCCCCTCTTCCGGAAATATCATTAAGCCCCGGCTCATCAAGCAGACTGGCTCCACCAGGACGGGAAGTAGCAGAACGTCAACAGGAGGCCGCGGTCCCGCCAGGAAGTGCCTGAGGAAGGGAAGGAGCGGACATGCAAGGTTTAACAACTTTAGTGCTTACCATCATGGAGCGAAATGGAAAGGTACAGCCCCAGAGAAATGGTGGAGGGCTGGGACTGAGTTTTGTAGATTTGCCAGGAACTTCAGCCCTGGAAAATGGCGCCGGTGCTACAATGGGAAGAGGAGGTGAGGGACGGGAACTGCCTAAACTGGAAAGTAATTTACAAGCCTCATCAGAAATAACATTGTCCTCTATTTGGATTGCTTTGCAAATGTTAGAAAAATCTATATCTACACTTACTAAAGAAGTAATAGACACGAAAAATCAGGTTCTTCTGAATGCTACTGGGATTACACAGCAAAATCATAAAATGGAAGTAATAGAAGAACGATTGAAAGAAGTTGAAAAAGTCCAAACTAATACAATACAAAGTGAATTGATTATCAATAAAAGGCTTGAAAACATAGAAAACAGCTTAAGAGCACATAATTTGAGATTTCTAAGTCCCCAGTTACAAGCAAAATTTCTCCTTTGGAATTATTCAAGCTATATATTTCTCAGATTCTGAAAATTCCAGATGAAGCAAAGCCAGTTGTGATTAAAGCTTATTATCTTCCATATGGTGTAGACGCTGAAAATTCAGAGGAATCCATATCGCCTTTAGATGTTTCCGCATTACTTGAATCTTCACAGGAGATGACTGTGGTGATGTTGGTGTTTGAGGTAGTTGTGGGTGGATCCTTGGGCTGGTGGCAGATGGCCACGCCTCCGGGGGAAGATCCCGAGAAGGCCCACCGGTCAGGCTCAGAGTATGGAGACAGACACACACTAGTTCTTTTATTAAACAGTATATTGAACCACCAGAGGTGGCAGTAGTGAGCTGGAAACGCCCGGCTGGGCTGTAGTCCCTCAGATACTGGAACAGTGATCCTGGATAACTGAGCTGTAGAGAAACTGAATATAGTGAGTAGGCAGAGTATGCAGAGTTTAGGAACAGAACCTTGATGGTAACACTCACACAATAGTCTCTAGAAGTTGTCCAGGTGTTGGAATAAGTTAGGCCCTCGAGGAGCGAGTACCTGGTTCCAGGGAAAGCTCTGAGAGAGAGATGGTAACTCACTGGTGTAGTAGGCAGCGATGACTTCCAGGCAGAAGAAGTATTCAGCAACCAGTCTGGGAACATGGGCCCTCGAGGAGTGAGTGCCAGTTCCTGGCTGTGACCTGAAAAACAAAGAGAGAGCGAGGCCCCCGAGGAGCGGGAACCCCTGGTAAGTCCGAGGAGGCAGAGTAGCATAGAACTAATCCATTCCTTGCTAACTCGATTCGTTAGCAAATTCTAAGACCTTATATATATGGTACTGCTGACGTCATCTCAGGGAGACGCCCCTGAGGTTCGCGCCATTGCTGGTACATCAGTCAGGGCCGCACCGCACGCGCGCCCTTAGGCCCTTGTGAACATGGCGGATTGCAACGTCGAGTCGCTCCGGAGACGCTGGAGGAAGATGGCAGAATGACTCCGCGGCAGCCAACCTTCCACTTGAGCAAGAGGGAGTCACCAAGGAGGTAAGGAGGGCGGAGTGGAGATGTCGGGCAGCAACAGTCGCAACAGGTGAAAAGGAGACCTCTGCTTGTGTCCTTTGCGTTTCTTCTGGACAAAAATAATGTATTTAAACATTATCTTCCTCTGATTTAACTAAGCCTGGTTCATCCCAGCCGAATGAAGGTCTGGGTAAAAACGTGTCAGGAAGGGCGCCTGATCTTGGAACTCCCCTAACTAGTTCATCAGTGGGAGAGGGTTGCTCAGTGAGTACGTCTCAGATGCCCTCTGGTTTTGGCATGGATCATTCTGCATTTTCATGGGTAGAATTTTTCCTGGGATTGCAATCTTTTCTTCAGGCACAGTCTTCCGCCCCGTCCAATGCTGCCAAGGCAGTCACAGATGGGGACCGCTCTCTCATGCAGTTCTACTGTTAAGTGGCAGCAGGTCTTCCCGATAAGGATCAAATGGCACGGATGATGAGGCCGATCCTGACTCGATAGAGGATGGAGAAATTACTCTGGGATTAGAAACATATAGAACTATGCTTTGGTTCTTGTTGCGGGAGTGGACCCCTGAGTCGAGACGAGGTTGGTGCCACCTATAGGAGGGAGCCCCCTATAGGTCCTTGTCATCAGGAGGTGGATGCAGGCAAAGTGGCACCCAACTGGACCTTCACCTATACCAACCCTCGTTCCCTGCAGGTTGAGCCCTTGGGTACCGGGACTGGCAGGACTTAGGTGCGGGTCTCCAGATGAAGGCAATCGCTTGAAGGCAGAAGCGAGTTAGACGTACCAGAGGTCAGGGTTGGTAGCAGGTAACGGATTCCAGGAACAGGCTGGAGGTCGGGGCAGGCGGCTAAGACAAAGCAGAATCCAGGGGCGAACCAAGTCAGAAACCAGAAAGCAAGCCAAAGGGACGAGGAGCTGAAAAGGGAGCGGGAGCAGGAATAGGATCACGGAACGCAGAACCAGGAGCAGGAACGGAGAACCAGGAGCAACTCTCAAGGCTAAGCAGGACCTGTGTTGAGGCAAAGAAGGAGCAGCACAGCCGGGCTTAAATAGGCCCCTGCAGGCAGGGACACTGGAGCATTTCCCCACTGCTGGCCCTTTATATCGGGTCGGAGCACGCGCGTGCGTGCCTAGGAGGACCAGCCAGGGTGATAGTGGCGGCAGTGTTGGGAGGGGTGGCAGCGGCTCCCTGCCGCACTGTTATGGTTTTGAGGTGTTTGAGTGGATTGTTGGGTATTGTGGCGATGATCACGCCCACGGGGAGGAGCCCCATGAGGAACCACAGTACTAGGCTAGACTCGAGACACGCAAACACAGAGATTCGTCTTTTATTATACAGCTGAGGTATGACATAGTGAGGGCAAAGGTAGAGCCGGCACCATTTTGAATATTGGCAATACGGCCCGCGTGCAGGAGGTCGCTCCCGGACCACCGCTGGACTTTTGGCAAGTCTTGTGGGGGTCAGGAGGCCCCCCCAAGCTGGCCAAAAGTCCCTGGGGGTCCAGCGGGGGTCCGGGAGCGATCTCCTGCACTCGTGACGTCAGGTGCCAGGAACCAAAATGGCGCCGGCGCTACCTTTGCCCTGTCACATGGTAAGGGCAAAGGGCCACCGGCGCCATTTCTATTAACGCAGCCGTGGCCCGAGAGCGGGAGATCGCGCCGGGACCCCCCCACTGGACCCCAGGTAATTTAAAACATTTTGGGGGGGTTCGGGAGGGTGGGGGATTTGTTTTAAAGGGTCGGGGTGGGTTTTAGGGTTGTTTTGGTGTGCCAGTTTTCCCGCCCTCCCCCCTCCCCCGATAAAACGATTTTTTAACCAAAAAAACCATGACGATCAGATTTCCACCCCCCCCTCAGCCAAAATCGATCGTTAAGACGATCGATCACACGATTCACATCCCTAGTTGGCATGCAGGGTATTGGAGAGACCTCCATCAGACATTTACCATGGCAATCTGGGCCCCAACGTGAAAGCTCCAGAGTGGCCCAGTTGAATTGAGGCATATGCTTCTGCAGCCACGGTATCCCCAGTACTAAAGGGTGCATGGCCTTCTCTAGTACAAAGAAGGAAATAGTCTCTGTATGAAGAGCACCGGTACATAAGTTCACTGGTACGGTGAGCAGGGTTACTTCGCCCGGTTAGGGCTCTCCATGAATAGAAGATAGGAGTAGTGGAGACGTCATGGTAGTGGTGAGAATCCACAAGTGTTCCACTAGACGCTTCAAAATGAAATTGCCTCCTGCCCCAGAGTCCACTAAGGCAAGGGTCTGGTATTCTAAAGGTCCGCAGATTAAGGATACAGGAAGAGAGAGTGGAGGAGAGGGTGCAGTTAGACCTAAGAAGAGTTCTCCCACAGGACTTAGGTCTGCCAGTTTCCCGGACATATAGGGCATGTTTGTACAGCATGACCAGCTTGTCCACAATACATGCATAGTCCCAGCCTCTTTCGCGTTCTCTCTTTTGAAGTCAAGTGACTGCGGCCTAATTGCATTGGTTCTTCTTCGCCAGCAACTGGACCTGAGGAAACAGGCCTGGGTGTAGACTTAACTCGAGTTTCTCCCTGAAGGGGTCTTTTGGGAGTCTTGGTCTCTTGAACCTTGTCACAAAGTCGGCGATCAATCCTTGTTGCCAACTTCATTAGTTCAACCAAGGTCTCAGGCATTTCACGAGCCGCCAGCTCGTCTTTCAACCGTGAGTTCAGTCCTTCAAAGAAGAGGGTCTTCAGGCATTTAGGGTCCCAATGTAATTCTGACGCCAATGTCTTGAATTCTATGGCGAAGTCTGGTAAAGGTTTATTACCTTGCTTCAGGTGAACCAACGTAGATACTGCAGTCATGTACCGGGCAGGGTCATCGAATACTGATCTGAACAGTTCAAGGAACCCATCAAGATCATGCAGGATAGGGTCATCGCGCTCCCACAGCGGAGGGGCCCAGGCCAACGTTCTTCCATCCAGATAAGACAAGATGTAGGTGGTCTTGGCCTAGACTGTAGGAAAATGATTAGGTTGCAGGGAAAAGTGCATGCAACATTGATTGATAAATCCTCTACATTTCCAAACTTCCCCTGAGAAGCGTGTTGGAGCAGATAGAAGTACAGTTGTCTTGA
The DNA here is from genome assembly GCF_901001135.1 of Rhinatrema bivittatum. Taxonomy (NCBI): domain Eukaryota; kingdom Metazoa; phylum Chordata; class Amphibia; order Gymnophiona; family Rhinatrematidae; genus Rhinatrema; species Rhinatrema bivittatum. Next base: position 684,246,063 of record NC_042615.1, on the reverse strand, counting down.
CCGTCACTTCTGGCGGTGTAACTTCTTTACCTGTGGTGGTCGGTGTATTCATCTGTGCGTGCAACTGATAGAAGGCAGTAGTCAAATCATCCAGCGAGTTCTGTTGTTCGGAGATTCGATGGGCCAGGCCTGGAATGGCCCGAAATGCGGTGAGCTGAGCCGAATCCATGGAGTTAGCAATCTGTTATGGTTTTGAGGTGTTTGAGTGGATTCTTGAGTACTGTGGAGATGATCACGCCCACGGGAAGGAGCCCCGTGAGGAACCACAGTACTAGGCTAGACTCGAGACATGCAAACACAGAGATTCGTCTTTTATTATATAGCTGAGGTATACCACCAGAGGTGGCAGTAGTGAGGTGATCCAGAGGTAGCAGTCCAGGGACCCTCGGCAGAGGGGACCCGTCTCACAGAGATAGTATAGGGAGATCCAGATGCAGGTTCCCAGTGCAGCAGAGCTGTAGATGAGACAGACTGAGAATGTTAGATTACTCACTAAATTGGTAGTTGTATAGGTGGTGATCCCAGCAGGCAGAAGTAGTTGAATACAGGCACCGAGCTAGGAAGAGCAGGCCCTCGAGGAGCGAGTACCTGATCCCAGATAGGCACCTGTAAGAAAGCAAAGGGCCCCCGAGGAGCGGGTACCCAGGTTAGAGAAATACCCTGAAGGGCAGAGAGAGCTTCCAGCGGCAGCAAGGAAGCGGCAGAGTAGCTCAGACCGGAGACTTTCCATCCATTCACGATCCTTGCTAACTTGAATAGCTAGCAAACAAGGGCAGGCTAAATACCCGGATGGCGTGATGTCACTCGAGGGGGATGCCCCCGAGGTTCCCGCCATGACGTGGATAAAGACGTGGGTGGCGTGTGGGCGTACAACCTAGGAGGCCCTTAGGAGAAACATGGCGTGAGCCATTGCCGTTCAGGGACGCCAGAGAGAGCGGCATGCAGACGCGGCGGTAGCCATCTTCCCAAGGCTAGCGGGGAGAGCAGAGAGAAAGGTGAGGCACAAATGTCGAAGCCATCTGAGACCGACGGACACAACACGCGCAATCGAGGAGCGGAAGCGTTGGGGAGCTGGAGGCAACAAGGGGTGAGTCCCGTGGCAGGCGGTGGAAGAGGCCAACTGCGGAGGTTTGCGGCCGTCCACCGTAACAGTTCTTCCATAGAGATGAACTGCCAGTCTTAATTTTTCAGACCTTGAAAATGCTGGGAGTACCTGGGGTGGATTCCATGTCTGAGCCAAAGAAAAAAAATCAAATTTTGGTTTCCTTGCATAAAACCTCTTGTTTTTTCACTAAGATGGAGGTCATTAAAGAATTGATTGATCTTGAGAGGGGTGCCACAGAGGTTAATTTCAAAGGGGGTCAGATTTTGGAAGGCCTGTATCCTCTGGATCCAGTGGTGAGAGAGTGTTTACGTTTCCGACGGTGGATGCTATTGTTTGTTCAGTCTCCAAGCAGTTGACTATCTCCGTGGAGGGAGGAGCAGCCTTGAAAGATGTATATGATAGGAGAATTGAGGCTATCCTTAAGCAAGCCTTTGAAGCAGTGGCAATGACCTTGCAGATCGCTTCTTGTTGTTCCCTGGTGGCTCACTCTTGTTTACTTCTCTCTCAGGAGGTTGATGACTGTGGGGTGAATTCCAGAGCAGTTATGGAACCAGCAGCTGCCTTTTTAGCAGTTGCAGGCTACGATTTGGTCCGCACCTCAGTCAGAGGGGTGGCTTCGATAATAGCAGCCAGATGGCAGGTATGGCTGAGAAATTGGTTGGATGATGTGACTTCCAAGGCTAACCTCACGAAATTGCCCTTTAAAGGCTCACTTTTGTTTGGCAGTGGGTTGGAAAAATTGGCCAGTAAGTGGGGCGAATCACTGGTTCCTTGATTGCTGGAGGATAAGAAACAGACGCCACACTCCTTGGATCCCTTAGGTCATGCTAGAGGATCCAAGTGTTTTCAACCCTATATAGGAGAGACCTTTCAGAGGACTCAGCCATTTAGTCGGTCACAGTCCTTTTTTCCCAGATAACCCAGAAGCCTCCCAATGACTGACCCACCCCCGGGAACAGGAGATAGGGGGACGCCTCTCTCTTTTTTATCAGAGGTGGGTCAAGATCACAATGGATCAATGGGTCCTGGAAGTGATACAAGAAGGATATGCACTGGAGTTTTGCAGTGTTCCTCAGGACGAGTTCATGGTGTCTCCTTGCCACTCCTTGCAGAAGAAGTAGGCAGTGGAGGGAACATTGACAAGGCTCCTCATTCTGAGGGCTGTGGTTCCAGTACAGGGAGTCCAGAGGAACTCAAACCTCTCTGCAGCATCTCCAGGAGAATACCCTTAAAATAATCTATGGAAAATTACAAGAACAGTTGGGACGAGAGGTCCAAACATGAACGTTTGGAAAAGGAACACAACCATGCCAAGAAAATTCTTGAGTCTAATTACCAGAAAAAATGAAGAGATATGAATCCTGCACACCTGACTTCAGCAGGAGAAGGAAAAGAACCTTATAACTCCATTTAGTCCTACCAGTCCAAACTCTGAAAAGAGGTTAGCTGTCTCCATCCCTGTAGTGGGGCCTGTCCTCTGCAGCTCAGCTTCATTCCCAAGAAGTGCATGAACTATGGGAGAAAACCAATCAATTGGTTATAAAAGCTATCACCCGAGCCAAGAAACCTGTAAGGATCCGAAGGAATCTTCATGGCCAGTACCCCTGCAAACCCAAGGCTTCAGGAGGGGGGCTTAAGATGGGGGGTACTGTTATGATCGGTGGCCTGCAGGTTGCTCCACGGACCGCCGCTCCTACCTCTTGGCCCAGTCTCAGCAAATGCGGCAGGACACCACTGGCAATCCCAGCTGAGCCAGCCACTTTGCAACATGGCAAGATACCATCGACACCTCTGTCGCACACCTTCATACCTTAGGCACATATGCACACCTGTCAGTGGTATTTAAAGGGACTGCAGCTGGAAATCCTCTGCAACCCCTACGGATGACATCTGATGTCGTGGCCTATATAAGGTCTCTCCTGACTCTGCTCCAGTGCTTCATCACCAGATCTCTACTGCTAGTAATGTGAGTTGCCTCAGCAGTCTTTGTTGCTTGTTCCAATCTTTGTGTCTTTGAGTTCCTGTATCTTTGTCATCAATTCCTGTGTCTTCAGTTCCAGCATCTTCATCCTTCAGTTTGCCTTGCCTCCTGTGTTGCTCTCCATCTCACCTTTCCCTCGGACAGATACCCGGTATTGACTTTGGCCTGACTTTTGTATTTCCTTGGATGCCGCCTGCCATTGACCACTGCCTGATTCCTGGACATCTCTGAACGCTGTCTGCCACTGGTCTCAGCTTATCTCAGGATGTGCCTTGTTTCAGTCCATTTCAACCCTGCTTCGTCGAAGAATATCTGCCGTCCACAGAGGCCCCCTCTTAAGACCTGCCAGTCCCAGGACCCAAAGGCTCAATCCGAGGGGAATGAGGGCTTGTAAAGGTGAAGCTCCAGTTGGGCCTCTGCCTCGTTCTGGTCTGCCTGCCGATGGTGGGGACCTGCAGGATTCCTCCCTGCAGGTTGCATCAACCCCGTATCAGCCTAAGGGTCTACGTCCACAACATATTGTTAATCAAAAGTAAATAATAAAAAAAAGAGGATAGGCAGTCTGTCTGGAAAGTTCACCAGCATTAGAGACTGATTTAGCTATAATCAGCCCAAGACTCCAAAGGAGAGAGAGAGAGAAAGAGACAAGGAGCCTTAAGGAAAATAATTTATCTACCTACCAGGTACTGGGAGGGCCCAGGGTGGAGGGGCTACCTTCCCTTAAGAGCTTACCTGCAGGGAAGAAATGTGAGGAAATGGACAGAAACTATTTTTTTGTGATTTTGTATTGATTTACTGCTGCACTGCTCTAAGTGTAATGTGTTGTTAGCCTAGTAGACAGAGTGGCTGGCTGAAAACCAGCGAAGCCATAGTTCAAATCCTGCTGCCACTCCTTATGACCTTGAGTAAGTCATTTCACTCTCTATTGTCTTTGGTACAAACTTAGATTGTGAGCCCTCTGAGAACAGGGAAATACCTACAGTACCTAAATGTAATTCATCTTGAGCCACAATGAAAACACATGAGCTAAATAAATAGTAAAGACTTTATTTTTGAACAGCAGCACCATGTGGAGATTTTTTTTTGTGTGCTTGACGGGTAAGCACACCCTAAGGACCTCGAAAAATTTGCTTTCTCACCCTGGGAGGTCACGGGGACTTATGTGGTCCATGGCCCTCCCCGTGTGCCCCACAGCCCATAACCAAATCGAGATGGGGGATACAGATATATCATTTGACCTTACTCAAACATGGGGGAAGAAATTAGGTAATAGGAGAAAAATAGACAACATACAATATAACAATGGAATCTAGGTGTGCTTTAACTGGAGCATAATATAATGAATCAATATTCAAACATTAGCCTCACCTGCCAGTGGTGTAGAACCAGCGAGCCTTTGAGCAGCTAGGAGAAATCTTAGCTGATCACGGAAAAAAAAAACCATAAGTGATACCACATATTTTACCTTGAATTCACAGGGGTAACATAAAAAAAGAAGCTCTAAGACCACAAGTCTCCTGACACATTCCCAAAAATAACTTTCTTCCTTCCTGTGTTACTTTTGCTAGTTCTGGATAAATGCAAACTCTTTGCCCCCAAAATAAGACTGAGCATTTCGAAAATAAGGCACATAACCATATTTAATTCCTGTTTGAACACAAAAAAATCCCCAATAAAGTAGCCCTGTCCTGCACTTCTGAGCTCGACCACTCTATCAATACTGTTAAATCAAGCCAATCCATTGAACGCTAAGCCACCTTCATCATGGTTCTTCATCATGGTTTCTACTGTGCCTTCCAACCACGGGAAAATAGATCTTATTCACATGGGGAATAGCCTCAGCAGAAATATGCAGGACCACCACAAGATATTTTTTTTAAATATCTTATGGTACCATCCCCGGCGGCTTTGGGAAATTGATCAGTTGTAGATTCAGATGTCGAACATCATTTTCCTGCTGCTCCATTTTCCAGTGTACATTGGTTTTATCTTGAACTAGGACAGCATTCACAGTTCAGATTTTTTTTTTAACATCTCCTTTCAAAGCCTCTATTTTTCTAAAATACTCATTGAAAGACTCCTGGCTATGTGCTAATAATTCCACATTTTGTGACAAAGAATTTATATCTGTTACGGATGGGGAGCGCTAGGAGAGCGATCCCATCTTGAGGGGATTGTGTGCCCTTGGGCCTCGGCACGACCCCAGAGAACTCGAAGGCCGCACTGAGGGTTGGTGAGGCGTGTCCCAGCATGGGTGGAGACGGACGGTCTGACCCTCTGCCGGACCTGCATGCTTATGGAACCAACACAATGGTGTTGGTTCCATAAGCATGCAGGTCCGGCAGACCTGTTACAGTTCTCCGACCGTTCCCAGCCCTTTCGGACCTGCCACAAGGTATCGGCAAGAAGCAGCAGGCCGGACTGAGGATGAGGGCAGACGGAGGCTCTGAAACATAGAGACTCTAGACGTAGACTCAGGAACGAGGTACTTGGGCGCACAGATAGATTCAGGAACGAGGTACTTGGGTGCACAGACGAAGACTCAGGAACGAGGTTCTTGGACAAGGTATTCAGAAGCAGGATCAAGGACAGGGGTGAGACTGCGACGCAGCGCGCCCTACACAGCCACTACCCATGGGCTGGTCGCGGACCACGCTTGCATGCGAAGCAGGCTCTAGACGAGGTGTGGAATAACTGAAGCTGGAACACGGCGAAGATTCGGTAGAAACCTGTACCAAGGCACGCCCTACACAGCCCATCCTAGGCTGGTCGCGGACCAGCTGGAATGACACAGGTTCATTCAGAGTCTTTGGCATGGACGGACGCAGTGCAAGGAACTCCAAAGACCGGGACGGAAGCAAGCAAGAATTTTAAGACAACTCAGGACTGGACTGAAGCGGAAGTCTTCTGGAAGCTTGTACTTGCACAGGTGAAGATGGCCTTTTACCATGAGCGCCCTACACAGCCACTACCCATGGGCTGGACACGGACCACAACATGGCACGCCAGAAAGGTGGCAAAGAGGAACCTGGGGTACAGGACATCAGGAACAGGCGAGGAACATCAGGACTGGATCACAAACATCAGGAACAGGCGACGGACATCAAGACAAGACATGGAGCTCGAACAAAGGCCTGACGGAGCACTGGAAGGCGAGACATCCAGGAGCATGAAACTCCAATGCAAGACCAGGCAGAACTGAAAGCAAAGTCCTTTTGTAGTGCGGGAAGCAGGCAAATCCCAGGGAGGAGTTTAGATGGGCCACATCCGGCTGGCCCTAAAATTAAAGCGAAGAGCTGCGGGCCAGCCCCTTAGGAAGAAGGGGCGTGGCCCAAACCAGAGAGTCCAGGGGGAAGCAGAGCAGGCCTCAGGCAGGCCCAGATGGCAAGGAAGGCCTCCAAGGCCATGGAGCAAAACCGGGATTCACTGTCCAGGCAAGGCCCCGGCTTCGGTGCGGCCTCCAAAGAAAAGGTGAGAGGCCTCCTGTGGCACAGCTACAGGAGGAATCGTAACAATATCAGAGGAATATTTCTTTAAGGAGGCACTTAATCTCACCAGGACCATTCACAGCATAGGCGACAGTTCTATGGGTGCATTGGAGAGGAACATAAGAAATTGCCATGCTGGGTCAGACCAAGGGTCCATCAAGCCCAGCATCCTGTTTCCAACAGAGGCCAAACCAGGCCACAAGAACCTGGCAATTACCCAAACACTAAGAAGATCCCATGCTACTGATGTAATTAATAGCAGTGGCTATTCCCTAAGTAAACTTGATTAATAGCCATTAATGAACTTCTCCTCCAAGATGCTCCTCCAAGATGCTTTAGCATATTCAATATTGAGCAAAATCCCACATTGTATCCAGGGAGAGATAATTTATGTTGAATTCAGCATCCTCAGTCATTTTGGAAAGAAGACTTCTATGATCCACAGGGCATCTAACAACCACCAGAGGCTTAGGGCCAAATTTTAAGATCTATGCCCGATTTTATAACATGCGCGCGCAGCTGCGCGTATATTATAAAATCCGGGGTCGGCGTGCGCAAGGGGGTGCACACTTGTGCACCTTGCGCATGCCGAGCCCTAGGGGAGCCCGATGGCTTTCCCCGTTCCCTCCGAGGCCGCTCCGAAATCGGAGCGGCCTCGGAGGGAACTTTCCTTCCACCTCCCCCACCTTCCCCTACCTAACGCGCCCCCAGCCCTATCTAAAACCCCCCCCCCCCTTACCTTTGTTAAATAAGTTGTGGCTGCCTCTGGGCAGGAGTAGGTTGCGTGCGATCCCCCGACACGGCTGCTGTGCCGGAGGCCTCGGTCCCGCCCCACCCCGCCCACTCCCCGCCCCTTTTTTCAAGCCCCGGGACATACGCGCATCCCGGGGCTTGCGCGCGTCACCGGGCCTATGCAAAATAGGCTCGGCGCGCACAGGAGCAGGGTTTTCAGGGTTACGCGCGTAATATACCCAGGAGAGGTGACTGTCAGGTGGATGTCAGAAGATTAGGAAAACGGACGCTCAATTTTATGAGCGCCCGTTTTCCTAACCTGTGCACAGCCATGGGTTAGGAAAACGGACACTCGTTAATTGAGCGTCCCTTTTCCTAACCTGACCACCAGCACACTTTTTTTTTTTTTAAACCTTTTGGTTTCTCCGACTTAATATCGCCATGATATTAAGTCGGAGGATGTAGAGAAAAGCAGTATTTTCTGCTTTTCTGTACAATTTTTTGGGCCTTAATTTCTAAGCATAAAAATGTGCAGGTCAGGCGCACTTTTTTTTTTGATCTGGGGAGAATAGTGCATTTGCATGTGATGAGCACTATTAGTTTCATGAGGGGTTGGATGCGCGTTTTGGATGCGCTAATCCCCTTATAGCACAAGGAGTTGTAGACGCGTGTCCAACCACTAGTTAAACAGTGTGCTTGGTTAAGCGTACTGTATTGCATCAGCCCCATGGTGTTAATATATATTTATCTAAAGTAAGCAGTAATAGTGACTTAAAGTTTAGTAAAAATTATTAGATACCATTTCGGTGTTAAGCTGCATATACCAGGATTATATGTAGCCATTTCATGGTTGCACCCCACCTTGGATGAATTTCTTATTCAAAAAGGCGTGTAATAAATCCAACTAATAATAATACTAATAGCATTCAAAATGTTATCTATAACATAGTTTAAATAACTGCTTCTTACTTATATAGGGTCTATATATACACCCAATTTCTAGACCAAATATAGAGCTAAAACACTGCATATTGACAGCCCCAAATATTAGAACTGTCAGGAAATGTCAAAAAATTTAACATTTTTCCCTTTAGGAGGGAATAGGCCTCCCAAACCATTTGAATTTTATTTCAACCAAACTGGATAACATGGTATTTTTTTGGTGGGGGCTGACAGTTTCCTCCTACTTCTTTGAATTTCCAGCTCAATTAGAATTAGACTCCTTTGGGCTACAGTGCCATGATTCACCAGTAGAATGATGTTTTTCACCTATTTTATATCACACTCCCAACTCATTTCTTGGTCCAGTCCTATGCCTAGGAATGCAATAGGACTCCCCCCGGAACCCTGCCATTTTGGACTCTTAACTTTGGCCACTTGATGTTATCATTGAGCAATGGCTGAGGCTCCCTTTCCCACCAGTAGTTATGAATGCTGCATCTACAACATCCCCCTCTCTGTCTGATTGAGAAAGCTGAAAATTTGACCTAGGGATCAAACTCAGGGGTCCTTTGCATGGTAGGGTAAAGCACTGCCACTGAACCACAAAGCAAGCCCCTCTACTGGGTTTTGAAAGATGCTGATTTAGAATCTAAGAACAGATTTTTTAATTTTCAAAACTAAGTATACATAAAAAATGGGGATCATGGTTGCAGGGAAGCAAGATGGCATTAACTGTCAGGTTCAGTCCTTGCCAGGTCCTGATCTTAGGGCCTGGTACTTTGCTCCCCAAGCCACCAGACAATACCTGTTAAAATTAGTTATTACAGAGCTCTCTGCCATGCTACTAAACTCACCATTACATAAGATATGCCATACTGGGTCAGACCAAGGGTCCAGCTAGTCCAGCATCCTGTATCCAACAGTGGCCAGTCCAAGTCACAAGTACCTGGAAAGTACCCAAACATTAAATAGATCTCAAGCTACTATTCCTTATTGATTAATAGCAGTTTATGGATTTTTTCCTCTAGGAACTTATCCAAATCTTTTTTAAACCCAGTTACACTAACTGCCATAACTGCATCCACTGGCAATCAATTCCAGAGCTTACTATGCACTGAGTGAAAAAGAATTTTCTTCAACTTGTTTTAAATGAGCTACTTGCTAACTTCATGGTGTACCCCCTAGTCCTTCTGTTATATCTGAAAGAATAAATAACCAATTTACATTAACCTGTTCAAGTACTTTCATGATTCAAGTTCAAGACAGTTTTGTGGTTGCAGTTTCCTCAAGCATATGGATTTTAAGTACTGTGTTCTGCTCAGCCTCCATCCTTAGAGTGGGTGCACTGTTATGAAAGCAATCTCTCCCCTGAAGAAAAGGGATTAGCCAAAGCCAGGTTAAAAAAGGATGCTGAGAAAAGAAAGCTGTTCACAGAAACCTAAAAGCTATCTCAGCTCTCTTGTTTAAGTGAATGCTTCCCTGCTATGGCAAAGCTCTTGTCTTGCCTCCTAGTTGCCTTGCCTTACATTCAGTCTGCTTTGTTTCAATTGCTTTATATCAGCCTTGCCCCTTGCTTCAGCTGCAATCCCTGCCTAATTTCCAGTTTGCCTTGTCCTGTATTCAGTTACAAAGAAGCTTCCTGTTCCATTCTTCATCATATTCCAGACAGTGCCTAGTTACAATCTGTCAAGTTTTAAGTTCCAAGCTGCAGCATCCCATTCCAGCCTTTGTTCTATTCCATTCCTGCCAAGTTTCTAGCTTCAGCTGTAGTGCTTTGTTCTAGTTCTGTCATTTTCCCACTTGCCAAGTTTCTAGCTGCAGCTCAAGCGCCTTGCTTCAGGCTGTAGATCCAGTCCTTGTTCCAGTCTACAGATCCAGTTGTTGCTCCCAGCTCTAGTTCCTATCCTGCTTCCAGTTACCAGAGTCCTGTTCCTGCTTCCAGCTCCAGTACCTGTGCAGGCTCCAGTTCGAGTTCCAAGTTCTGGTTCGAGTTCCAACTCTCATGTCCAGTTTCAAGCTACAGCTCCATGTTCAAGCTTCAGAATTCAGCTCCTGCTTCAAGTTCCAGTTCCAAGTCCCAGGTTCCAGTCCTTGCCTTAACTCAAAACTCCTTCTAGTGAGTACTTGTATGGATGAGGAACCTGACAGGAGTGGATGGTAAGGCCCCATCTTCAAGCTGTGAAGCCACTGAAGCCCTAGGATGTGGCCTCCTCTGCCTGAGAGTTTCCGCCTCTTGAGGGAGACTTTGCCTTTCTCGCCAGATGACAGCATCAGAAGGAAGTCAAGTGTGCACCTTCTAGAGGGAGGGCTTGGAACATATACTGAAGTGTCTATCCTGGAACAATGTCATCTGACTGAGACCGGCAAGGCCGAGGTGCAGATCGGGGACAATATGGAGGGGAATGGTGCTGACAGTGGTTTGAGGAGCCTGCTGTTCAGGCCCTGAACATTACTTCATTCTGTTCTCCTAATATGGGGGAAGAAAGAGGAATCTTGATTCCACAACCAACTACTTTGGAGGACCTGGGAAGTATGATTACCTTTCGGAAGTTATCCTGACAGGATGTGTAACTTGATTATGTTAGTTCACATCAGACATTGCCTCTAAATTTGAACTTCTGATTTATTAATGGGAGATCACATTGTGAAATTGGGATAGTGTTCTAGATAGATTATCACCCTTCAAGAAGCCAATTCAGCTTTGATTAAAGTTAATACACTTTTCCAAATAAAAATGGAACCTTAGAAAATGGCTCAAATTATAAGAATTTTAGCTTTTCAAAGTTTTTTGAATGAATTTATTAACTCCATATGATATCTTTAAAATAATATTTTCTTGAAAAAATAAAGATTTCCTCTGAAACTCTACACCCCCCACCCCCACCCCCAGTTTACTGTATACCATCTGTGACACACCAGTTGAACCACCAAGAAGAAGGCCTGGCTGGGCCAAAATCATTAGACAGGTTGGATGTTTGTGCTTTGTTTGAAACATCACAGAACGAAGTAGAATCTAGAGGGATGTTGACAGCATCCTTTGCATCAGAGTTGGACCGTGACTCAGTATTGAAATTGTTTCTAAAAATAGGAATTTATTATTTTACAGTCAATCAATGAATTTCCTGAAGCTGGTAGGAGGAATTTTTTGGAGCTGAAGTCAGAGGTAGTGGGCACTTGAGCTGTTTTCTTTCTGAAGTATCCATGCACTGCAAATATTCAGGGCAAAAAATGTCTTTTTTGATACTTTATGCTTATAAAAATATCCTGATGAATAAAATTTCCACCATACTTCCTGCCTTACTCCTTATTCTTTGCCTTGGGGTTCTGATGCCATTGCACTCTTTGCCTTACCTATCATTCTGTGCCTTGGAGTGTTTTTGCCACTGTGCTGGCTCCTTTGCTTTGCATGCCATGCTTTGTGGGTTTTAGGCCACTATGGGCTGGATTCAACATGCTTCGCAGAATGATGAATCCCGTGAAAAAGGAAGCGGGGGCGAAGGGGGAGTGGGCCTGTGAAAGGCTGCAGCTGTTCGCACGGCGGCGGTGCGTTGCAGCCGGCTGCAGCCTTTCACACGAATAGGGCCACCATAAAAGGTTGTGCTATTTGCCACGCTACTGCTGGCGAGAATATTCCTAACATTATCGCCGGCAGCGGTGCCACAGCCAACTCCTCCCCCTCCTCCCCCTCCCCGCCCTGATTCCTCCCCTCCAGCTAATTTGCATTATATCGCATGCGATAACGCTTTGAAAAATAACCCCCAAGTTTGCTTCCTTAACCCTCATTCTATACCCTAGGGTTTTGACCATTGTGCTTCCTGCCTTACTATCTCTCACTTTTAGTACTGCTTTGCTCCTCTTTTAGTGCCTCGGCTGTTCATACCACTCTTTTTGCTGGTTTGCTCTGCACCTATGTTTTGTGGTTTTAACGCCAGTGTTCCTGCTGCTCCATGTCCCTCTTGGTGTCTTTGAGTGTTTCTGCCTCTGCCTCCAGCAGTCTTCAAAATTGTTTGCAGCTATGTTCAGCAAACAGCAGGTGGACATCCCGGCCCATTGCTTCAGTGACTGTGCCATTGACTTGATTTCCGGCAAGGTCCCACCTAGAGACAGGGTATACTCGCTCTCTGCCCCTAAAACAGAGGCTATGACCAAATATATTAAAGAAAATTTCGACAGATCCTTCATTCGCCCCTCCTTGTCACCTGCCAGTGCTATATTCTTTTTTGTAGAAAAGAAGGACGGGTCGTTACGTCCCTGTATAAATTATCATGGTCTTAACTCCATTACGAAGAAGAACCACTATCCTCTTCTCTTGATCTCCAAGCTCTTTGATCGCCTTTGGGGAACGCAGATATTTACCAAGTTGGACATTTGGGGGGCTTACAACCTGAATGGAAGACCACCTTTAACACCCCTTCTGCACACTGGGGTAGATTTTCAGAGCCCTGCTCGCCTAAATCCGCCCAAAACCGGGCGGATTTAGGCGAGCAGGGCCCTGCGCGCCGGGAAGCCTATTTTACATAGGCCTCCCGGCGCGCGCAGAGCCCCGGGACTCGCGTAAGTCCCGGGGTTCTCGGAGGGGGGCGTGTCGGGGGGCGGGCCCGGTCGTCGCGGCGTTCCGGGGGCGTGTCGGCAGCGTTTTGGGGGCGGGTACGGGGCGTGGCTACGGCCCGGGGGCGTGGCCGCGCCCTCCGTACCCGCCCCCAGGTCGCGGCCCGGCGCGCAGCAGGCCCGCTGGCGCGCGGGGATTTACGTCTCCCTCCGGGAGCGTAAATCCCCGACAAAGGTAAGGGGGGGGGTGTAGACAGGGCCGGGCGGGTGGGTTAGGTAGGGGAAGGGAGGGGAAGGTGAGGGGAGGGCAAAGGAAAGTTCCCTCCAAGGCCGCTCCGATTTCGGAGCGGCCTTGGAGGGAACGGGGGGAGGCAGCGCGGCTCGGCGCGCGCAGGCTATACAAAATCGATAGCCTTGCGCGCGCCGATCCAGGATTTTAGTGGATACGCGCGGCTCCGCGCGTATCTACTAAAATCCAGCGTACTTTTGCTTGAGTCTGATGCGCAAGCAAAAGTAGGCTGATCGCGCTTCTTTTAAAATCTACCCCACTATGAATACCTGGTGATGCCCTTCGGGTAGTGCACCCCCCCCCCCCCCCCCCCGCAGATTTCCAATTTATGGTCAACAAGATCTTCTGGGTCCTTCTCTACTTCCATGTTGTAGTTTGCTTGGATGATATCCTAATCTTCTCTAAGTTTTTGACTGAGCATCGACATCATGTGAAACAGGCCCTCCAGAGACTCCGTGAGCACCACCTCTAGGCCAAGATAGAGATGTCTACCTTTGAACAGGAAGAACTTCTCTTCTTGGGATATATTATCTCTTGCCAAAGCCTAGGTATGAACCCAGACAAGTTAAAGGCCATACTGAAGTGGCCTCAGCCCGTGGGCCTCAATGCGCCGCAGCATTTCCTGGGGTTTGCAAATTATTATATGCAATTTATTCATGATTACTTTTCCTTGGTGGCTCCGCTCATAGCCCTAACCAAGAAAGGCTCAGATTCCAAAAACTGGACCACAGATGCTATCCAAGCTTTTGAGTGTCTCAAACTGGAGTTCACCCTTGATCTGTATCTATACCACCCAAATACATCCAAGCCATTCATAAGTATTACATTCATTATAAAATTATTTAAAAATAAAGTTGCTTGCCAACTAGATAAAATTCTTGTAATGATTTATAATAAGCTATATACTAATACATCTGGATCATGAATATACTTGAAAATATTCATCAAAGCCAAAATAAATAAGAAAACCATCCTCATAAAACCATAAAAAATACAGAAAACTATATACTAACCATTTGCATGTTAATATGTATTTCTCAATGCAGATGATAAACCATTTCAACAAATATTTCAATAACATGTAGAAAAAGACTAATATGTATATAGGGATCCCAAAAGAAAAGTGGAATGGAAGGTGATAATTATGACTGGATAAATTCAAATAAAGTGGCAAAAGTCTTAAGAAAAAGTTTACAATATGACAAAAATCATTAATCAGCCTATAAAAAAGCAAGTTTGCTTACCGTAAATGGTGTTTTCCATATATAGCAGGATGAATTAGCCATGCTATCTGGGAACATCCTTCCGGGACAGCTGGGCAGAGCTTGACAAAAATGATAGAGCTTTGCTCCGTGTGCGGCTGCGCATCCTTTCCCACGCAGAACCATCTTCTCCTCAGTCTATTCCAAAGCATGTTTGCGAAGCATGAAGTGGAGACTATCCGGGGAGGTAGGCAGGTCAGCATGGCTAATTCAACCTGCTATCTATGGAAAACATCTTGTGGGAACATGGTGCAGTTCCCATGGATGAGTAAGATGTGCAGCGCCCAACCTGGTCCAGAGTAGCAGACAGTCTCTTTACTTGGTCCCTAATTGGAGTATGGATCTGCCCATCACGCATCTGCAGCGGCTTGCTGGTCAAGACAGTAATGGGAAGTGAAAATATGGAGCGAGGACCACGTAGCGACTTTGCAAATGTCCATTATTGAAACCTCACTTAGCTGAGCTACTGATGCTGCCATTGCTCTCACTTGATGGGCCTTTGGTGAACTGGTCAGGGACTCTGAGCTTTTGTTGTAACAGAACTGAATGCACTGTGAAATCCAAGTCGAGAGAGTCCTCTTGGAGACTGGCAGACCTGGGGCATTCAGGTTGAAGGAAACAAATAGTTGTGAGGTTCTAGATTCAGAGTGCGTTCTACGCCTATAATAGGCCAAAGCTCACTTGCAGTCCAGTGTGTAGAGCTGCCTCTCACACTTGTTTCTGTGCGGCTTCAGAAAGAAGGTCGGCAGGGTAATGTTTTAGTTGATGTAGAAAGCCAAAACTACCTTGGATAAGAATGAGGGGTGTTTCCATAAAGTCACCTTGCGTGATGAAATACAAGGTATGGCGAATAGTGAACCAGAGTCTGCAATTCGCTGACTCTTCTTGCAGAGGTCAAGGTGACCAAAAACAGAACTTTCCAAGATAGATATCTCATATGATTACTTTCCAAAGGTTCGAAGGGTGGAAGCATCAGCTGTTCCAGAACTAGGTTGAGATCCCACGGAACAGGTGGTTTGTGAAGCGGTGGTCGCAGTCGTAGATTGACCTTCATGAAGCAGGAGACTAGTCGATGGTTGGACACCGGTAGGCCATTGTAGGGATGATGGTAGGCTGCGATGGCACTGACCTGAACCCTTACCGAAGCAGTCACCATTCCCGCCTGATAAAGAGAATGAAGGTACTCCAAAAGGAGTTCCAGTGAGCAGGAGAAGGGGTCTATGCCCTTGTCGTCGCACCAAGCGGAGTATCTGAGCCACTTGCCTTGATATTTTCGTCTGATAGAAGGTTTTCTGGATGACACCAGCACCTCTTGGATCTCCAAAGGCAAGAGCAGGTGACTTAATACCATCCTTTCAACCTCCAAGCTGAGAGGTGCAGCGAGGAGTGCATGGGGTGAAGCAGGGTGCCCCTGTCCTGAGACAACAGATCTGCCCTGTGGTCGAGGGGAATAGGTGGTTCAATGACGAGACGCACAAGATAGGTGTACCACGGTTGTCTGGGCCAAGCCGGAGCAATCAGGATGAGGTCGGCCATGTCCACTATACATTTCTGTATTGTTCTCAAGATGAGCGGGATCGGGGGGTAAGATAAAGAAGCCCTCCCATCCATGATATGAGAAACGTGTTTTGCGCGAGTCCTCTCTGGCTGGGGTAGACCGAGCAGAACGTCTGCACCTTCCTGTTGTGCTATGTAGCAAAAAGATCTATGTGCGGAAGGCCCTAAGCCTGGAAGAGAGTCTCCGCCACATCCTGGTGAAGCTCCCACTCATGTGGATGGAAGATCCTGCTTAACTTGTCCGCTCTGGAGTTCTCCACCTCGGGTAGGTAGGTTGCATGAAAGATGATGGAGTGCTCCTCTGCCCGTTCTAGGATGCGCACCGCTTCCCTGCACAACATCCAAGAATCAGACCCTCCTTCCTTGTTTATGTAGAACATTGCAACCTGATTGTCTGTGTGGACCATGACAGTTCTCTCTCGTAGGAACTCCTCAAGCATGCGAACGGCATTTCTGATCACTCAGAGCTCTAGGAGGTTTATCTCTTGGAGGCTTTCCCAGCGGGACCAGAGTCCTTATGTTCGTATGTGATCCAAATGGACTCCCCACCCCTTGCTTGAGGCATCTGTGGTGAGGATTAACTGATGAGTCGAGGGGCGAAGCAGGGCCATGACAGAGAGAGCTGTGGAGCATAACTACCAGACCAGGTCCGCTGTCATGCTTCGGGTTAGATGTACTCGCCAGGACAGCAGATGTGAGACCTATGTCCATTGAGATTTGAACCCTCATGGCAGATGCCGAATGTGCAAATGAGTACGTGACACCACATATATGGCTGCTGCCATGTGGCCCAGGATGGTCAAGAGGTGGCGGGCCGAGTTATGAGTAGAGTCTCTCAGCTGTATGGCCAGGGTGCTCAGTGTTTGGGCCCTGCCTGCCAGAAGGAAAACTCTGCCCTGAGTTGTACTTATGTGGGCCCCAATAAACTGCAGGCTCTGCGTTGGTTGGAGACTGGACTTCTCGTAATTGATAATCAAGCCAAGCCCCTCCAGACACTAGATTGTAGTCTGTAGGCTGTTCTGAAGGATGGAAGGTCGTCGTGCCACTTGCAACCAGTCGTCGTGCCACTAGCAACCAGTCGTCGAGGTATGGGAACAACTGGATTTCTTGCTTTCTGAGGTTGGCCACTGCTACCGCTAAGTATCTGGTGAAGACTCTCAGGGCAGACGAGAGACCAAAGGGGAGCACCTTGTACTGGAAGAGGTGTTTGTTGACCTGAAAGCACAGGTATTGCCAGGAGGAACGGGGCATAGGAATGTGAAAGTACGCATCCTTAAGGTCTAGTGAACACATCCAATCGTAGGGCTGTAGGAAGGGAAGGATGGACTTGAGAGATGTCATCTTGAACTTCTCCTTCTTTGGGAATTTGTTAAGAACTCTTAAGTCCAAGATTGGGCAGAGTCCTCCCGATTTCTTGAGGATGAGTAAATATTGGGAGTAGAATCCCTGGTCCGGCTGCGAGCTGGGGACCCACTGGATCGAATGCTGCTGGAGAAGTATGGAGACCTCCTGCTGAAGCCAGCGATGGTTTCCTGAGGTGGACCGATATGGACTCACTCAGTGGGGAAGAGTCGATGTGTTCTTGAAGTGCAGGGAATAGCCCTCTCTGACAATACTGAGTATCCAACAATCGGAGGTGATTGCTTCCCAAGAGGGGTAGAAACGGGAAATCCTCCCTCCTACATGTAGCGTTAAAAGCAGCCCAGGTGCTCTTAAAAGCCCTGCTGGTCTTTGTGTTATTGTTATTCGGGGGTAAGTGCTGTTGCCTTTAGCTTCTATGCCTGCCATGATTCTGTTGTGGCTGCGGTGGCTGAGACCAGGTCTGACAGTAAGGCAGTGGACAGTACGTGGAATACGACCTATATGGTTGTCTTTGGAAGTAGACCTTTCTGTTTGCTGGGTAATACTTTTTAGTCACAGTTTGCTCCGTGGGGAACACCAGCAACAACACAATGTTTTATTCCTTTAATTGGGCCACAGTCTCACGAAGCTTGTCCCCGAAAAGGTTGTGCGGGAGACAGGGAAGGTCAGCCAATTTCTCATGGATGTCCTCTCGATTGGTGCTGACCTGAAGCCATGCCATTCATTGAGTGGCTATGGCTCCTGCTGTGGTATGAGCAGATATATCAAAGGCCTCGTAAATTGTGCGCACCAAATGCCTTAGAACCTCTTCTAGGTTGTGGAATTGTTGTGGCGGGGCTTCCTCCAGAGAAGCAGCAGCAAAGAGCTTAAGTGACTGAAGACATTCATAAAGATATCAGGTGATATAAACTTGGTGTTGCTGGATTTTGGCATTCAGCAACCCCGCCTGGAACACTCATCTGCCAAAGTCATCCAGGTATTTACAGTTGTCTCCTGGAGGGGTGTTCGAATGTAGGCGTAATTTTTTAGCCCTCTTCATGGCCGATTCGACCACTACGGATGCATGTGATGCGTATGGTAGCTGGACTATGCTATGAAATGGAGATTGCCACATCTGGAACTTGAGTTCCATTTTCCGAGATGCCTCTTGACCCAAGCCTTCGTCATGACCGCATCCAGCATCACGTGTGAAGGCAAGGCGGTTGGCTCGGCTGGTGCTTCAATGATCTTTAGTATCCCTAAAACTTCAGCCCAAGGATCTGGCACCTTTTGTGTTTCAATGTTGAGTAAGGAGCCCACCTTCCCCACAAATTTTGAATAGGAGAGGTCCTCCGGAGGGGAGACTGGTTCAGGTTGCTCCTCCAGTGGGTCAGTTAGGTACCCCATTGAGGAACCTGGTGATGTAGGGGGTAAGAGGGAGTGAGAGGGAGTGTCCCAGAGCCGGGCTGCTAGTTCAGGGGTCAGGACTGATGTCCTCTTGCGGAGGCAAAGGAGGTCTGCCCTGGGGGGAGTCCTCACATGGAATAGGGTGGAACTTGCTGCTCCCCTGATGCTCCACGGAGGAGAGGAATTGGGTCAGGATCTTAGAAAGTTGTGACATCACCAGAGAAGCCAAGGTCCCTCAACCAGGACAAGGTGACGAGACCCCTGCCGGTGGATTCCTTGTTGGTGGTGCTGCCAGGAGGATGTCTGAGTCAGGGACTTGGGGCCGGGTCTTCACCCATTCTGTTGAAACAGACCCCTTGTGCCACTTTTGGAAGGGCTCCTGCAAATGTCCCGCTGATCTCTTCTGCCTGGAGACTGACGACAAATCACAGAAAACACGATCCGAGGAGCAAGAGGAGCCCATGGATCCACAGTCAGATGCCAGCTCATTGTCCAAGAAAACGAGATCATCTAAGTCAGGGATGATGGCCCTATGAGGCTCCCCAGCTGGGGCTGGATCCTAGGAGGACTTTGGATCTGTCATCTGTAGGTGCTTTTTGCGTCAAGCTGCACGACACAGCATAGGCCTGCATTGGTGTTCGTGCCAATGGGCCATCCCGAGTCAATCCCAGTGTTTTTCGGCGATGGTGCATCGGTGCATTGAGCGCCAAATCCTCCTTGTGCTTCAATTTCGACACATGCATCAACAGCGCTTCACACGCATGGTGCTTCACGGTGAGTGGTATGATGGCACGGTGCAACGCATCGGACGGCTGCATCGGGGCTTCGACTCCAGACGATGCAGAGTGCCTTGGTGGATGCATCGGTACATCACCCGACGCTTTCCATGCCTGGATGGTCTGGGGGTGCTGAGAAGTGGAGGGCTGGCCCACCTGGCCCCGCTTTTTATCCGGTGATCCCACAGAGGAGGCCCTTTTGGACTTCTTAGGGCAGTCCAGATAGGGTCCTGGAGAGGAGTGAGCCGACAGGCGCTCCAAGCTGAGGCCATAAGACCCCCGAGTTACTTTATCGTAGTCGGGCAATCTTGGTGGCACGTTGGCGCTGGGCCTGGGGGGACATATGGCTGCAGTCCCGACATGCTGCCTGATTGTGGTCTGAGCCAAGGCACAAATAACAGTAGTTCTGCCTGTCGGTAGCAAACATTATCTTGTTGCACTGGCAGAATTTAAAGCCAGGCGGTCTCGGTGGCATGTTTTGGTTCCTTTTTTTTTTTTTTTATCGAATACGGTACTCTCTGAGGACAGAAAAGCTCCGCGTGCAGCCAGCGCTGAAAGAACAGACTGAGGAGAAAATGGCGCCGCGTGGGAAAGGATGAGCAGCCGCACACAGAGCAAAGCTCTGTCAACTTTGTCAAGCTCCACCTAGCCGTCCCAGAGGGACATTCCCAGACAGCATGGCTAATTCAGCCTGCTTATCTGCGGGAAAAAGTCTGAAAATTCAATAGACAAATTAAGGTAATTCAGAGTAACTGTGTGTAAATTATATATCCACTCTTGTTCATTTTTAAGTAGCAAGAGATCTCACTTTTCATTGTGTCACATTAAATTGAAGAGCTCAATCTCCAAGAACTTCAATTCTGTAAATAAATGGGAATATTTAGCACAATGTTCAACAAATGATGCATCTATTTTCCTAGTGTTAATAGACAATTTATGTTAGTACATATAAACTCTGATTGGACATGTTGATCTATAATGTTTTAACCGAGGGATTATACATTTTGGAAAATGGCCAAATAATAAGATACAACACCTAAAACGTATTACAATTTGAAATAACATTTTGCATTAAAACAAAGCCATTCAGAGTAACATAAGATTTACCATTATTTATTTATTTATTTATTTGAAACTTTTATATACCGAGGTTTAGCGCATGCCTTCACCCCGGTTTACATTGAAACGAAACAATGATACATAGAACAAGTAGTGAAACAAAAGTATATGCATATAACAGGTCATGGAGCAGGTTGTAACAGGAAATAACTAAAATAGTTTAAGCCAAATAACGAAAATGAATATAGATGGAGCAATTATCACACGGAAAACGACCACTTAATCAATTTTATGTGATTCTACTCAATGATTGTGTACAAGATGGAAGCGCTGAATGGACTCGACAATAACGCCAATTATATCCTCATATAAAACAAAATGGGGGGACTCCAGAAAAACTTCATGGAATTGTAAATCAAGCCAGTGATGAAGATGACCTTCTTTACGATATTAGCATTGTCACAGAGCACAAGCTGTCTATGGCTGGCTGGAGGACAGAATACAGCTGGGGACTCCAGTTTTCTCTCTTGCACAACTTTATTCTTCATATAACAAACAGAATTTAAACTGCTTACCTTGCAATACGTCAGCAAAACGCTTTCAGTAGGTCAGTTTTGTTATAAGGATCTGCCTTCTCCTTCTCCCCAGGGCCTGTCTTGTTTTACCAGCTTCTACTGGCATCTTGACCCCTCTGGGCTGGATTCCCAGGAACTCCATTTTCTCACCAGTTCTAGCGGGCCACTTTTCCCCAACCAGGTCTGGCTTCTTCTCCATCTGCTGGACCTCTGGGCTCCAGACCTCTACCACCACCTCAGTATTAACCTCTTGTTCTGGCTTTATCCCCTTGGGTTCCTGGGTCCCACCACCCTCAATGAATTGGATAGCCATACTAGAAGAGTTCTGCTCTTCTATTCGCAACAGTGCGTAGGACTCCTGTTCTTCTGGATTTTGCTCTAATATCTGTTCCAGCAGAGTGGTCTCTGGACTCTCTCCATAGTAGGTCCAAGCTCCATGGGCATTCTTTTCTTTCTTGTTTACGATTGTTGTTGATGGGGAAGTGAGTTTTGCTTAGCCTCAGCTGCTTGCACTTCCCATACACTGCTGGCACTATGTCCAAGCTGGGGAATATCCCTATGGGCCCCAGGCCTTTTGGAACTCTCCAGACTGAAGTTGACCCCTTTGGCTTCTCCAACGTGGCCGGGCTGGACTCCCTTTCAAGCCCTTTGGTACTTCCCGCCCCACTGGGCAGTCTGCGTTGCCCTCCCCAGGCTCTTTTCAGTATTTGAGCACACTACAGGGCCTTCCTCAGGAACTCAAGCCTCCCTGCAGCACCCCACTTAGGCTTTTCCCTGCTGCCTTCCTCCACTTTCATGCCCTCCAGGGTTTCTGGGGCACGTTGTCCCAGTTCGCTCACTAGCGAACTTGGCGACTTACTTTAGGTCCATCTCCCATTGTGTCACCTCTGTGGCTATCTCCTGAAGTGTCGTCTAACTGCTGCCACTTAAATCTGCCTTTCTTTCTCTGTGTATCCATGGCCTCTGAGAGTGGTTTTGCTGTCCCTACTGACTTGACTGGCCTTTCCATCTGCCAGATCTCCAGTTTCTGGTTCTCCCTTTCAGGTGGCTCTGGGAGCTGGAGAACTTCTGGGACATCATACTTCAGTACTGTGCACCTCTCCAAAGCCCTCCAGCTCCTCTTCCTTCTCTTCCCCAGGAAATAAACCCTTGCATGCATCTCTCCAGGGATAGGCAAATAAAAAAAACCTGCTGGCCTCTCCCACCCTTACTCACTGCTTGACTCCTGATTATACAGGTGGGGACAGCCCCCTTGGACCAATGCTGGGTGTGTATTTGTGAGTGATAGGCCCCAGGAAAAGAAAACCTCTACAGAGTTTTTATTCTCTCTGCACACTTTACACCAATGTTTCTCTGTGCGCTGCTTAGAGCAAACACTTTCTTAAAATATCTCTCTTCCTTCAGTGTGCTTTTGCACTAGTGTCTCTCTGTGCAGTGCTTAGAGAAAACATTTTTTCAAAAAATTCTCTCTTCCTTCTGTGAAGCAGAGTTCCTGCCAGTGCAAACACTGTTTACAATGCTGCCAGTGCAGACACTTTCTACAAACTCTTCTTTTTTCAGACACTTCTAGGAGGCTTGGACTTCTGCCTGTGCAGTAACTTAGTGCAGAAAATCCCCAATCTCACACCATATGTCATAGAGCATGAGCGGTCTATGGCTAGCTGGAGGACAGAATTCAGTCTGGACTCCAGTTTTCTCTCTTGCGCAACTTTATTCTTCATATAACAAACAGAATTTAAACTGCTTTCTATGTAGTACGCCAGCAAAACACTTTCAGTAGGTCAGTTATTTTATAAGGAGCTGCCTCCTCCTTCTCCCCTGGGCCTGTCTTGTTCTCCTCCGAGTCTACACTTTATTCCTGCTCAGAGGAGGGGCCCTGTACCCAGAATGCCCTGCCTTAAGGTGGACCGGGCTGAGACTGCTAGAACCGGTCTATTAGGGTGTTTTGAGGGCACTCTGTCACGAGCATGAGTCAAAAAGGAACTGTGCAAGCAATCCTAGACTCATTGGTCTTCTTTTTTTGTTGTAATAATACATTTTGTTTAGAAAATCAAGCTATTTTCAAGGTCATATTTGTGCACATTGATGAATATCCCCATTTTAAACAATATGAGGACATGACTTTTTCTTGATTTAAATTCTGAATCTATGGACTGCAAGTGACATAATCACAAGAATTGTCCAACGCTAAATTTTGTCTAAGAAAGCCTGGATAGCAACTGTCAAATCTCTACTCCATTTTACGAACAGATTTTTGAAAGATGGAAAAAACTGATTTGAAAAAAATCTGAACTTGCTGAAAATCTGAGGTTATCATCATATCTCTTTAGCCCAAGTATTTTTTAATAATATCTAATGCATTATCTTGTAGGATCTTTGTGTTAAGTGCTTCGATGTGCAATGTCACCAAAACAAATAGTTTTGCTTTCATTATTGTGGAAAATTCTGTAAGTTAAAATTAACCACAGGAGTTTGCAAAACAGCACAGCGAACGATTATTGCCTCCATAATGTACTCATTATGGTGCTGAACCTCTCTTAGAGCGCTTTTGCAGTTGGGCAAGTAACAAGTTTTAGTAGATAAATAAATTACAGGAAATCTAATAAACTCATAAAAGAAGACATGAAATGTTCAGCCAATCCATGCATTTTATGAACTTTTTTGTGCAAAATGCATCCCTGAAGCAAGCTATTCTCATTATATTTTCTTTTTCTTTTTTTTTTTTGTCATGTATGTATTTATATATAGACAATCATTGAGTGAAACCACATCAAACAGATTAAGTGGTCATTTTCTGTTTGGTAATTGTACCATTTTATGAGTGTTAAATCTTTTGTTATCCTGAATGGCTTTGTTGTAATTCAAACATTTGTTTAAAATTTACATTCCGACTTTTCCAGCCATTATAGGTAGAAACCAGATTATGATACAATTAATGCAAAGCAATTCATAAAAACAAAACAAAAAAAAGATAATTAAATTAAAGACACATAAAAATATAAAATACAGGAAAACATCCTAATTTATAATTACATCATCATTCTCACACACACATATTTAGTAAAATTAAGCATTTGTAACTTTACAACCAGATCCTCCACCTGAGATTTACTAACCATCCTAACTCAAGCTATCTTCAATGAGAACAAGACCCATTTGAAAATCAGAAGAAACTACAAGACGCTGCCGACTCCTCCCGCAGCAGGAAACCGCTGAACGCCGCCAGCTGTTCCATCCACCCGGGCCCCTTAGGCGTGCATGAATCCGTCAAGCCTCTTAAAAGGACTGCGGCAGGAAAGTCCCCGTGGCCTGTGCTGATGACATCATCTCATCGCCCTTTATAAGGGCAGCTCCCCTGAAGCACTTTGCCTCAGCAACAGGTCCAACTACCTTGTGTAATGCATTTTGCTACTCTGCCTGTTCCAGTCCTCATCTACCCAGCTTGTTCCAGTCTTCGTCAGCCCAGCTTGTTCCAGTTCTTGCCTGCCCAGCTTGTCCCTGCCACGACTTCAGTCTGTCTCTGCCTATCCGCCCTTCTTCCTTCCTCGGCCAGATACCTGGTTTGTCCTTCACCTGGACTCTGGATATGCCTACTCGCTGCCTGCCTTTGACTCTTGCCTGGACCCTTGACTTGCCTGATTACCACCTACCCATGACCCTAGCCCGGCCTTGGATTACATCTTTAGTCTACAGCAGAGACCTCACCTAAGTCCTGCTGGCCCAGGCACCCAAAGGTTCAACCAGAGGGGAAAGTGGGCTGGTAAAGGTGTGAGCTCCTCACCAGTCTGCTCCACCTGGGTCCACCTGCTGACGGTGAGAACCTGCAGGGCTCCTCCTTGCAGGCAGAACCAATCTCACCTCAGCCCAAGGGTCCACAGACACAACAGATGCTGAGGCCATGGACTCGGTGAACTTGACCTCCCTCCAAGCCATCCCTGGTATAGCCCACAAGCTGTAGAACTAATAGAGTGCCTTGAAGTTTCTGGCCACAGCTATAGACCATCTCACCACTCAATTGGATGCCTTGACTATGCCTGCTGCACCGCCTCCACCCACACTGGTGCCACCACCTCCTTCAGCACCTAGACGGCCAATCCCTCAGCTGCCAACTCCATCCCGGTATGCTGGGGATCCCATAAAGTGTCAGGGATTCCTCAACCAGTTCAGAATGCTACTTTAAGCTACAGGCTACACTGTTCCCTGACAACCAATATTCTGTCACTCTTGGATGGCACAGCACTGGCCTGGGCCTTTCCCCTCTGGGAAAGAGGGGATCCGGTTCTGCTTGACCTCCAGCGGTTCATGGAACAATTTCACTTTGTCTTCAAGGAGCCAGGTTGTGCAGCTGCAATGGCCTCTGATCTACTTCATCTTCACCAGGGTTCCCGAACATCGGGCGAGAATGTTGTGGAATATAGGACGTTGGCCTCAGAACTGAACTAGCAAGAGAACAGTCTGGTCACCATTTTTCTGGAAGGCCTCTCTGGGAAAATTAAGGATGAACTCACCACCTGGGAGCTCCCCGCATCCCTGGAGGCCCTCAATGCCATAACTGGCAAGACTGATCAATGCTTGCAACTAAGAGTCCGAGAGACTCGTCTGGCATGAAGAAGAGTTTCCTTGGCACCCAGCGCCTGCTCTAGCTTGCGGCTACCACACATTTGGTCTCTCCTCCCCCTCCCAAGGAACTGAAGCAGCTAGGCTGCTGCCGCCTAGCACCCAAAGAAAGGCTCTGACATAGGCAACAGGGCCTTTGTCTCTACTGTGTGGCCCAATGTCCCAAGAGGTCGGGAAACTTAAATGCTCCCCAACTCTTCTTACCGGCCACTCTGGAACTGGGCTCCACACAATTCTCCATCCAGGATTTTGTGGACTCCAACTTCAGGGGAAACTTTATTTTGCAGAACCTGGTTAATCAGCTCCAAATATCCACTGTCCAGACGACTCCTCCGCTAGTAATTTCGTCTATCTATGGGGATCCGCTCCCAAGCCAGGTCACCCAGGCCACGGTGCTTCTGACCTTACACACTGGCCTCTTACACTTAGAGAAAATCAACTTCTAAGTGATCTCCAAGTCGTTAATGCCATCATACTGGGTCTGCCATGACTCCAACAACATCAACCTCACTTTAATTGGTCCACCTTGGAACTCATCCTCTAGGACCACTGATGAACAGACTCCTGCTTGGTATTCATCGTATCTTCTTGCCCGGTGACCATGGTTTCCACATTCCCAGGGGTTCCTCCTCAATATGTGGACTACAAAGATGTCTTTTCAAAGAAAAGTACCAAGACCTTGCCTCCACATCGCACGTATGACTGCAGCATAGAGCTCATTCCTGCAGCTACACCCCCGCAGGGCCAGATTTACCCCCATCTCCTCCAGAGACCCATGCCATGTCGGCCTACATCTAAGAGCATCTGGCCTGTGGATTCATTCAGTCCTCCTCTTCTCCAGTGGGAACTGATTTCTTCTTTGTCACAAAGAAGGACGGATCTCTCAGGTCATGCATAGACGATCAGGGCTTGACTGCTATTACCAAGAAAGATTATTACTCTCTGCCTTTAATAACCAAAGTCTTTGGTCGCCTTCAGGGAGCTAAGATATTCTTCAAACTGGACCACAGGGATGCTTACAACCTCATCTGCATTAAGGCTAGTGATGAATGGAAGACCACTTTTAACACCCGCAATGGGGATTACGAGTATTTGGTCATGCCCTTTGGGCTTTGCAGACCCCAGCAGTCTTCCAGAAATTGGTCAACGAGATCTTTCGCAACCTACTATATACTTGCATGGCCATATATCTGGATGACATATTGATTTTCTCCCAGACCTTGAACTCCCATTGTAGAGAGGTTCGCACCATCCTGCAGCGCCTTCAGGAGAATAACTTCGACGCCAAACTGGAGAAATATCTCTTTGAGCAAGAGGAACTCCCATTCCTTGGGTACATAGTCTCATGAGACAGATTAGGTGTCATAATCAAAAAAGCAAACAGAATGTTAGTAATTATTAGGAAGGGAATGGCAAATAAAATGATGGATATCATAATGCCTCTGTATCGCTCCATGGTGAAACCGTATCTTGAATACTGTGTGCAATTCTGGTCGCCGCATCTCAAAAAAAGATATAGTTGCACTGCAGAAAGTACAGAGAAGGGTGACCAAAATGATAAGGGGCATGGAACAGCTGCCCTATGAGGAAAGGCTAAGGAAGTTAAGGCTGTTCAGTTTGGAGAAGAGACGACTGAGAGGGGATATGATAGAGGTCTACAAAATCATGAAAGGACTTGACCAAGTTAATGTAAATTGGTTATTTACTCTCTCAGACTAGGGGCACTCCATGAAGTTAGCAAATAGCTAATTTAAAACCGAAGAAAATTATTTTTCCCTCAGAGCATAGTTAAGCTCTGGAATTGATTGCCAGAGGATGTGTTTACAGGAGTTAATATAACTGGTTTAAAAAAGGTTTAGATAAGTTCCTAGAGGAAAAATCCATAAACTGCTATTAATTAATAAGCAACAGTAGCCTGAGATTTATTTAATGTTTGGGTACTTGCCAGGTACTTGTGACTTGGACTGGCCACTGTTGGAAACAGGATACTGGGCTTGTTGGACCCTTGGTCTGACCCTGTATGGCATATCTTATGTTCTTATGTTATGTTCTTATGTTCTAATCAGTAAAAGTAAAAGTCATCATGGACTGGCCTCACCCAGTAGGGCTCCAAGCCTTACCAAGGTTCCTGAGGTTTGCTAATTATTACCGTCAGTTTATCCCTGATTAATCTACCTTGGCGGCCCTCCCTTACCTCTCTCACCCACTTGGGCACCAATATCAAGGACTGGCCACCAGAGGCCACTGTGGCCTTCCAGAAGCTAAAGGATGCCTTCCCTACCCAGACCCCCACATGGCCCTTCATTTTGGAGGTAGATGCCTCTACCCTAGGGGTAGGGGCTGTCCTCAGCCAACACAGTTCTGAAGGTACCCTTCATCTGTGTTTCTTCTTCTCCAAGAAGTTTCCCCCAGCCAAATGCAACTAAGGTATTGGAGACCGAGAGCTCTTAGCAGTCAAACTGGCCCTAGAAGAATGGCATCTTCTCAAGAGGGTTCAACATCAAATCACCATAATACACAGACCACAAGAACCTCGAATACCTACATCTAGCTCAATAACTCAACCCCAGACAGGCCCACTGCCACTGATCTCTCTTCTTTGCCTGCTTTGATTTTGAGTTGCGATACCACTCCACACTCAAAAACCAATGAGCAGATGCCCTCTCCCAAGTCTTTCAGACCGAGGATGTCCCAGAAACTCCAAGACACATCGTTGATCCCGCCAAGGTAGTCCTGGCCACAGCAGTATCCGACCCTCCAGGGAAGACAGTAGTACCATCCAGATTGCACAAGAAAGTGTTAAAATGGGCCCATGACTCCCATGTAGCAGGACAACCTGGACGGGCACAGACTTTCAAATTGCCTCTACAGCACTATTGGTGGCCCCAAATAAAACAAGATGTTAAAGCCTATATCGACTCATGCCCCACCTATGCACAGCAAAAAGCATTGCATAGCCCACCCTGGGGGCTGTTACAACCATTGCCAGCCCTCAGAGAACCCTGGACCCACGGACTTTATTGTGGACCTTCCCATCTCTAATGGCACCACCATGATATGGATGGAAATCAATCGCTTCTCTAAGATGGTGCACTTTGTCCCATTTCCCAGCCTTCCTTCTGCAACAGAACAGAACTGGCAAATCTCTTCACTCTGCACATTTTCCACCTGCATGGCTTACCGAAACACATCCTGTTGGACAGGATTTACTGTCGGTACTGGCGATCCTTCTGAAGAAATTTGGCATCATTGCCTATCACCCACAGGGCAATGAACAAGTGGAACATTTTAATCAGAAACTTAAAACATTCCTTTGCTCCTATGTGAACAAGCACCAGGATAACTGGTCCGCCCTCTTGCCCTGGGCCAAATTCTCTCATAACAACCAAAATCATGCAGCTACTGGCTCTTCTCCCTTCCAACTTGTTTATGGGAAACAACCTCACCTACCGTTGCCCCTGTCTCAGTCCTTCAACTTTCGGCACAAGAACTAAATGACCTGTGGGATCAAACCAATCATCTAATTGAAAAGGCCACCATGCAAGCCATAAAACTGCTGACACTCAGAGGAGGCCAGCTCCTCAATTCAAGATGAGGGATAAAGTCTGGCTAAGCACCATACATTTACGCCTGCCACTTCTCTCATTACAATTAGCACCACGCTTCATTGGACCATTCCCAGTGTTACGACAAATTGGTCCTGTCACATACCAGCTGAGACTACCATCTACTTTAAAAATTCACATCTCTCATGTTTCACTGCTCAAACCATTAGTACTTTCCTGGCCTTCCTGAACGCCGCCTGAGCCCCCAGATGTTGCTACTGAAGGACCTAGTATATGAAATCCAAGAGATCCTGCCGAAGAGGCAAAACAATTGAGTATCTGATCTCCTGGAAGGACTATGGCCCAGAAGAAAACTCATGGGAGCCATCATCCAACATACTGGACCCAAATCTCCTGATGGACTTCCACCAATGGTACTCAAAGAAACCCAAACCCAAAGCCTCAGGGAGGGGGCTTAAGAGGGCAATTACTGTTAAGTTTAACAGCTCACAGGGACAGCCCACTAACTGTTGCTCTTACCTGCGTGGCCAGCACGCTTCAGCTAGCCGCTGTCCCCAGTGCAGCATGTCGCCGCCAACTTCTCTCACAGCAGGAAGCCACTGAATGCCACCAGCTCCTGCATCCACCCATGCCCCTTAAGCATGCGTGCGCTCAACGTAGAGTCTCTTAAAATGACTGCAGAGGGAAAGCCTCCATGATCCCTGCTGATGACATTATCTCATCACTCTATGTAAGGGCAGCTCCCCTGATGCACTTTGCCTCAGCAACAGGGCCAGTTACCGTGCATAGTGTGAGTTGCTACTCTGCCTGTTCCAGTCCTCGCCTGCCCAGCTTGTTCCAGTCTTCGTCTGCCCAACTTGTCTCTGCCTCATCTCCCAGTCTGTTCTGCCCATCCGCCCCTCTTCCTTCCTTCCATGGTTTGACCCTCGCCTGGACTTTGGATATGCCTACTCGCTGTCTGCCTTTGACTCTTGCCCAGACCTTCAACACATCTGTTTGCCACCTGCCCCCAACTCTAGCTCAGCCTTGGATTACATCTTCAGTCTACAACAGAGACCCTTGCCTAAGTCCTGCCAGCATCGTCATCCAAAGGCTGAGCCCGAGGGGAACGTTGACTGGTAAAGGTGAAGCTCCTGACCGGTCTCTGCTCCACCTGCTGACAGTGAGAACTTGCAGGGCTCTTTCTTGCAAGTAGAGCCAATCTCACCTCAGCCCAAGCCAGACACTTCACCAACATAACCAATGGAATAGTATTATTCCACTATGCAAAACACCAATGGCCTGCTTTATAAAATATTTTTCTCTATTGGTCGCAACACGGAAGAAAACTCTTCACCAGTCTTTTCCAAAAGGATGTGACTTGTCTTTCAATCATTTTTACAGAGCAATTGCTTAAAAAGTCACACTCTGCTTTCTAGTAAAATAAAAATGTTTAGCTGCAGGTTTAAAATATACCCAATGGGCGATAAGTGAATTTTAGGTACAAAACATCAGCTTCATAATTGTGTAACCTTCAGTGGTAATGATATCAAACCTCTTTCAGTGTTTGAAACATTAAACAGCATAACACTACAGAGGCATGCGGTCTGTTCTAAATCTAGGGCGATTTATTAAATAATGTGTAAAATCGCTATATCATTAAGTCACATAATGGATGGTAGACAAGCGCTTTAACAAATTCCAAAGCTACAGTTTATGTTCCAATACCACACGCCATAACCTTGCTCCTATTTTGTCCTATATGGAGTCTCAGTGAAATGCCATGCAGCATGTACGTAACTGTACTTAAAAAGATATGACGACTACGGTAAAATGGCAGAACAATACTAAACTGCATGAATAAAAACAAATGAAACATGCTTCAATGCATTGGGTGTGAGGTGGGGGGAATACATTACAGATACATAGCTATAGATTTATATGATGTTCCGGAGTAGACTTTTTAACTCAAGCTGGAGAATGAATAACATCAACTGTTGATCCTTTCTTATGCCTCCTTGCTGTGGAACGCAGCCAGCGATCTCTTTAACCTCACTCGGTGCTGGTGCACGACCCCCGGGATGCGCTCAGCTCAGCTGTAGAAAGACCCGCACCAGCAGACGGGGCAAGTCCCCGCGATCTGTCGCTGTCAGTGCGAGGCAGTTCCCTCCGCTACGCGGTGCCCTCCAAGCTCTTGCGTCAGTGTGGCGGCGGCTTCTACTACCGCTGCTTCATCGTGCATGGCAAGAACCGAACAAACGGAGTGCCCAAGGCTGCCAGAGGCAGACCGCAGGCTCCCCGCCGCCGCTACAGTAAACACCGCAGCTTACAGACGGGAGGAGCGCCCAGACAGTAGCACGGAGGGGGAAGGAGGGGGGGCAACTAGAGTTCAAAGACTCACCCAAACCATCACAAAGACCTGGAAGCGAGACTGCGACGGCGGGCGCTCTTCTTCGTCTCGCAAGGCCCTCCTTCTCGCCCTCTCTTTTTCCCTGCGGCAGACGCAGGATGTTCTCACCGTCGCGACCCCGAGATGGCTGAACAAAAGGAACCTGCGGCCGCGGTTCCCCGCCAGCGCCGCTACCATTGGACGGGAGTCGGGAGGGGCGGAGCCAAGGCGTAGAAGTACAGTATTCCCCTCCGGCAGTCACCATGGTAACAGTGTCCAGGCGAGCAACTGTGGCCGGGACTAGAATGGTAATTGCACACGCCGGCTCTTTTACTGTAGCTGTCAAAAAAAAAAAATCTGATCACATTCCCAGTGCATACACATTCTCTCATATCAACTGCACATAGAAAATATATATGAAGAAGTCATAGAGAAATAATCGAGCTTTGATAGAATGGCAGACCAGGTTTTCAAAATCTTTTTTGATTTTTGTTTTCTTTTTTCTTGGTTAGGTGTATACTTTACCGGGAAAAGAGGAGTTTTGGTCGGAAATGAGGAGCTGTTAAGTTACATGTCTATATTTTCTGCTTTACCCTCACCTCCAAGTTAATAGCCTCCTTTAAAGGCTGTTAAACCGAGTCTTCTATTTTTTATCATTTAGTTCTGTTGCCATGGATGACAAGACCTTATTACTAAAAAAAAAAAAAAAAAAAAAGCAAAATGCATGGTAGCAAATTTAATCAAATCAATGCTTTGATTAAAAAGACAAGTTATTATGAAATAAAATGAAAAATTGGGTGATCTTT
Organism: Rhinatrema bivittatum; assembly: GCF_901001135.1. Taxonomy (NCBI): domain Eukaryota; kingdom Metazoa; phylum Chordata; class Amphibia; order Gymnophiona; family Rhinatrematidae; genus Rhinatrema; species Rhinatrema bivittatum. The sequence goes on along the minus strand of NC_042615.1, from coordinate 684,213,644 downwards.
TACAGGTAGCTTTAAAAGTGACAGCATTAGCTCTTAAAAATATAAAAGATAAGCATAATTATCTCTTTGTGCTTTCAGACCCATGATAGCCTGTTTCAGCTTCACTCGTTGCTGTTCTTAACAAGAGGGAGATGTCTATGAGGCCAAAAGAAAAATGGTTTTCCCCCTTTTCCTATACCACTACCTTCTGTACCCTAGACATTTCAATGCATTCATTTGGGTTAGGGACACACATCTGTGACTCCCTTCAGAACTCAAGTAATTCCTGAAACCATCCATAATAGTATAAATGAGGAACATTGCAAAAACTGTCCTGGGTAAGAAGAGAAGTCATAGGAGCAGGCAGTGGCTGGAATACATCCTTGCAGTATGAACAGCAATAACAATCAAACTGTCCTTCACTGTGTTACTGTGCATTACTGTGTGCCACTGTGCAGAAACATCTGACCTCCTCCTCCTCAAGGACTAGCAGCATAGACCTAGTGGCAGTGCTGCACCCTGCAGTAGATCTGGGTTTGACTCCCAGACCTGACTTCTCATCTGGCCAACAGGAGATGGGGATAGTGTAGATGTAACATTAACAACCCCCAGGAGAAAGTAATCCCAGTTATTCCACAACAGTAACATTTACAGATAGTATTCAGGGTACTCGTATAGTGGGAGCTGCAATCTGTGGACCTCTAGGAAAGAATGTCATTGTGATGATTGGGCTATAGAGGGCACAGGGTGAGAGAATTAAAATGTAGCCCTAATTAGGGAAGTGTGTTTCCCAGGCCTATCAAATAAAGCCCAGCTCTGTCCTGCGATCTATATTTTTAAAAACTGATAAATCCCCCCCCCCCCCCCCCCCCCCCGGTCAGAACCCATGGATAAGGAATTGTATTAGGTACCCTAGAAAATCTTACAGCCTCCTCCCACCCACCCCCCCACCCCCCGACACACACACACAATCCCACACCCTTTATAGACACAAGCAATTAAATTATGCATTTATAACAAATTGAAATTGTACATGAAAAAGAACATTCAAGGTCTGGATAAGTTCCTAGAGGATAAATCCATAAACTGCTATGAAAGTAATTAATAAACAATAGTAGCTTGTGATCTGTCTAATGTTTGGGTACTTGCCAGGTACTTGTGACCTGGATTGGCCACTGTTGGAAACAGAATACTGGGCTTGAGGGACCCTTGGTCTGACTCAGAATGGCATTTCTTTTTGTTTTTACAGAAACTTTTTTATTGAGAAGACATGCAACTCATAAGCAGAACATTATCATACAAAATAAAAGGCGGAAGCCAGAGACAGAGAATAGGCAATACAGAAATGAAAACAACAACCATGTCCCTTCCCATTGCCCTGCCATAATAGACCGCATGTAAATCTCTGTTTTGTAATGAAAAAGCTCACTCAACCCCAGGTTTACTAAACAGTCTCCTGACTGTCCAGCCATGCATACCTCCATCCAACTCTTCCAACCCAAACAACCCAATCCCCTCAGTCATCCATACCTTATCCCCCCCCATCCCTGGGAGACCAACGAGCCTTCGCCCAGCACCCAAGCATATAGTATTAAGAGATAAGATGGGAGCTGCAGACACGCAGTGCAGTCCCCAAAGTGCCCTTCCTCCCAACCTATTGGGGCATATATATATACATTGAAGGCCAGAGCTCAGTAGCAGCACTGACTATAACCAGTTCACCCGATAGCCGGTCGCCAGTAGGCTAGTTTGTATGTCTGCAGGTAAGAGATCGTAACATTTGGACCAGCTTTCACAGTAATGCTTATCAGATTTCCTGCCGCTCCTTACACTGTCCATCCACTCCATTTGCATGATAGTTGCTAGCCGTCGATGCCAGGCTGTTACTTGAGGTAATGCAAGAGGATCAATCCAGATTGACAAGATCTCCCGGTAGGCTAAGAGAGTGGCAAGTCTTCCAAAACGGTCATGGGAGGCGGGACATGGTATCAAGATCTCTTTCAGACCTGACATAAGAAGTCTGCCAGACTTCAGGAGCTGACGGCTGATGCATTTCCCAATGAATTCCAATACTATAGACCAGAAGGTCGCAAGGTGTGAGCAAGCAAAAAGCCAATGAATCATAGTCTAGGGCTCTTGCGCACATTTGATACAAAGCGGCGATGACAAATGGCCCATTTTTTAATCGACGTACATCGTCGCAGATGGTGTGGTGCAAGATCCGGAATGTGACAGTGCAGAGTCTTAAAACAGAGTTGTAAGTAGGATTTTGTAATCAGCTCCGTCCATACTTCCGACCAGTAAATAGTAAGATCACCTATGGGATCCGCTGTAGCAAATTGCTTACTCAAGGCGCTCCAGCCCTTTATAGAGTTGCGAGAGTATGTGGTGTCTAATATGTATTGGGCAAAAGAAGATTCTCGTTGAAACACGTTCCGTGTCCTGTGAAATGAGTGGAGATAATGTCGTACTTGCAAATATGCAAAAAATTGTTTGGGTGGTATTAGTATGGCATTTCTTATGTTCTTATATTCTTACAGTCTTCTGAGGCAAAATTATAAATGACAACATGGAACATGCCAACCGGAAAAGTCTGCAAAAATACTTGGAGCTCCTATGGAATTAGACTTTTTGTAATGCGTATTGGATGTCAGCTTAGCCCTCAGAAAGCCATGAACAAACAGAATTACCATTACAATATAGTAATCCTCCCATACTAAAACAACCCTAACAACCTTAACTATGAAAAGGAAATACCTCACATATTACACCAGGCCCTAGAACACCAATAAAAGCTCTTAATAGAAACCAGGCTGCTATAAATCCCTACACAGAAATTGCATACTAGCAAAATACCTCACCTTGGTCACATATGCAGAACACAGAGAGATCCTGACCAAATACAGAATAAAGAGATCATAAAGTAATAACAGAAATGTGCTGAGAGGAACTAAACTGGAACCCACAACAAGCCAGCCTCTATATACAGAGCAACAATGAAAAAATAGAAACATTATCATTCTTCATAAAACATTAAATAAAATCAAGAAATATAAAACATTAATTATAATTGTAAAGTCATATTCATAAAAAGAATATTTCAAACCAGCTAATGAATAGAATATCTAAAATTTCCCAAACATCAAAAAAATATTTAAAAAATCTGATGAATAAAAAATCCAATTAAAAAATGTTCTATTCCCCCCCCCCCCAAAAAAAATTATATTTCAAAAGAGCAGAATCATCAAATTACACATAATAATTACAACTAATAAGAATTTAAAAATCTGCTCTCCATACCTGGGATCTGATTTCCAGTCACCCTGAGATTGTCGTGGACTAGGGGATGTAGGGCCGCACAAATGTTATCTTCTCTGTCACACACATGCACAATAACATATTCATTCTCTCACACACTCCCTTTCTCTAACATACACAGGCTGCCTCTTCCTCATCCTCACAGATACATTAAAAGGCTGATAAAATAAAATATGCAGGAAAACAGACACTCAGTGTTGAGTGCCTACTTTGCTAACGCACATCCAGCTACCTCTCCTGGGCACTCAATACTGTATTTAGATGAAGGGGCGCGCTAAAAAGGAGGCGCTAGAGACAATAGCGTGCCCCTAGCACCTCCTTAGCAGCGGAAGCCCAGGAGAGGTGGCTGTCAGCAGGTTTGGAAAACGGACACTCAATTTTATGAGCGTCCATTTTCCTAACCTGACCCGCCAGCACATTTTCTTTTTAAAATTAAAAAAAAATTTTTTTTTAACCTTTTGGTTCCTCTGACTTAACATTGCCATGATATTAAGTCGGAGGATGTAAAAAAAAGCAAGCAGGCATTCATTTCTTAGCATAAAATGTGCGGATCGGGCACACATTTTGTTTTCTGTATCCCAGACGAATAACTAATAGCCTCATCAACATTCGTTTGCTTGTGATGAGCGCCATCAGTTTTGAGGGGGAGGGGTTGGACATGCATTTTGGACGCGCTAAACCCCTTATTGTACACACAAACAGGCTCTCAGACACACACAGGCTTTCACTCATTCAAACATACATACAAGCTCACGCACATGGGTCATGGTGGGATCAGCTGCACCACGGTCCCACAGGCCTCCTGTGCTGCCTTCGGGCCATCGCGGGATGAGCGCCACCATGGCCCCGTGGGCCTCCTGCTCTTCGGGCCACGGCATTGCAGGCCTCCTGTTGTCTTCGGGCCATACGGCCCACCGATCTTCCTGCTTGTGGGGGGAGGGAGGGAGCGGAAGCTGTGCGCAGTCATCCGCGCATGTATGCCCATACCCAGAAGTCGGGCCTCTCCAGGTATGGGCATGCGTGTGCACATGCCTGCGCACAGCTTCCGCTCCCTCACCCCCACCCCCCAAGCAGGAAGATCAGTGGGCCATACGGCCCGAAGATCCGCGCTCTCTCCTTCTTCGACCGCTGGCTGGTAAGGCTCTGCTGGCGGCCCGCAGCCTCTCCTGCTGCTGCCAGCCCGCCGCCTACCCGGGTGTGCCGCTCCATGCAAATGCATGGTATGCGCACCCGGTCACACCAGGCCTGGTTGGAGCTGACAAGAGAGCTCCAGGCACCCCCCACCCCACCCTGTCCAACTTTCCATCCTACCTGGAGTAGAGGGACTCTTCTCTGGTCTGCTGTCTGGAGGGGAAGGGTTGGAGTGTACCCAAGACCCAGTAGCTCAATGTGCTCTCATGACTTGGGATTCAGCTGACAGCAGAGGGAGGAGGCAGACATCCAAAGCTCCAGTCAAGCCAGATTAATGTTTGGCAAGGGAAAGGCAGTGAATGCTGAAAGAGGTGAGAGGAGAATGGGGTGAATGTAGTTAATACCTGGGGGAGCAGTGCATCAAGTGAATGCTTGAAAGAGAAGTGGTGCAAGGAGGGGGGAGGGGGGAACAACATGCGGGCAGTGACATGAAAAGAGGTGCATGCTGCAAGAGTTGGGGGGAACAACACAAGTAGGAGCTTATGCTGTGGGAAAGATGGGGGTGAATATTGTTTTCCTCCCCATCTCCCTGAAGTCAGCAATGAAATTAGACAGTCTGCCATCTTATTCCTCCTCAAGGTCCATGCTGCCACATGTTCTGCAATAGTTGTGAAGGGGATAAGGGGCTTGGTTGAGGGAAATAAAGGGAGGGAGAGAGGTCCAGGATAGGGTGGTGTATGAAAGCCATGTGGGGAGAATGGAGATGGTATGAGAGAGTCAGGGATAGGTATAGAAGGGATTCAAAAGAAAGGGGAAAGGTTGTGAGAAAGCCAGGGGAGAGGATATGTGTGATTGGGATAGTTGTGATTGCGGGGCAGGGTGAAAAAACAGAAATGGCATCAGGGTGGGGCAGAGATGGTGATGTGTGTGTGTGTGTGTGTGAGAGAGAGAGAGAGAGAGAGAAAGCCAAAGGGGGTGAAAGGGGAGGGAGGGTGAGGATAAGTGACATTCATAGGTAATGAAGGTTGAAGGGAGAGTGAGAGAGAGATAGAGGGGCTGAAGGGGGAAGGCGACAACAGAGCCAGAATAAGTGATGGGACCGGGGGGGGGGGGGGGAGAGAGAATGGAAACTAGAGGTGTGATAGTGTGGAGGAATGAGAGAGCTATGAATGGTGATTGGAGGCGGAAGGATTTCAGAGAGACATAGAGGAGTTGCAGAGCAAAAGGGGATGAATTCTTCTAGGGAGATTGACTTGAAAAGGGGAAAGGAGGTGGATATGTGAAAGCCAGAAAGGGTAATGGTGGAGCGTGTATGTGAGAGAGTCAGAGAGTGCACTGGAGGAGAAAAATCTTCAGAAGGATAGCCATGTTAGTCTGGTGTAACAAAAATGACAGGAGCTGGGTGGCACCTTAGACATTAACCAATTTATTGAAGCATGAGCTTTAGCTGACAAAGTGAACTCTCTCCTCAAAAGCCCATTCAATAAATTGGTTAGTCTATAAGGTGCCACCCGACTCCTGTCATTTTTGCTACACTGGAGGGGAGGCTTCAGAGAGAGAGAGAGAGAGAGATAGAGAATACGAGGGAGTGAGGGTAGGGGAGATACTGGAGGTAGATAGAGGGTGAGGGCAGGGGACAGAGCAGTACAAGGGGTGGGGAGGGAGGTGTTTAATATTGGAGCCACTGAGCCCCTGTCATTGTTCTTGTGGAGTATGAAGTATGTTATGCTGGGGTGATTGAGAGAGAGTGATGGGGACAAGAGAGAGAAAGAGACAGACAAACAGACACTGGGCAGAGCATGGGGGAGAGAAAGAAGAAGATACTGGTCAGAGACAGGTGGGGACAAGGTGGGAGGATTGAGAGAGAGAGAGACTGGTGGGAGGACTGAGAGATTGGGGGACAGGATGGGACTGAGAGAGAGAGAGAGATGGGCGAGGTAATTGAGAGAGACTGAACAGGATGGAACTGACAGAGAGAAACTATGGGGACAGAATGAATGGATTGAGAGAGGGAGAGATATGGTTGGAAATGGGGCGCCCCTCCCCCCACACCCTTCATCTTTTAAAAACTTGAGGATCTTTGGTGCATCCCGATTTCATGGCTCTTGGCTCTTGGTGTGTGAAAAGTTGGCCTCCCCTGCTGTAGTACGTACAGCGTTCCCAGCTGACATGAGAAACAGGAGTCAGATCCAGAAGCTGAACCCAGGTATCTTGCACAACAGAATACAGGCTATTTTCTGCAACTGAGACACTCCAAGTTAGAAGATTAGCATTACTCTAAGATTGTCATTGTCTTAAATACACTTCTTTCAGACTCTTGGTTGTCTTCATTAGATTGTAAGCACCATGGAATAGGAACTATCTCTTATTTGGGTCTGTACAGTGCTGCCTATGTCTAGTAGCGTTTTCAAAATGATAAATAGCAGTATCGTAGTAATAGTAATAATGTTAAGGCAATCACCCTCCTTCCAGTTGTAACCCCTGTTCCAATCCGGTCATGGGCACAGGGGTCACTGGGAGGCTCACGGAAAAGGTCAGGCCCCAAGACTTCCACGCCATTCCTGCAAAGGAGGGAAAAAAAAATCTTTCTTTTCAAGGCCCCCTGGGGTTTCTTCTTATAGGGGCTCTTTCATTCATCAGGCCATTTAGACAACAAAACACTGTTCAAACAGCAAGGTTTTTCTTGGAACATAAAGTTCTTTTAATGGCGCTAAAGATGAGACAACAGAAAGTCTAAAATACTGATATACCAATGAATATTGCCCCATTCAGCAAACAAGTCCAATACAGTACAAAAATAAAATAAAGTCTCTTTCAGCAGCATTAACCCTCTCCCAGATGGGTTTGCACTTTTGGGAAGAGGTTCTTCCTCCCCCGGATCTTCCTTGGTATTTGTTCGGTAGGGCAACTACCAAAAGCTACCAATATACCAAAAGCCTCCAACAGATAACTTTTTTTTCAGCTAAAGTTAGCCAGATAAGATATCCTAGATATTCAGCAAGATAAACGTCCTGCTGATTATCCCCAAATAAAGTTATCCAACCATCTTTTGAATATCTCCAATTAGATTTAAAGTTATCCGGCTTAAAGCTGTTAATGCTCTGTCCCCAAGTTATTTTAATTCTGTTTAAGAAATTTACCAGCCTGCACATCCTCATTGCTCCTCTTCTTGGAACTTGTTAGATGTCCCTTCTTTTAAGCAGGCACATCTGAGTGATTCGAGAGAGAGAATATTTGGAGTGGCCGGTTCATTGTATTGGACACCTAAGACATATTTACCTCAGCTTACAAAATTATTAAAAACTTATCTTTATTCAATTGCCTTTGCTGATTACATCAATTAGCCTGTTATTTAATCCTTTATACTCCCAGTGAGTGGCTGGCAAGCACACTGGTTCCTTTCTAGGCATTACTTCCTGCCTTGAATATGTTTGATTCATTGATGCCTGGCTGTTACCCATCTTGTCTAGGCAGTTATGGGTTTGGCAGTTATGAGTTTATGTATGTATTATTTTGTTCTGTAATTTTGTTTTATTTGTTTTATTGAGTATGTTTACTGAGCATCTTTGGTATGGTTGGTGTTATGCCTGTCAGTCGCAGACTGCTGCGACCACTCTTGCTCACCTCTTTCTTTGCTTCCCTGACTCCGTCGGGTAGACTGGCAGCCTCCGCCAGTTGCCGATGGCCTGTCTACTACTCCCAGGCCTCCCGGGGCGGCATGGACGCCGCCGACCGCCATCTTGTCGTTGGAAGTCCTTAGGCGCACGCGCGCAAGGGCCAGTCTTAAAGCCACCGTGGCGGGAACCTCGGGGGCGATCCCTCCGGATGACATCATCCCTCCAGGACATTTAAGCCATCTGGCCCTGCCTACTGACGACTTGGCAAAGAGAACCCTTCTTGCTAAATCCACCTCAGTCTCAGAGTACCTGCATTCCAGTTCCTGCTTCCAGGCATAGACATCTCGGGTACTCGCTCCTCGGGGGCCCTCTCCTCGTCTTGGCTATCCGCTCCTCGGAGGGCCTACCGCATGGGACTTCTGCCTGCCCCATTCCCTGGGGCTTCCCTGGAACCTTCGCTACTCTTTCTGTGAATGCCCCGCTCTGCGGCTTACTTCCTGTTCTACCGAGGATTCCTCTGGTGAACCCCGCTTCGCCGAACACTAACAACCCTACTGAGTTCCCCATTGGTGTTCTCTGCTCTGCAGATCACTATCATCTCTACTGAGGACCTTCACCGTGAGTACCCCGCTCCGCAGGCCATTACCATCTCTAGTAAGGACCTCATCAGCGTGCCCTGCTCTGCTGACTGCTATCATCACTACTAACAACCTTCTCCGGTATACCCCACTTCACAGACCATTACCACCTCCACTAAGCACCTCATCGGTGTACCCCGCTCTGCGGACCACTGCTGACTCAGCTGAGGACCTTCTTCGGTGTACCATCATCTGTGTACCTCGCTCTGCGGATCATCATCTACTCTACGGAGGTATCCACTCAGGGTATTCTCTCATCTACAGACCCTGTGTCTCTGGGTCCATAAGACCTCCTCTCTGGCACCCCCTGCTCCGTGGGCTCTGTCACTCTTTCTCTTTAATAAAGACTCTAGACTGATACTGTGTCTGACGTCACTGAGACTTCGCCTCCCGACGGTGAGGCTCACGGGGCTCCTCCCTGTGGGCGGTACCATCTCTCACCTTGGCCCAGGGCCCACACACTAACTAAATCCTAACAGTTGGTTCATTGATGCCTGGCTGTTATCCATCCTGTCTATGCATGTAGAATACCAACTTTGGCTGTTATGGTTTTATGTATACATTGTTTTATTTATTTTGTTCTGTAATTTTGTTTTATTAGTTTCATTGAATATATATTATTGATTGATTATGGATGTAATATTATAAACAACTGAGAATTGTAGATTAGCAGGCTATATGTTTTTTTAAATAAATAAAAAGCCTTAACTGGCTTTTTAAAAAAAAATGTATAGCCTGTAAAGTGGCAATGGCATGTAAAAAAAAATAAAAAATCGTGGCGCACAGGCCTAGGGGCCCAAATCCCAGGCATCTAAATCCCAGGTGCCAAATCAATATTAAAAAAATAGGTGCCGTGCCCAACCAGGCCACCCCTCACCCCTCAAACCTCTCCAAGTATTCAGAAAAAATGAATACTTGGAGAGTTAGTCAAACTCTGTTTTCAGTGCTCCCTCCCTCCCTCCCTCTCTACCTTCTATTTCTATCTCCACTTCCACCTCCCCAACCCTAACCTCCCCCTCCTAGTACCTTTCTGAACTCCATTCTGAGCTGGGATCGCATGTATGCAGCTATCCTTGCTGTTTCCAACATTGTTCTGACAGCAATGCTGGAAGTCTAAGTTATCAACGTTACTGTCAGAGATTCTTCTAACAGCAACGCTGGTAGCTTACACTTCCAGTGTTGTTATCTGAGCAACATTAGAAATGGCTAGGATTGCTGCAGACATGTGATCCTGGAACAGAACGGGATTCAGTAAGATTCTGGATGGGTGGGACCATCTTACTTTCAATTTTTCTAAATACTTGCAGGGGATTGGGGAAGAGGGCTTGGCCTGGCAGGGTATTTATGTTCTTTACTTGAGGCCTGGAATTTGGGTGGCACACCCATTCTCCACAATTTGTTTTGTGTAGGCCATTACCACTTAACCAGTTATATTCTTTTGAATACTGCCAGTTAAGGCTGGATTCATATTCCTGGACAACTATAGACCTGCTTTAGGGCACGTCCAGGGTTAGCCAATTAACTTATTTGGCTAACTCCTAATATCGAAGTTATCAGAATAGGTTTCTTGGCTAACTTGTCCCTGTCCCAGAACACCTTTGTAATGCCCATTAATTATTCAGGTAACTTTTCCTGAAAACTCAGCATTTAGCCAAATTACTTGTGAGCTATCTGGCTATATGCCTTTGAATATTAGCTTCATTTAGGTCAACATCTTTTTACACTCTGATGAGTTTTTGACTGAACTCTTGTGTCAGACAGGAACTCTCACAGGGCTTTTCCTTGTTTGGGTAGTTTCCTTTCTCTAAGAACATCCACTAAGGACCAATCCTCTCTGGACCACTCTTCTTCAACAATTTCCTCAGGAATGGATGAGGTATCCTCCTTCATCTCTCTACCAAGATTTCTTCTTGATTGTAACACCAGTCTCCCTAACGTTCATTCCTTTCAACCCCAAGACTCTTTTCTCCCAGCAAGATCAGGCCAATCCCATCCTTCCAGTCATTTTTCCAGGGTAGGAATAATTCTGTTTCTCTGCACTCCTCCTTTGGAAGACTACACTCCCTGGAACCTACCATGTGGAAGGACCAGGCCCACTTAGGACTCCTCTGTGGAGAGAGTGAGCACCCAAGACAGCAGGCAGCAGCTGGCTGTTCCTTACTCAGACTTCCACAGACTTCTCCTGCATCTTCTGGGTGCAGGAATTTTATCAAACTCAGACCTCTCCCTTGCAGAATGTCAGTTCTCCTAAAACACTCCCACCAGTTGAGACCACTGAGGCCATTACATTTATGGGCAACACTACTAGTAAGGAGCAAATTTGAGGTCCCCTTACCCAATAATATATGTCTGAATGGGCTCCTGTGGTACCACTCTGATTAACTGGAATTGGTTTGTTGTGACTGTGAAATTTCATTCTATCTGAAAAACTATAAAATCATTTTGATTGATGAGTAAGAGATTTCAGAATATGAGGATACATGCCATGAATATTAAGGCTTGATTATATAAGCTTTCTTCCCCAAAGACATAGAATAGGAGAATAGCCCTTAACTTTTCAAACTGAACATATTTTTCATATTAGAACACCATAAACTATGGTGAATGTATGTGGGTTGGTTTTTTTTTTGTGTGTGTGTTCTTTGCCGCCTCCGACCCCGACCACGAGGCAGCCCCTGCCGGCCTCCGTCGAACCGAGACGCTGACGACATCCGTCTCACCTCCCTCCGCCTCCGAGGGGCACGCCGACCACCTTCAGCCAATCAGGGGACAGCCCTGATTTGGCCTCCTAATTTAAATTGAGAGACACCCAGGCGTCGCGCGCCTAGCGTCGCGCGCCTAAGGAGCTCGACAAAGGAGCCTGCTCCTTTGTGCGCTCCTTAGTGCACTCCCTATTAGAGGGACCAGCCCGAGACCCATTCCTCCCAATAGGAGGCCTTTAATAGAGCAAAGGAACCGAAGCTACCCAACTACCATTCTAGCATGTTATCTATCAACCTAATCATCGGAGGCCGGAATATAATAGTCCTCGATGTAACTGCTTGTGACCAGAATCATCCCAGCAACCAGTCAGGCAACCACTCAAGCTTACAGAGGACAGTGCACTCTACCAGCCAAACCCACTAACTTACAAACACCTTCAGCATTTTCATCCAAACATCTACCCTTACAGACAGACACCTCTATCTCACCCACCCTCAGACACCTCTTGAATTTCTACAGACTCACTCCTTTGGGCCTCCAAACCCGGACCCAATCAATCCGTATCTCAAAACAAACCTACCAGAACCACTCTCACCATGCTCACTTTTAATATCCCTATCATCCACAACCAAAGGCGAACCCCCTTAACTAACATCACCAACAGCTTACAAAAAAGAATCATCCCTATTACGACATCACCATTGAACCAACTACTAGGCCTCACGCTACTCTCAGTAACTCTCATCAATGCGCAATCCTTAACGAAGAAGACACATATCCTCAATGATTACCTCTTGGATAGCAACCCAGACATCTGTGCCATCACAGAAACCTGGTTAAAAAACTCGGACATTGCCTTAACCAATCAACTACCAATTCAGACATACGACATCTTCACCTTCCATAGACTCAAAAAAAGAGGAGGCGGACTTCTTCTAGCCACGAAGAAAGAACTCAGATTGACTGCGCATACTATCAAGACAGAATCCAAATTAGAATTGGGTCTAGTCAAATCTAAACAACTACAAATTCTGTTAGTCTACGCTCCCCCGGGAGTTCTAGAAACGGACCCATCACCCCTCGTAGAATCCATCGTGAAACATATTAATGCCGACATCCCAACAATAATTATGGGGGACTTCAACCTTCACACAAATGCAATACCTCGCTCTACCAACTGTGAAGCTCTCCTCACCACCCTCGGCGTGATGGGATTCACTCAGACCATCAACAGCCCCACACATAAAGCTGGTCACACCCTGGATCAAATATTCATCAATTCTAATTTCACTTGCACAATAGAACCGTCCTGTACACCAATCCCTTGGTCAGATCATTTCCTAATAGAATCTTCCTTTTCCACACTCAAACAGACACACACCTCTCCATACACTTCTACCATTCAATTCAGGAAAACATGTCCTTCTGACATACTCGGCGACCAGCTATCCAAAGAACTCTCCAACCTAGACCTAGCTAATCCGGACTCAGCACTATCCTCTTGGCAAAAGATTACGGAAACAGTCGCAAACAAATGGTGTCCAATAATCTCCAAATCACTCAACCCAATAAAAAAGGGAAACCAACCTTGGTTCTGCTCGGAATTGAAACGAATGAAACAGGATTTACGCCAGAAAGAAAATAGATGGCGCAAAACCCCAAATAAAACAACCCTCTCATCATACAAGGGACTCTTAAATCAATACAGGATCGCTATTCTACAGAAAAAGAAGGAATACTACGCAAACAAAATACACCATTTTCAATACGATGCCCAGGCCTTATTCGCCTACGTATCACAAATCACTAAATCAACCTCACCACCTATTCCAGATGAACAAGCTCTCTCAAAAGCTATAGAACTCGCTTCTTACTTCCAACAGAAGATCTTAAATACCCTCGCCCTCCTTCCTACAAATACAACCCCCCTCAAGTCAGGTGAGAATTCCAATTCTCTAAATAGACCCAAATTTGACTGTTTCGAATCAATCTCCACCAAAGAGATTGAATCCCTTCTAAAAAAACTGAAACCTGCTAGCCATCCAGCTGACAACATCCCATCGAGACTCCTGCTTCTAATCCCTAACTTGATCTCAGGACCTCTGACCTGCATAATAAACAGCCTCCTATCCCAAGGAAGCTACCCAGACATCCTAAAAACCGCTTCACTCAAGCCCCTCCTCAAGAAACACAATTTAGACCCTAATGTTCCAGCAAATTTCAGACCCATCTCTAACCTCCCTTTCGTCGCTAAATTAACGGAGAAATTGGTAAACACACAGCTTTCTGACTACCTGGAAGACCACAAGATCCTACTCCCTTCGCAATATGGTTTCCGGAAATCACGCAACACGGAAACCCTCCTCATCTCACTAACAGACCATATTATTATGGGGTTAGATAAAGGACATTCCTTTTTACTAGTCTTGTTAGACATTTCGGCGGCTTTCGACACCGTCAATCACACCATCCTGTTGGATCGCCTAGCAGATATCGGCATCTCGGGATCTGCGTACAACTGGTTCAAGTCCTTCCTCAGTAATAGGACTTACAAAGTCAAAATCAATAATAAAGAGTCTCCCCTAACAAAATCTAATCTTGGCGTACCACAAGGATCCTCTTTATCCCCAACCCTCTTCAACATATACCTCCTCCCCCTCTGCCAAAGGTTAACAGATCTCAATCTAATTCATTATCTGTACGCAGACGACGTACAGATTCTAATCCCCATAACAGATTCAATAGCAAAAGCGCTCACCCATTGGAATAACTGCCTACTTTCCATCACCAATCTACTCAATAGCTTAAACTTGGTCCTTAACGCTTCTAAGACAGAGCTTCTCCTCATCTCCTCAAATGATAATATCCATCAACCAACATCATTCAACGCTCACATCACATGTAAACAGGTGAGAGATCTTGGGGTGATTCTAGACAACCGACTAAACCTCAGGAAAATGGTCAATACAACAACGAAAGATTGCTTTTACAGATTACAGGTCCTAAAACGACTTAAACCTCTCTTATTCTTCCACGACTTCAGGACAGTCCTCCAAGCGTTACTGTTCGCCAAAATAGACTACTGCAGCGCCCTGCTACTAGGACTTCCCAAATCCTCTACGAAACCGCTGCAGATGATTCAAAATGCGGCAGCAAGATTGTTAACCAGTACCAGCCGCCACGATCACATATCACCAATTCTCAGGAATCTACATTGGTTACCAGTAAATTACAGAATTCTATACAAATCAATCACCTTAATCCATAAAACTATCCATCATCAACTTCAACTTGACCTGGAAATACCTCTCAAACTCTACTCTTCTATCAGACCAACTAGAGACATGTACAAAGTCACTCTGAATGTTCCCCCCACTAAAGCCTCACGCCTCGTTACGACCAAAGACAGAGCCTTTTCAATAGCAGGCCCATCGATCTGGAACAGTATCCCATCAAACCTCAGACTGGAGCCATGCCTTTTAACTTTCAGAAAAGGACTTAAGACCTGGCTCTTTCAACAAGCCTTCCCTGAACCAGACAATCAATAGTTGGCCTTCATTGCTACTCGGTCTGGCACTCCATATTTCAATGAAGGAATAAATGGACTCTGAGACATTAAGGTTAAAACACCGTCTTTAAGTTTTTAACTTGTACTTTCTATGGTAAAATTTCTTTTACCGGCCTATCTTCCTTCCAGCTTGTTGCAAGCTTCCAAGTTCTCTCCCCTTGTTGATTGTAATTTTTTACTTATTCCTACTTATTGTTATCTTTCATTTACGTGAATTTGTTACTCTTGTTGTTTTCCCTTTGTTAAACTGTAAACCGATCCGATATGGTAATTTACTATGAAGGTCGGTATAAAAAACTGTTAAATAAATAAATAAATAAATGTTATAATTTGAAATTTGTGTCCACTTTATCTCCTGCATCTTGTTCAGTTTTTATAATTTTCTGAACATTGATGACATCCTGTAAATAATAATGCTTTGATATGCAATACTACTTTTTTGGGCTAAAGATTTGCTTTCAAAACGAATAAACCCTTGCAGGGTTCTCATAACCACACAAGGATACAGCAGATAATAAACAGAGCCAACATACATTTACATATATCAGTTTAAAGTGCACATTTCCTCCAGGGTGACACTTGCAAGTAAAGGAATTGTTAGGATTTGTAAGTATATGGGCCTTTTGGCCGAGGTGAGAAATGGAACCGCCTAGGGGAGGAGCCCCGCTGATCCTCACCGTCGGGAGGCGGAGTCTCAGCTGCGGGATGATATACAGCAAAGGTAGAGTAGGTGAAAGAGAGGTTGACCCCTGGAGGCGGGCGATGGAGCGACAGCACAGATGCTGACATCAGACTCAGCTCGGATGACTGGAGTCAGGCAATAGATGCGGCACTACCCGAAGAGCAGGGGTGCCAGGAAATAGTTACTGTCACTGAAGTTGCACTGGGTCCGTAGAGCTGGTACATAAGAGGGTTCCTTGGTGGGAGATTACGGTAGTGATCCGCAGAGTGGGGTACACCGGCGAGGGTTCCTCTGGCGATATCTCGATACGGGTCCGCAGAGCAGGGTAGACCTGGAGATGGTTCCCCTAATGATGTCATGGCAATGATCCGCAGAGCGGGGTACACCAGAGAGGATTCCCACGTAGATATCATAGCAGGGATCCACAGCGTGGTTACTCACAGAAGGCTGGTGGTAGCTGGCAGAGGCCGTGAGTTCGCCCAACGGGGCCAAAGCAAGTGAGCAGCAGGTGAGCAGCAGCGGTCGCAGCCATCTGCGGCCACGGAGTGAAACAGGAATGCAAGCAACAAAATGCAGAATGAATAATCCAGTTTTCAATCCCAATCACAGAGGAACATAAGAACATAAGAACATAAGAAAATGCCATACTGGGTCAGACCAAGGGTCCATCAAGCCCAGCATCCTGTTTCCAACAGTGGCCAATCCAGGCCATAAGAACCTGGCAAGTACCCAAAAACTAAGTCTATTCCATGTAACCATTGCTAATGGCAGTGGCTATTCTCTAAGTGAACTTAATAGCAGGTAATGGACTTCTCCTCCAAGAACTTATCCAATCCTTTTTTAAACACAGCTATACTAACTGCACGAACCACATTCTCTGGCAACAAATTCCAGAGTTTAATTGTGCGTTGAGTAAAAAAGAACTTTCTCCGATTAGTTTTAAATGTGCCCCATGCTAACTTCATGGAGTGTCCCCTAGTCTTTCTACTATCCGAAAGAGTAAATAACCGATTCACATCTACCCGTTCTAGACCTCTCATGATTTTAAACACCTCTATCATATCCCCCCTCAGTCGTCTCTTCTCCAAGCTGAAAAGTCCTAACCTCTCTAGTCTTTTCTCATAGGGGAGTTGTTCCATTCCCCTTATCATTTTGGTAGCCCTTCTCTGTACCTTCTCCATCGCAATTATATCTTTTTTGAGATGCGGCGACCAGAATTGTACACAGTATTCAAGGTGCGGTCTCACCATGGAGCGATACAGAGGCATTATGACATTTTCCGTTTTATTCATCATTCCTTTTCTAATAATTCCCAACATTCTGTTTGCTTTTTTGACTGCCGCAGCACACTGAACCGACGATTTCAATGTGTTATCCACTATGACACCTAGATCTCTTTCTTGGGTTGTAGCACCTAATGTGGAACCCAACATCGTGTAATTATAGCATGGGTTATTTTTCCCTATATGCATCACCTTGCACTTATCCACATTAAATTTCATCAGCCATTTGGATGCCCAATTTTCCAGTCTCACAAGGTCTTCCTGCAATTTATCACAATCTGCTTGTGATTTAACTACTCTGAACAATTTTGTGTCATCTGCAAATTTGATTATCTCACTCGTCGTATTTCTTTCCAGATCATTTATAAATATATTGAACAGTAACGGTCCCAATACAGATCCCTGAGGCACTCCACTGTCCACTCCCTTCCACTGAGAAAATTGCCCATTTAATCCTACTCTCTGTTTCCTGTCTTTCAATAAACACTCTCAAAATTATTTAGGGAAATTGTATCAGAAAAGCAATGTGCTCTTACAGTCGTCTGGCTTTTGCCCACAAAGGGCTTCAACCAGTTTCGTGTATATGGCACACACAGTCACCTCATTTACTCTTTCCCATTGATGACAACTTTTTTCATTTTTTTAAAACCCCATTCACGTGACCCAATTCTAAAACCAATTGGAGCACTTAGGTGTTGGGCAGCAGTTCAGATAAGTATTTCAAGAATTGGTTTTAGAATTGGGTCATGTGAGTGGGGTTTTAAAAAAATGAAAAAAGTTGTCATCAATGGGAAAGAGTAAATGAGGTGACTGTGTGTGCCATATACACGAAACTGGTTGCAGCCCTTTGTGGGCAAAAGCCAGACGACTGTAAGAGCACATTGCTTTTCTGATACAATTTCCCTAAATAATTTTGAGAGTGTTTATTGAAAGATAAGTTCCTCTGTGATTGGGGTTGTTGGATTTGTAGATTTACATCAAGAGGATTTAAAAGCCTTAGGTTTATAGCATTTTGTGAGTTAATCCCATTTTCATACATGAAGTGAATGACCAGGAAGGAGCTAGCTGGAACAAGGAGCATAAGTGAAGCACATAGGCAAAGTGCAACTGGTTTCACAGAGGGGCCAATGCAATAAAGTGCACCCAGCCTAGCGCACAGGTTTACACTTGGTTGGACTAGCACCCGATACTAGGGATGTGAATCGGGCTTCGGACGATTGAAAATATCGGACGATATTTTCAAAATTGTCAGAAATCGGGGGCTCCTGATAAGAGAACCCCATGATTTTGTTCCTGGGGTTCTCTTATCATTTTGGGGGAGGGCGGGAAAAACGGCACACCAAAACAATCCCTAAACCCACCGACCCTTTAAAACTGTTCCCTTAGCTTTCCCCACCCTCCCGAACTCCCCCAAAACTTTGTAGGAGAACTGGATGGCCCGCGCCATTTTTAAAGATGGCGCCGGCCGTCCATTACTCCTACCATGTGACAGGGCCTGGCCAATGGCACGGATCCCCTGTCACATGGTAAGGGCAAAGGGCCATCGGCGCCATTTTTATTAGTGGCAGCTGACGGCCCCGAGAGCGGGAGATCGCTCCCGGGACTTCCACTGGACCACCAGGTACTTGTAAAATGTTTTGGGGGAGTTCGGGAGGGTGGGGAAAGCTAAGGGAACAGTTTTAAAGGGTCGGGTGGGTTTTTTTTGTTTATCGGCTCGGGCGCAGCCGATAAACAAAACCGCGATCGGGCCACACAAAAAAAAATTAACGATGTGAATCGGAACCGGAATCGGAGCCGATTCCGGTTCCAATTCACATCTCTACCGGATACAGTAAGGAGATTAGCACGTCCAAAACGCGCACCCAAACAAATGCATAGCCGATAGCGCCCATAACTTGTAGATGCTATTAGCTTTTACCCCTTCCTCCCGATGCAGGAAAGCTCTTGAGTGCCCAACGCACCCTTTTTTAAAACATTTGTATTTATGCAATTTTTAATACAACTTTTAAGAATCCACTTGAAATTGAAATCATGAATAGACATAAAGCAAATCTAATAAGATAAATCCATAACAAGAAAACTAAACATGCCATATTCCAAAACCTAGTCCTCAAACAATGGCAATACAGGAAAATTAGCAAGGAGGGCCATTACTATTTTAATAAAGAACACAATTCCTGCATAACTAAAGAAAATTCAGATGGCTGTTAATGATAAGGACACCTCCTCAGCAGATGGCTTATCACTAAGAAAGTGTGGAAGCTGAGATGACTGAAAGAAAATATAAGACGTATCTCTATACTTTATACAACATTTACATGGGTATTTTAGTAAGAAAAGGGCCTCCAATTGCAGGACTCTAGGCCTCATTATGAGAAATTGCTTCCTGTTTTTCTTTGTTTGTCTCACCACATCAGGAAAGGCTCTCACTTTTGACTGGAAGAAAGCTTCCAAGCCATGCCTAAAGTACGGTTTAAGTATCCAAACTATACCCGGTTCCAATACAAAGG
This sequence comes from Rhinatrema bivittatum, assembly GCF_901001135.1. NCBI lineage: Eukaryota > Metazoa > Chordata > Amphibia > Gymnophiona > Rhinatrematidae > Rhinatrema > Rhinatrema bivittatum. Next base: position 684,194,215 of record NC_042615.1, on the reverse strand, counting down.
AAACAACCATAGTAGTGGGTATAGCCATCTCACTATCAGAAGTCTCCAACACTGTGGAAATATTCAAATATCTTGAATCCATTGGTAATAAAGTCTGCATATTGTTGCGACCGTCGCTGCCCGACGTCTCCACTAAGCCCACCTTACCTCCTTGGCGACTCCCTCTTTTGCTTGATGGACGTTTGGCCGCCCTGGCGCCAGACTAACTCAAGTAAGGGATAGGGCCCTATCCCTAGCAGGACCTATAATATGGAACACCATGCCCTCAGAAATCAGAATGCAAAGAGACATCAAAACATTCAAAAAAAAGTCTAAAAACATGGCTTTTTAAACAAGCATACCACAAAGAGAATGGAGAGTAGAATCCAGGGAAAAGTAGGATGCGGTCAGAACTCCCCCCCCCACACACACACCAGCTTACTCAAATTGTGTGTATTTTATTCTTATTAGATTGCATCAACATAGGATGAGATTTTAGTGTGAATTTATCTTATAGCTCTTATAGTTAGAAGTAGACATGACTTATCACAACCATTAAGTAATATTTAATATCAAACTATATTACAGTATTTGTTGGCACCTGTTTAGTTAATAAATTATAACACATTTAAGTAAAAATGTAATTATGTGCCTTATTGTGAACCGTTGTGACGGCAGCTTGCTTAACGACGGTATAGAAAAGATTTTAAATAAATAAAAATAAAATAAAATCTTGTCGACCTCCTTCGGCGTCCCCGGACCGGCTAGACGCTGCTATCCGTCATGTTTCCCAGAAGCCTAAGGGCGTGCGTGTGGCACGGCCCCGACTCAAGTACCAGCAGTGGCGTGAACCTCAGGGGCGTCCCCCTGAGATGACGTCATCTTCATCGGATACTTAAGGTCTCTGAATTCGCTAACTAATCGAGTTAGCAAGGGCTTTCTCCAGGTATCGCTGCGGATGGGATTTGCTCTCTGCATACCTTGCTACTCTGCCTCCTCGGACTTTACCAGAGGTACCCGCTCCTCGGGGGCCTCGCTCTCTCGTTTTTCAGGTCACAGTCTGGAACTGGTATTCGCTCCTCGAGAGCCCACGTTCCCAGACTTGCTACTGAATACCACTTCTGCCAGGAAGTCTACGCTGCCTACATCACCAGTGAGTTACTATCTCTCTCTCAGAGCATTCCCTGGAACCAGGTACTCGCTCCTCAAGGGCCTAATTCATTTCCAGCTCCTGGGCTGCTTCTAAGAGACTATTGTGTGAGTGTTACCATCAAGGTTCTGTTCCTGAACTCTGCATACCCTGCCTACTCTCTATATTCAGTTTCTCTACAGCTCAGTTATCCAGGATCGCTGTTCCAGTATCTGAGGGACTACAGCTCAGCTGGGCATTTCTAGCTCACTACTGCCACCTCTGGTGGTTCAATATACTGTTTAATAAAAGAACTAGTGGGTGTCTCTCCAAACTCTGAGCCTGACTGATGGTCCCTCTCGGGATCTTCCCCCGGGGGCGTGGTCATCTGCCACCGGCCGAAGGATCCACCCACAACTATCTCAAACACTAACACATATTTTGTCCATCTTCACTCCCTTTTTTAAAAGGAGGTAAGTAATAAATATTTGAAACAGGAGAGATAGCTTGTTCAGGAACTTTTAAGACCTCCAATAAATATCTCTTCCAGCAGATGTAAGAGGAATTTTAAGAAAGTTAATAAATTGTAGATTTCTTCCTGGAACTTGATTCTCCAAATTTTCAATTCTAGTAGTCAAGATCTGGTTTTCCTTCAATAGAGCATCTTGTAAAGGTGTAATACTTTCCATTCCTTGTTTAAGAATTTAGAGTTGTTGCCCAGTATTTATATTAGCCATTTCCAAAATCTAGACACGAGTGTCTAAGTCAGAACATTTAACCACCAAAGGATTTAATTGTGCAGTGATATTTGAGTTCAGACTCTCAATTGCTTTCCAGATCGATTCTAAAGTGAAAGAAGCAAGTCTTACCACTGGGGAACTCTTGGGAACCAGGGATTCTTCAATTGCAACAGCACTAAGGTGGGATAATCCTCCTTCATACTGCTGCTGACCTTTTCCAGCAAAAGGAACCCCTGAAGTGCTGGAGATAGCCACACCTGCAGCTGAGGCTGTTCCCTGAGACACTGCGATCTCTGCCCCAAGTCTCAGCAATGTCAGCACGCCAATTCCTGTTACGGAGTCTGGACTCTAGCCTTAGAAGGATTAACAGGGGTTATTCTTTCAATCAGGGACAACGATGCTATTGAATCAGGGAAGCAGTCGAGTTATTCTTCCCCTCGGACTGCTTTCAGCGATCCAAGTGCCCTTTGAAAAACATATACATCCAATGGACTGATGACAGAGCACTCTGGGAGGTCAGCAGAGACAACCCTCTCCTACACCCTTTGTTTCCAAACGGAATGAGGCATTTCAAAAAGTCAATAGCGTTAACAACAAACAGAAACGGATTGCACCATGCAAGTGCTAAGACACTATCTTCGATCCCTCACCCACTTTTTAATGTGGAAAATTTAACTCCAGCATGGGAGCTGAAATAAAGTCAATTTGCGAGACAGGGCCCCTGAGAAATAAAAAAATATGTCCCTCTATGTTACAATAAGTGTGTCCTCCTACTTAGTATCGTTGTGACACTTTAATTTACTGCTTGCTGTGTAGAAAAAATGTAGATTGGCTTGATTAAAATAACAAAAATTTTCTTATGGCCGCACAATTTACATGCCCAGGGCAAAGGGCACTTATTATAAGACACTTCAGCAACCTCAGCAAAACAGCAATATAATTGGACTGAAGATATGGGATAAAAATGTACACTTGAATTGAGCACCCATTCACCTAGAGTTACCAACAGTGGAGGCATCATTGTTGGCGCCCGATGCGATTGAGGACTACAGAGGCACAAACTTCTCCCCTAGTGCACCCTTTTTTATGCAGCCCCTCATTTAAATACTGCATCAGGTATCCAGGCAATGTGGCTGCACGTGTGTTAGGAAAACGGGCGCTCAGTATGAGCACACATTTTCAGCGCATGTCTTTTTGCATCGGCCCCATGTCTTCTAGGCTGCAGGAAAATCACAGTTCACTGTGCACCATTACATAAGAAATAGAGAATCCTCTGTGTTTCTAAAGATAGGAAAGCTATTGAATAAATAATGAAAAATACTACCCTTTGAAACAATTAATTGTTGTAGTACTTAATAAACCAATTTGAGGAGCAATTGAAGGTTTTCATGCAGGTTAATGCATGCTTACCTGCATAAAAACATGTTTGAAAATCCACCCCTCCCCCTTCATGCAGATAAAAGCACACACAATGTTTGACATATACTAGGGCAAATTGACAAACCAAAGAGTAGCAAATCACCTAGACTAGATGGTATACATCCCAGAGTGCTGAAAGAGCTGAGAAATGAAATTGCAGACCTGCTCTTGGAAATTTGTAAACTATCAATAACATCATCTATGGTACCTGAAGATTGGAGGATTGCCAGTTTAATGCCAATTTTTAAAAAGCAATCAAGGAGTGAACCAGGAAACTACAGACCAGTGAGCCTGATGTCTGTGCCAGGCTAAAAGTAGAAACTATCATAAAGAACAAAATTGCTGAACATATAGATAAGCATAATTTAATGGGTCATAGCCAATATGGATTTAGTAAAGAAAGTCTTGCCTCACAAATCTGCTACATTTTTTGACAGCGCAAATAAACATGTGGATAAAGGTGAGCCAGTGTTGCGAACGTGGCCTTTGGCTGATGTTGAGAGCATGGAGGCGCGGTCACTAGCTCATGGGATAGCATGGGCCCCTGGACCACGGCATGACTCAGGGAGGAGCCCCAAGGCACACCGTGGCAGGTGAGAGCATGCAAGCACGGTTGGAACAAGAACAAAGCAGGACTAGAACCAAGGCAAGGAACTTCAGAGCAGGAACAAGGCAGGATCAGCCCTCTGCTGGACCTACACGCCCCAGTGTGACCCAGCAATGCAATGCTGGTCACAAGAGTAGCCCTCCAGCCACTCGGTAGCCCTTTTGGACCTGCCGCTTGGGAACGATGAGTGCGTGAGGCCAGGCGGAAGCTGAGGGCAGGAACAGGACAAGATAGGAACTCAGGAACTAGGAAGACTCGGACGAAGACTCAGTTTACTCGGAAGACTCAGACGAAGATTCAGGAGACTCAGGAGACTCAGACAAAGACTTGGATACTCAGGAGACTCGGACAAGGATTCAGGTTACTCAGAAGACTCGGACAAGAATTCAAGTTACTCAGAAGGTCTCAGGCATGGATTCAGGATTCAGACGAAAGTACACAGCCGCCCATTGCTGGTCGTGGACCACGCTGAATGTGAAGCAGACTCCAGGCGAAAAAGTGGAACTTGAGACTGGAACATGACAAAGATTCAGTAGAGGCCTGCACCGGGGCACACCCTACTCAGTCACCTGTGGCTGAAGCGGAGCAGGTTCTTGCAGAGTCTTAGGCATGGATGGAAGCAGACACATGGGACTCCAAAGACCGGGACAGGATTCAAGCCTCAGGATTCTCAGAAGCAAGGCATTAAAAACAGAAGTCTCTTGGAGGTTTGCGCTGCTGATGAGAAGAAGGCCTTGTACCACGAAGCGCCCTACACAGCCCCCCATGGGCTGGTCACGGACCACGACGATGGCACGCCAGGAAAAGTGGACGCAAGGAATCTGGGAACTGGTTGCAGAGGCGAAGAAATCAGGACCAGGACCTCTGGAACATGGAACATCTGGAACATTAGGACATAGAACATCGGGACTTTCAGGAACGGAACCACGGAACATCAGGACATCTGGAACATCAGGACATGGAACAGGCGGTGAAGGAGCTCCAACAAAGAACAAGACCAGCAACATCAGGACAAGGAGACTAGGAACACAGAACAAAGAGCCATGTAGACATGTGAAGACCACGGAGGACCTTGACCCGAAGAGGAACACAGACAACTGTGGATTCTGGATCCGAAGGCCCTGAGGAACAACAACTGAGCCCTTTTATAGGGCTGAACCAGGAAGTTGAAGAGAGATTGGCTTCTGGTGGGGCCGCGGGCTTTTCCTGCCGCTGGCCCTTTAAATAGAGAAGCAGAGGTGCGCACCGGCACCTAGAAGAGGGCCCAGAAAGTGAAGCAGGACCAAGGACAGCGGCGGCCTCCAGGCTGCAAAGAAGAAAAGCAGGCAGACATCAGGAGCAGCCTCCAGGCCACAAGATGGCATCGACTTCTGCTTCCCGAGCGGCACAGGCTGCGAAGAGGATTTCCAGAGGGCCACCGGGCTTTGAAGAGGAGATTTGGTGGCTTCCAGCTGCATGAGGTGTCCCGGCGGCGGTGCTCAAGCCGCGAAGATGGAAACAGCGGCAGCGGCTTCCTGCCGCTTGAAGGTCCCAGCAGCAGCGGTACTAGGGCCGCAAAGATGGAGGCGACAGCGGTGGTTCACAAGCCACGAAGTGAAACATCGGTGGACCCTCCTGCCACAGAGTGGCGCTGGGCCGCACGGAGGCGGCAGCGGTGATGGCGGCGGTAAGTGAGGGCCTGCTCGCAGAATGGGCTCCGCGAGCAGGATCGTAACAGCCAGTTGATATAGTATATCTGAATTTCCAGAAAGCACTTGACAAAGCTCCTCATGAGAAGCTTTTTAGGAAATTAAAAAATCATGGAATAGGGGGCAGTATCCTATTGTGGATTGAGAACTGGTTAAAAGATAGAAAACAGAGAGTAGGGCTAAATGGTAAATTTTCCCAAGTTAAAAAGGTGAATAGTGGGGTGCCCCAGGGATCTGTTCTGGGACCACTGCTTTTTAATGTATTTATAAATGACCTAGACAGGTGAACAAGTAGTGAGGTGATCAAATTTGCAGATGACACAATATTATTCAAAGTTGTTAAATCACAAGTAGATTATGAGAGATTGCAAGAGAACATTGCAAAACTGGGAGACTGGGTATGCAAATGGAAAATGAAATTTAATTGGACAAGTGCAAAGTGATGCAATTAGGGATGAGTAACCCAAATCATAGCTACATTGAAATGTTCTGCTCAGTGTGCAGCAGCAGCCAAAAAGAAAATATATTGCTAGGGATTATTAGGAAAGAAATGGAGAATAAAACAGAGAATGTCATATTGCCTGTATTGCTCCATGGTGCAACCTCATCTTGAGTATTGTGTGCAGTTCTGGTTACCACATCTCAAGAAAGATGTAGCAGAATTAGAAAAGGTACAGAGAAGGGCGACCAAGATGATCAAGGGGATGGAACAATTCCCCTGTGAGGAAACATACATAGAAACATAGAAATGACGGCAGAAGAAGACCAAACGGTCCATCCAGTCTACCTAGTAAGCTTTCATACTTATTTTTTTCATACTTATCTGTTACTCTTGTCCCTTATAAGTAATGTTTTGATTCTATTTCCCTTCAACCCCCGCCATCGATGTAGATAGGAGTGCTGGAGCTGCATCTAAGTGAAGTATCTAGCTAATCGGTTAGGGGTAGTAACCGCCGTAATAAGCAAGATACTCCCACGCTTGTTTACCCAGCCTGTGCAATTCAGACCTTGTTGGTAGTAGTCTGAATATAAATCATCTTTTCTTCATTTCCCCTGCCGTTGAAGCAGAGAGCTATGCTGGACATGTATTCCAAGTGAAGTATTAGGCTTGATTCGGGGTAAAGGCTAAAGACTCTTCAGCTTGAAGAAGAGACATCTCAGGGGAGATATGATAGAGGTCTATAAAATAATATAAAAGAATGAGTGAAATGGAACAAGTAAACATTCACCAGTTGTTTACTCAGGGCTGGTGCTAGCGATTGTGTTGCCCCATGCAAACAATTTCCGTGCTGCCCCCCCCCCCCCCCGCAGTGTCTCCAGATGACCTATAAAAAAATGCACCTAGAGTTACCAACAATGTGGCATCATCGGACAGCTGCTAAGTATTCAATCTCAGAGAGCCAAAGCAAGGGCAAATCAAATTCATTTTCTTTCACAAACAAAACCAGTATCCCTGGGCCTCTCTCTGTAGATAAGAGCGAAAACCTTCCGATGATAAAGTCCAGTCATGTTACTGTTAGCCTGAATTTCTGAACTTCTAGTGCCTGCGAAAGATGTGCTATGTTGGCTCCGCCAGGTAACTGCAGGGTACGCTGTAATTGCCTCATTATAGCACCCTCTGCTGAGCCGGCTCTTACAGATTGCAGCTATCCCTAGGCCGCTGGAGCATAGGGCTCGCTCTCAAAACATTTCCATTTTGTTCTAACAGGGCAATGGACTCTAAATGCAGTCGATCTCTGAGCCAGAATGAGAAGAATGGGAGGTGATGCTCGACAGAGGCAGAGTTGCAGGCTAGGAATGAGCTTCTCTCTTATGCTGGGAATTCATTTTGTTTCTCTGGCGCAGGGAGGAAGGGCTTTGCATCAGGACCGGTGCGAGGAGGGGGGGGAGCGGAAGCTGGGTGAGCACGCAGGCATGCGCACACATGCAAACAGAAATGGGCCTCTCCAATGGCTGCCGGCAGCTTGCACCTCTCTCCTTCTTTGGTTGCCGGCAGTCCCACAGCCTCTCCTGTGTTCGCCGGCTCGCCGCCTCCCCTGAGTGTGCCGCCCCGTGCAAATGCACGGTATGCACATCCAGTCGTGCCGGGCCTGTGTTTACTCAAAGACCAGGGGACACACAATGAAGTTACTGGGTAATACATTTAAAACTAATAAGAAAAAATATTTTTTTACTCAACGCATAATTAAGCTCTGGAATTTGTTGCCAGAGGATGTGGTGAAAGATATTAATGTGGCTGCATTTAAAAAAGGTTTGGACAAGTTCCTGGAGGAAAAGTCCATTAACTATTATTAAGGTAGAAGTGTAGAAATCCACTGCTTATTCTTGGGATAAGCAGCTTGGAATCTATCTACCCCTTGGGATCCTGCCAGCTCCTTGTGACCTCTTGCAAACAGGATACTGGCTTGATGGCCCTTTAGTCTGACCCAGTATGGCAAGTCTTATGTTCTTATATTCTTATGACATCATGCAAACTTTTACCTGCACAAAAAAATGAATGCAGTTAGGTCAGAAGAGTGAAAGTACACGAGGGGATTTCCTTTTCGAAGTCTCTGGGAGTACTTTGGACCCGTTTCCATGCAGGAGCAAAAAAACCGGGTACAAACATACCCGCATTGTGCCTGTCACTTACATTTTCAAAAGGAAAATCCATAAAAAGGAATCTCCCTTTCAACATGAGCTCTCATCTCAGTACCCTTCCCTCCCCCCATTACAAGTAAGAGAGATGGTGTTAAACAGCAAGGCACAGACAGTAACAGTTTTATTTTAGTGCAGTGACAGTCAGGCATTGCTTTGAAAACATTTTGTTTAAAGGAAAGTGATAACCATTGTATTCAGGGCAAGACCTGAAACATGCACAGGACAAGCAGCATCACATTCCCTCTATATTGAATAAAAGATTCATTAAAAAAAAACCAAACAAACTTAGTTTAGATGTCTTCAAGCTGCTTTCCTGCTGTGCCCCTTTACCCATTAGAGCAGCTATACTGAGAGGGAGCAGTGTCACCCATGGGAGGTGATTTGTGAGCCTCTGTCAGCAATCTGCTCTCCTGGAGGCAGGGGACTTGCAGAGGGTCAGCTTAAAGTGCTTCAATCATAATGACTTAAAAGCAACATTTTAAAATGATGCAGAGTGGCGATTGCTACTTGCCATGGGCACTTATGAAATCTTACAGAGTGTGCAGTAATGTGTGTAAGGGTGGGGGTGGGGTTGGGAAGGGGGTTCACACTAATTATTACTGCAGTATCTCAACACAGCTACAAAAGCTGACTTTGCGGAAATGCACAAGAACAGGTGCGTATACTATTATATGATTATATGCTTTGTAGCTGAAAACTATAATTTCTTCCATTTTCATGTTTTGCCCAGCTTGCCAGTTTGCCAGCCTCAGGCGCCACTTGGATCCTATGAGAGACCAACTGTTCACAAGCAGCCTCAGAGGGCCACTCAGAGGATAGAGCGGTGCCAAAAAATATACCATGACCCTTCTCAACCAGCGTGACGCCAAGAACATGCCGGGCTTAAAATGCTCTCAGCCCGGCCGGAACGCGGCAGAACAGCTGGAGTCAGCGGCACTGGCATGGTCTCTTCTTCCCACCCCCCCGCGGTCCGGAAGAGGAAGTCGTGAGCAGCGGGTGCGTGCGCGGGAAGAAGTGACCATGCTAGTGCAAGCAGGATCGGCCCAAAGACGAGAAGAGAGGTGTGGTCTGAAGAATGAGCAGCGCGGCTCAGAAAAAAACGAAGAATTTCGTCAAACCCCACGGCCGATGGGACTCCTTGCACCGCGAGGGCTGAAAATGAAGTAGATTGCTGCTGCCTTTAGGGTTAGAAGTGTAGGAGGCTGCTGCTGCCGCTAGTTCAGGGGAGGGGGGTAGAGTGAGTGAATGAGCAAGCATGTGTGTTTGAGATCCTGTGTGTGTGTGTGTGTGTGAGTGAGATAGCATGTATGTGAATGATTGATTGAGAGCCTGTACATGTGAAAGAGAGTATGTGTGTGATTGAGAGCTGGTTTAGGTGAGGGAGCATCTGAGTATGTGATTGAGAGCCTGTGTGTAAATGAGAGAAAGAGAGAGAGCATGTTTGTAAGCATGTGAATGAGAGTCTGTGTGTGAGAGAAAAAGACAGCATGTATGTGTGTGATTGAAAGCCTGAGTGTGTAAGTGTGAAAAGATAGACAGCATGTGTAAATGTGTAATTAAGAGCCTATATAAGTGAGAGAAAAAGCAAGTGTTTATGTAAGTGACTGAGAGCATGTGTGTATAGGTGTGTAATTGAGAGCCAGTGTGAGAGAGAGTGCTGGTATGTGACTGAGAGAGAGGAGAAAGTCCCAAGCAAACCACCCCTCCTCCTGTTAATTCAAAACAATCTCAGGACACCTGGATATCAAATGTTCCCAGATGTGCAGAGCAAAAACATTTTTGTATCCTTATTTTTCATTACTGGATCTTTGTGTCTGCTATTTTGAAATATTTTAGTGGTATCTAGGAATTTTTTATATGAGTTTTTAATTATTGGATATTCCACTCATTAGCTGTTTCAAAATAATCTGTTCTTTTTGTTAGTATGGTTTTACTGCTACTGAATTTATGTTTCTTGATTTGTTTTATAAGGATGGATGATGTTTCTTTTTTCCTTTATTACTACTGCATACAGAGACTCTGGCTTATTGCAGTTTCCAATTCAGTGTTTTCTGCATGCTTCTAGTTATACATTTTTGTTTCTTTATTCTTTGTCAGGTGATTGTCAGCTCATGTGATTTAGGTGAGGTTTTCTGCTGGCGTGTAGTTTCTGTGTAGGGCTCTATAGCAACCTGACTTGGTCCATTTTCCTAATTTTATTTATTTATTATTTTTATATACTGACATTTGATCTCAATTGAGATATCACACCGGTTTACATTCAGGTACTGTAGGTATTTCTCTATCCCCAGAGGGCTTACTATCTAAGTTGTTGTACCTGAGGCAATGGAGGGTAAAGTGACTTGCCCAAGGTCACAAGGACAAACCCTGGTCTCCTCGTTCAGAGTCCACTGCTCTAACCACTAGGCTATTCCTCCTCCCAAATAATAAGAGATGTATTGGTGTCTTAAGGCCTGGTGTAATATTTTCAGTGTTGCCTTTTCTTAGGTAAGGTGGTTACTGTTTAAGTGCTGGAAATTGGTGCTGTTTTGGTGTGGGATGTTTATTATTTATGCAATTTCTGTTCAGACAGAATACGTATCTTTTCCTTGTGTCATTTTAAACAATAAAAATAATTACCGGACCTTTACTTTTTATTTCCGCCGTGAATTGTAATGAGCAGTGTGTCACACATGTGAGTGTGGCCTGTCAGGTGTGTCACGATGGGAAAAAGGTTGAGAACCACTGCTTTATACAATGTATATTTAGATAGCTATATGCATATACCGTATTATGTAAGGATGTATAAAGTATAGTGTGCATATATATATAAACATTTATAATGTATGACAATATAATCTTGTGATTGATGCCTCATATTATTTATGTATTTTCTTTCCTGTATCTTAACAGTATAAACGGATCAGGCATTTAAAAACTAACAAACATTAGTAAATAAATACATAAATTATAGGAAGTCTAATAAACTCATAAAAGGATAAAAATAGAGGTCCATATTCAGACACAATCTGGATAGCAAAGATACTGGGTCATTTATCAATTTGCATTAGGGCCTTAACACGGGTGATAACAACCTAACGTGCGCAATGATGCCCTAACGCATGCGATAAGTAATGCAACGCAAAATGTTTATTTATTTATTTATTTATTTATTTAATTTAATTAAGATCTTTTCTATACCGTCGTTAAGTTATATACCATCACAACGGTTTACATACAGGCACATAAATTAAAGTTGGTAAATATGTCGGGTAGTACATTCTAACAAGTGCCATTAAGGTTTGGTTACATCATTTCATAATAAATATTATTTGATGAGTGTGATAAGTCTTGTCCTTTTATACAACGAGATTCCAGAATTTAGCCAAACTAAATATCCCAGCACCCAATCTGACTAAACTTTCTAGTACAAAAGAACGATCTTTCATCATTGCTGGATCAACAATATGGAACACCATGCCCTCTGAATTACGCCAGGAACTCTGTCACAAAAAATTTAAACAAAACCTTAAAACCTGGCTATTTAAAAAAGCCTACTATCAATGATCTGAATCCTCATCTACTCTTCCTAACTGCCACAATCTCTCATATATTGCTTATATTCTATTAATACAAAGTTATATACTATATTGTATTCGTTCAGTTACCATGTTATATTGTAAAGCGCAATGCTGAATTACTGTTTGAATGTAAACCGAGGTGATGTTATTTACGTACCCCGGTATAAAAAAATCTATAAATAAATAAAAATAATTCTCTTGCTCTGTGTATTTCTATTATGTTAGCCGTGAGTTAAAATAATAAACTAATAAAAAAACGCACGTGTTGGAAAAAAAAGTGCTGTGTGCTGATGTTCTTCTGCCGGTTTTTTATACTTTCAATTCCCCGCTCTCTTTGTAAAAGGCTTGTTTAAAAAGCCAGGTTTTTAAAATTTTTTAAAAAGGTTTGGAGGTCTCTTTGTAGTCTGATCTCTAGTGGCACGGTGTTCCTCAGTATAGGTCCTGCTAAGGATAAAGCCCTTTCTCTCACTTGGGTTAGTGAAGGGACAGTTAGGAGTGCTTTGTTGGCTGATCTCAGGTTTCTAAGTGGGACGTGTACCCATAGTGCTGTGTTCAGCCATTCTACTTTATCGTCATGTATTAGTTTATGTACTGTACATAGGGTTTTGTATTGTATTCTGTATTCTATGGGTAACCAGTGAATTCGGCTAGCATTTTCTAGCACTGACTACTGTAACGCCCTGTTACTAGGATTACCGCAAACAACGTTAAGACCACTTCAAATACAAAAAACACCGCAACAAGAATACTGGCTGGTATATAATATATACCAGCCAGTATTCTGTATTATATATATATATATTATATATATAATGTATTATATATATATTATATATATAAATAATACAGAATACTGGCTGGTATATATTATATACCAGCCAGTATTCTTGTTGCGGTGTTTTTTGTATTTGAAGTGGTCTTAACGTTGTTTGCGGTAATCCTAGTAACAGGGCGTTACAGTAGTCAGTGCTAGAAAATATTAGTGCCATTGTATTTGCAAATTCAACATTGAGTATTCCAGTGGGAAGAATTTGGGTGGAATTTATGGAAAAGAGGGCCTGCTAGTGTGGAATGCGATAGAGTAACGCACAGTAACACGGGATTTAATCCTGGAAATAACTACACCTTTTTTTTTGTGGTACAAAAGATAAATCTTTTTATCACTCTGTTGCAGCTGTTATCGTGGATTGCGGTTATTATCACGTGCGATAAAAAGAAGTATTCTATCAGACACACCTGGGCCAATAAAAACACATGTTCTTACCTGGCCTAGCTTTCTAAACCCATATGTTGCGTCCATCAGTCGCAGACGGCTGCGACTGCTCTGCCTTACCTCTTTTTCTTCCCTTTCACTCTCTTTGGGCAAGGTGGCTGCCTCTGGTGCCAAGTGCCGAGGGCCTCCGTGTTTCCAAACCAGCATGGGCGTCCCCATCCGCCGTGCTCACTCCCGTGGCCTCCTAGGGCGTGAGCGCGCACATCTCCTACGCTCAAATACACGTCATGGCGGGAACCTCGGGGGCGGCCCCACCGCATGACGTCAGTACCTCCGGGTATATCTAGCCTCCGCCTCTGTTACCACTTTGAGTTAGCAAAGACTTCGCTTCGCTACTCTGACTGCTCTAAGCTGCTCACTTAGACGCCGCTTTCACGCTAAGGGCCTAGCTCCAGTAGGAGCTCTAGATACCCGCTCCTCGGGGGTCTCTTGCTTCCAACTTCCCTTCGGGGTTCCTCACTAACTAAGACAACCTCTCCTCGGGAGTCTCTCTCTCTATTCTACTTTCAGGATATTGGACCATCGGGTACTCGCTCCTCGAGGGCCTATCTAACTTATATCCTGCACCACAGACCTTCGGTCCCACCATTCTACCACCAGGAAGACGCCTTCACTCTGTGAGTACCTCTACGATCCGGCGCTCCAATTCCATCCACCAGCTGCGGTGTTACCCGTACTGCGGGCTCCCGCCTATCGTGAACATCTGGGTGAGACTATACTTCTGAGCCTGTTGAACGTACTGGCACTTCGTGGATCAGTGCCTTACCTTCCTGCTTTCACCATCTATCTAAAAAATCAATCAACAATATTACGAAGGACTGTTTAAGTTATGAAAAGACTCAAACCCCTCCTCCATCTCCAGGACTTCAGAACTGTCCTTCAATCAACAATATTCTCCAAAACTGACTACTGTAACACTCTCCTCTTAGGACTCCCGATCTCTGCCACTAAACCACTACAGATGCTCCAGAACTCAGCAGCCAGGATATTAACCAACACCAACCGGAGAACTCATAGCACTTAGAAACTTACACTGGCTACCTATTAAATACAGAATTTTGCACAAAGCACTCACCATTATCCACAAATCCATACACAACCAACTACCTTTAGACCTTCAGTTCCCACTCAAACTATACACATTTGCAAGACCCATCAGAGCGGCACACAAAGGAACCCTTCAAGTCCCCCCAACTAAATCCTCTCGTCTAACCTCCACGAAAGAACAAGCATTCTCCACAGCTGGCCCCATCATCTGGAACAACCTACCTACTGATCTAAGACTGGAACCCTGCCTGATTACCTTCTGAAAAAAACTCAAGACTTGGCTTTTCATCGAAGCCTTTCCTTAAGCCTAACATCGCCACAGTTCTTTCATTTAGCCCAATAGTCTAAATGACCGAACCAGCCACTGTATATTCATACGTTCTCATTCTCCAGTTTTTTCTGTCCTTTATTTCCTGGCTACTCTAGCCCCCAAGTTCATTCTCCCTGTTATTTGTATCTGCGCTTCGGCCTTCCTGTTATATGGTTATGTTCAGTTAATTCCTAAGTTTGATGTAAACCGGCCTGATATGAAGCTTGTCATGAAGTTCGGTATAGAAAAATGTTAAATAAATAAATAAATAAATAAATAAATCTATCTACAGCAGTACATTCTGTGTCTGCTAACTGAGTCAGCCTATCGCAGTGGTTCCCCACGGAGCTCCTCCCCGTGGGTGGAGTCATCTCCATTGCGACCAAGGGTCCACAATGCCTCAAACACAACACCATAATATTTGTGGCAAGTTTACTTGTTGGAGATACTGGATGCTTCCGGAGGCTCGCTGCAGACAACAACAAGAGGAACAACAACAATCTCAAGAACAGGCAAGGGCAGTTCCAAGCCCTCCTAGGGAAGTTCCTGCATCACAGGCTGAGCCACTGCCCCACAGGATCAGGGTCCATGGCAGTGCCTGGCATGCAGGTGGCTACAGCGGAAGAAATACACAGAGCACTAGAGATGTGAATCGTGTCCTCGATTGTCTTAACGATCGATTTCGGCTGGGAGGGGGAGGGAATCGTATTGTTGCCATTTGGGGGGGGTAAAATATCGTGAAAAATCGTTAAATCGTGAGCCGGCACATTAAAACCTCCTAAAACCCACCCCCGACCCTTTAAATTAAATCTCCCACCCTCCCGAACCCCCCCCAAATGACTTAAATAACCTGGGTGTCCAGCGGCGGTCTGGAATGGCAGCGGTCCGGAACGGGCTCCTGCTATTGAATCTTGTTGTCTTCAGCCGGCGCCATTTTCCAAAATGGCGCCGAAAAATGGCGGCGGCCATAGAACAACACGATTCCACGGCAGGAGGTCCTTCCGGACCCCCGCTGGACTTTTGGCAAGTCTTGTGGGGGTCAGGAGGCCCCCCCCAAGCTGGCCAAAAGTTTCCTGGAGGTCCAGCGGGGGTCAGGGAACGATTTCCCGCCGCGAATCGTTTTCCGTACGGAAAATGGCGCCGGCAGGAGATCGACTGCAGGAGGTCGTTCAGCGAGGTGCCGGAACCCTCGCTGAACGACCTCCTGCAGTCAATCTCCTGCCGGCGCCATTTTCCGTACGGAAAACGATTCGCGGCGGGAAATCGCTCCCTGACCCCCACTGGACCTCCAGGAACTTTTGGCCAGCTTGGGGGGGGCCTCCTGACCCCCACAAGACTTGCCAAAAGTCCAGCGGGGGTCCGGAAGGACCTCCTGCCGTGGAATCGTGTTGTTCTATGGCCGCTGCCATTTTTCGGCGCCATTTTGGAAAATGGCGCCGGCTGAAGACAACAAGATTCAATAGCAGGAGCCCGTTCCGGACCGCTGCCGTTCCGGACCGCCGCTGAACACCCAGGTTATTTAAGTCATTTGGGGGGGGTTCGGGAGGGTGGGAGATTTAATTTAAAGGGTCGGGGGTGGGTTTTAGGGGGTTTTAGTGTGCCGGCTCATGATTCTAACGATTTATAACGATAAATCGTTAGAATCTCTATTGTATTGTGTTCCATAACGGTTTAAGACGATATTAAAATTATCGGACGATAATTTTAATCGTCGAAAAACGATTCACATCCCTACAGAGCACATCTTTCTTCCCCGAGCATCATTGCTGGGCAGGCCAGAGGATTATGTGTTTAGCAGATATCACCTCAACTCTTGGGCTATCCTGGAATTATATGAAGAAATCCAAGGGGATCTGGATCCAGTCACAGAAAGGTCCCATGCTGTGCCCCTGGCCTCACCAAATTATTGACCACCCTGATTTCATGGCAACCGGCTCCTTTCAAACGATAGTAGGGGTCATGGGAGGAATGTCCCAAACCACTTTTCTCCACTGTCTAGACCAGGTCATAACATCTGTCTCTGACTGCATTAATTGCTACATAGCATTTCCTCGGGACAGGCAAGACTTGATGGACTTGAAGAGAGGCTTTTATGACTTCACAAACTATTGACTGCATTAACTTGGCCATCATCCTACCCCATCACAACAGAAAGCTCTTTCACTCCATCAATGTGCAAGTGGTCTGTGATGCTCGAATACGCATCCTTGATGTGGTGGCCAGATACCTGGGAGCCACGCATGATTCCTTTATACTTAGGCAATCGGGTCTGTGCAAACATTTTGAGGACGGCCTCTATGGTGTCAGTTGGCTCATAGATAAGAGAGATGCTTCTTTCTGTATTCCATCTCTGGCTATGTGTTTGTGGGGAGGGTTGTGGGGGATGTAACAGCATTGCTGACATGACAAGTGGCTTTTACACTTACGTCTGCAGGCTATTGCCCCAGAGCCTGCCTTTTTCTCCATGCTGCAGAGGCCTGCTAATCTTGTGAGGGCAAACAATGCACTTTCCATAAAGCTTGGTGTGTGAGCAGGCACTATATACTTTCTAAATGTTCACTTTCAAAAGTGGCTTATTCCTATCCTCCCATTAGAAGCAGTTGAAATCTCACTGGTTAATCACAAGCTTAAAGTGTCCACACTGCTAGTACTGCCAGATCACATGTGGCCTGTTAGTGATCATCAGCCAGCATGTCGGGCACAGTTTGTCTTGACAACCACACAGCTAAACCAGAAGCAGTGGCCTGTGCATTTTGGAGGCCAGGCATATTCCCTGTGTCAGGGCTCACAAATTGCTATCTCTGGAGAACATACTGCAGGGCATGCAGGGATTTGCCTAACAAAATAATATATGAATTTTTAATTATTGGATGTTCTATTCATCAGCTGTTTTTAAATATTATTTTTGATAGTAAGGTTTTACTATTATAATTTATACTTCTTGATTTTATTGTTTGATGTTTTCTGAGGAATGGTGATGTTTCATTTTTTCCATTGGTGTACTATATACAGAGTCTGACTTGTTGTGGCATCTGGTTCAGTTTTTGTTTGCATTTTTCCATTTATACTTTATAGTTACTTTATTTTGTATATGGTGAGGGTCTGTCTTTTTTTTTTTCTGTTAATGTATCATTTCTCTAGGGATCTATCTAGCAACTTGGCTTGTTCTATTTTCCTAATAGAAGGTGTATTGGTGTTTTAGAGCCTGGCGTAATGTTTGCAGTTAGCACTGTTTTGGAATGGGAGATTTATTATATTGTAATTTAAATTCAGTTTGCTCATGGCTTTCTGACAACTAAGTCCACACCTAATATGCATTAAATACCCCTAACATATATGTGTTCCAAATTTCTTTTTAGCTTTTTTGCAGGGTTTTCTGGATTACACCACAACCGTGCATGTAAATAGAATAAACACACTGTTGTGATACGTTTACTTCAAAAGACTGTACTATAGTGTCCTTTTCCATGTAAAATCTTTTATTATAAATACATATTATAAACCGAGGTGATGTTTGCAAACGAGCCGCGGTATATAAAAACCCATAAATAAATAAATAAATAAATAAATAAATAATAACTACACAATTTTAAATTGTGTGTTTGGAGGGCCGTGGTGGGTAGGAAGGCTGTGCACAAAGCTGTAAGATATCCTTAGGGTGCCTAATACTCTTGTATTGACCCTGATTAGAAAATGAAAACAAATTAAATGTTTAAAAAAATAAAACAAAATGAGGAGGGGCCAGCACAGTAATTGTTTGCATAGGGTAGCAAAAAAGCTAGGGGGTAAATTTTAAGATCCATGTGCGTGAGTTTGCCGGCCCACACACATGGACGCAGCAGTTTTAAAACATACGCACGTATATGCGAGTATACGTGCTCGTTTTTTAAAATCGGCTGTTCGTGTGTACACGTGCACAATTTTATATTGACGTGTGCATGTGCACGCTGTCTCGCTCGCGTAAGTGGGAGGGGGATTATATGTGCATCAATGCAATTACCTCTTTTCCCAGTTCGTTCCCAGATTGCCCCAGTAAAGGAGAGGCCTTCCTAACCCCCTCTAGCTAACTTGTCTCCCTTTTACCCTATTTACCCTTAAAACTCTTCTAACTACCCTATTTTTTTTAATTTCACAACTTACATGCCGTCCCTAGCAGAAGTAAAGTTACACAGCCGGGAACCCTGACGCATGCTTGTGCACATAAAAACTTATGCGCAGACCTCATGTTACACACCTGGCCTACCCATGTCCCGCCCATTCCCTGCCCAGACCGCACCCAAGTCCCTCCCCTTTTTGTGGAAAAAATGTGCGTGTACTGGGAGATATGTGCGTACTCGTGTGTTTTTAAAATCTGCGTGGCGCGCGCCGAGCTGAATCAGGCACGTATCTCCCGGCTTTGGGGTGAGTAGATCTTTTAAAATCAACCAGTCGGCGTGTATGTATTACTGTGTGTGTATGTGTGTGTGTTCCCTGCTCCCCCAATCCATGGCAATCTCAGGGTTACTAAAAATCAAAAGTTCCCAGATATGGAGAGAGGGAAATTTTTAATCCTTATTAGTTTTATTGTATTGAAAAATTGTATCGATTTTTTTGTAAATGTTAAAAGTTTTTTTTTATCCTTGTTTATTAGTATGTTTAACTATCATAATTGATTTATATTTCTTGATTTTGTTTTATGAGGAATGGTGATGTTTCTGTTTTTGCATTATTGCACTGCATATGAGTCTGGCTGAGAGGTCTGGAAGGGGAAAGGGGGCTGGGGAGCAAGATTTCTGGAGACTGGGAGGGGAGAGGGAGCTGGGGAGCAAGACTGCTGGGGACTGGGAGAGGAGAAAGAGCAAGACTGCTGGGAACTGGCAGGAGAGAGGGAGCAAGACTGCTGGTTCCTGGGAGGGTAGAAGGGTGAGACTGCTATTGCTTCTGTTTCTTTGAGATGGGAAGTGGGAAGAATTAGATTTTCTCTGTGTTATATTTGGTTAATGTGCATCTGAATATATGTCTATTTTTTTAATGTATAGGGAAAATGCAATTTTTATTTTTTGCCGGTGTTTTACTGCAGGCAGTTAGACTTTTTGGCGTTTCTGGTTCAGCTTTTGTCTCCATGCTTCTCTTTCTAATTTATAGCCAGTTATTCTGTATTTGGTGAGGGGACAGGCAGTGTGCTGTAATGAGACTGCAGTGATGAGTGCAAATATGGAAAAAAGGACAAATTTGGAATGGGTTTTCCTTTTCTTCCCTGATGGTCAGAAGTGGAAAAATTGGAAATTTTGGAAGAATTTAGAAATTTTACATCTCAGTCTTTGAGTCTTGGTCTCATTCTTTCAGAGGCTATTTTTGTTTGCTTGCAGTACCAAAGAGGGAAGGGGCAAAGGAAGCTCTATTGGCGGCCTGTCTCCAGGCAGGGAAGCTTTTGCCCCATTAGGCAGCTCACAGTAGTCTGTCAGTTTGTATCAGCATGACTTTTTGTGACCACAAGTATTTCTACAAGGAGGAGGATGGGGGGGCGGGTCCGGGAGGCAACACAAATGCATTGGTCCCCGGATACCCTCGGTATACCTCTGCCGCACTCATAAACTATTAGCCAGATAAGAGTTAAGAAATCCACCACTTATCCCTGGGAGTGAGCAAGAGTAAATGGCTCTACTCTTGTTGAGATCTGCTGGGTACCTGCGACCTGGATTGGCCACTGTCAAAGACAGAATGCTGGGCTCGATGGCTCCTTGGTCTGTCTCAGCACAGCATGTCTTATATTCTTATGTACCCTGTTTTCTTCTCATAGTATTGAATTTAAAGCAGTGCTGTTGTCATAAACACAAAACAACATAGTGTACAGTGGTGGGCAGAAGCTGGCATGCCCATAGTAGAGTTGCTGTAAGTGCTTGTGGTGTTAGCCATGTATATTAAAACAAATGATCTAAGCCCATCTGAAACAGTTTTAATTGATATTACAGGCAGCATTTTCTTCACCATCCGCTGTTTTTAAATGGATTCTAAGTTTCATGTAGCCTTTTTGACCTAGGGAACGAGACTCTCTCTCACAAACCTTTTTTTATTTGATAGAAAGGTATTTAAAATAGTCTAGCAAAATCATATTTACCTTGTCTTAAGTTGTTTTAGGGCTTTGGACTCAATATATATCTTTCCCTTTAGACAAGGGCTGGCTATTTGGCACAGTAAAAAACTGGAAGAATTTACAAGTGAAGTGCATGCCAAAACACATCTCATTGCAGTGCTTATTATGCATAGGGAACCTTCATTTTCAGTTTTTAGTTCATTTTAACCAGGAATTTATCAGTGTCTAATACGACAAGAGCAAAAACAAGAGAAATCAGTGGGAAAAAAAACAAACAGTTTTTCCTGGTAGATATTTTTGATCTTGTTGCAATAAACAGCGACAAATTTCTGGGAGAAATAAAATAAAAACGGAACATGAGGGTCCCTGCTTATGCAATATACAGATGTTCCCACTGGCTGATTTAAAGATAAGACTATAATGTTGTCTTAATGTTTTTTTTTTAAGACAAAAGGATGACATTCAGCATCTAGAAAAGATAATCCTGATATTTTTTAGACTGAGACCCTTAAAGTCTGTGGTAGCAGATGATAGGAGAACAAGGAGGACTTCCTTAAAATGATGGTGTCACTCTATTGATGAGACTGAGTTTGAACGTCTGAAAAAAATCTAGTCGCACTTGCATATCCCTGTCAGCAATTGCTTCTCTCAGCAAATAACCCCAGTTTTTGTTGGAGGTAGCTGAATCACTGCTGGGCTCACTATAGCCAAGGAAGGAGGCAGAAACCTCAATGTCTCAGTTCACTCTGGCTGCTGCTGCTGTTCGGCATTTCACATTCCATACATTCCTGGCCAAAAAGGAAAGAGGAGCTCTTGGAAATCTAGGTCATAGAGCTGGAACCTGGAGGTTGAAATAGCAATGGGTATGACAGTGCTGGGTGGTTGTGACATTTCCTGAAAGTCTTGATATCTCTGACAGCCATACTTCCCATTCCTATTAGCCATTACTGTATGACTTTTAGACTATAGCTCCGCAATTTACTTGGCAAATTGCTATTTTACTTTCTCAGTTAATACAAAGGGAACATGGTTTGTGAAAGCGAAATTGTATCCTCTCTGCTCAGTAGTTTAATAAGGATATGAAGAATAGGAACGAAATCTAGGTTGAACAATCTATTACAGTAAGTAAGTAAAACAGGAGTTAAACAGAAAATGAAGGACATAAAAGAAGCATTAGTGCAGTTAGTGCAGCTGTGTTTAAAAAAGGATTGGATAAGTTCTTGGAGGAGAAGTTCATTACCTGCTATTAATTAAGTTGACTTAGAAAATAGCCACTGCTATTACTAGCAACGGTAACATGGAATAGACTTAGTTTTTGGGTACTTGCCAGGTTCTTGTAGCCTGGATTGGCCACTGTTGGAGACAGGATGCTGGGCTTGATGGACCCTTGGTCTGACCCAGTATGGCATGTTCTTATGTAAGCAGTCAGTACTGGGACATAACCTGAGCTCTGCATGATACTTCAGCCATAGCGGACCTGTAACCCTCCTTAGCTTCTTTGTTGGTGGTCACTGTTTCTTCCTAATGCCCAGGCTCCTCCCTTAGCCAGGGAAGATGTTGACAGACTTAAATTTTGCATGTCATGCAGCACACCAAGAACACCTTACTCACCTTCACAGGTGCAAAGCTGTGTTTGATTCTGGCGCTGTTGGAGTGATAGGCATGATTGTATTATTCTTCAGGCAAAGAGGAAGGATGGAGGAAGGGAGTTACCAGCCAAGTCAACAGGGAGCTATTAATATTCTCACTTGTAATGGTAGCTTTGCATCCTTATCAGATATTTTCCATTTGCTAGGAGATTTTTGTATTTTTAGATCCTCCCAGATGTTGGCCATCACCCTGATTTGGAATTAGTCACTGCTCCTCTGTATAAACTGGGTTGGGTGGATGTAATTTTTGGTGGAGGTGGAGGTGGAAGGTGGAAGGTTTCGCTCTTGATGGATCCCTGTAGGCCTCACAGCCTGCAACAGTGGGATTATTCAAGCACAGACGTCTTGCTAGTGCCTTCACAGACCTAGAGGTTCTCTGTCTGATGGCAGAAGAAAAGAACAGAGAGGATTTTTTTTTTTTTTTTACTTTAAGAGAGTTGTCTCATTTTCTAACCAGCTTCCAGCTCAGAAGGGCAAACCTCTCTGTCTGAGGGGATTGGATTTTGGTTCCTGAACTTTGCATTCAGTAAAGCAGAGTTGTCAGGGTACTGCATGTCCCTCTACCCAGTAAAAGTGAGATGTGTTGTGTCCCAGAACTATTGTGAGAGTTTTTTTGTATTTTATTGAGGAGGAGGGAGATATTTTCCTGGGGAAGAGAGTTTTTTCTTTCCTATTACTGGGAAGCAATTTTTTTGGACTTTGGACACTGATTCAGAGGCTGAATATGGATAGACTGCAGTACTTGGAGTTATCATTTTGCTTGTCCCTATGATGATTTCTGCCATTCTTGCCTGGATTCTACTTTTTAAATTACAATAAAGATTTTTGTTTGAACACAACTTCAAGTTTCTGTCTGCTTTCTTTGCACCTGAAAACCTGAAGCTGCTGAGATCTACACGTGCGAGTACTATTTGAAGAGTGGCTGAGTGGAAAAAGAGACTGTGCAAGGTCCCCCCACAAGAGCCTAGGTCCCCGGAGGCTTAATCCTCCTCCTTGCTGGTTGGACTCCAGTTTCCCAGGTATTAACTATTGCAGAGAAGTTGTGAGAACAGTAAAAGGTCCAGGGCAGTGAATTTGGCCTTGGGACTGTGTGATTCCTTTATTAGGGACCTCAATCTAAGAGAAGGGTACACACTTATAAGCACAGAATTAAAACAGATCACTAGTAAATGCTAGAATGTGTAAAGTCATCACTAGCATTGCCCAAGGCTACAGGGTTTCCAGCACTTATCCAGTAGAACTAGGGGTGTGCAGGCCAACTTATTTTATTTTGTTTTGCTGGGGTAAGATTTTCGTCCAAAATTCTTTTTGTTGGGGGGGAGGGAGCCTTTTTGTTTTTTTATTCATTTTGGCAAATAGTGTACATTGTTCCCAAATAAGGCAAACTATTTGCAAAACAGTATATTATTTGCCGAAATAAATTAAAATGAAAAAAATAATCTGAAGTTTGGCAGGATTTTTTTTTCTGCTTCATTTGAAAGCAAAACCAAATGAAATAAAGATGTTTCATTGCATTTTTCTAATTTGTTTTCAAACAAATGCACATCTCTAAGTAAATCTTCCTGTTCTGGATTCCGAGCCTACATAATCAGACATACAGGGGCCTCTGCCTTAATATATGGGCATTGTTGCAGGAACCAGGAAACTTGACTACCACATCTGTCATTAGTGCAAAGACTGCCAGGTTCCTCACAGTCTGACCTATGCAGTAATCTGGGCATTAAGAAACTATGCGCTGGTTTTCAGCATACATTTTTAATGCCCAGATTAATTTTTTTGTAACTCCCAATGCAGTAAGCTAATGCTATGCTAAGAGTTAAAAAAACAAACATGTTCTGTGTAAAATGTGGGTTCAGCATGGGCCAAACGCCCATTTTAACTCGGGAAGGTGGAGAGAGGTATCCCTGAAAGGACTCCGTGTTGCTGCCACTTACCTGGATAAGTTTATACTTCTGAGTTTAGCGGTGTCTCATCAGCACCCGTGTGTGACTCTCTTTGCTAATAGGTTTACAGGAAAGGGGTTATATTAGTAAGCAATAACCACTGCAGACCTGGATGTTCAGACAGTGGCATTGCTTATATTTCCAGTGGATGGCACCCTGGCTCTTTGGAGGAGCCAAGGCCACATTAATACAATCAATAGTCTTTAATGAAATTGTGAAATGGAGCTATAATCTTATAGAAGCCCCTTTGTTCTTCCCCCGTCTCCTGCTCAGGACAGGGGTACTGGATGTAATCAGGCATGTAGGCTTTAGTAAATAGATGGCACGTCTGGTATCAGAGGACTGACTGATGCCAATTATGTCTCCTGCCATCCTCTGGAAGGAGCCAGCAGCCAAACGGCAAATGACTTTCACCTCAACAGATGAGCTGTGATGGTGGCGCTTGGGTTAGTCTGTATCTCTTCAGGCATGTGTTCTCAGTCAGCTCCTCTAAATCATCTCCTGGGCAAAGTATTCTTCTGCAGGCAAATCAAGTGTCAATTAAAAAAAAAAAAAAAGCTGCTGAATGGCAAAAATAACTGGCTGATTTTAGACAGTTATCTTTAGGATAATTTTCAGCAGAACCTAACTGGATAAGTTTTTGTCTGAAAAGTCTCCTAAATCTAGCCAGACAAAATTTTCCCAGTTAAATTTAGGCCTACTATCTTTGCAGCTATTGCTAGCCGCTTAAACTTGGAGGTCAATATTGAAAGCCTTTCAGGCTGATGCAATACCGTACGCTGCTGCCAGCGCATGACTTAACATGCGATTGGACGAGCGTTTTGGACACGCGTCCATAATCCCAGATGCAATTTGGGGATTAGCGCATCCAAAACACGTGTCCAATCGAGCACATAGCTAATAGCGCTCATCACATGTAAATTCCATGTAGATGAGGCTATTAGTTAATCCCCGCGAATCAAAAAATTTCGTGCGCAATCAGTGCACCCATTGCAATGCGGCAAATCTTATGCCAGCCCGGGACTGGCGTAAAGAGTATGCCACTCTCAAGAGCTCACTGGAAAAGAAAAATTCAGGATCCTCCTGCTTAGTATTGTCGCGATGCTAAGTAGGAAGAACTACAGAAAGCAGATTGAAGTTAAAAAAAAAAAGTCTTGAAAAAAAAATTCTGGGTGCCCAATATAGACGCACAAGATAGACAGTCCAGGCCATGTATCTTGTGCTGGTATCTTGTTCCAATGGTGGGGGAAAATGGACGCTCGTATTGAGTGTCCGTTTTCCCAGCTCGCACTGACAGCCGCCTCTCCTCTGTGCTCGATGCTGAGGAGGTGCTGGGGACACCCAATTTTCCCTATCGCCTCCTTTTTAGCATGACTCCTCATTTAAATAATGCATCGCGTGCCTAGGAGAGGTGGCTGGGCATGCGTTAGGAGAGCGGGCGCTCAATCATGAGTGCCCGTTTTACACAAGCTAATATTGCATTGGCCTGTCTGTGTGTGAATAACTTGTCAAGTTACACACACAATAAACCAATAAACAAGCTTTCAATGATTTTTCTCCCTGCCCCCCGCTGACCACATAAAAAAAGTGTCAATGGAGACATTCCAGGAATGGGGCTAAACTTTCACAGATATTCAGTGCTTTCCAGCTAAAGATATGCATATAAGTCTGGTCAGGGACAGTGGAAAGCCTTTTTGGTTGGGAGGGCCAATCAAGCTCTACCCTCAACTTTGCTCCAAACGTGCCCATGCTCCCATTGCCAATAGTTTACTTTAATTTTCAGTTAATGCCATTCTTACATACATTCTTCACTTAAATCATAGAGTATAACTATTTATTCCCAGACCAATTAAATGCTTGATGCTAGAAAACCAGACATAGTGGTAAAGGAGAAAATGACAAAAATAGCATTTCTAATAGCAGTGTCAGTACGAAGCGACTCTTCTGTACTGTGTGGAGAGAGAGAGAAGATCATCAAGTACTAAGAGATGTAATCAGAGACCAAGAAAATGTAGCCTAAAGATACAGAAACATTCCTAGTTTTTTGGACACCATTCACCCTTCCAAACTCACCTTGATGTGTTGCCTGTAGAAATTACACCTTAACAAGCTTTAGAAAGAAGCTGTTTGACACAATGCAAATATTTAGAAGAGCACTAGCACTATACTTGAGAGACGGAGATCATACCCAATATACTGGGGTAGATTTTAAAACGCATGTGCCGATTTTATATCATGCGCACGCCGGAAGGTGTAGGAGGGAGGTTCTGGAAGCCAAATTTCCTCAGTTCCCTCCCAGTCTGCTCCAATTAAGGAGCGGTCTGGGAGGGTACTTCCCTAACCCCCTGCCTAACCTTCCTTCCCCTTCCCCTTCCCTCCCCACCCCCTAAACCTAACCTACCTTTCACAATTTTAAAAAATTTTCTTACTTACTGCTCCTCAGGAGCAGAAGGAAGTTACGCGTGCTGGCCGGCTGCCGGCGTGTGCTTCCCTGGGACAATGGTTAATGGCCTCCATCCCGCCCCGCCCCACCCATACCCCGCCCCCAGCCCACCCCTTTTTTAGGACCCGGCATTTGTTCATGTACTGCCAGTTACGTGTGTGGCCAGGCCCTTTTGAAAATGCATGAGGCATGCGCAGGGCCCAGCTACGTGCGTAAGTGGTGATTTTTACACGCACCGGGCTTTGAAAATCCGGCCTATTGTATTCTGGGTTGAAAGAGGTTCATAGAGTTGCCATCTGGCTCCAGATTTTCAGGACAGGTCGATCCAGTCCTGGTTTTTACTTCTTTGCATTCAGGGACTTTTAATTCTGATTTCCCTAAGACAAGCAAGACTACAAGTTCATGCATGCAGTGGGGTAAAACAAGGACTGGATTAGCCTATCCTGAAAATCTGGAGGCAATTGGCAACCCTATTGTTGTTATTGTATGTGCAAGACAAACCCACTATAAATCCTGTACCTTCAGTTCTGCAAATATATACTTTGTTTCCACAGGATGCCCCCCCCCCAACACACACACACACACACACACAAACACACACACACACACACACTTCTAACAATGGAGGCAGAGCAGGATATTTTACCCTCTACCTCACCATAAAAAAAATTTCCTCCACAACCAGGCATATTATGAAATAATACAAAATCCTAGAAAAAAAAAATAACAATCAGCATGTACGTTGCAAACCTGTCATATCACAGCAGCATTAACTCACAAGATTCCAAAAGTAACAACTCTACCTATGATTAGGCAGCACTGCAGATATTACACTGGGTCCTAAAACACCACTGAACACACAATGAACAAGACTGCTACAGGTCCCTGCATAGAAACTACATGCTAGCAGAATACCTCACCTTAGACACACATACACATACAAAATGACCTTCAACAAATACAAAATAAGTGATCACAGATTAGAAACAGACATATGCTGGGTGGCTGGTGGACGTGAGGCTCGCTTTTTAACTTGCCTGCCTGGTGCAAAGGTGGTGGACCTCACTTGTCACCTAGATAGGATTTTAGACAGATCTAGGGAGAAACCAGTTGTCATTGTACATGTAGGCGCCAATGACATAGGAAGGTGTAGGAGGGAGGCTCTGGAAGCCAAATTTAGGTTCTTAGGTAGAAAGTTGAAATCCAGAATCTCCAGGGTAGCATTCTTTGAAATGCTCCCTGGTCCATGTGCAAGACCCTAGAAGCAAAGTAGAATAAGACTGATCAC
Source organism: Rhinatrema bivittatum (assembly GCF_901001135.1). Taxonomy (NCBI): domain Eukaryota; kingdom Metazoa; phylum Chordata; class Amphibia; order Gymnophiona; family Rhinatrematidae; genus Rhinatrema; species Rhinatrema bivittatum. Next base: position 684,166,427 of record NC_042615.1, on the reverse strand, counting down.
TTTAGATGTAGGGATTCCTTTATTAAATGTACAGTTCAAATCATAAAATTAAAATATGCCCGACTCAGGCCGAGTTTTGCCCAAGCATAGGGCTGTATCAGGGGCTTCCAAATCACAGCAATTTCGGATAGGCACAGGTTATCATTTAATAAAAAAAGATCCACCCGATGTTAAGTAATCCACCTGATGTTAAGTATGGTTCATGTGAAGTTACTACTGCTAGTGCACTTAGAACAAGGACAGCATCATTCCTCTTGAACCGCAGCTACTTTGATGCAGGTGTGATTCAAAGACGTCAATCACATTAGGAAAACACCTTGTATCACTATATCATTATTGCATATAGTAGAGCACATCGGCCTGTACCTATCCAGAATTGCTGCGACTCACAGGAAAGGGTCGGACAGGTCGGCATGGATACTGGAACGCAGCGAATCTGCGTTCACGTTTTCAGAGAAGCACTGAATGCAGCGAATCGCGCTGTCATTCAGTGCTTCTCTGAGGATTTACTGACGAGCCACCACTATATAAGCAGCAGCAGCATGAGGGCTTACGGACATTTCCAGCGATTCTGTGGGGAAGTGGGCAGAGGCATGCTCAGGCAGGCAGGCAGGCAGTAAACCAGAACCAGAACCAGAATCAGATAATAGACAACACAGAACAGATTCTGTGTTAGGCTAAAAAAAAAAAAAAAAATTAACATTGTTATTGAGTGAGTCTGTTCATTTTATGCTGGGAAGTGCCAGGGCTGGGAGTACTCTGCCTCATATCTGCTTAAAAGCAAGCTAGTTCTGTGTGTACTGCACACACACACATTGAGTGCACTGCCAGGCAGGCAGTGAGGCAGTGGGCATTGTAAACACAGACATTCTCCACTAACTGCAGGGGCTGGTCATCAAGGGCTATCATTTCCCCAATGCTCCTGGTTACAACTTTTGAGGCTGCCTAGCTCCTACCCCGGGATAGCGTTACCGCACTCCACCCCATTTCCTCCATGGTGCATTGTCGCTTCTGCCACATGTCAGTGGGTTGCTGGCCTGCCGCCTGACTGCTAGAAGGGTATGAGGGCGTGGGCAGACTCTGCTGCTTTCCTACCACTGCACCCTTGTTGGAAGGGGAAGGGGTCTCCCGACTGAAAATGCCACCATCCCCAGATGGCAGTAATCTTGTTGGGTGTTGCCTGTTAATATGATGGGTCATGCCAAAATTTGATAGATGTCCCATTTGCTTGCCTCTGCTAATATCCCTGGCACAGTAATTACACCGAGCATAACGCGGGTCTTCTGTCACTGTAAAATGTGCCCAGATTGCAGATTTCTTTTGTTAAAAATGAAAGAGTACTGTAACAATGCTGGCTATTAGGTGGGTACCCTGGCAGCAGGGGCCTTCACTGGGTCATACTCAGACCTGCTCTAGCCTCCGTCTTGAATACTAACCCTATAAATCCCTCCTTCACAGGTTACTCCCTGGAGTCTCTTCTCTTTTTGTTTCCCTTTGACTGTATTTTTTAACTAGCGTCCCTGCTCTGGGACTTCTTGTTCTTGTACACCTGGGACTTCTTGTTCTTGTACACCTTGCCTAGTTCTTTGCTCTGTCTTGTGTTATGCCTCCTTGTGGCCTTTCCTGCCTGTGTGTTCCTAGCTTTTCTCTCTCCTGTTAGGCCTCCCAGTGGCCTTCCTTGCATGCATGTTCCTAGCTTTCTTACTGTCATGTGTTAGGCTTTCCAGTAGTCCCTTGTCCATGTGTTTCCCTTATGCTATCTGTTGTTGTTCAGTGCTTTGTCTGGTTCCTTGTTTTGTCTCTGTATCTTCTTTGTCTTGTGCTTACTTGTCTGTCTCTGTCTTGTCAGTGTTCACCCCTGTTTGTGTTAAGTGTGGTCAGAGCACTTTTCTGTTCCTACCTTCTTGCAGCCTGCTGGTTCCAGTGGATGCCCTGTCCCTGACGCTATACACCGCTTCCCATAAGACCTGCCAGCCACCAACACTGGAGAGCCTAACTCGCCAGGAAGGTGGCTAATCAGATAAAAGACCTACGCCTGTCCTGCCTGCTCCTGACCACTGCAAAAGAACTCATGCCTGACTTGCCTGAGCTTGACTCCTGCATACCACTGCCTAGGGAGTACCTTTAAATGGGCCAGCACAACCATGAGAAGTACCTTCTTAATTATATTCTTAATTATATGTAATATGCTAATAATGTGATATCCCTGATATGGCAAAGTGCTCTTCCTCATTTTTCTTTCCTGCTTGATCGTTGTATTCAGCAAGATAGGTTCTTATTGTTGCACCATCACGTCTTAGTCTTTTCATGAAGTGATTGGTTGGGGGGGGGGGGGGGGGGGGGGGAGGCTGGAAGAGGCAGGGAGCGTATTCAGAAGGAATGGGATTTATTATATTTATTGACTTGTATTATGATTCTGTTTTCATGGCCTGGCATGCATAAGGAAAAAAATGTATCCCAGGTATTGTTTTGTATTTGCTTTATTGATGCTCAATAAAAAGTGTTTTCAATAAAGTAGGAGAGTACCTCAAGGAGTCATTAACAATATGGGAAAATCCAGGGACAGTAGAAGAGCAGTGGGCAAAACTAAAAGGAGATAAAAAGGAACTAACCATTTTGTTAGGAAAGTAAATAAAGAAAAGGGAAAAAAGAGGCCACTATGGTTTTCTAAGAAGTAGCTGAAAAAGTAAGGAATAAAGGTTAGCATTCATAAATTACAAGAGATTGCAGAAAGAGGAAGACAGGGGACAGCTGAAAAAGCTAAGAGAATCTGGGAAAGTAGTCAGGAATACAAAGATGCAGATGGAATAAAAAAAAACAGCAAATAAGGTAAAACAAGGGACAAGACTTTTAAAATGTTAGTGATAAGCAGGAAGCACAAAAGTAGCACTATGAGATTCAGAGGTGAAGGGGAGGAATATGTAGAGGCAGATGAGGAAAAAACAAAATTGCTTAACAAATATTTCTGTTTGGTGTTCACTTGGGAAGGGCCAGGAGCAGGACCACATAAACAAACACAAAAAGTACTGGAAGTGAGGTAAACCTCAATTGATTTTCAAAAAAGTGTGTTTGTGAAGAGCTAACTGAACTTAAAAGTGGATAAAGTAATGGGGCCGGATGGGATACATCTGAGAGGATTAAGGGAACTTAGAGAAGTTCTGATAGCTCCGCTGGCTGACCTTTTCAATGCTTTATTAGAGTCAGGAGTAGTTCTGCAGGACCGGAGACAGGCAAATGTATTTCCTATTCACAAAAGTGGAAGTAAGGAAGAGGCTGGGAATTACAGGCTGTTTAGTCTGACCTTTGTGGTGAAAAAATTAATGGAATCATGCCAAAATAGAGGATAATTGTTACTCATCCCGTCCGCACCCGGCCTGCGCATGGGCCTGCTCACCTTCATGGTTCCACGGCAGGTCCCGGGTCGGCCTCCCTAGCAGCAGCTGCAAGCGCTTCCAGGCCCCGGCGTCCCATGGCGGCGGTCACCATGCTTTCCACTGCGCTACCAGGCTTCATGCCAGAGCTCGGCGTCCTCGGCTGTGTTGGTCACACCACTAGGCGCGCGCGCACGTGCAGACCGCCCGGCCTCTTGTAGGGTCAAGGGCAGGTCCTAGCTCCGCGGCGCACCCTGATTGATTCCCTGTTATAAGGAAGTCATTGCCTGCACTTCCTTGCCTTGGCAATCGGGTCGGCTTTGTGCTAGATTGTCACTGCGTTTGTCTCTTGCTCCAGTCTTGTTCCAAGTCTCGTTCCAGGATCCTTCTGTTCCAGTTCTGTTCCAGCCTTCTTCCTGCTTCCTAGTACTCCAGCGTCCTTCTGTTCCTGTTCGTCTCCACAGGTAGTACCTCCAGACCTGTTTCACTGACCTGCTGCCTGCCTTCTGACTCCAGTCTGTTCCTCGACCTGCTCTTCTGCTGCCTGCCTTCTGACTCCAGTCCGTTCCTCAACCTGCTCATCTGCTGCCTGCCTTCTGACCTCAGCCTGTTCCTAGACTCGTCTGCCTGCTTCCTGCCTTCTGACCTCGGCCTGCCTGTGACCTCGTCTGACCTCCAGAACCTGACCTCTTCTTTGCTGACCACTCCTTGGACTGATCCCTGGATTCTGACCTCTGCCTGCTTGACCAGGTCTCAAGATTTTGGCTCTGTTCCTAGCCTTGTTATCACCTAGGCTCTTCTGGTCCTCCTTGTTACATCTGACCTCTAGTCTCGAACCTGACCGCGCTCCCCTTCTGCCTGTGGGCATACCAGACTTCCATTCTCCCAGGAGACCCTGCGAGGCCCACTTAAGTCCAAGTGGTCCGGGTCCCTACAAGCTCCTCCCGGGGGGAGCTCGGGCTTCCAGTGGTGAAGCTCTTCCTAGCCTCTAATCCCCTCCAGTGCTCCGCCCCCTGGGGCATTTGCTTCCTGATCCCTACCAGGAGGCAGTTCTCCACTGACTCAGGACAAGGGTCCACCCCTGAGCGCAACAGGTTGCCAAGGCCATGGACTCGGCGGAGTCTCCAGCCTCCTGGGCCCTACCGGGTTTGGTCGCTACAGTTAAACAACATCATCAAGCTTTGGAAACGCTGGCCTCTTCGGTGGAAGAACTTCATTCCCAGCTAAAAGATACAGCTTTGGCCAACCCTGTGGGCCTCTCGGCCACTATGCTTCCCAAAGCATCATTGGCACTTTCTGTACCTCCTCAATATAATGGGGATCCATGCTCCTGTTGTGGCTTCCTTAATCAATGTTTCATGCAGTTTGCACTACAACCCTCGTTGGTTTTGAAGAAAATCACCAAGGTGACCTTCATCCTGTCTCATCTGGAAGGGAAGGCCCTTGCGTGGGCCTTTCCCTTATGGGAATGTTCTGATCCCATTCTTTCCAAGTTGTCTGAATTCATCGCTCTCTTCAAGCAGACCTTTGGAGACCCAGGCCGCCAGGCTGTTGCCAGCCATAGCTTACTCCACCTTCGTCAAGGACCCACTCTGAGTATACTGTGGAGTTTAGGACTCTGGCCATGGAGCTTGGGTGGCAAGAAGATTGTCTGCAAGTCATCTTCCTAGATGGACTTTCCTGTGCTCTCAAAGATGAGCTCTCCGTCCGTGAGACTCCCACGTCTCTAGAGGACCTAATATCCCTTGCCGGTAAGATTGATCATCGTCTCCGGCAAAGAGGCCTAGAAGTAAAGGCTCCACACTCTCCTATAGCATGTCCCACAAGTGCCTCCAATCATCCAGTGAAAACTTCAGCATCACCACCTCCATCCGTGGTGGAACCCATGGAGCTGAATCGTGGGCACTTGTCTCCGACCGAACATCTCTGTCGGCAGAAGGAGGGTCTTTGCCTTTACTGTAGCACTTCTGGACCCCGTCTGCAGTCTCGCCCAGTTCGGCCGGGAAACCGCAACACCCGAGCCCGGCGGGGGTCCCGAGCTCGGGCACAACTGTTACTGGCCCTCAACTCTTGCTTCCTGTATCCATGGGTAACAAGGCCCACACCTTCGCTACCACTGCTCTTGTTGATACCGGAGCAAGCAGCAGCTTCATTATGGATGACATCGTCAAGCTCCTGAACATTCCTCTCCAGTCATTGGAAGTGAGTCTTCACATAGCCTCCATCCAAGGAGATCATCTCACCAGACAATGGCTGTTCATCTTACCGGGGGCACTCTCCACAAGGAGGAGATGTCCTTTTACGTATTGAAGCGATCAACGCATCGGTGATCTTGGGGTTGCCCTGGCTCCAGGCCCACAAACCCCAGTTCGATTGATATTCCCTGCAGTTGGTACAGTGGAGCTCCAAATGCCAGAAAACTTGCTTGCATTCTGTATCTCCAGTAGTTCCTGTCCTGAAGTCTGTTACACTACCTGGTTTGCCTCCACAGTATTCTGACTTCAATGATGTCTTCTCGAAGCAGAAAGCAGATACTCTGCCTCCGTTACGTAAGTTCAACTGTCCTATTGAACTCCTGCCGGGCACCACGCCTCCCAAAGGCAGAACCTACCTGTTGTCTCAACCTGAGACTCAAGCTATGTCTGAGTATATTAAGGAGAGTCTAGAAAAAGGATTCATCCGTCCGTCTGACTCCCCTGCAGGTGCGGGGTTCTTCTTCGTTAAGAAAAAGGACTGCGGTCTACGCCCTTATATTGATTACAGGGGGCTCAACGCCATAACCCGCAAAGACGGGTACCCGCTGCCCCTCATCAGTGAACTGTTCGATCGCCTTGAAGGGGCGCGGATCTTCTCCAAGTTGGACTTGAGGGGTGCATACAATTTGGTACGCTTTCAAACTGATCATATTTGGAAAACCGCATTTAATACAAGGGACGGCCACTACGAATACACTGTGATGCCCTTTGGGCTATGTAATGCCCCAGCGGTCTTTCAATGTCTTATGGAGAAAATCTTCTGAGATCTTCTGTACTCCTTTGTAGTCGTATACCTTGACGACATCGTGATCTTTTCTAAAGACCTTGAATTTCATCGAGATCACATTCGGATTGTCCTCCAACGCCTGAGAGAGAATCACTTGTATGCCAAGCTGGAAAAATGCCTGTTTGAGCATAATCAATTACCCTTCCTAGGGTATATCATTTCCGACCGAGGATTTTCTATGGACCCTGAGAAACTCCAGGGGATCTGCGACTGGCCCCTGCCAGTAGGCCTCCGCACCTTACAATGGTTTCTGGGCTTTACCAATTATTACCGGAGCTTCATTGCTAATTATTCTTCCCTGGTTGCCCCGCTCACTGCAATGATTAGGAAAGGGGACATCACTCGGGTGTGGACACCCAAAGCACTAGCCACCTTTCAGACGATCAAGGAGGCTGTCTGTTCTGGTCCTTGCCTGCAGCATCCAGATCCTAAACATCCATTCATTGTAGAGGTCGATGCCTCTGCAATCAGCGCAGGACCCGTCTTGAGCCAGTTTTCCCCGAAGGGTAAACTGATTCCCTGCTCTTTCTATTCACATACATTTTCTCTTATGGAACAGCGTTAACAGTTGGTGACCGTGAACTCCTTGCAGTCAAGCTGGCGCTTCAAGAGTGGCGCCCCTGGTTGGAAGGGGCGCAACACAAGTTTACCATCTTCACTGACCATAAGAACCTTGAGCATCTTAAAAAGGCTCAACTCCTGAACCCTCGTCAAGCCCGATGGGCACTTTTCTTCGAACGATTTAACTTCGTCCTCTGTTTCCGCCCTGGTTCCAAGAATCTCCACACTGATGCGCTATCTAGATCATTTGAACCTGAAGATGTCCCTGAAGTTCCTAGCTTCATCATTGATCGTGCCTGTATATCCCTTGCTGTGACCACTGCAGTTCCTACTGGGAAAACAGACGTTCCGCATAGACTACGTGAATGAGTTCTGAAATGGGCTCATGATTCCAAGTTGGCAGGCCACCCGGGTCGTGCCCGGACCTTAGAGATGTTGCAAAGACACTATTGGTGGCCCAATATGGTGCAAGACTCCCGAACCTATGTGGACTCGTGTCCCATCTGTGCCCAACAGAAACCGCCTACTGGAAAGCCTTGGGACTTACTTCAACCACTCCCAGCACCTACCGAGCCCTAGTCTAGCATCTCGATGGACTTTATTATGGACCTGCCTCCTTCTCAGAACAATACCGTGATTTGGGTCATCATCGACCATTTTTCGAAAATGGGTCACTTCCTTCCCCTGCTGGGCCTTCCTTCGGCCCTGGAGTTGGCGAAGCTGTTTCTGAAGAACATTTTTCGCCTTCATGGACTCCCCAAGGAGATTATCTCTAATCGGGGACCACAGTTTGCTGCCAAACATTGGCGTTCCCTATGTAAGAAGTTTAACAATTCCTTAAGCTATACATCGGCCTATCATCCACAGGCCAATGGTCAAGCTGAAAGGACCAATCAGACTCTGAAGACTTTCCTCCGTTCCTATGTAAATGATCAGCAGGATAATTGGGCTGATCTTCTTCCTTGGGCTGAGCTGTCGCACAGCACTCATGTTGCTGCAGCCACTGATGTATCTCCGTTCTCCGTGGTATTTGGACGGCAGCCCCAACTGCCTCTTCCAGTTTCTCTGACAATTCCTTCTCCAGCGGCACAATGAATGGCTCACACCATTCGTCAAGTATGGAACCAAGTAAAAGAGTGTCTTTCCCAAGCCGCTGAACGCTCCAAGCGTAACTCTGACATCCATAGATGTCCTGCTCCACTCTTCCGTCCTGGCCAGAAAGTGTGGCTAAACGCTCGACACATACGACTGAGACTTCCCTCTCATCGCTTGACTCCGAAGTACATTGGACCATTCCCTGTAATCCGAAGAGTAGGAGCTGTATCTTATCAACTCAGCTACCTCGTGCCATGGGTATCCATAACACGTTCCATGTGTCCTTGTTGAAGCTGTTAGTCCTCTCCTGGCCCTCACATAGAGTTCTCTCTCCTCCACGGCTCTCTACAGAACCTGACTCTTTCCTCCAGTTAAGAGAGGTCCTTGACGTTCGGTGGCATCAAAGAAAATGGGAATACCTCCTAGCCTGGGAGGGTTTTGGGGCCGAGGAGAATTCGTGGGAGCCTTCCCAAAATATCCTTGATAAGGAGCTCCTGAAAATCTTTCATAGGACTCATCCTGATAAACCATAGCCGCTTAGGGGGAGGCCTACAAGGGGGGGGGGTACTGTTACGCATCCCGTCCGCGCCCGGCCAGCGCACGGGCCTGCTCACCTTCCTAGTTCCATGGCAGGTCCCGGGTTGGCCTCCCTAGCGGCAGCTGCAAGTGCTTCCAGGCCCTGGTGTCCCACTGCAGCGGTCGCTGGGCCTTCCACTACGCACCAGGCCTCATGCCGGAGCTTGGCGTCCTTGGATGTTTTGGCCACGTCACTATGCGCGCGTGCACTCGGACCGCCCGGCCTCTTGTTGGGTCAAAGGCAGGTCCTAGCTCTGCGGCGCGCCCTGATTGATTCCCTGTTATAAGGAAGTCATTGCCTGCACTTCCTTGCCTTGGCAATCAGGTCGGCTTTGTGCTAGATTGTCACTGCGTTTGTCTCTTGCTCCAGTCTTGTTCCAAGTCTCGTTCCAGGATCCTTCTGTTCCAGTTCTGTTCCTGCCTTCTCCCTGCTTCCTAGTACTCCGGTGTCCTTCTGTTCCTGTTCGTCTCCCCAGGTAGTACCTCCAAACTATTTCACTGGTACTGACCTTGGCTTGTTCCTTGACCTGCCTGCCTGCTGCCTGCCTTCTGACTCCAGTCTGTTCCTCGACCTGTTCGTCTGCTGCCTGCATTCTGACTCCAGTCCGTTCCTCAACCTGCTCGTCTGCTTCCTGCTTTCTGACTTCAGCCTGTTCCTAGACTCATCTGCCTGCTGCCTGCCTTCTGACCTCGGCCTGCCTCTGACCTCATCTGACCTCCGGAACCTGACCCCTGCTTTGCTGACCACTCCTTGGACTGATCCCCGGATTCTGACCTCTGCCTGCTTGACCACGTCTCAAGATTCTGGCTCTGTTCCTAGCCTTGTCATCACCTACGCTCTTCTGGTCCTCCTTGTTACATCTGACCTCCAGTCTCGAACCTGACTGTGCTCTCCTTCTGCCTGTGGGCACTGCGGACTTCCATTCTCCCAGGAGACCCTGCAAGGCCCACCTAAGTCCAAGTGGCCCGGATCCCTATGGGCTCCTACCGGGGGAACCTCGGGCTTCCAGTGGTGAAGCTCTTCCTAGCCTTTAATCCCCTCCAGTGCTCCGCCCCCTGGGGACAGTTGCATCCTAGTCCCTACCAGGAGGCAGTTCTCCACTGCATCAGGACAAGGGTCCACCCCCGAGCGCAACAATAATGCAGTTTCTGGAATCCCGTGGATTATGTGATCTGAGGCAGCATGGTTTTACCAGAGGTAGGTCTTGTTAGATAAATCTGATCAATTTCTTTGATTGGATGACCAGAGAGTTGGATCAGGGATAGTGGTAGATGCAGTATACTTGAATTTCAGAAAGGCATTTTCGACGCGCTATTACCCCTTACTGAATAAGGGGTAAAGCTAGCATGTCGAAAACGCGTGTCCAAATGCGGGTTAACAGTGCGCTCCACTGGAGCGCACTGTACTGTATCAGCCTGTGTGTTAGAAACTGATTGAGTAGGAGGCGACAAAGAGTAGTGGTAAATAGAGTTCATTCTGAGGAGAGGGCTTGTTATTATTAGCAGTGTGTCTCAAGGGTCAGTCCTTGGACATGTTCTTTTTAACATTTTCATAAGTAACATTGAGGAAGGATTATCATAAAAAGTTTGTCTTTTTGACTGTTGACAGGAAATTGTGGAAAAAATGAGGAGTGATCTAGCAAAGCTTGAGAAACATTCTAGGGTCTGTCAGCTAAGATTTAATGCTAAAAAGTGCAGAGTTATGTATTTAAGATAAAAAACCCAAGGGAGAGATATAGAATAGGGAGTGAAATTCTTCTAAGATCGAAAGAAGAGGTGGGATCTGGGGGTAATCTGATATTCTTATTGTGGCCAAACAGGTGGATAAGGCAACCGCAAAAGCCTGAAAGATGCTTGGCTGCATAGTGAGAGAAAAGCATAAGTCCCTGGTGGGACCTCATTTGGAATATTGTGTACCGTTCTGAAGACCATATCATCAAAAGGATATAAAGCAGTTGGAAACAGTCTAGGGGGTGGGTCCTAAAATGATATGTAGTCTTCATTCTAAAGCATATAGGGACACATTTAAACTTGTATACTCTAGAAGAAAGGCAGAATAGGGGAGATATTTATTTATTTGGCTTATAACCCACAAATTCCAGTCATTAGACTGTTCTTAGACACATTTAAATACCTCATAGATTTTCATGTACATGAGGTGGGTCTCTTCAAAGGAAAGGAAGCCCTAGAATGAGAGGTCATTAGATGAGGGTGAAAAGGAGTAGACTCAGGAATAATCTAAGGACATATTTCTTTATAGAGAGGGTGGTAGATGCATGGAAGAGCCTCCCTTTGGAGGTGGTGGAGACAAGTACAGTATATGAATTCAAGAAAGCATGGGATAAATGCAGAGGACCTCTGATGGTAAGGTATTGATTGTAAAGCTGAGTATGGTGTGCATAGGCTGAATGGTCTTTTTCTGCCATCATGTTACTATATCTATGTGTTCCTGTGAAGAACTGTGTACATCTGTTATGTGTATACAGATCATAACAATAATAATAACAAAACTATAAGATAACTGAGTGTGGGAGGGGTAGGACATGGACAGGGGAGAGAGAATCAGGATTTGATGCAGCTAATGTTAGCCTTGCCCCTGTTGGTCAGGTAACCACTGATCAAAGTTTAGTTAGTGCTCAAACAGAGCTAGGTTTTTAGGTCTATTCTGTTTGACCCTATAAATACATTCCTTTGAAGAAGTAAAGCTTGTGTTGTGAATCTGTGTTATGCTTATGCCTGGATGCTAGCCCTTCATATATGATCATATAATCCTATATACAGATTCATAGCATTCCAGTCTATACAACAAATACACAATTAATACTTTTCTTTGGCAGAGTACATAGACCAATCCTAACCACCTGTCTCTCTCAGGGATACTTAAAAGAAACTTTATCCCACATTCATTGCTTAAAACAGATCTCTCATTGGTCAGTGTCTCCAATGGGTTGTCTAATATGCTGTTAGAAAGAAAATATTTCACATATTCTATACAAGAAATTCTCTTTCTATAAGATTAATTATCTGTCAAAAAGAGGACCCTTCCAACAGTATATATACCCCTGTTCTTTACATGTATAAGACTTACATTTAGTATATATCCTCAGATGTTTTATAAAATATAGCTTTTTATTACTAATCACATACAGATCGATACAGTAAGGCCGCGGTAGAAACAGTGCGGCAGTGTCAGGCACACCCTTCCTCCCCGCACGCACAGTTCTCCTGACCTAACGCCTGATTCTCTCTTCTAATCGCATGCAAATGCATGCCGCGGCTGTGAAGCAATAGGGAAGGGTTATGCCCGCGCAACCCATTTTACTGTATAGGCGCTGAGTACAGCGCCTATACAGTAACCTGGGTGCGCTGGTACCTGTCATTTCAAATGTCATTTCAAATGACATTTGAAATGACAGGCACCAGGAAGTGTAAAAAAGTGTAAAAAACAGAAAACCAAAAATATGTTTACCGCCTCCCCCTAGTAGGTGTTAGTGTAGTAAAAAACATTGCTTACCTGCCCTGGTCCCGTCCGGTCTCCGGTCCAGCCCCTGTCCGGTCTCCTGCAGCCCCGTCCGGTCCCCTCCTCCCGAAGCAAAAAACAAAAACGGAAAAGTAGCAAGGCCCTTCTCCCTTCCTCCCGATTTCGCTCGGGCGTCCATCCAGGCAGAGGGAGCCGGTGACTGCCGTGACCAATCAGAAACAAGTAAGTGTGATTTATGTTTGCTTAGTCAAACCCGTATCAAACGAGTAGTACGTGACTGCCGTGACGTCACGACGCACGGGCATTCATTCCGGCGGGGGCCGTGCGATTCCGGCGAATGGCCATGCGATTTGGCGCTCATGGCATGAGCGCCAAAATCGCACGGGCATTCATTCTGGCGGGGGCTGTGCGGTCATCCAGGCAGAGGGAGCCGGCGGTCGTCGGCTCCCTCTGCCTGGATGAATGGCCGTGCAATTTTGGCGAAATCGGGAGGAAGTCGAGAAGGGAGGCCGTGCGATTTTGGCGAAATCGGGAGGAAGTCGAGAAGGGAGGCCGTGCGATTTTGGCGAAATCGGGAGGAAGGGAGAAGGGAGAAGGCCGTGCGATTTCGGGAGGCCGTGCGATTTTGGCGAAATCGGGAGGAAGGGAGAAGGGACTACCGTAGCAGGCCCGAGCCTTGCTACTTTTTCGTTTTTTTTTTTTTTTTTGCTTTGGGAGGAGGGGACCGGACGGGGCTGCAGGAGACCGGACTGGGGCTACACCGGAGACTGGACAGGCTGGACCGGAGACCAGACGGGACCAGGGCAGGTAAGCAATGTTTTTTACACTACACTAACACCTACTAGGGGGAGGCGGTAAACTAACACGTTAAGGCCGCGGCAAAACAGCGGGTTACTGAGGAGATAGTATCAGCGCCCATTACAGTATCGGAGGGGAATAGCTAATTCCTTCATTATACAGCTTTTTCGTTCATTTACATGCTGGGTGCGGAAAGGGTTATGTGTCTATTTTAGGAAGCGCTAAGGACGCGTGAAACTGGAGACTGTATCGCTGGATCGCCTTACTCGTCTGTATTGTGCGCTCCCAGCACGTTACAGATGGGGAATCTTTAACCGTACGTTACTGTATCGACCCGATAGTGAGCACTGACAAAGAATCTTTCTCATATAGACAACCATATATTTTTAAAGTGAGTTCTTGTCACTAAAGATTTTACCATATACAGTATACGGAAAGGGTCTTATTAGGATTTGTAAGTATGTGGGCCCTTTGGCTGAGGTGAGAGATGGTACTGCCCAGGGGAGGAGTCCCGCTGAGCCTCACCATCGGGAGGCGGAGTCTCAGCTGCGGGATGATATACAGCAGAGGTAGAGATGGAGAAAGAGAGAATGACCCCTGGAGGTGGGCCATGGAGTGACAGCGCAGATGCTGACGTCAGACTCAGCTCGGATGACTGGAGTCAGGCAATAGGTGCGGCACTACCCGAGGAACAGGGGTGCCAGGAAATAGTTACAGTCACTGAAGTTACACTGGATCTGCAGAGCTGGTACACTAGAGGGTTCCTCGGTGGGAGATCACAGTAGTAGTCCGCAGAGCGGGGTACACCGGAGAGGATTCCCACGTAGATATCATAGCAGGGATCCACAGCGTGGTTACTCACAGCGATTGAAGACAAAAAGTAGTTCTGTAGAAAGCCTTGGGAAGCGAGACAGGCAGGAGTCTGGGTGAAAGGCCCTCCAAGGAGCGGATAGCCAAGAGATGAGGAAGGACCCCCGAGGAGAGGGTACCCAATAGTCTCACACCATGGAAGCAGGAACCGGAACAACGCTGAAGTGGAAGAAGGTAGATACAGCAAAGTGAACTCGTTGCCAAGTCGCCGGCAGTCTGCGCTGGCGAGCTTAAATATTGAGGATGGGTGACATCATCTGATGAGGACGCTCCCGAGGTTCCCGCCATGACGTGGTTAAAGCAGGTTGAGAAGCGCGTGCACCTAGGGAACCCCAAGGGTAAGATGGCGGTCGGCAGCGTCCATGCTGCTCAGGTAGGCCTGGGAACGGAGGCCGGAAGGCTGGTGGTAGCTGCAGAGGCCGCAAGTTCGCCCAAGAGGGCCAAAGCAGTAAAAAAAGAGGTGAGCAGCAGCAGTCGCAGCCATCTGTGGCCGTGGAGCATAACAGGTCTCTTATTTATGTGGGCTTACTAACATTGTTCAGGGATCTTCTTAAGCAAGAAACTTATTCCACATTCAGTAGTACAAAGGATTGCTAATACTTGTGGGGTTTTGTAGGTTAAAATACAAAAAAATATAAATATACATATTTCTAATGAAAAATGGCATTCAGGACATAGAGATGGTCTCACTCGTGTCATATTTCAAGTTCTTCATTACAATTTACTTACCTCCCCTAGAACCACATTCAGTACACAGAGAAGTTAATTTTCAAAGGGACTTCAGCAGGTAAAGTAGTGCTTTACTCTCAGAAATGGTCCGTTAGAAAATCGTGCAATTGATACACATGTAAAATTGTGCACAGAGACTGTAGGAATGTGCTTTTACATGCTTAGGGCAGAGGTGTTTCCAAGGGCTGGAGTCTAGGTAAAGTAGGGACTTATAAACATACATTTTGATTTTAAAAAGTATCTGCATACATTTTCTCTGCAAAACTGAGTACCAAATAACAGGTATAATTGTGTGCAAATAGTTTTGCCAAGATAATTTTATGTGCATGTCTGCCTTGAAAACTGATGCAACTTATGCGCATATTTGGCAGCTAACTTATGTGTGATGTTTCAAAATTACCCCCTAAATAAGCATTCTCCTGAAGTCATTTCTTTAATATGGCTTACGACTGAAACATTTGCACAATTCATACTTTGGAAGACTATCTGTCTTCTATGAGTACACAACCTGGTTTTAATTAAAAAAAACCCATAAAACAGACGATAATCAATATTTTCGGTCAAGCCAAAGAAAATTATATTCATATGAAAGTTGGATCTGATGCTTATACACATTGCTAGTGACCAGAAAGTTCACCAAAAATTTGAAATAAAGGTAGCACAACTTACTGGGCCAAAATGTTTACCTCCTGAGGGTGAAAATTAGACATTTACGGCTGGATTTTAAATGCCCTGCGCGCCGGCGGCCTATTTTGCATAGGCCGCCGGCGTGCGCAGAGCCCCGGGATGCGCGTAAGTCCCGGGGCTTCGTAAAAGGGGCGTGTCCGGGGCGTGTCCAGGGCGTTGCGTAAATGATGCGGCGTTTCGGGGGCGTGATGTGGCGTTTCAGGGGCGGGCCTGGGGGCGTGGTCCAGGCCTCCGGACCAGCCCCCGGGTCAGATGATGGCGCGCCAGCAGCCTGCTGGCGCTCGCAGATTTACGTCTGCTTTCAGCAGGTGTAAATCTGCCAACAAAGGTAAGGGGGGGTTTAGATAGGGCCGGGGGGGGTGGGCGAAGGAAAGTTCCCTCCAAGGCCGCTTCGAAATCGGAGCGGCCTCGGAGGGAACAGGCAGCACGCGCTGGGCTCGGCGCGCGCAGGTTGCACAAATGTGCACCCCCTTGCGTGCGCCGACCCTGGATTTTATAAGATACGCGCGGCTACACGCGTATCTTATAAAATCCAGCGTACTTTTGTTCGCGCCTGGTGCGCGAACAAAAGTACGCGCTCACGCAAAATTATAAAATCTACCCCTTAGTATTTACATCTGTATTTAAAGGGGTGTGCTTTGTTTTTTTCTTGTGTCGTTTTCGTTTCAGGTCATTATCTGTTTGATTTCATTTTTTAAATGGTTCAGGGGTATTTATTTTGGGTTCCCTAATTCTGGAGTTAGTGCACACTAACTGAAAGTGTTACTGACATGTTAAAAAGTATCATTTGGGGGAGAGGTTCGTTAGCTAGAGGTATGGTTCTACATTCCCATTGGCAATCTCCATAGTTACTTGTTTGTGCAGCCAAGGTTGCAAGCTTTGTTTGTGGGGGAGGATGGCCAGTGCCTGGTAACAAGTGTAAACAAACAAGTAATGTGATAATAGCATCTAGTTCTAGTCAGCAAAAGCAAAAGTATGTAATGCAAATGCATAGTTTGAATTTGCCAATCCCTTTGGATTTTAAGAGAGGGGTCTTGGCATTTTGGGATATGTATACTTTGCATTTCCCTGATGTACTGGGGGGGCGGGGGGTGACTGGTGAGAGAGGAAGAGACTGGAGTGACCGTATGGGATGAAAGGTGGGAGAGAGACTGGTTGGGGTGGTGACCAGTGAGAGAGAGGAAGCTTGGTGTGTGGTGGTCTTCCCTCCCTCTTTCCATTAGTCATACCTAGAGCTCTCTTGGGACTTCTACTGGAAGAGAGAATTTACAGACTTTGTCCCTTTCATATGCCACTAGCAGTGGTTCCAAGTTCAGTGTAAGCTGCTACCTCCCTAAGAAGCTGAAAGGATGCTCTCTACAACACTTCCTGTCACAATTGGCATTTGGGATTTGAGGTCACTGTCAAAACTGGATCTCTGGTAAACACTCAGAAAGGTGTTGAAAAATGAGGAGGGATCTAATGAGGCCTGAAGAATGGTCTAGAGCAGGGGTCCCCAACCACCGGTCTGCGGACCGGGACCGGGCCGTGGGAGTTTTTTGCCGGTCCGCGGCACCGCCAAGCACCGGCAGGTGTGTCGCGTGCTCCCGGTCTCTCCCGCTGCTCTTCCTTCCCTGCTGCCGTTGCCGCTGGGCTATCAGCACGTTCAAGCCCAGCGGGAACGGCAGCGGTGCAAAAAAAAAAGCTGTGGCATCCGCGGCTGGCCTTTTCTTCTTCCCGCGCCCCCCCCCTCCCTCTGACCCGGAACAGGAAGTGATACGCGATGCGCGGGAAGGAGAAAGAGCCATGCCGCATGAAAAAATAGCAGCGGCGACAGCAGCATCGGCCCCCGAGCAATCGAAGTAGCTGATAATAGGTAAAGGAGACAGCAACGTGAGCCTCCCGCGGCCGATGGGATTCTTCTTTCTTGGCCTGCGGGGGCTGGAGGAGGAGGTGGTGCAGCTACCGTTTGTGCTCGGGGGGGGGGGGGGAGGAAGTGAGTAAGAGAAAGAGAGAGAAGCAGGCAGCCAGCATGTGTGTGATTGACTGGTCAGAGAGCTGATGTGTGTGTGTGTGTGTGTGTGTGTGTATGTGAGAGACAATGAAAGTGATTGCTCAGGGAGATGACTGTTCATAGCTGTTTTGAAACATTTATTCTGCTTATTAGTATAGTTTTACAATTATTTCTGTGTGGGGATCTATAGCTGCTTGCTAGTTCTGTTTTCCTAATAAGAGGTGTATTGGTTTTTAGAACCTGATTTAATATTTATAGTGTTGCCTTTTCATAGATAGGGTTGCTCCTGTTTGAGTGTATTCCATAATACAGGTGTAACTGTGTGCGGATTAGTTTATGTGCATTACTACAGATCCTGGGAGTATGTTAGGTCGGCTCTGTGTCTGTTACCGAGATGAAATATTTTGCTAGCATGTAAGCGTTTGTATCGGTCTTATTTGTTGTGTTTTCTCAAGAGGACATGCATTGGTGGTAAACTGCTGTCTTTTCATAAGTAGGGCTATTGAGCCTGGAAGTAGAAGGAGTTTGAGTTACTGTTACTGAGATGTCACCAGAACATCTTTTTTGTAGGGTGAGTTGTACGGGGAATGTCATAATTCTGCTTTACATCCATTATTGTGGGTCAGGGGGGTTCCCGTGGATACAAACTGTACTTTTACATCTAGCCCCATGACGATCATGGGTCAGTGTGCCATGCATGTGAGAACCTATGGTGAGTTGAGTCACATTCACATTATAAATGTCATAATTAAATGATAAGTGTGCACTAAAATCCAACCCCCTCCATAACCCCGCCCTCATATGACCAAAGCCCCGCCCCTGCCCCGCCCTGCCGGGCCATGGAAAAATGGTCTTGCTTGAAGCCGGTCCCTGGTGCAAAAAAGGTTGGGGACCACTGGTCTAGAGTCTGGCAGCTAAGATTTAATGCTAAAAAATGCAGAGTCATGCATTTGGGCTGCATAAAGCCAAGCTAGCAGGGCTGGATAGGGAACAAAATTCTTCTTTGACCAAAGCAAGAGGGAGATCTGGGGGTAAATATATTTGATGTTGATCTCAAGGGGGCCAAACAGGTGGATAAGCCAATGGCAAAAGCCAGAAAAATGCTTGGCTGCATAGGGAGAGGAATGGCCAGCAGAAAATAGTATGGAATATTGCTTCTGTATAAGTCCCTTGTGAGTCCTCATTTGGAGTACTATGTACAGCTCTGGAGACCGCACCTTCAAAAAGGTATAAACAGGATGGAGTAGGCCCAGAACGTGGCTACTAAAATGATCAATGGTCTTCTTTGTAAAGCTTATGGGGACAGAATTAAATATCTAAACATGTATATCCTAGAGGAAAGATGGGACAGAGGACATATGATAGATCCATTTAAAAAGATCTAAGATATCAATATACATGAGGTGGTCTCCTTCAACAGAAAGGAGACTTTGGAACAAGAACCTATTTTCTGTTGAAGGATGAGGGGTAGAAGAGTGTATACTCAGGAGCAATCTATGGAAGTTTTTTTTTTTACAGCGCAGGTGGTGGATAGATGGAACATCCTCCCACTGGAGGTGGTGGAGATAAGGACAATCTGAATTCAAGAAAGAATGGGACAAGCACAGAGAATCTCTGATGGAGTGGTAGGGATTGTAAAGTTGAGCAGTTGGTATGGATGGGCAGACTATATATGCCACATGGCTTTTTCTGATGTCATTTTTCTAGTAATAACTTGCACTAAACACCCAGCCATTTGTATCAGTGAATTTTCACCTATTCAACTAGAAATTAATTTGAAGTGTGACTTTCTCAAAGTTTGGTAATTTCCTACTGTTTCTTGATTTTGATATTGTTATTAATGAAATACCATTCAGCATTTTAGTATGATGATCATACAGAAAAGACTCCTTCCACACCTGCACATACCATGCTGTATTTATTACCTCAATTTCTCAGGCTGTACACCTTTTAAAACAAGCTTTGTAAATGCTTATGTGGAGATAAGGAACAAGAAGGAATATTTTATTTAGATTTTTTTATATTCCACTTTTCGCACTTTTTTTTTCAGCACTTCAAAGCAGATTACATTCAAGTAATTTATATGTTCAACATTTGCATTTTTCCAGAAATTAATGTTGCATTTAAAAGATCCTTTTTTATTTTGCAAAAGTGAGAATAAGAGAGATCATTCTTTTCTATTGAAAAAAAAAAATCATACTAAACCATTTTAGCAGTTCTTTAGAGACAGCTAAATGTACTGTATGATGCTTTTGTGTTATGTACACCTACAACCTGGCACCCAAGGTGATTCTGAGTGGGCGAATATTTGACAGGTGATTTTTAGAAATATGTTAACCATATATTTATCTCTTAACTCTGGTACTTTTTTATGGATTAATATTTTTGGACGTTCTAATTAGGCACATATGGGACAGACAATGCAGATAACCAGAGAAACTCAGTTCTATCTAATGCAAGATTTTTCAACTCTAAGACCATTAAACCTTAAGCAACATATGTGATTTTCTTTTGTTTGCTATTATTGAAACTGAATTAAAGAAAGCAAAATATAATTATGGGAATTGGAGAAGTTAGTGTGACTTATGCTAATTAACTAAAGAGCCATTAAAGAAGTAGAACATTAGGATATGAGAAAAGGAGCGGGCAGTCTAGGGTGCATTTTCCATACTGTTCATATTGGAACAATTACAATGCACATTTTAACCATGGCTTTACCGATCGACTTTGCACCAATTTTCAAACGTGAAAGTATGCATGCATTTTCACTTTGAAAATGATCACGAGTACATAGGATGCATGGTCACTTCCACCTGCTTTTTTGCAGGCAGAATTTTGCTTGAAAACTACATGTGAAGATTTGAAGATGTAATCTATGCCCATACATTTCCACCCTCAACTTAAACATAGCCTTGAGAATACTTCCTCTTAATGCAGCAAACATACACACCCGGTTCAACATAGTGACATAGTAAAGAACAACTGATAAAAAACCCAGATGATCCTTCCAATCTGCCCAGCGAGTTGCTCAGGGTGGTAAATGCTGCTCAGTGTAGACTATCCTCATGCCTTCTGTGAAGGGTAGTATCTGCTGCTCCGTGCAGGTTACCCCCATGCAGAAATGTTACACCTAAAAATAACGTGGGTTATTCCATTTCTTCATTTTCATTCTCTAGCCTAGGGATTCTTAGCGTTTATCCCACACCCTTTTGAATTCCGTTATTGTTCTTCTCTTCACAACCTCTTCCAGGAGGGCATTCCATGCATCCATCATCCTTTCCGTGAAGAAATATTTCCTGACATTACTGAGTCTGCCCCCTTGGAGTTTCATATTATGATCCCTAGTTCTACAGTTTCCTTTCCATTAGGAAAGGTTTGATTTCTGTCCATCATTAATTCCTTTCAGGTATTTAAAAGTCTGTATCAGAGGGTATTGTTGCTTCAAAGGTGGAGCCTTGGGCCAAGGAGGGGTTGACGCAACCCATGTCAGCAGGTGGAGTGGGATGAAGGTAGAGGCCGCTGGAGCTTCACCTATACCAGCCCTTGTTCCCTGTGGGTTTAGCCTTTGGCTGCTGGGGCCGGCAGGACTTAGGTGGGCCTTGAGGTTGGTTCAGCCCAGAGACAGCAGACGATAGGTGGCGTAGTCCTACCCTGGAGTGGGTATGGTACTGGAACTTGGGCACCAGTGGAACGAAGATTGGCTGGGGGCACTCGAGCAAAGGTAGGCCGAAGCCTAATAAGTCCAAGTCCAGGGAGTAGGCTAGAAGAGGCGTCAATGACAGGCTTGGATCAGGGGTGGCGGTAAGCGGAGGTCGTGGCAAGCAATGCAGAGTTCTTATCACGGAGAAGTCAATAGCATAGTCAGGCGTAGCGGAGGTCTGGGTCTGGAGATAGGCAGTAGCGAAGTCAGGCGTGGCGGAGGTCTGGGTCTGGAGGTAGGCAGTAGCGAAGTCAGGCATGGCGGAGGTCTGGGTCTGGAGGTAGGCAGTAGCGAAGTCAGGCATGGCGGAGGTCTGGGTCTGGAGGTAGGCGGTAGCGAAGTCAGGCATAGCAAAGTCGATACCTGTAGAGTCAGTCCAAAACATAGACAGGGCAGGAATGAAGAAGACAGGAACCGGGAACAACGAAGGTCAGGAATGAAGAGTAGAGAGGATTCTCTAGCAGCAACAAGTACTCGAGTAGCAAGGAGACCTGTTGCAAAGGCAACTCTATGGAGAGAGGCCTGAGCTTAAATACACTGGAGAGTTTGATGTCATCATCCAGGGCTGCGGCCAGGTTCCCGCCACGGGCCCTTCATAAGGATCAACGAGGGGCACGGCGCAGGTAGTGGCGACTCTCCATGGGCATTGCAGAGAGGCCCGACGAGCAATGGCATCTTGACCTGCAACACTGGGAACCATGGCAGAGCCAGAGGCACTGGGGGCAGCCCGAGGTCGGAGCTGGCGGCCCACCGCTGCTAGCAAGGAGGAACCAGGAGATGGAGTCTGTGTAAGAAGGTGAGGGGGCCGCACCGCGGGTCTGCCGTGGACGGCACGCGTAACAGGTAAAAAAAAAATTTTATTGGGGAAGAAAACTATCCTGGTATGGTGGAGGGGGGATGGGAGGGTGGGAAGTAGGTAGGAAGGATTGGTATAGATAGGAAGCTGTCATGATGGGAGAGGGTTGTTGATACAAGGGAGGAAGGAAAACTGTAAAAATTGTGAAAAAAAGTTGATGAATCTATCTGATTGATTGGTCTGCTGGGCTTAAGGAGCAAATGCACACTCATTCCAGATTGTATTGTATTGCTCTCTTTTTTCAATAAACAGATTTGAATTAAAAGTCTGTATCATATCTCCCCCGTCTCTCCTCTCCTCCAGGGTACACATATTTAAGTCCTCCAGTCTCCTCTCATAAGTCTTCTGATACAGACCCCACACAATTTTGGTCATCTTTCTCTGAACCACTTCCATCCTGCTTCTATCCTTTTTGAGAAATGCTGTCCAGAACTGAACACAATACTGCAGGTGAAGCCTCGCCAAAAACCTGTACAAGGGTACTATTGCCTCCTTTTCTCTGCTGGTTATGTATCTCTCTGGTCTTAGTCACCGTCTTGTCTCATGGCTTTGTTACCTTCAAATCATCACACTATCACCTTGAGGTTTCTCTCCCAGTCTGTGCTCATCAGTCTTTCACCCATCATCATGTACAGCTCCTTTGGATTACTGCACCTCCAAATGCATGACTCTGCATTTCTTGGCATTGAATCCCAGCTGTCGAACCTTCGACCACTTGTCGAGCTTCCTTAGATCACTTCTCATTCTCTCTACTCCTTCAAGTTTGTCGAAACATGCACAAACTTTTTAATCCATTGAAGGTCATCAATTTTCAGCTAGTTGATTTAAGCGGCAAGAATGCTTTTTTGCCATCAATTTTGAAAGTGATTTCTACAGATAAAAAGCATTTTGCTAGCCTAAATCAGCTGTCTGAAAACTGCACACCTTGAATGTGGTAAAAAGTGCGTGCAGTGTTGAGAGACATGCTCACTTTTCAGAATCCCGAGAGGAAGTGTTCCCAGGGCTGTGTTTAGGTTGGGAGAGGAAAAAGAATATGCATGGGCTGGATTTTCAAATCCTTGTGCGTACTTCCCCCCCCCCCCCAGCAAAAAAAAGTTCAGCCAACACAAAAAGCGAATACAATGGACCACACAAACTTAGTGGGGTAGCTTTTATAATGTTGTGCGAGTGCGTACTTTTGTTCGCGCACCATGCACTTAAAATCCGGGATCGGCGCGCGCAAGGCTGCCGATTTTGGGCAGCCTGTGCGCGCCGAGCCGCGCAGCCTGCCTCCGTTCCCTCCGAGGCAGCTCCGAAATCGGAGCTGCCTCGGAGGGAACTTTCTTTCGCCCTCCCCTCACCTTCCCCTCCCTTCCCCTACCTAACCCACTCCCCCCCCGGCCCTATCTAAACCCCCCCCCCACCTTTATCGGCGGATTTACACCTGCCGGAGGCAGACGTAAATCTGCACGCACCAGCGGGCTGCTGGCGCGCCATCACCCGACCCGGGGGCTGTTCTGGAGGGCACAGCCACGCCCCCGGAATGCCCCCGGGCCGAAACCACGCCCGCGGCGCCACCCCGAAACGTCACGTCACCCGCGCCACGCCCCCGAAACGCCACGTCACGACCGCCACGCCCCTGGCATGCCTCTCCATGCAAGCCCCGGGGCTTACGCGCGCCGCTGAGCCTATGCAAAATAGGCTCGGTGTGCGCAGGGGGGGGTTGGAGTAGGTTTTCGGGGGGTGGGGGTACGCGCGTACCCCTTTGAAAATCTACCCCAGTGTGCATGGCAATTTTCAAAGTGAAAGTACACATGTCCTTTCACTGTGATTAATGTATTAAGCCCAAAGGTGTTGCGTTTCTGGCCGCTGCGCAGTTTCCCTCCACCAGAGGACCCCAGTGAGCCCACCGCTGAACTATTCTCCAGCATTCTCTGGCTCCTGTCTTCAGCCTGTGCTTAAACCTTTGTGCCAACAGGGGACCTCCTGGACCTCTCTCACTTGGCCATTCCAGCCCCCTTGCCTGCCTGCACCATGCCCAGACTCCAGTATTTAACCTTGCCTAATCCATGCCTCAGGGCCTCGGCATCGAGTCCTTATTGGTTCCCTGCTCTAGCCATCTCTAGCTATGTATACCTGCATTCACTCCACTCTTACCAGCGCTCTGTTCCAGTCTTTTCCTGGGTTACCTGCTTCTGAGCTCATACCTGCCAGCACCTCACTCCAGAGCTCCATTCCAGCCTCACCAGACTGCCCATGCTTAGCCTCCAGCCTTATGACACTCCAGGAGGTGGTGTCTACAACACCACTTCTACAGCTGCCCTTCACAACAAAAGGTAAAAAGTGTGTGCAGTGAAAAGTGCTCTCATCATTGTAAAAAAAGTTAATAAATTACAGTAATTCTCTTGCTCTTTTTATCTTCTTGCTCATTTGTTCTTTTCTATTATTTTTTTTTAGCCTACTTTCCGAAGCGAAGGTTTATGAGATCACCTTGTCAGTGGAGTGTGTGTGTATGTTCCCCCCCCAATAACGTGTGTATTGTGTCTTATTCACACCAGATTTTCAGTATATCAGGGGCTCTGACAGGTGTGATTTTTTTTTTACTTCTATGTGGAACATCTTGCCTAATATACTATATCTGCTATGGCAAAAAATAGAGCCTGCTAACAGAATAATGCAGGTTATGTATATTAGCTTAGGATAGCTAAATCTGTTTTATCTTTGTTAGTATAAAAATTGTTGCTAATTGAGGACTCAGGTTGCTGCTTCGTGAGAAGAATCTAACAGTTTTTTAAGCTGCTCCAGGGGAAAGGGAAAACATCTTTAGGGAGCATATTGCTAGAAAGGCAAATGATCTTGTTTGTGAGCCAGAGATTAAATTTCTCAGGTTGCTGAATTTGGTGCTGTACTAGGGGGCGATGAAATTTAATGTGGACAAGTGCAAGGTGTTGCATATAGGGAAAAATAACCCTTGCTGTAGATACATGATGTTAGGTTCCATATTAGGAGCTACCATCCAGGAAAAAGATCTAGGCATCATAGTGGATAATACTTTAAAATCGTCGGCTCAGTGTGCTGCAGCAGTCAAAAAAGCAAATAGAATGTTAGGAATTATTAGGAAGGGAATGGTGAATAAAACGGAAAATGTCATAATGCCTCTGTATCGCTCCATGGTGAGACTGCACCTTGAATTCTGTGTACAATTCTGGTCGCCACATCTCAAAAAAGATATAATTGCGATGGAGAAGGTACAGAGAAGGGCTACCAAAATGATAAGAGGAATGGAACAGCTCCCATATGAGGAAAGACTAAAGAGGTTAGGACTTTTCAGCTTGGAGAAGAGACGGCTGAGGGGGGATATGATAGAGGTGTTTAAAATCATGAGAGGTCTAAAACGGGTAGATGTGAATTGGTTATTTACACTTTCGGATAATAGACTAGGGCTGCGGTTCTCAACCGGTGTGTCGCGACACCCTAGTGTGTCGCCAAGCGCCGGCTAGTGTGTCGCGTGCTCTGGGTCTCTTCCGCTGCTCTTTCTTCCTTGCTGCCGTTGCCGCTGGGCTATCAGCACGTTCAAGCCCAGCGGGAACGGCAGCGGCGCTAAAAGAAGCTGTGGCACTTGTGGCTGGCCTTTTCTTCTTCCCGCGCGCGCCCCCCCCCCCCGTGACCCGGAACAGGAAGTGATACACGGTGCGCGGGAAGAAGAAAGAGCCGGCCCGTGCCGCGTGATTAAGTAGCAGCGGCAGCAGCAGCAGCATCATCGGCCCCCGGGCAATCGAAGCAGCCGGTAGTCGAGAAAGGAGAGAGCAGCAAGAGCCTCCCGCGGTCGATGGAATTCTACTTTCTTGGCTTGCGGGGGCTGGAGGAGGAGGCTGCTGCAGCTAACATTTGTGCTCGGGGGGGGGGGAGGAAGTGAGTGAGAGAGAGAAAGAAGCAGCCAGCCTGCGTGTGATTGAGAGCATGTGTGTGAGTGAGAGAAACTGGTCAGAGAGCTGATGTGTGTGTATATGTGAGAGACAATGAAAGTGACTGATCAAGGAGATGACTGATGTGTATGTGAGAGTGTGAGACATTAGTCAGGGAGGAGACTAATGTGTGTGTGTGTGTGTGTGAGAGAGAAAAAGCATTGAAGTGAGAAATCTGGGTATGTGAGAAAGCATGGGCGTAAGAAGCCTGGTGTTGGGGGTGTGTGTGTGTGTGTGTGTGTGAAAAAAAGCATGGGAGTGAGAAGCCTGATTATGTGAGAGAAAGAGCATGGGAGTGGGAAGCCTGTGTGTGTGTGCATGCATGAGAGCGAGAGACTGGTTGGTAAGGTGACGGGGTGTGTGAGAGAAAGAGACTGGTGTGTGTGAATATGAGAGAAAGAATGTGATTCAGGGAATGAGAAGCCTGTGCAGTGGAGAGCGAGCATGGAAATGAGAGAGAGACTGGTGTGTGTGTGTGTGTGTATGTATGTGTGTGTAACAGAGAGAAAGTGATTATGGGAATGAGAAGCCTGTGCATGTGAAGAGAGTGAGCATGGGAGTGAGAAACCTGGGTGTGTGTGAGACACAGCATGTGAGGGAGAAGCCTGTATATGTAAGACAGAACATGGAAGTGGGAAGCCTGTGTGTGTATGCATGAGAGAGATCAGGTGACTTGTGTGTGTGTGTGTGAGAAAGAAAGTGATTATGGGAATGAGAAACCTGTGCATGTGAAGAGTGAGCATGGGAGTGAGAAACCTGGGTGTGTGTGAGACACAGCATGGGAGTGAGAAGCCTGTATATCTGATAGGGGTGTGCATTTGTTTTGACTGCATATGTAAAACGCAACTTTTTTTTTTTTTTAACTTAAAAAAGTGATGAGGCGAAAACGATCGCGATTTCCAACTTATTCAACATAGCTATGTTGAATAAGTTGGAAATCGCGATCGTTGATCCTAAATAAAAATTTAAACCCCTCACCCTCCTTAATCCCCCCCCCCCAAGACTTACCAAAACTCCCGGGGAGTCAGGACGCCATTCCTGTATTCCTTTGCGAGGAGCACGTGACGTCGGCGTCACGTCGGAGTGACGCGGACGTCACGTGATTCACCGCGCGTCCACTCCGGGACCCTCGTTGGACCCAAACGGAACTTTTGGCCAGCTTGGGGGGGGCTCCTGACCCCCCCAAGCTGGCCAAAAGTTCCGTTTGGGTCCTCGCAAAGGAATACAGGAATGGCGTCCTGACTCCCCGCTGGACCACCAGGGAGTTTTGGTAAGTCTTGGGGGGGGGATTAAGGAGGGTGAGGGGTTTAAATTTTTATTTAGGGAAATCGGTGCACGTATGGACATAGACTCAACTTATGGAATTCTACATATGTCCATATTGACCGAAATTGACCCCCCCCCCCTTTCGACTTATGGACTTATGAACATAAACTTTTTGTCTGCACATCCCTAATATCTGAAAGAACATGGGAGTGGGAAGCCTGTGTGTGTGTATGCATGAGAGAGATCAGGTGACTTGTGTGTGTGTGTGTGAGAAAGAAAGTGATTATGGGAATGAGAAACCTGTGCATGTGAAGAGTGAGCATGGGAGTGAGAAACCTGGGTGTGTGTGAGACACAGCATGGGAGTGAGAAGCCTGTATATCTGAAAGAACATGGGAGTGGGAAGCCTGTGTGTGTGTATGCATGAGAGAGATCAGGTGACTGGTGTGTGTGTGTATGTGTGTGAGAGAGAATGAAAGTGATTATAGAAATGAGAAGCCTGTGCATGTGGAGAGAACAAGCATGGGAGACTGGTGAGTGTGTGTGAGACAGAGAAAGTGATTATGAGAGTGAGAAGCCCGTATATGTAAGTAGAACACGGGAGTGGGAAGCCTGTGTGTGTGTATGGCATGAGAGAAACTGTTCAGGAAGGTGACTGGTGTGTGTGTCAAAGACTGGGAGATGATTAGTGTGTGAGAGACAGAAACTGGTCATGGGGGCATGACTGGTATGGTGTGTGTGTGTGAGACATGGGCATTAAGGAAGAGGACCATGATTATAGAGCTTAGCCACTACTGCTGCTTCTGGTGTGTGCCACGGCCTGCATGGAAGAGGAGCAGGAGAGCTGCTGGAGGGGGTAAGTAAAGGTGGCTTTTAAAGTTTATTTTTCTTGATTGACTGCCATTTTAATTATTTAATATTATGTGATGTGTCTGCTTTTTTTGAAATATTTTATTGGTGTTTGGAGAATTTTTTAATAGTTTTTATGAGTTTTTAATTGTTGGATGTTATTCTGTTCATAGCTGTTTAGAAACATTTATTCTGCTTATTAGTATAGTTTTACAATTATTTCTGTGTGGGGATCTATAGCTGCTTGCTAGTTCTGTTTTCCTAATAAGAGGTGTATTGGTTTTTAGGGCCTGATTTAATATTTATAGTGTTGCCTTTTCATAGATAGGGTTGCTCCTATTTGAGTGTATTCCATAATACAAGTGTAAATGTGTGTGGATTAGTTTATGTGCATTACTACAGATCCTTGGAGTATGTTAGATCGGTTCTGTGTCTGTTACTGAGATGAGATATTTTACTAGCATGTAAGTGTTTGTATCGGTCTTATTTGTTGTGTTTTCTCAAGAGGACATGCATTGGTGGTAAACTGCTGTCTTTTCATAAGTAGGGCTATTGAGCCTGGAAGTAGGAGTTTGAGTTGCTGTTACTGAGATGACACCAGAACCAGAATATCTTTTTTGTAGGGTGAGTTGTATGGGGAATATCATAATTCTGCTTTACATCCATTATTGTGGGTCAGGGGGGTTCCCGTGGATGCAAACTGTACTTTTACATCTAGCCCTGTGACGATCATGGGTCAGTGTGCCACGCATGTGAGAACCATCTGTCAGGTGTGCCCCGACAGAAAAAAGGTTGAGAACCACTGGACTAGGGGGCACTCCATGAAGTTAGCATGGGGCACATTTAAAACTAATCGGAGAAAGTTCTTTTTCACTCAACGCACAATTAAACTCTGGAATTTGTTGCCAGAGGATGTGGTTAGTGTCTTTCTGTCCCAAATGTTGCAGGCAATTCCATGGAGTCCAGAAAATGTTTGGGATGCGCTGTATTACCTTTGCCTCTTGGCATTTCAGTAGAGGCAAGCCCACCACCAGAAGCCCTAAGTTAGTTCACTGATGGGTCCTGCACCCAGGGAAAGGCAGGGTTCACTGCCCTTGACTTCCTGTGAAATTCTTTCCAGCCTGTTCATCAGGAACAGCACTTCCTGCCTCATACAGACAGCGCTCAGTGTGTCTCGTCTGGGTTTTGTCAGTCTTCCTATCAAGATCAGGACATTAATATATACACTGATTTGCACAGCATCTTAGGAAGTGGCACAGAAGAGGCTTTATGGGGCTGGAGGGTCGCCCATATCTTTCCTACCCTTGTGGGTTGTTATTCTTGAATTATTAGAAGGCAGGCATGAGAAGGGATTAAAAACTTCTGTTTGTTGGGTAAGGGCTCAATCAGGGAATCAGGACTGGATTTCTTACTGTAATGATCTGGCAGACAGTGCAGCTCAGGAAGTTACAACCAGCTTGCTTTGTGTTACCTGGAGTAAGGCTCAGGCTCAACCTGACATTCAGGAAATCATTGCTATGCAGAGTCTCGCCCCGATTAGTAAGACTGTAACTTGGGAGACACTGGGATGTGAGCGCAGAAGGAAATGGAATGTCTGTTACTCATCAGAAGGTTTACCCTGTGTACCCATTTCGGCGTTGTATTTAATTATGCATCTGTTACATTATCCTGAACGCTTGTCAGCAGCTGTGATGTTTTCACAACTGTTTACCTACCTTTGGGCTCCAACGTTAGAGCAGAAATGTACTGAGTTTGTGAAAAATTGTGTGCAATGCTATGTTTCTACCCCCAAGCGAGGGCCACGTGTACTGCAAGGGCATTTGCCAGTACCTCAAGGTCCTTTTCTAGAGTGGTATGCAGATTTTACTGATATTTGTGCTATTGAACTGGGGTACCAGTATTTATTAGTACTGATCTGTCCATTCTCCCACTGGATGGAGGCATATCCATGCAAGCATGAGACAGCAGAAGTTATGGCATAGACACTTTTAACACAGATAATACCCTGTTTCAGGCTCCCTGTCCATATTTGCATAGACAATGGTTCACATTTTCACAATGATTTACTTTCCCTGTTAACCCAGGATCTTCACATCAAGTGCTGTTTTGTTTCGGTTTATTGACCCACCTCTAATGGGTTGGTTGAATGATTTAATGGCCTGCTAAAAACTCAAATGAGGAAAATCCTCAAATGAGGAAAATCCTCAATACCTTGCCTGGCACTTGGCTGCAGGCTTTTCCTGCTGCACTATTGGCCCTCAGAAATTCTCCAATGAAACAAACAGGGTTGACACCATTTCAATTCTGTACTGGCCGCACTGTATGCCTCGTGGACCACCTGTATACTCCTGATTCTTTGTCTACCTATGTTTCTGGATTGCAGAAAGTCTTTTGAGAACTGAGGGCTCGATGGCTGCAGACTGACTAGACGCCGCCTCCAGATTGTATCACCTATACTCCAGGAGATCTGGTCTATTGCAAAAATTACATCCACAAGATGTTATGCGTGCCGGCTGCGGCAGACCCACAGCTCGGTCCCCTCACCTCTTTCAAAATGATCCTGTTATGCCCGACGGTCGCAGATGGCTGCGACCACCCAGGCTCACCTCTTTCTTTGCTGCATTGTAGATTCTTGGAAGAATGGCGGCATCCGCTAACCACTGCCGACCAACCTGGTATTCCCTGGATGGCGTGAGCACTCTCGACCGCCATCTTGTTTCCAGAATCATTTAGTCGTGTGCGTGTGCGCAAGGGCCACCTTTGTACACGTCATGACGGGAACCTCGGGGGCGTCCCCTCCGGATGAAGTCAACCTGCTACAGTATTTAAGCTGACTGGCCCTAAGCTTCAACGAGTTAGCAAGGAGTCCTGTCATTGCTGAATCCACTCTACTCTTGGACTTCCGGTTCCAATTCCTTACTTGGCATTCGAACGCTTTGGGTACCCGCTCCTCGGGGGCTCTTCCGCGTTCCTGGCTATCCACTCCTCGAAGGGCCTTCCTGCTTTGGACTGCTGCCTGTCCCGCTTCTTGGGACACTCTCCTGGAACTACCTCCTGTGAGTACTTTACTCCGAACTTCAACACCTTCCCTACTGAAGATTCTCTGTGGTGTACCCCATGTTTTGGGCCACTACCGTGTCTTCCTTAGTAGGAGTCGCTCCAGTATACCTGCGCTGCAGCTTGGTACCTCATTTACTACAGGATCTTCTTCAAGTTCTTGCACCTCATCATCATCACCTCTGAACAGACATCCTTGGTGTACCCCGCTCCGCGGGCCACTACCAGATCTACATGTCTGAGGTATTGCTACACTTCTGAAGGGACTTTCTGGTGTACCTCGTTCTGCGGGCCACTACCAGATCTTCACATCTGAAATATTGCTACACTTCAGAAGGGACTTCCTGGCGTACCCTGCTCCGCGGGCCACTACCAGATCCTCACATCGGAGGTATCACCCTCTGCTCAGAACTGTACTTTTATTACATCTTCCGCTCCGCGGGCTCTGCTTTTCTTCCTTATAATCAAGTCTCCATCTTTAGCTGTGTCCTATGCCACTGAGACCGCGCCTACCGACGGTGAGGCCCACAGGGCTCCTCCCTGTGGGTGGAGACTCCTCTCGCCTTGGCCCAGGGTTCACATTCTTACAAAAACATAACAGATCCAGCTCCTGGTCCCTTGTCTCTGGCGGCTGTGGGCTGCCAGCTCCATCCTCGGGCCGCCCCTGGGTCCTCCGGCTCTGCTGCAGTTCCTGATGTTCCGCGTCGGGCCTCTCTGCGTGGCCCGCGAGGAGACTCTGTCCCAACCAGTGCCGCGCCCCTCCGTGATGGGAACTGGCTGCAGCCCCGGATGATGACATTGGCAGAGCTTCGGTTTATAAGCCCGGGCTCTGCTCTCTCAAATTGCCTTTGCAACAGGTCCCCTCGCTAGTCGAGGGCTCGTTGCTTCTTCTGTTCCTGGCTCCTGATCCTGATTGCCTTCATTCCTGTTTCCTTGTTCCTGAATTCCTGTTCCTTCGACTCTCCTTCGGATTGCTAACCTGGTTTGACCTCTGCATTGCCTGACTACTCCATTGCCTCTCTCCAGCCCCGGACCTCTGCATTGCCTGACTACTCCGTTGCCTCTCTTCAACCCCGGACCTCTGCATCACCTGACTACTCCATTGCCTCTCTCCAGCCTCGGACCTCTGCATTACCTGACCACGCCATTGCTTTTCTCCAGCCCTGGACTTCTGCTTTGTCTGACCATCCTTTGACTCTCTCCTCATCCAGATCTCAGCCTTGCTTGCCACTGCTTCCAGACTGACGCCAGCCCTGAATCCAGCTTGCTTAAAGATGCCTCTTCAGCCTTTGTCCTGGGTGTGGTTCATTCAGGCTTCGGCCTGCTCTTGCTCGGGCGCCCTCTGTCAGACTGTGTGCCTATTGGCGCCCGGGTCTCCGGGACTCTGCCTCGTCCAGTACAGACTGATACCTACACTAGTTGCTGCCTCTGGGCTGACCTCGATCCACCCATCAACGACCACTGACAGAGGCCACCTAAGTCCAGCCGGCCCTGGCACCCAAAGGCTCAACCCACAGGGAACGAGGGCTGGTATTGGTGAATCACCAGCCGGCCTCCTTCCGTCAGCCCTCTTTGCCTGCCAACGGTGGGGACCCATAGGAGCCCTCCTATGGGTAGCGTCAACCCCACCTCGGTCCACTTCCGGTGCAACACAAGATGTGTTGCACCGGACAAGTGTATCGAGATCCCTACAAGCTGACTACACCTATCCCTACTGCAATCATTTATTTTTCAAATTAAAACTTTTACTAAATTTCGAAAATATCTGTCTCGTGTCTGGTATATTGGGGTTAAAACTATACAATAGGCTGAGTGAAAGTTTTAACTGGCAGGAAAGAACAGTCTCTCAGACTCATCATTGATGTGCACAAAAAGCAAGCACTTTTGTGTGCATAAAAGTATTTTATGCGCAGGAAACATGTTTTGTGCACATAGCATGTTTTCTTGTTCATAAAATCCCATCTACAGGTCCTGGGACTGGAACTCCAGCTTCTGCCCATAGACTGGCATTAGCCCTGGAAACCTTACTCCACTTTTGATTAGGAATTACATTTCCAGCACTAAGAAAACACGAGTTACGCCAACACACTTTTCTGATTGGGTGGTGTGGAGTGGTGGGGGATGTAATTGCCAATGCCATCATTAGCATGGAATTGCTTGATATGGTGCTAAACTGTATGTACATTGTTTGTGTGCACATTTTGTTTTAGCAAAACTCCTTGCTAAATGTGCACACCACTGCAGATTAAACTGTATGCTGTTCGGAGCACATCTTATTATACTGATCTCTATAACAGGCTGAACATAAAGAGAAATGCCTTTTGTTCTCTCTGAAACAAAGTGATTTTTAGAGATGGGCCAAATGACTGTGCTTTTGGTTTTGCTACAGTAACACAAATTCTGTGCTTTGTTGTTGTTGTTGTCTTTTTTTTTTTAAACCTAATTGGTTTTGTTTTTAGTTTTGGTTTTATGTTAAAGAAATCCCTTGATGGTAGCTGCATATTAAGGCTCATGGCACCATAGCCCTATTAGGGGCATGTTCTAATTTTACTGGAAGCCCATAGGAGAAGGAGGGAAAAGCTACTAAGCACACAGAAGAAAATATGAACGCTAAAGAAAATGCATGAAATTTGCCTTCTATGTATCTAAAACATCCTAAGCCAGTCCTAGTACATCCTTTTAGTGTAACCAGCAGGCAGGAACATTGAAACAAAACCAGATCATTCTTTTGTTAGAATACTCAGCACAATTCACAATTTACAGCACAGCACTAAATAACCCATGCTTTTACACTACATTACACCAGACTCAACAACATGAGAGCACTTTACATACCACTAAAACAAAAGTTTCCATGAAACTTCCAATTTTTCCAGGCGTTAGTTAACTCCTCCATCGCAAACAGACCAGCAAAGCTATGGATACAAAAGAGCCAACTAAATCATCTTTCCTCTTCAAACCTTACTTTTGTAAGAGAAAAAAACAGAGAGAACCTAAGAATGTGCCCAAAGAAGGCTATTTATTTAAAAATAAGATTTTATTTTGTCAAAGACTTTCTTGAAATGCAGCCAGATGATCAGGGGGTTATCCTATCCTGATTAGGGTACTTCATATATTGTAGTGGATCTAGGGGTAAAAACATCTGCAAGATAAGTCAGACCAGACCTCTCTTGTTGGGTACAGACTCTGTATATTCTAATGGGTACCACATCTAAGTCACTGCCAGCCTTTCCAGAACTAAGCAAAAAAGGCAGATCAATCCACTGATTGTGGTTCCAAACAGATCAGGGTTTATTTTATAGTCCAATTCACAGAAGATTTGATTTCCTGAGCTGAGTATAATCATAGCAGCAGACACATTACAACCCTTGGAGCATGCTTTCCTGGATAGGACTAAACTAGTTTCAGAATGAAGACTCAAAATCACTTCACGGGCATCTAAAGTAGAAAACTGAGTCCCTACTTTCATGAGCTGACTGGTAGCATACAATGTATGGACATTCCAGTAAATGTTCAGGTAGTACCCAGTCACCAGACGCAAATTCCAGCTATGACTCCTGGAAGGACGTGATTCTGTGGAATGTACTGCATCTTTCTTACTTGGGGCAATGAACAAGCGCAGTTTAGGAATTGACTGGAAAGCTGGAAACTTCCAAACTGGAACAGGAGATGGCCTGACGAGCTGTTTCCTCTTCAGCTCTTTCCTGCAGAAGTGACGCTACAGTTTTTAGCTCTAAAACTTCTAGGACACACACAAACATGTAGAGCGTGGTGTCCACAAACTGGCCCACCATGCAGGATGGGTTATGGAAGCAGCAGTGGCAGAAAGAAGTAGCATCAGATGCATCATCAGGCCCAGGCTGGCCATGACAGAAGTAGTGGTGGTGAAGGTGGAGGGGAGGGAAAGAGTGAGATTGTACGGAAGGAGGAAGGAGAGAGAGAGAGAGAGAGAGAGATTTGTGGAAGGGGAAGGAGGTAGGAGAGAGAGACTGAAAAGAGTGGGTTGGAGAGAGATGGAGAGAGGCCGGAAGGATGGGAGAAAGAGGCAGATAGGAAAGGAACAGTGAAAGAGGCTGGAAGGAGGTGGGTGAGAGAGGGAGGCTGTGTGGAAGGAGGATGGGGTAGGGGAGAGACAGAGAGAGAGAGAGGCTGAAAGGAGGTGGGTAGGAAACAGAGGCAAATAGGTGGCATAGGAAAGAAATAGTGGCTGGAAAGAGGTGGGATAATTGACGGAAAGAATTATGCTCCCAGGCAGTAACTCATTAGTGGGGCCATCCATGTCTTTGAAGGTGGGACCCTCCCACCCTGGGCTAGCACATCCTTGGAGGTTCAGGCTGGAGACATTACAGTAGGAGGAAGGAGATAGGTGTATAGTAAAGGTGATGTGATGGGGTTCAGGACCTCATCCCCACTCAGAAAACATTAAATGTTCAATGCGGTGCTTCTTGTAAAAAATTTGGGGACCTCTGATTTAGAAGGTCTCAAAGCCTAGTTCACAGGGCTTCTGCATCCAAACTGGATGCCTCACAAGGCTGAGGATTCTTAGAAATATTTATGGAGCATTAGGTTTTACTAGGCACATAGTACAGAAATATAAGAAGAGTTTATCCTACTATTAACACATTAAATACATTATGGGGGTATTTTTGTAACAGCCTGTATAAAATTGAAGTCAATTACCAACGTACTTTGCACCAATTTTCAAAGGGAAACTACGCACATATTTTCCTTTTGAAGGTTATCCCACCTTTATGCTGTTTATAGACGTAATTAGAGGTGGAAACGCGACAGACTTTTTAGAGATATAATATCAATCCCATTGGTCCAAACTGCTGTGCTTAATAATGGGTTACATGATTTTAGACTTGAAATGGCATAGTTATTGCTCGCTCAGCAAGAGATAAATGGCATTTACTCTTAGATTTAACTGAATCATATGGATTAGATTTGCTCTGCTTGACGAAAAGGTAGTCTAAGGAAAAAGAAGGAATTAATTTAACCATTTGACTGCCCCTGGATTCAATCTTTTGCAACAACCACATTTGTTTGCAAAGAATCCATTCTTTTAATACAGGTACTAACACAACAAATAGCAGGAGCTGAATATTTACTAGTTAAAATGGATAGCATAAATAAAGAAAATGTAGCTTTGCTACTAATATACCATGCTACTTAGAGTTTAGAAGGCACTGTTTGATTTGTTAAACCTAATTGCTGGTATTTCTGTTAATTGTGCTAAACTTATTATGGGTGACTTTAATTTAACTAGAAGTCTCCAGATGGTTCAAAATATGGCAGCAAGAATTGTTATGGGATGATCCAGACATGAATCTGCAGCCTCTCTTTTAATAAAACTGCATTGGCTGCTGATGAAGTTATGATGTAAATTTAAATTACTCGTACTTGAATTTAAGTTCTTGCATAGCATTGGCCTTCCTCATATGGCACAGAGTCTCTGTTGGAAATCGTCAACCAGGGGTTTTCATTCACAATATTGTTACCAGCTCCAAATTCCATCTCCGAGGATTTTCCAACATGTCAAATTACAAAACAGGTCAATTTCCATGACTATATCAAAGTTATGGAATGACCTTCCTTTGCTGATCAGGGAAGTGGCCAATCTAATGCGGTTTTTCCGTAAGTTGAGGACCTGGTTGATGATTTCAGAGTTATAAATTAAGATGATTTTTGTCAGGACCAGCAGTAAGAATGGGTGTGTAAGTGTGTTAATATTTTTATCATATAGATGTGCACAGGTGTTTAAAAATTTTATTTTATAGTTACTTTTGTATTGTATTTTATTGTTTTATTTGTTTTTGTATTTTGTGTTGTACATTGCTTTAGAAGATTTTATTGTAAGCTCTGGAAAGCGATTCATAAATTTTATAAATAATTAAATAAAATTTATGTAGATCGTGCAAATGATTCTTCAGTTAGGCAATTGCTTGATGCCATGAACACACTGGAGTTTATACAGATAGCTATGTGTCCAACTCATCAAACAGGACATATTTTAAACTTGATTTTTTTCACCTGATGCACATTTGAAGGAGGCAAGCCTGGCGCCATCGGGTGTGCAAACTGTGCAATTGCATAAGGTGGCACACCTGGTGGGGCAGCATCGGGAGTAGGGAGAGTCCCGTGCTGCTACCAGTGGACCTGATCTCACAGTTGGCAGAAGAAGCAGGAGGCCACAGCAGAAGAGGAAGCCCGTCCAGCAGCTCCTCCTCATGTGCTGGCCCCGTGGTATTCAACACTCGTGGTACTAGCACTTCCTGTATTTTCATCTTGTGATGCATTAGAAGAGTATACAGGAAATGCTGGAACTGCAAGTATTGAATTACCTCGGGGCCAGCACATGAAGAAGAGCTGCAGAACAGCTGTTCTCCACAAAGAAGAAGGTATAGGTTGGCAGTAGCAGCGGAGGACTCTGACTGCCTGGTCTGCATGTGTGTGTGAGTGAATGGGAGGCTGCCTGTGATGGATGTGTGTGAATGAATGGGAGCCTGCTTGGGATGAGTGTGTGAATGGGAGCCTGCCTGGGATGGGTGTGTGTGTGTGTGTACACATGTATGCATAGGTGCCTTCCTGGGATGGGCAGAGGGTAGGTATGAAAGAATGGGAGCCTGCCTGGGATTTGGGTGGATGTGAATGGGAGCCTGCCTGGGATGTGTGGGTATAAATGGGAGCTTGTCTGGTGTGTGTGTGTGTGTGTGTGTGTGTGTGTCTGTGTGTGTGATAGAATGGGGGCTGCAGGTGGATTCCAACCTGCCAATAGCTGAAATTAAGATGAGGGTCTGGGGCTGCTGGTAGATCCCAACCAACGAAGAGCTGGAGATGCCTGTGGGTTTGTCTGAAAGGAAGTGTATGAGAAAGTTTGTGCATCCCACTCTCACTAATCCATAACAATCTAAGGGTGACTGGAAATCAAAAGTTTCCAGGTATGGAGAGCGTGAATTTTTAAAAACCCTTTTAGTTCTATTTTTCAGGTGTTATTTAATGTGTCTGCTGTTTTTAAATATTTTATTAGTGTTTGGGACATTTAAAAAAACTTGTATATGAGTTTTTGATCTTGTATTCATCACCTTTATTTGAAATAATATTATTAGTATGCACTGCATAGAGTATCTGGATTCTTGCGGTTTTCAGTTCAGTTTTGTCTGCACGTTTGTATTTCTACTTTATGGTTGCTGTATTCTGTATTTGGTGGGGGTCTGTTTATGTTCTGCATGTGTGACTGAGGTGAGGTATTCTCCTAATAGGAAGCGTATTAGGATTTATATTCAGACAACAACCTGTTGCGAGCGGAGTAGTGGACTCTTGGACCGACCTTGCGGAGATGATGGGAAGCACTCCGCCGTAATGAGAAAGGCCGGAAGGTGGTGCCAGGCAAGTGTGGATGTGGAACTTCACCCTGGAAGCCCGCGACCCCCCGGGAGGAGCCCATGAGGCCCGAGCCGCTGGGACTTAGGAGACCTAGGATGCTGAAGAGATGGCTTCGCCCTGGAAGCCCGCGACCCCCCGGGAGGAGCCCGTGAGGCCCGAGCCGCTGGGACTTAGGAGACCTAGGAAGCTGAAGAGAAACCGGAGACTGACCAGGGTCGAGGCAGGCGGCAGGCAGAAGAGTCAAGAACAAGCCGAAGTCAGGAACCAGGAAGGCAAGCAAAGGTCCAAGGACAGGAACGGAGTCACAGGACCGACACAGGAACAGAATCCCCAGGAACAAGGATCAGCACAGGCTGGAAGCACTTGGAGCAGCACAGCACAATGAAGATCAAGCAGGAACCTCGTTGCAAGGTGATTTGCTATGGTCAGATGCCGGGTTTAAATACCCACCGGCGTCTGACGTCACCTTGGGGGCCGACCCGCGGCTTGGCGGGAAGTGCCCTTTAAATTCCTCCTTGCGCGCGCGAGCACCTAGGAGGGAAGGGGCCATGTTCCGAGGATCGGTGGCGTCTCCCTCGTGGAGACGCCGCTGCGGCACAGACCGACCAGGCCTGAGCCAGTGCGACCCCTGCGGGAGCGGACTCCCCAAGCCTGGACCCCGCCGACCAAGGCCCGACGGAGCAGGTAAGGGCTCGGTCACAGGACTGGTGACCGAGACCGCAACACAACCAACAAGGACTGAATTGCACAGGCTGGGTAAACAAATAAGAGTGGCAGTAGCTTGCTTAATGTGGCGATTACTATCCCTAATCAATTAAGTTAGATACTTTACTTTGATGCGGCTCCAGCACTGCTCTCTGCATCAATGGCAGGGGGGAAAGGAAATTGGAACCAAAAAGTTACCAATAAGGGCCAAGAGTAACAGATAAGTATGAGAAAAATAAGTGTGAATGCTTTCTGGGCAGACTGGATGGGCCATTTGGTCTTCTTCTGCTGTCATTTCTATGTTTCTATGAATGGGTATCCCCCCAACATCCTCATTAGTAAACACCAAAGCAAAGAATTTGTTTAGTCTTTCCATGATGACCTTCTCTTCCCTAAGTGCCCTTTTAATCTCTCGATCATCTAACGGTCCAACTGACTATTACAGGCTTTCTGCTTCGGATATATTTTAAAAAGTTTGTATTATGAGTTTTTGCCTCTTCAACCAACTTCTTTTTAAATTCTCACTTAGCTTGTCTTATCAATGTTTTACATTTAACTTGCCAATACTTGTGATTTTTCCTATTTTCAGATGGATCCTTCTTCCAGTTTTTGAAGGAAGTTCTTTTGGCTAAAATAGCCTCTTTTACCTTGCCTTTTAACCATGCCAGCAATCATTTGGCTTTCCTTCCATTTTTCTTAATGCATGGAATACATCTGGACTGCGCTTCTAAGATAGTATTTTTAAACAATGTCCATACCTGTTTTATACTCTTAAACTTTATAGCTGCACCTTTAAGTTTTTTTCTATTTTTCTCATTTTCTCAAAGATTTCCTTTTCAAATTTTAGTACTAGAGCTGTAGATTTACTTATTCTACCCCTTCCAGTCATTAATTCAAATTTGACCATGTTATGATCACTATTACCAAGTGGCCCCACCACCAAATCTTGTGTTCCATTAAGAATTAGATCTAAAATACCTCCCTCTCTCATTGGTTCCTGAACCAATTGTTCCATGAAGCAGTCATTTATTTCATCCAGGAAATTTATCTCTCTAGCATGTCCTATTGATACATTTACCCAGTCATTACTGGGGTAATTGAAATCTCCCATTCTGATTGCACTGCCAAATTGTTTAGCTTCCCTAATTTCTCTTAGCATTTCATCATCTATCATCATTTTTACCAGGAGGACGGTAATATACTCCTAACATTATACTATTCCACAACACACATAGGATTTCCACCCATTCAGATTCTACTGTGCATTTAGTTTCTTGCAAGATCTTTATCCTGTTGGACTCTGTGCCATGCTGAACATAAAGTGCCACACCCCCAACAAATTGATCCTCCCTATCCTTGCGATATAATTTGTACCCTGGTATTATACTATTCCATTGATTATCCCCCTTTCACTAGGTTTCTGAGATGCAAATTATGTCCATCTCATCATTTATTGCTATACACTCTAACTCTCCCAACTTACTTCTTAGACTTCTGACATTGGCATATAGACATTTCAAATAATGTTTTTTGTTTGCATTAATAACCTGCTTTTCAGTTTGACAGATATAATTTGGAATCTTTTAGCTCAGATGATTCTTTACATATAGGCACATGGACTACTTTTCTTTTTGTTGA
The DNA here is from genome assembly GCF_901001135.1 of Rhinatrema bivittatum. NCBI lineage: Eukaryota > Metazoa > Chordata > Amphibia > Gymnophiona > Rhinatrematidae > Rhinatrema > Rhinatrema bivittatum. The sequence continues at coordinate 684,125,824 of NC_042615.1, read as the reverse complement.
AACCTCTTTGTTGGGATGCCCTAACTCTAATGCTTCATTAGTAACCTTTGAAGATACCTCCCTCCAAACCATGTATTGCTGAGCAACTGTTGGCTTTCCTTCTTGATCTAGTTTAAAAGCTGCTGTGAAGGGTTCAAGAGGGGGATGTATGTATGCACTGTCTTTCTGACACCTTTGTGCTGTATACCTGAATACTAGTTTTAGATTAAGACTACAGAGGACCCTGCCTACGTGCTGGAATGCAGCCAGCCTATGTGCTGGAATGCAGCCAGCCAACACCCCAGACCCATTAGCTGATTGGTCTAATACATTCTCAAATGAAATGGACCATACTTATCTAGAAATAACACTCTGAATGTACTCTGATTGGTCAGTATAAGGAATATATAATGTGTGGGTATATTGCTGGATGACTGAATATCAAGGTATTCACACGATTGCTGTAAGCCTGATACTCCGGGGAACAAAATAATTTGTTCCTCCCCTCCCTTGTTGTCTTTGTCTCTGTCTTTCTTTTAATAAAAGTCTCAAGTTACTTAACATCTCCAGCATTTCTTTAGAATCAACACTGCTCTATCTCCTTTTTAATTAGTGCTAGCAGCTTGGTTCCACCCTGGTTAAGGTGGAGCCCATCCTTTTGGAAAAGACTCCCCCTTCCCGAAAAGGTTTCCTATTTCCTAACAAAACTGCACCATCGTCTCACCCACACATTGAGACTCTGGAATTCTGTCTACCTCTGGGGACCTGCATGCAGAACAGGAAGCATTTCAGAGTATGCTACTCTGGCTTTCAGCTTTCTACCTAAAATCCTAAATTTGGCTTCCAGAATTCCCTCCCACATTTTCTTATATTGTTGGTACCTACATGTACCACGACAGCCGGCTTCTCCCCAGCACTGTCTAAAATCCTATCTAGGTGACGCATGAGGTCTACCACCTTCGTACCAGGCATTCAAATTACCAGGCAATCCTCATGTCCACCAGCCACCCAGTTATCTACATTCCTACTAATCAAATCACCAACTATTATGGCCAACCTAACCCTTCTGTCTTGGGCAGTAGCCCTGGGAGTCTTGTCCTCGGTGCGAGAGGACAATGTATCACCTGGAGAGAAAGCCATTGTTACAAGATCTGTTCCTGTTATACCAGGGTGATACTCTCCAAACAGGAGACCTTCCTCCTCTAAGGCAGCACCAGGGCTGCCAGACTAAAGTTGGGGCTTGGCTACTATGTCCCTGAAGGTTTCCTCTATATACTTCTCTGTCTGCCTGAGCTCCTCCAGGTCTGAAATTCTAGCCTCCAGAGATCGGACTTGTTCTCTGAGAGTCAGAAGCTCTTTGCACTGGGTACACACATACAACCTCTCACCGACGGGTGAAAAATCATACATGTAACACTCGATGCAAAAACCTGGATGGTCTCACTGCTGGATTGCTGCTTCATCTTAATTTTGTAGAGTTGTTAAGTTTAGGTTGCTAAGGGAGTAGGGATGCGTAAATTAGAGTCCTTTAAGTTTATTAGTGTATTCACTATTAATTTGGTAGTGACTTGCAAGGTGATAATTAAACTCTTGACAAGGACTGGGGTAATCCTGTGTTTTAGATATAAGCCTGATTGATTTTTAATGTGAATTCTAACTATTAACTACCTTGGCTTGTTTTTATATCAGAAACACACACATTAAATATTATACCCCACTATTTCACCATTCCCCCAATCTTTTTAAGTCCTAAAATTTCCCAAAAAATACTTACCAATCTTCTTCAGCTAACAGCAAGATGATCTTCTCCTCTCAGTCCTTCTACTGGAACCTAGTATCAGTTTTTAATATGATGGACCATGTTATCCTATTAGAGAGAGATTAGCTTGTTAAGGAATAGGAGATTTGGTTCAGTTTGTTCATGGAAAATTGGACCCAGGCAGTTGCAATTGGTAAGAATAACTCTTTGGCGATACCAGTAACTTGTGGAGTTTCTGAAAGCTCCATCCTCTTTCCCTGTTTATCTAATATGTATATTGCTCCATTGGGTGATATTATTCAGGACTTTAATATAAAGATTTTTTTATTTTACACTGATGATCTATAATTATATTTACCCATAGGGCCAGATCGACAATTGGCAATTCAGAATCTAACTGGTCATTTTTGAAAGCCTTGAACATGCCAAAACTGGGAGATATATATGTGTCTCGAACCCGCACAAGTCGCCTGGATTTTAAAAGGCCCAGGGCAATGCGCATATCCCCTGTTATGCACGATCTGGGTGGGGAATGGCCGGGACATGGGTGGGCTGGGTCTGAAGCATGAATACAGCATGTAAGTATTTACATGCACTCGTTCATGCCAGGGTCCCCTATCATGTAACTTTACTTCTGCTATGGACAGTGTATAAGTAATAAAATAAAAAAACAGAGGCTAATTAGGGAGGTTTAGGGTGTGTGGGCTAACATGGTCAAAGGTAGGCAAACTAATGGGGGTGGGGTTAGGAAGGCTGATTGGTTAACTGGGCAAACTGGGAACGAACTTGGAAAATGGGCTCTAGCATTGGCGTGGGTATCTATTGAAATCCCTCCCCCCCACTTATGCGGTCCAGGCAGCATTTGCATACACATGCGCTCGTCCATATAAACTGGGGTGTACATTTACACGTGTCCAGGCTATTTTATAACATGCGTACATATACATGCGCATATTATAAAATGGTTGCTTCCATTGGCGTATGCTGGTAAACATGTACACACATGCGCCTACGTGCGGCCCTTAAAATTTACCTCAAATTTTTTAACCACAATTAAAGGTTGGTTAGAAGTGAATGTTACAACTGAATTTAAAAAAGACTGAAGTTTTGAGGATTGGTGGAGATGATTCCAATCGGAAATTATAGAAGTTAGCGATAGGTCATGCTAACTTAACAGCACAAACATCTGAAACATGGAGGTGTTATTTGACAGTAATCTATGATGATTCCTTACATACTTGCTGTTTGTTGCTTATGTTTTAGACAGCTAAGGTTCATGTATCAGGCAAAGCCATTTGTAGAACATGATCATCTAAGAGGGAGTTCAGACTTTGGTTCTTACTCATCTGGACTAGTGCAATAGCCTTTTTATAGGACTTCCACATAAATATTTACATTCATTACAGCTAGTTGAAAACACAGCTGCTTTTGGGTGCAGAGTGGCTTTTGTTCAAAGAATGATCTTGTTACTGAAATGTATTGTCCTGCTCAAAAACATATATTATCCAAGGTACATCTTTTAATTACTCCCTCACAAAATGATACTCATTTCAGTGGAAAAGGCTTTTAGTTGCATTGGTTCTCAACATTGGAATTCTATACCTTTTAAGATTAAATCTTTGCAAAACTATATTTTTGGAAGGTCAGAAAGGTCTGAATTTTCTCTAAAGCTTTTAATTAATTTTCTTTCTAAACTTAATTTGCTTTTGTAGAAATAGCATTGAGAGTGATACCTGGGTTATCATCTGGTGTTTGTGTGATTAATAACACTAGTAAAGAAGTCATCTGTTTCAGCAATAAAATGTGCCATTTATTGTATATGTTGATGAGCTGAATTCAAATAAGACAATTAAACCAGATGATTGGCTACTGTTTCCATGATATTTTACATTTTACATTTTACATCTGTCTATTGCATAGATGGTATGTAGATAGTAGAATTCTAATTATTAATTGCAAACTTGTCTTTTCGTGTATTTATGGTTGTATAATATTTCATCTGTCCTGTTTATGTAACACTAAAAATTAAATCAGTAAAATTATAGAAATAAAATTTACTATGAAACAAAAGGCCATAAACAATTATGTATATTTATGTAGATAGTTTAGTCTTTAGTCAGTGGCTACTTGGCTCTTCTTGGCTTGTATCATTAAATGGAATATTTCTTGTCACTGTCCAGCTAATGTCTGTAAGCATTAATGGGCTTCATTTGCCCTGATACCATTTTTCCATTGCTGCAATGTCCTGGTGAAATTGTTCATCAGGCTCATCACTTACTTCACCACAGTTTGGTAGAAATAGTCTAAATGCCAGTACAAAAAATGTATCTCATATGTTGTAGCCAAGGCTTTTATATGCCTTGAGGAGGTTTTCAACCAACTTCTTGGAAGCTCGACCGGAACTCGTTTCCGGTCGAGCAAGGTAATGTGGGCCCATGCCCACCGCGAGATAGGGAGTAGGGGAAAAGGGGGGGGGTAGGCGGGGGCGCAGCAAGGGTTAGGGTCGGCGCGCGGTCAGCAGGGGGGGGGTTAGGAAGGGACGCCGGAGAGGGGCAGGCGATTGGCCACCAGGGCGCGTTGCCAGGGCAACGATAGGCCCTGGTTGGCCGGGGGGTTAGGTCACGTGAGGGGACGGGACGGGGGATCTGGGGGGCGCGCCCTCGGCGAGCGGATTCGTGTGGCGGCGCAGCGGAGAGCGGCTGGAGGTTTTTTGTTCCCTCCCACCCGCCCGGCATGTTCAACTGGTTGTCTAAAGTTATTTGGGTTGTCACAGCAGGGGGGGGCGGTTGGCCCGAGCCATAATGTTTGTTGTTGTTAGACGATGCGGGTTTCAGCTGGTACGGGACGGTGGTTGACAACTGGGGGCTGTTGTCAGCGATGGGGGCTCCTTGCTGGCAAGGTGGCGGGAGACTCTGGGCCTGGCTTCTTGCAGGTTGGCGGCGGGAGCCCACCCGGGTTCGGCTCCTTGCAGGCAGGTGGCGGGAGTCCGAACCGGGGGTGTGAGGCTGGATCAGCGAGCCGGGCGGCTGGTAGCGACCATCCTGCCAGGGAGCGGCGGATGGTCGGGGGGTTGCTGGAAGCTGAAACCCCGATGCATTGTATGTTTGTCAATTGACGGCTCGGGCCTGTGTATCAATAAAGCTGCGGCCTTATTTAACCCAACTAATGTCTGCTGGAAATTATTGAGAAGTGAATGAAGGGGGACGAGCGAGTGTGGTCACGAGTGCCCATATTATGTAGCTTCTGCCTTGTTGTTTCCAAGAAAATTTGTTACCACTAACTGGAAGGCACGATTAAATGCATCATCTTGAAGAAGACACCTTCCTTTTCACTTAACCTTGGAAATTTACTACCGAGGTATTTGGAGGCTGCTTTAGTTTTTGTCCATGGTTTTGACAAAGTTCTTCATCAGATCCAGCTTGATGTGTAAGGGTGGTAACAAAATCTTTGATTCAACAAGTGCTGGATGCTGAACACTTTTCCTCCCAGACTTCTAAGTCTGTCAGAGAAGCCAGCCTCTTGATGTAGTGGGAATCTCTAGGAATAACATGATGTAATTCATGTCATGTATGATGCAAATCAAGCTTCAGATTGCATCATTCATTGTTGTACCCAAAAAGCAAGTATTGTCCAAACTCAGTCATAGATTTATTCATAGATTCAGTCAAAGATATATATTAATAATTTCTGGTTTAATTTGAGATCCTTTCACTTCTTAACTCACTTATCCTCTGCAATTTCCAAGTCAAAGGAAAGTGGAATATCTTGAAAACTAAAGCAAAGAACAATTTTAAGCATCATTTTCATTCTCAGTGACCAAGATTTTGTAAAGTTTGACTATATTAATTTCAGAAGCATTTTGGTTGTAGACCAGTGTAATGAATGTTTGTGCAATAATAGGAATTATTCCATTAACATTGTATTCATTTATATTATGTTGCTAATTGTTTTAAAGTTATTAAATATTAATATGTTTTGTCGTTGTTTATATTTTATTACTATTTCCCACATGAAGCATCCAGGTGATCATGAAGATTGGAAATTGAAATAAATAAATGCTGAATGTTGTATCTTTAGTGGGTGGAAGGATAGGAGGTTTTGCCTTGCAGTCTGGATCACACAAACACACTAGGAAAATAATGATATCTGACAATGGATTAT